>NC_137456.1:153200186-154400186 GCF_964235325.1 Thermobia domestica | reverse complement strand
GCGTGAAGTTTCACGGATGCAACACTCAGAACCAGGATCATCAAGGAACAAGTCACCACCGGTTTCAATGGAACAGAACAAAACACCAGAGACATTGGAAGAGGATACAGAGAAATGGGTGACAGAAGGAAATGAAGAAGCGAGTAATAGTGATGTTGATATTGAAGAATTATGTGATGATTCCGACTCTGATCTTACGCTTTATTCTGAGTAGGACGGTAAAATTTGTGGTCGTTTTATAGTACTCCAAAGATGTACAGGTTAATTGCTGTTCTATATTGAATAATTTAAAGTATAAATATTACTGAGTTACTATACTATACTGAGTTAGTATACTATTACTGTTTATCACATTAATATTTTAAACATGCTATTCCAACAAATTCTTTCACAAACCATTATTCTTAGTGTTAAACTCCATGTAGTGAACACTTCTAAACATCAGGAATTAGTTACTTAAGTGTTTTACGAGATGTTATTCCGTACTTTATGGATATTTTTCTTTCAACAACTTAGCATATTTATTAAATAATTTAACAGACCAATTTATTAAGTTTAATTACCTTGATTATTCTGCAACTTTGGTAATCGGTAAATGTGTAATTTTTTAAGCTTCTAAGTATTTTTAAGATTATTAGTTACTAAAGTCGAGTTTCATTACTATGATATAACTATATCAACAATTTCGTTGTTACAGTGTAGTTTCGTAAACAGATTAATTTATTAATTCCGTAAACCAGGTGTAAAACTTATTGGTCCAATTGTTTGCATACTCTACCATTCAGTACATCTCATTGTCTATAGATAAAATACCAAAAATAACATAATTTTGCGTGAAGAAAGTAACCAGCCGTATCTGTAATATCAATTCAGTTGTTTTAACTATTAAAACGGTTGTTTTCACCATTACTATTCAAAAAAAATTAAGGTAATGTTAACAATATATATGTATAATAAAATTGTTGTAAACTTTAGATCTTTAAAATAGGAAAGCAATTATTAATAATTTATTTTCCGCCATTAATAAATTTGGTAAACCAAAAGAAAACTTATTTCTTTAGTAATAGAGATCCTGCTGTTACTTAAATACTTTAGTTAGTGTGTTCATCGGTGATTTGAAAAACTGGAGAATGTATTGTAAGATAAAAGAAGATGAGCCAGATTGAGAAAATGGAGATAGTTTCATGAGAGGCGAACCTAAGGAAGAATTTAAATTCCATGTCATTAATATCAGGAGCTGCTGGCAGGCAGAATACTTAATAATAATGTATGACTGGTTTGGTGACAACTGACTTCACTTCCTTTAGTCATCGTTACGTTCTGTCATAAATTTTAAATTTTCGTGTTGGTTTGATCCACTACCAAACTCTATCGCGTAGTTGATTGGACGTCTCAGGGGCACACCAAGTTAAGAATTCACAGGGTAGAATGGATAATTATTTTCCGCCAAGGGTAATAGATGGAAATTTAGTGTAAGTACAAAGAAAATTATTGTGAGTAGGTAGGAAATCCGACTGTATTACTTAATAAATATCAAATTCATTATTTCATTACTAGAAAAAATGATTAATTAGATGGTTATTTAGTGCTCCTGTTGCAGGTGATACAAATGACCATTATATTTTTCATTGACAACGATAAAATCCATTTATTGCTAATTGAAACACAAAATACCCACTAAAATACCCATTTTGGGTAAATACCCGGGTATTTACCCAAGGTATTTACCCGCTGAAATAAATACCCAGGTATTTTACATCCCTAAACCCGACCCGACAAGCTGACCCGAGCTGACCCGACCCGACAACCCGACCCGAGTAGCCTGACCCGACAACCCGACCCGAGCTTACCCGATTGACCCGACCCGACAACCCAACTCGAGTTGACCTGACCCGATCCGACCCGTAACCCGACCCGTTTGAGAGCACTAACCATGAGGCTCACCGTGTCTTTGTCTCACCATTGTCTCGATATCTGACACAGCGGTGAGAGCTGATCATAGAAACCTTTCCTGCTGTTACAAGAGAAGCGATGATTCGAGTATGGGAGTATATGGACTATTAACAAGGTATCATCCATGTCACAAAGGACACTCGCAAATTTAAGTTCTTCCGTAGTTTCTGATGGTACATTTAAAGTTTCTACATTGAATTTGAATCCGATGCACTGGAGTTTTATTTTATACTTCAAGTGAGTGAGTACAATTTTTAAATGGATTTAGTACAGGGAGTGGAACATAAATTATGTTAATCTTAAATTTAGAATTAACTTAGCACATTTTTCTTTATTAATGTATATACATTCTCAATTGGATGGGCATCAATGCATGTGATGTATTTGTTAGTCATACTTTAGTATTTCTGTCATACTTTAGTAGTATATATATATATATAATTGTTGCAATATTTGAAAGAGAGTAAGACAATCATCTTTCCTGAAAGTTTGTTTGGATGCAATTAAAAAGTACGGGAGATAATCTTCAAAAGTATTAAATTTAAAGGAGCTTTAACTGGGAAAGTAACTCTAAAGTTATATATATATATATATATATATATATATATATATATATAGATAGATAGATAGATAGATAGATAGATAGATAGATAGATAGTCAGTGCGACTTCTTTGCATAGTGTAATACTTTGTCCCATAAAGGTTATAGGTCAATAACGAAATGAAATTCTGTAGAAGTGACTGTTAACGCTAGTTTACAATAACTGAATTAAAAATCTATTGTTTGGATGTAGTGAAGTATTTTGCCTCAAATTTTAAATCCAATGAATTATATGATTAACATTGCCTAATGTTTTCAGACTTGAACTAGCCCTGGAATACACAGACAAAAAAAGCTTACGTGAATACACAGGTTGAGTGCCAGCGCACCCCATATAATTAAACGCAACTAAAATTATAACACACGAACATAAATATATTTATTTTACTTTATCAGTTACAAGAATACACAATAAAAGTTTGTATGTATTTTTGAACCGACACACCTATTCCTTACTGCACGAAATGCAGACTTTTTTCTGTGCTCAGCGCAAACAGCCTCTTTGCATCTTAAACAAAAAGATTTAGTTTTTCTGTCCTTATTCCTAGGGCATATTCGATGTCGTGCTTGCTCTGGAAGACTAGGTGCTGAATCAATTACAGGTGAGAGCTCTTTCTGAATTCCAAGGATATTGCTGATACCAATGGACAAATTAGTCGGAAGATTCTTCTTGAGGCGCTCCAGCATGTAGGGTCTAGCTAACTGCAACCCAAGCTTTTTTTGGAAACTCCGAACGGATGGTTGAGAATTCCATTTATGACCGTTTCTTCCTAATATAGAGGCTCCCCTTATAGCTGGATCATTTTCGATGTTACCCTCAGTGTCACTTGTGTTACTTCCACTAATATCATAATCGACTTCCGATTATACTTCAATATTGTCATCGGACTCTCTGAAATTACCTTCAGAATCATAATCTTCTTCTAATGTGTTCAGTACAAAGTCTGTAAACTTGTTTGAACCTGCATACACTTTCGCCATCATGCAATTAAACAAATATTAACGCAAAGTATCTAAAACGAATTCCGTCAAAATTTGAATTTCACATACGTAAATACACAGGTGGGGTGCTGGAGAACCCCACCCCTTGAATATATTATCTTCTGAAACGAGAAAATTTGCTTCACACCCACCACCGTGAATGTCATGCTCCAAAATGAGAATACACGGAATCACCAACCAATGTGCCTGAGAACAGAGCCACAATGTCGGTGAGTATAACGTCTGGAGTGCTCCAGCACCCGTCTGTGTATTCCAGGGCTAGTATTTCTCTCTTTCTTTTAAAATAGCCGTGGAAAATCTTAAAAACCAACAAAATTAATTTTAAAGAAATAGCAAAGTCAAATATATATGTGTCCAGGAACATGGCTAAAAATTGTGAAAAAAAATCCTAATTGTTCCCCAGTGCCTGCATAAACCATATCCCGGCAGAGTAGGTCATTACTCTCTCGAGCATTGCTAGAACAGCGGGCTTGATTGTATCGGAAGCCATCACCTGTAATTTTGCAAGTGTTGATCCGCATAGACTAAGTGTACCAACAAAAAGTCCAAAGAGACATTCAGTGAATCAAGTTTTCTAAGTTATCAAGTCGTGCTACCTCAAAAAGCAAAATCTAACTTGGTGTAAATTTTAACAGGATATCGCGTGAAATCGACAAATGCAGGACGAAGAAATACAACAATGGCTGAGGAGCAACTGAACTTATGCAAAGTTTTATTATGTAGCCAGCTTTACTATTTATATGTAAGGGTTCCTTCCTGCTTCTTCGTAACTCTATTCAGAATCCTGGAATTATGATAGACTTCCGTGGGATCGTCCAGGGTTTATGTACATGGTAAACTCAAGGTTCCCTGATGTAAGCAGAAAGTCGTCTTCATAACAAGAAATAGAGAATTTGCAACTTTTCTTTCAAAATATCGATTTCTGTTAGAGAAAGCATCTGTATATGCATTTTCTTTCTTTTTCTTATATGTATAGGGTGTTCAGAAAGTAACTATGCAGTCATAAATTGCCTATTTGATTTTCCATAAACCACTTTAAACAGCTGATATTAACTCGAAGCTAAGCTTTAATGTCATGGAAGTAATAAGAGATGCTGGTAGTGATCCCCTTGCACGTTAAGACACAGTTGCACAAGTTTCTGAATGTTCTTGAAGACGTTGTGCAGAACATCGGGATTGATGTGCAGAGTGTGACGTGTCAGTGCAGCTTCGACCTGTTGTATGGTGTGCGGATTGCTTTCATAGGTCTTTTCCTTAAACAAACCCCATAGAAAGTAATCCAATGGAATTCCAACCGGGTGAATGCAAAGGCCAGAGTTCTCGAGAGATGATGCGTTCACCGAATACGCCCTGTAAAAAGCTCATCGCCTTGTGGGCGGTATGTGTAGTCGCCCCATTCTGTTGGAACCAGGCATTCTCAATTTCGGCCTCATTCAGTTCAGCTAGGAAGGGATCCAGTTTGCAGCTGCAGTACCGTTCTGCATTTATGGTGTCCTGAAAGAAGATGGGCCCAATGATGCCTTTACAAGTCACAGCGCACCAAACACCAACCTTTTGGTCATGCAGTGGGGACACATGAAATTCATGCGGATTCTCCGTACTCCACACGACTATTCTGGCTATTCACGTAACCGGAGAGGTGAAACAGTTGTTTCGTTCCCGAGACACATGAATAACCATGATTTGGAATACATGGGTTTTAAAATACATTTTACTAACGAGTTAGCCTCTATTATCTATAGTTTCGAGATATTTGAAACTTATACTCCTAACATCCTGCAAAGAAAATTCATCCTCAAAATAACCTTATAATCTGGAGAATTAACGTCCATTACGACCATATATACGAAACGTCGGGCTTTAACCCTGTTTCAGTCTCGGGAGTTACTATTAAGTTCAGAACCAAAAGGGGAGATGATACCTCACCAATAATGCCTGTCACTGTGATGTGACCGCGCACCCATTCATTGGTTAAACGTACTTTTGTAAACATTCTCGAATCTACAATTGAGAATTCCGACTCATTATCAATGAGAGCAATTGTTGGTCGATAGCTTATCCAGACTTTTATGGTAGGGAGTTGTTCGGCCACAAAATTCATAGCATGGGGGTTGTACTCGTTGCTGTGCAAATATTCACGCGATTCTCCCTTCAGCTGAGCAATAATAAACATGACATCAATCTTTTTAAATTCAGAAGTAGTGCTACTTCTACTGATGAAATGCGCGCTGTTGTATCCGCTCCTCCATTGCATAATACTTTGGCAGCAGCAGAGTCCATTGAAACCAGGAATCGTTCTCTACTTGGAACTTGCATGAGTTTCTTAATCAGCTCAGGTCGCAGTACTTGCAGAATTCCTTGTCCGTAACTTGTGGGTGGATCCTTTCTAAATCTCTAATCAAAGGAAATATAAAATCTCTACTAGTTTCTTGTGGAGTTTCTTGCTCATTATATACGTCATATTCAAGGTGAATTTTATAACGCGAAGATAAAAACGCCTTTCTAAGATGTGCTTTTATTTCCTTAAGATACATTCTCGTAATTTCTTCTTGTTCTACAATAAACCAGTCTCAACTAGATTAACTGAGAAAGGCCGGAAAATATCGTACGTGTTGCTCCTTTGACCATTCGTTCTTGCAACTCCAAAGGCTTCTAAAAACCTATCATCGGACTCATACATAGTGCCAACAAAGGAAAGGACGATAAAGAACAAAATCTGTTTAGAATCCATATTGTCGTCACTACTCTCATTTGACGAATCACTTGGAGAAGTGGGTAGACTGGGTGCTTCAAGTCTTCGCTTCGTATTTGAGGAGATGGGTTCGCATCTGTCGAGGTTCCTTGCTGCTTCCCTGACGATGTGTACTGATTCAGAGGTTGTTTTTTGATGTTATGGAGCATCTTCGAAATATTGATTGAAGTATCTAGATTTATAAACAAGTACGATAAAGTAATAACAAACGTTTTTGTCTCCCCATCCTTCTGGCCCACAAAGTAAGTAGGGGAAGGAATGAAATCCAAATCATGTTTCGAAATACATAAAAAATTGGAGAGAACTGAGTGTTTAAAAAATTTGGAGTAATAACAACAACACTATTCTCTAAGTATTTTTATTGAAAGTAACAGTGACGTAAATCCTGTGTAATGTTTTGGCGGGAATAATTCGGTATCACACAAAAAGGCGAAGTTGGAGGCTCCAACGTAATTCGTGTGTTACCAAGAAGTCTCCAATTAGACTATTGTTTTCTCTCGATGAGTGGATGAGATCTACGGCTGCTGTCAGATTAACTTAGTTGACGATAGAGACTGTGTTGAAACTGCATTTGATCAGTACAAAGAAGTGACAAGTAAAGCTGTTCCTGCCCATTCCAGTTCTAATAGAATGGTTATTCAGGTAAGTTTTATCACTGTATATAATACATATTGTTATTATATGATCTACCGGTAATTAAGATTTCTTTTACTTTGTATGATTTCTTGGTGCTTGGTGATTGAAAACGTCATTGGATTACACATATACTGACTTGAGATCGAACTCGGCGTTTCCCAAACAAACTAATTTTTTTTAATATTGAAAGCGAAAGCACTTCACTACAAGAAAGAAATTTAAATCGAAGAATCTATTCTGCAAATCGTGGAATTTGAAACCATTTTCTTATAAGAGATAGCCACAGGAATCAACATCAGCAGAAAAAATGTGTACGGTCTCGGTAGTTTAAGGGTACAATACCTGGCCGGCAACCAAAGGTTCAAGCTCGATTCCCAATCAGAATGATCTCTCACTTTAGGTTATATGAGAAAAGTCATTTATATATTCATCTAAACATCATATTTATCTTAATCCTTATATACTTGTTTATCGTCTTCGACAGTCTTCATTCACTTTTAAATATCGCTTTCAGTTTAGTTTTCTAATGTATTTATTGTGCCAAATTTTTGATAATCTAGTAATTTAATATTAATTTTGATAATTACTTAATACATTTTTGTTTGTTTGTTTGAGTTGAACGTTCCACGTGTACACCTTGGTGGATAAAGAAGAATTGGACCTACTGATTATAGTAGAATCCGATTATAGTTGAACCACTTTCGTTCAACTTTAACCCCACTGGCAATCGGACCCGAAATTACGCGCACAGAAGGCAAGCGCGCAGGCTGCTAGACTAAGCATGGGTTTTAAATACACTTTTCTATGTAGGTATAAAATCACAATTATTGTAATTAAAGCATTATAAATTAATTTGTTGACTTTGTAAGATAAATAGTCTCTAATCAAGTGGGTCTAAATTGATCATGTTTGATGATCGTAGGAAAATGGCAACTTCCTTGAAAAAGGTAAAAATTGTTGGGGGTAGTTCAATGGAAGTAAGCTTTGTAATAAATTTGAATGAGTATGCACTTTATTAAAAGGGCGGTACGAAGTATCTTGTAGTTCGCAAACACAATAAGGATTCAAGCAGACGAAACTCAGCATATTCCACCTTAGGTAGGAATTTGGAAGCATTTTCAAAATTAACTACTTTACCAACTTATTTGCGCCCTTTAATAACGGAATCCACAAGTGGTGATGATGTGGCAAACATTTTCGAGAAAATATCATAAAAATGTTATAAACCTTACAGAAAGGACAAATTAGACAGATTTGAGCCCAAGATTTTATCATCCACGGATAACAGAGAAGAAAAGGCAGCTCCCTCAAAGAATGCGTAAGTCCGAAAATAAATCACTGAAAGATGAAATCTCTTTTTTTTTCTGTGAACGTGGTTTCAAAACTGCGAGAAAATTGAGCTTAGTTGCCAGAAAGAGAACTTCTATTCATGTCGCAGAGTGCGCTGAAAATTAGGCGATGAAAGAATTATAGGAATTTGTAGTGTCGGGGATGTAATTGCTCAAGA
Organism: Thermobia domestica; assembly: GCF_964235325.1. Classification (NCBI taxonomy): domain Eukaryota; kingdom Metazoa; phylum Arthropoda; class Insecta; order Zygentoma; family Lepismatidae; genus Thermobia; species Thermobia domestica. The sequence continues at coordinate 154,391,735 of NC_137456.1, read as the reverse complement.
GGCAAAATATCACACAAACTGTTTATCTAACTTTTATAATAAGGCGGAAAGAAAACACACAGAAGATGAACTAAAGAACGATTGGACATCATGTGAAAATTTTGCTTTCGCCGATGTACTTACATACATTACTGAATCTAGTTGAGAAAGCAATTCCAAAGGACTTGTTTTCAAAATGAGCGATCTTCTTAAACTGTACAAAACACGGTTAATGACGATGATGAAGAAGCCTGAATCAGAAGGAATAGAGGTTCATAATACAAGATTTCGTGAAAGGATACTTCGTCACAGGCCACAACTAACAGCTCATCAGTTCAGCAGAGAACATGTTTTACTTTCAGAAGGATCTAACATAATAAGTTTGCTGAAGAAGGAAATTGATTAAAATGCTATGGCACTAAGTCGTGATGTTAAGATGCTTCGAAAGGATATGGCAAAGCACAAGAGTCATTTTGCAAGAAAATTTGAGAATCACTGCCCGGAAGATTCTCCTTCGCTAATTGCTGCTGTTAATATGTTATTTTATCATTCATCTGTCACCCCTGATAGAAACAGAAGTCAAACAACTTCAACTATTAGTCAACTTATATTTTATAACTTCCATCAGAAAGCAGGCGATATTGAAACAGAAGCAGCAAGGCATAAACGCAAACGCGAACCACCTCTTCTTCTCTGTGTTGAACTGAGCGTTTATGATAAAACTCGTAAAAACTCTCTTAAATGAATTGCATTCACTAGGCATTGTATATCGTCTACACGCGTACAAAAATATCTTCAAATCTTTCTCAGTGCTTGATAAACCAAAGTGACGAAATGGCGTGTCGTTTCCCTCTTCGTCGAGGTGTTTTAACCGTTGCAGCATCAGATAATAACGACTACTATCCTTCTAGCACAACATCAAAGGATTCTTTTCACGGTAAGAGCATTTCTATTTTCCAGCATCCTTCTAAGATAACCCTAGCATTCGACGTGACCATGTCTCACTGAATAATGTGAATATAAAAAATGAGAACTGCTCCTTCTCTCACCGATAATTATGCTCTAATTTATCCTGCTTATATCACTAATAAGGAACCAGTTTTACCACAACAGAACCGGCAGTTTGTAGAGAAAGTTCTTCCACGAAGTGGATTTTTCGCAGAACAAAAAATACGAGGAATGTTAGCTTGAAGCATACTTAAAACATGATATTACTTGCAATTGGTCTGTACACCATGACTCGAAAACTGAAAACTCAGCAGGAATGCCAAGTATATACTGCCTGCTTCCGTTGTTTAAGGAAGACTCTAAATCTATTGCTATGATACAGCACGGAATAAATGTTTTGCGAGAACTTACAGACAATCTCAACAAAGAACAAGTTTCGGTTTTTGTATTGGATCAAACACTGTTTCCCTTAGAGAAACGAATTCAATAGAATTGGCCAGAGTTATATGGTGAAGATCATCAAATTCTGATGCTGGGAAGGTTTCACGTCGAACAAGCCTTCCAGCGTCTTATAGGCAAATGGTTAGATGGAAGTGGCTGGGTAGAAATTTTATGGAAGACAGATGTAGCAATACCAGGAACCGCTGACAATTTATTGCAAGTATCTCACATTTCAAAAGCTCGTTTTGCTCATCAGACCACTCCGACAGTTTTACAGATATGCATTTGCTGCGTGATGCATATCATAATCCTTCATCAGAGCAATCTTTCAATGATTGCTGCACTGGAAAGGAATCTTCGAGTCCAACTTTTAAGTTTTGGATAATATATTACCGTCTCGTGATTTTACTTTAATTTATATCAGAGCCATACGTCAAGGAATTTTTATGCTCTACGTTGAAACACTAAAACTAATGGCAGAATGTTTTTCAAAATGGACCACCTAAAGTATGCTCGTTGGCTTCCCGTTCACATTTTAGATTTGAAAAAGTTGGAAGAAACACATCCTGAGATTATGAATGCTTTCGAAATGGGTTACTTTGTGATAAGAAAGACATAAATATCTTCCTCTGTAATAGCTATAGATCAGGCATGCAATTGGTATCTTACACGACAATGCTCTTGTCAAATGGATGACAGCGGGACCAGAAATTAGTAGACTAATTAATGGATTCAAAATGTCATATAATGAATATGATCCGGATAATAAGCACCATGAAGATTACTCGTCGATGCAAGAAAGATTTAAATCGTCTGTTGAAAAGATGAAAAAAGTTTTAATCAAATTGGGAAATGCGTTTGAAGAAAATAGTGGACTTGTTAATGTTGCTTCCAGAATAATCTATAGCGGTGATATAATGAATCCCTGTATTCAGCAGAAGAAAAAGGGTCTAATATGTACACCTTGTCTCAAAAAGGTTGAGCGCATTCTTTATTGGTGTTTTGAGGCAAAAATTTTCAAAGTCCAACTTCGGGTATCTTCGGGAAATAGTAAACCAGGTTCGAACCTCCAAGCCAGCCTTTGCAATCGGGAAAAAGTTTGCAGATCTGTTTTTCTTTTAAATATAATAAGACTTGTTATCAAGTGTAGAAAAAAAGCAACATTGATTGAAATACTTAATGACACAATATTTCGAAACTTTGTATTAATGTCAGCAAGTGCTTGTTTGTCATTTAGCTCTCCATACGTAATGGAACATTTAGATATGTAAACGAATCTTTCCATATGTAAAAGAATGCTCAAAGTTAAGACATAGAACATATTTATCGCCTGAGTACTAAAATAATAGTCAAAGCAGAACAAAAACAACGTTTCTATGAATGTCATAATTTTCTTGAGAACCGTTATACATCGCTAAAAGTACCTTAGCAAAAGTGCTTGTGTTAGCTCACTGATAAGCTGTCAGATTTCAAATATTAAGGTTGTGAGTTCGAATCCCATCTGGGTGAATGTTCTTTTAAAAATTATATTTTCCGCAATGCATGAAAAATTATATAAAATAATGACATTAAATACATCAGTTGTATATATATAACATATTCATTGCAGAATGTAGTAATTATTATGTTTAAAATATAACATCTGAAATAGGTAGGTGTTCACAGTAGGTCTGTATTATATATATGAGAACGTTAAATACAAGTTAGGAATCTCGTTCACTAGCAATAAATAAATCATGTAGTGTATTTATTTGCAGCTATTTGTCATATAGAGGGTAATTCTCAACATTCATAATACAGCATGTCATTTATGTTCTTGAAAACTTATTCGATGCATAAACCGAGGGTTTAAACAGAGAATCCAAAGTCGCAACGCTCGCAAGAAATTCATGAACCCCAAAGGTCACGTGAGCAGACTGGAATTGTCCTTATGAAGCACGCCACAGCAGAAAGTCTTTACATAGATTTTCAATTCAATTTTTGATATATGCTTTTGTAATGTGGTAGTGGTGATGCCTTTAGTCGCTCTCTCTCGCTCGCTTGCCCACTCTCTATTTATACAGAATATAAAAGTGGATGTATGTGTGTGTTTCAACATAATTCTGATATATCTAGCGCAATTATAACTATATTTCTTACAGTCTGGAAAAGAGTACTGTCGGGATACATATCAAAAATGCTAGAAACGGGTCGATATTAGTATCGAATCCGTAGCTTCGGGGTCGCTTAGGTGAATAGTTCTACTTTCAGTTCAAGTCCAATTAAGCTCCCATTAGCACCCAGGGTGGTTACGTAGCGACATAAAAATATCGAAATCAAACGATATTAGAATCGAATCGTAAGTTTTCAGCGCCTCTAACAGTGCCGCATTTCCCATTAGTCCACATTAGTCCACATTTCACATTAGTCCCATTGCCTAGAGGGCAATATATTTGCAAAGTTTAAAACTTGAATAATATTTTAACTTTTTCCGTATGAAAAAGTTAAAAAACAAGAGCAAATATACTATTTCATGAACAATCCTCTTTTACTGTTCTAATATGTATAATAATAGCGTAAGAAATCTAAAAATAATTCAGAACACGTTTCACATTTGTTATTTTTTCTTACGTAGTTCTAGCTGTAGCATGTAGTGAGTGGTATTTAAATGTAATAAATTCACTAATTAAGCATATTCGAATTAAGTTTTATTTTTAAGTTAGGGATGAAGGGGCGGAGAAATATGTAGTAATTGGGGGCGCCGAGAGCAAAAGTGCGTAGCGGTGCCGAGCTATTAAATGCAACACTGGTCGCTAAATTAATTGGTAGAAATTTTAATGTCATTTAAGACCAAATTTAGTCCTAACGGTGGCAGTATCCGTTTGCTCTCCTTGGAGAAATGAAAGGGGTTGACATCAAAATTATATATATATATAATGACCGACATTAGTGTCGAATCCATAATTTTCGAGGTGGATTAGATAAAGAGTGGCACTCCAGGTGCTTAATGATATAGAAAATTAGTTTTTCTTTCTTTTTTTACGTTGGTCTACTTTTCCTGGATTTGAGACTTTCAAATTTCATCCTATTTTCTACTGAAATGTGTATGTAAGGCAACAAAGAAATAATTATATATGATAAATTTAAATTCATTTTAATTCGGAAGTTGAGAAACACTTTGCCATTATATATCGTAAAGGTCAGATCCACCAGTATTGTAACAGAGAGGTGCTTGAGCCATTGACGGTAGAAATTCAAACTCCGATAAGTGATAATTTCACAGTCTTGTTTTATTACAAGCGTAGCCTCTTTAGTCAACGGAGAAGAGGATGTGGATCATGAGTCAGAGTTGATGTCGATGGGTGTTGGTGGGTCGGAGTTGGTCGCAATGGTTCAGAGTGGTTCATAGTTGGTGGTGGGTCAAAGTGGATCACGATGGATGATGGGTCAGAGTGGGCCAATGGGTCATTTGGGTGGTGGGTGATACTGGATCATGGTGGGTCGTGGATCAAATTTTCATTGACCCACACCATCTCTGTTTAAAATTGTACTAAAGATAAGAGGCACCGAAGATGCATGTCGGCTATTATGCTCAAATTTTGCACATAGATAGTACCCCACCAGAAAGCAATAAATCTGAAACGGTTCACGGTATCACCTCCTAGAACTCGAGATGTAGGAGTTTGTCTGATTGGCTAAATTAAGACGTCAATGATTTATCCATCAACAAGCAAGCTTTTTATGATCGTTTCCGTGGGGAAATCAGAAGAACACGTGCCTAGTAATCGTAATATTGATAGTTCACGTCCACCCCGGGGTATTTGTTTTGTGTTTTTTTGGCTCACCTAAATATAAACAAATCACACATATAGGCATTTTAACATATTTTGGGAGAGTAATTTTATGGTTCGTTGTCGTTTCATCGCGTCTCTGCCTCTGGTAGTAAAGTTTTCAAAATGGAACTGGGGCCACCGCGGATTGTCGCTGCGGGGCCACCAATTTTTGGCGAGAGGTCAATAGTTGACCATCTGTAGTCCACCGACGCTTACAGCTTAGGGTAATGAACGATGTCTTTGCCTTGTAGACGTCATGACTACCGACCTCGGCAGTCAACTAGCGTTTAGTATTCCTTTACTAACCATCTATCGTTCATGTTTATACACGGTGTTGTAATACTACTACTACTACTACTAATAATAATAATAATAATAATAATAATAATTATTATTATTATTATTATTATTATTATTATTATTATTATTATTATTATTTGTAGTAATAGTAGTATAATTGATAATAGTTATATTGTGTATGTATTGTCTAGGTAGGACTGCACACAGGATTTGGCTCGTTTTAGTTTGACTCGACTCTAATCCGAGTCGAGTTGGAAGATATTTTTCGCGCCGAGTCCTAGAGTAGACCTCAAAGATGTCTGTTTCGAGTCGAGTCGAGTTTCAAAGAAAAGTCGCTCGTGCCCATCCCTACTAATGAGAGCTTAATCGGAGTTAAGCGAAATCGAAAGTCACACTATTTATCTAAGCGGCCCCGAAAACTATGAATTCGACACTAATACCGATCATTTTCTAGCAATCTTTTATATGTATCCCCCTCCCATTCACCATAGGTAACCCGACAGCACTCTTTTTCAGACTATAAGAAATTTGGTTAAAATTACTCTAGGCCAGTGGTTCTCAATCTAATTCCTATCACGATCCCCTTTTATCACATCCTCTTGCCAGCGACTCTTTTATAATTTGTGTTTTATAATAAGCTTGTGTGGGATTTTTAACATACCTATTTCTATAATAGTAGAATCCATTTCTTGTTTATAGTGAACAGTGCCGTGGCATGGAAAATCAGCGCTCGGGGCGAGAGTATACGACGATGTCTCCGTACATATGAGTGAGGTCGACAGACTAGCTGCGAAGCGCCACCATGGTTGGCACGAAGCTCAATAAAATTTTCAAAAGTAAACCCTGCCTTTCCTTGATTTTGAGCACATTTTATTACGTTTTTCCTTCTATTTTATACATGTGCACATGCACTTTCCTATAGGGATGGACGCGGGAAGTCTCGTCTCGTCTCGCGTCTCGTCTCGCATTTGCGACACGAGACACGAGACGAGAGTGAAAATTTTATGCGAGACGCGAGACGAGACTAAACCATGCGAGACGAGACGCTAGACGAGACTCGGTTAAGTCTCGCACGAGAAGTCTCGCGAGACTTCTCGCAGTCTCGCAACATTTATGAATTACATTTAATTGTAGCCTATATTTAGTAATTTTACATTTATTGAGTTTTCTAAGTTGAGCGTTAATGCCTCCAGGAACAAAAAAGTGATTGGGGCAATAGACATTTTATGAGATTTATTATTAATCAAGGTTAATTTTCAGAATTAAAGCCTTCTTTCGTTTCTAAAAAAGAAAAGCTTTGTAAATTAGAAATTTATTACAGCATCGATTTAGGAATTTATTTTGCAACACAAACACATACACGCGGGCGTGCACGAATACATGAACTTCTATTTTTGGTCTGAAAAGCGAATAAGACTCCCTGTTGCTGCAAAATATGATATTTCTGTTGTTTCTGTCTTTTTCACATTACTACTAGCGATTAATGTTGGGGAATGGCGGGGAAATCCCCTCTCGTCAAAGTTTATCCCCGGCCCGGCTCGCAGAAATAACATGATATTTTTACTAAGTATTTTCTTTCTATATATTTATCGAAAACATCCCTCTCTAGTTCGGAAGTTTAATTCAAATACTGGTTTGGCAGGATGTCCCTATAGGTTTCGCGGGAGATGGTAGGAATGGCCCTATATCTGTCAGTAAATTTATTTTCTAGATCTGGCAGTATAAGTTGAAATCGAAAGTTTATAAAATGCGATAAAACAACATTGCTACAAGCGCGAACGAACCAAAAGAATTGGGTCGTATTGTGTTGTGAGGAGTTCTTTTGTTGTGTACAAGCGCTTTTGGTGGTATAAAAACATCTTTATACTGGAAAATCACCCTTCAAGGAAACGACCAAAACGTGTAAATGTTGATAGTGGCGACGATATTTTAGAAGAGCCAATTATTGCTGAACACCTCTAAGCTGGAAAACAATGTTGGATCCAGCAACAATTTATGCTGGTTTTGATGTAAATTATGCTATTAATTTGACGAAAATTAATGGTCCAGCGATCAAATTCCAGCACAACTTTTCTTTTAATTTGGAGCGGAGGGGACACAAGTTCGGATACCATGTTGAACTCTAGGTTCCGTCTCCTTAGGATGTTATGAACATTCATCCCATGGAAAGCAATTGCAAACCGCCATTCATCTTGCCAAGGGACTTTTAGGTCAAATACCTGCCTTCGGACAGAATATCACATCATCATTCATTAACAGCCATAGAATAACACATTGCAAAATTTTGACCTAGAATATATGCGAGACTGCGAGACCATGCGAGAAAGTCTCGCGCGAGACGCGAGATGAGACTCAAAATTTTATGCGAGACGCGAGACGAGACTTCACATTTGCGAGACGAGAACTTACGCGAGACGAGACCAACGTTTGAGGTTGCGAGACGAGACGAGACTTTTGCATTTCTCGTCTCGTCTTGTCTTGCGTGCATCCCTACTTTCTTAACATGAGTAACACACTTCCTCCGAAATTTGTGCCCCCTTTTTTCGGCGCCCGGCATTGACAGTGGATACAGTAACTGTACTATCATATTCCCAACGACGAAGGTGCTGGTTCAAGATGGATGTTAAACTCCTTCATTGAAGAGGCCATTAACGTATCTGATCTAAGCCCACAACTTCTTGACCAAATAATAGAATGATCATGCTACAAGTCTTTGCAACTGGTTTCCTGTAACGAAGACTTGGACAAGTTCTGCGTGATGAGGAGAGAAGAATATCCTGGTCTGGTATCTGCTGCTTTAAAAGTAATAATTCCATTTGCTACATCGTACTTGTGCGAAAGTTTTTTTCATGGTAAACATTAAAACAAAGACAAGAAATCGCTTATCAGTTGAAAATGGCTTCATAATGCTCATCACGAAGATTGAACCGGGCATTGCTTCACTAGTGAAATTACACCATGCTTAGGTATCCCATTAGGTTTCAATTTTAATTGTATTTCAATGTGCAGGTTTTGTTCCATGTGTATTTTTCTAGTATTTCTATATACAGTTCTCATTAGTATCATATCATAAGTCTTTCATTTAAATTCATTTTTAAACAACTCTGCACCCTTTGACAATGTTCAGTAGACTTATTTTTTATTGTTCTTTACAGTATGTATAAAAAATAAAAGTATGCCTATCAGAACAAAATTCAAAATAATTTCCGGTATTAGATTCTAACTATATTTATCTCTTTCGCTTATCTTCGCGACCCTCTAGGGGCCACGACTCCCAGGTTGAGAAACCCTGCTCTAGTCATACATGAGTTATGTTGGAACTTACATACATACACTTTTATATGTATAAATGCAGATAAGAGAGAGTTGAGAGAGAGCGATTAAGGTATTACCGCTCTCAATCCCTTCACTTTACTTTTGCGATTCGTAAATTTCTTACGTGACAGTTTGGGGCTAGCTAGTTTTTTGTCTTGAACCACGATCCCATTTTCGATATGCTCTACCTAAATGCTGTAATGCGAATATTGAGAAGTTACCTGCGTATGAAAATAGCTGCAAATAAATACATTACATAACTTATTTATTGCTATTACACGATTTTCTTAATTTGTATTTAATATTCACATATAACATACCGACGTTCTGTCAATACCTCAAATGTTATATTTTAAAGATAAGAATTGCTTATGTCGTGAAATGATATGAATATATATATTCAACTGATATATACAACTGATGAATTGTAATGTAACTATTTTACATAATTTTCATGCATTGAGGAAAGTAGAATATCATAAAAGAATCTCACCTGAACGGGTATCGAACTCACGATTTAAACGCTCTGGGGTGTACCACTGAGCTAACATGACCGCTTTTCGGAAGCTGTTTCTGAAATATAACTGAGCTCATACGTAAATGCTCTTTTCCGTATGGAAATCACATAATACATAGTTTCGAAATATTGTATCATTAAGTATTTCAATCAACTTTACTTTTTTTCTACACTTAATACCATTTCAACATGTCTTATTATATTTAACAGAAGGAAAACATATCTGTACATTTTTTCCCGATTGCAAAGGTTGGCTTGGAGGGTCGAACCAGCAGCTTTAGTTTACTATTTTCAGAAGATACCCGAAGTCGGACTTCGAAAGTGTTCGTCTCAATACAGCTATCATCATATCGCTCAATCTGTTTGGTATATGGTATATGTTTTTATAAGTGTAAAATCAGTATAACAATTCATTCTTTAAACAGCTTTTCGTATGTATTAATACTCCTTTATAAAAACTGTTTTTAATATTATTATTACGGCGCACCATTTTCAGATTTCTTTTGCGAGTCGTTGACCAAGTCGTTCCCCACAATAGGCGTGTCGTGCAGGTAACCAATCACACGTCAGGTACTATCTTTTACCTATTTCTTCCTGCTCACAGCTCAGAACATTGGTAACTATGGATAGACGTACAGCAGTAATTACTTTATGGGAGTTGGAAGGCTATTCTGCAACTGCAGCTAGCAGGCGAGTAGGTGTCCCGGCCTCTACAGGAAGGCGATGGATTCAGAAATATGGTCCTACACGTCAAACTGGTAATTTACGATCTTCTGGTTGTCCGCATGTGTCAACCGAAGCCGAAGATGCGAGATTAGTAAACGAAGCCCGGTTAGACCCACTAAGGACATCTAGACAGCTAAGGGAAGCTTCTCTTTTTCCTGGTAGTAAGCATACAGCTCTGCGAAGGCTTCGTCATGCTGGGTTACGTGGCTGTGTTGCTGCCGTGAAGGAAAAACTCTCAGACGAATACAAATTTTACCGTCTCGCGTTTGCACAGGCGAATGTGGGTCGCAATTGGGAAAACGTAGTTTTCTCAGATGAATCCATATTCACAACATCAAACGAGGGACACCGTTTTGTGTATCGCCCGAGAGGCACCCGATATGACCCTTGAAACCGCAGTGGCCATGTATATATTTCATGTTGGGGTTGCATTTTCAGGCGCGGAGCAGAACAGCTTCACAGAATTGAAGGACACCTGGACAGTGCTCAGTACTTAGATATTATGAGTAATATCATGGTGCCATCTGTACGAGTATTTCAGCCTGATGGTGCAATTCAGTTCCAGCAAGACCAGTCGCCAATACATACTTCCCGTGTGGTTCAAGAATGGTTCGCAGGGCAGTCTGAGATTGATTTAATTGACTGGCCGCCTCGTGGAGCAGACCTCAATCTCATGGAAAATATGTGGGCAGAAGGGAAGCGTACTCTAAGGGATAGATGGCCTGAGGCAGATCCACCAATAACCCAGGATGACCTGTCGCATCTTGTTTCCGAAGCATAGCTGGAGGTAGGGGAAGGAGATAAATTTGTCACCCATTTAATAGATTCCATGCCCAGAAGAATGGGGCGTGTAACAAATTCAGAAGGGTATTGGACACAATATTAATGTCCCCGCCTTAACTCCCGAAAACAGTCCTTTTCAGGGCTACCTAAACGTTTCTGAAAATATTTCTAGAAGTAAACCTCTCCTTGAATCCGATTTCTGTGCAATTCTACTAACAAAAAAAATAATTCTCTGCAGGCTTTGAACTCAAGACGACCTCATTAACAAGCCCGTACTCTACCAGTGAGCTAACATGAACACGCAAATCCAACCTGAAGAAACACGACTTTCAATTTCCGGTATTCCATGACACTGATGGTCATATACTTTCGAAATGTTGTATTCAACTTGGGATATTCCGCAACACATAAACAAAGTGAAAGAGAGAGAGAGAGAGAGAGAGAGAGAGAGAAATGAATATACAAAAGCATATTCAACGTATTCGAATGAGACTCTAAGTAACGATATTCCGTTCTAAAGAGAATCTGTGTTTCTTCCCGTGACGTTAAGGGGATCGGGAAAAGTTATGTGTCTTGAAGCAGGATCCGACTTTGGATACACTGTTTACACACTTTCTATATCCGTAGGAATATACTGTATTTCATGAATGTAAATGACATGCTGTATTGAGAATATTGAGAAGTTACATCTGTATGACAAATAGCTGCAAATAAATACATTACATAATTTATTTATTGCTATTAAACGATTTTCCTAACTTGCATTTAACATTCTCATATATAATACCGATCTACTGTGAAAATTATCTCAGATTTTATATTTTAAACATAATAATTACTATGTTCTGCAATGATTATGTTATATATATACAACTGATGTATTTTAATGTAATTATTTTATATAATTTTTCATGCATTGCGGAAAATATAATTTTTAAAAAAAGCATTGACCCACATGGGATTTGAACTCATAACCTTCTGATTTAAGGTCCGACAACTTACCAATGAGCTACCACAAGGACTTCTGCGAAGGTACTTTTAGCGATGTATAAATATTCTCAAGATAATTATGACATTCATATCCACTACAAACGCTGTTTCTGTTCTACTTTGACTTTTATTTTAGTACTCAGGTGATAATTATATTCTATGTCTTAACTTTGAGCATTCTTTTACATATGGAAAGATTCGTTTACGTATCTAAATGTTCCATCACGTATGGAGAGCTAAATGGCAAACAAACATGTGCTTACATTAATACAAACTTTCGAAATATTGTATCATTAAATATTTCAATCAATGTTGCTTTTTTTCTACACTTGGTAACAAGTCTTATTATATTTAAAAGAAGAAAAACACATCTGCAAACTTTTTCCCGATTGCAAAGGCTGGCCTGGAGGTTCGAACCTGGTTTACTATTTCCCGAAGATACCCGAAGTTGGACTTTGAAAATTTTTGCCTCAAAACACCAATAAAGAATGCGCTCAACCTTTTTGAGACAAGGTGTACAAGAAATTTGTGCAAGAAACATTAGTGGAAGCCATTCTTTTCGCCCATGAAAAAATCTTCTCTAGTGTTTCATTCGTCTCTTCAAAAGAATAAAACGAACAGAAATTAAATAAAATTACTTAAGATGGACGTTGAGCTATTCTCTCGCTTATCACGCGTCAGTCAAACAAGATGACTTGGATAAATTCTTTCAGCACGAAAATCAAAACATTCCACTATCTCTCTGCCATAATTCACGATCCTCGAGGAAGCCCGACTTAGTTATGCTTCTAGAGAGTGAAGCCATCATGAAAAAAGAACAATGTCCCGATTCTTGTGATGTTTTATTATTTGATGGAGCAGTTTTGCTTCACATTTTGCAACCGGCATCAGTAGAAACATTTTATGATTATTTCCAGTGTAATTTATTCAAATATGTTCAAAAAGAAGCAGACATATTCCATGCAAAACGAGTGTATTTGATACTCTTCAAAGACCATAAAATCTTCCACAAGAGAAAGCAGGGGTGTAGGAATAAGGACAAACGTAACACCAACTACACCAATTCCTAGGAAATGGAACGATTTCCTTCGTAATGACGAAAATAAAGAAGAATTGTTCCTTTTTCTTGAAAAGCCTATGTGTGAAAAGGAAGGAAGTAACTTTGAGGTAGCAACGAGCAATGGATATTATATAGAAATGTCAAGAAATCTTTTAACATTTTTAAACAAATCATCAGGAAATCATTTAGAAGAAGCTGATAGTAGGATCATATTACATTGCTTTGATGCAACATTAAATGGACACAAGATGATAGTTATCCGTACAGTAGACACAGATGTTGAAAGACTTGCTGTATCGTTTCTCTACGACTTCGAGCGACATGATCTAGAAAAATTATGGATATCCTTCGGCACCAAGAAACATAATCGATTTCTCCCAGTTCATCATATTTTAAAAGCATTAGGAAAAGAAAAATCAACTTCTTTACGATGCTTCCATGCGTTTACAGGATGTGATACAGTGTCATACTTTCTTCGACATGGAAAACATGGCCTTTGTATCCAGAGGTGATCACAGCTTTCCTAACAATTTCACACTCTTTAATCAACATGAGTGAAGATTGTTTTAATTCACTGCAACGATATGTTGTCCTATTATATTCAAAAACAAGTGAAAATTTTAAAGTTAATGAAGCCCGGCGAGAAATCGTTTTGGAAAAGGGCAGACCTCTTACAGCGCTTACTCCAACTAGTGATGCCTTGCTTCTTCACACCAAGCGTGCAGCATACTAAGCTTGACAAATTGGGGCCAGGCAATAAAGAAGACAGCACATATTCTTTGACCAACAAACTGGGGATGGACTGACATTTGAAGTGAATTTTCTCCAACATAGACTTCCATTCTGCTTGTATACGAATCATGTAGGAAACTTTTTGAAATGTGCCTCCAAGACATGTACCACAAGATGTCATTGTAGAAGTGCAAGCGTCCCATGCTGCTTTTTGTGTTCTGTGTGTACGGAAACATGTGGAAAGGTAATGGAAACTGAAAGCAATGATCTAGGCCTATAAAACTTTCACGTAAGTAGCACTCATGGTTTTCGAAAACTCTGTTGATCCACAGTAAATTTACACCAACGTAGGAAACGTATCAGCTTGTACATAAAGTAATACTAACTGTTTGTCGAAATCATAAAACTGTTTGTACACGTAGAAAATCCAAAAGATATGTTGTGAATTTTGAATTATCCAACTAAGTGTTTGTGTTGTATTTCTGTTCTTACAATACATAAAAGATATTTACTTATATATTGCTTTATGTAATTTCCTTATAATATTGTAAAGGATATAAAGCGAATGTCTATGGTTTAAAGACACGAACTTATTTCTTAGTCTTCATGTGCAGTTCTCTTTCAATTTAGATGAAACCATAAATTTTTTCTATCTACAAGCTACACACGTAATCTCATAAGATATTCTTAAACTTGATTCGTGTGTAAAAGTGAATGGTAACAAAGTAGGTGATATTACTTCGTCTATATTCGTTTACAGATCTAGATACTCGGGCCAATATTTCGAAAGAAACTAATCTTTATGCATCATAATTAATGGCCGTCTTATTGGATTCACTACCGGGCTTGGTCAGGCTACTTTGTGCTTCTAGTGAAAGTGAGACTTAATGAAGAACACATCACAAGAGAATGATTTGTTTCGTACGATGCAGCATCCATCAGTGATGTTTTATTACGGTAATTGAACTCTCGTTCGAAATTTGGGAAAATCAATCGACTCAAGGTGAATTTTCAAATTGTGATAACTTCGTTGTTTCCTAACCAATCTGAATGAACTATACACTAAACGAAACATAATTGAACACTCTTTAAAAAGTTATACGACATCTTTTTCGATAATCCCAGCCGTTTACTTGTTATGTTAAAGAAATATGAGTAAACGCCATCATAAGAAATGAAAAGTTCCAAATTAAATAATTTCTGTAGGTGTTAATTTCAGTACTAGGTAAGAGTGTTTGCTAACGTATTAGACTCTGTTACTTTCTACGTCATCTAGTTTTCGAATCGTGAAGATTAGACTATTAGTTAAGGAGATATAGGGCTCTTAAACCAACACTATGAATTCGCAAAGGCGACCATTTTTGATAGCCTTCATATTGGATTCTTGCAACCTGTCATAGAGGGGCCACTTTGAATCCTGCTTAGTTGCATCAGGGGAACAACATATCCGAGTGCCAACTTTTGAACACAAAGTGCAGAATGTTTGGGTAAGCTCCCCTACTATTGAGCGCGCAAGAAAATGAACACATGCTATAACATGAGAAAAACGCGCTCCTCTCCTCGGTTCGTACGCACTGGCGTATAGCGAGGGAAATCCCAGAAATATATAGTATAAGAAACCTGCAAAACTAAGACACCCATTTGATTTAGAAGTATTAGGCATAGTTATATGACCATATGTGAATGTTTTTCCGCAAAATATCTCCAAATTGCCAGCAGGGTCAATCCAAGCTAAGTGACCGAGAAAAAAGAAAAATTGCTGCTCGACTTTGTCAATAAAATTATAATTTTTTCATGAATGTTTATTCTATATCAGCGTACTTCTAAACCATAATTAATTATCTTTTACAACATCCCATGACGACGCAGTGGCTGCCGTTGTTTTGCGTTTTTTCGACTTTAGGAGTTTACGTTGTTTTGAAAATCTCAGCATGTATTTGTCCTACCAAATGGAAAATTGTTGGATGCCTCCAACTCGTGCAGAGCTAAACCTTTGATCTCTTAACATTTTTTTCCCTAAAACTACTTGAAGGGGGTCAAATCATGCCCTACAGTAGGAACATTTTTTGACATTGAAGATATGTTTGGGAAGAGGAAACAACTGACGTAGAGGTCTGAATTTGTGTGAACATCTAGTCCGGGATAATAAGTTAATATACAAAAAATTACAGACCTATAGCTGCTCCCAAAGTCCTGAAAAAATCTTAAAAGTGGGGAATTATGCCAATTGGACATGTTTCATTGTTCAATATCTCCAATGGGCCTGGATAAAAAATCTGAAATTTTGGGAATAGTTAGTCCTTTAATATACCATAACACACAACAAAGCGCGTTTTGTGTTTTTGAGCAGAATGGGATCAAAGTGTTAAGTAATGACGTCACATTCTAGGCGGTGTTTTGTTTACAAATTCAACTGGAAGTTCGTTGTTGTGAATTAAAATAAAGTAGTATGATTGGTTAGTCTAGTCAAGGCTCTCAAGCTCATTTCTTTCCTTTAATTGTAACATTGTCTTATCTACCCACAGCGGCAGTGATGGAGAATGCCGCTATCAGCAGAAAGCGGGGAAAGTCCGTAAGTACTCATTGTTCTTGCTGTTTGCTATACCAATGATATTCAATCCTGTTTATTCTTGTTTTAACTCTGAACACATGTAGGAGACTGTTGTCCTTTCGTTTGATCTACATTCCCAAGTCAGTGAACACTTACTCGCTGTAAACACTGACTGCAGACCCACTTCAATTTGTTTTAGGCAAAAATGTTAAGCGATCAAAGTTTTAGCTCTGCACGAGTAATTTTCAATCTGGTTAGACAAATACATGGTGAGATATTCAAAACAACGTAAACGCCTAAAATTAAAAAAACGCAAACTGACAACAGCCGCTGCGTTGCCATGGGATCCTGTAAAAAAATAATTAATTGTGGTTTTGAAGTACTCTGATATAGGATAAACATTCGTGCGAAAATTAGATCTTTTGGTGATGGTCAATCGGCACATGCTTGATCAGTTAGAATGGATTGACACAGCAGTGATGGGTCGTAAGGATGGATCGTAAGGGAAAAGAGTAAAAGTAATGTTCAGCAGTGGAATCATCCCATACTTGAGACAAACGATTAGGAATTAGGATTCACTAAAAACTGTCTACTATTAGGGACCCTAGAAATAATATTTATTCTTATGGATTTGAAATTTGTCAATATTGTCCCCTTAATTAATTTATCATATATGGAACTGGCCCAGAGGCGTAACTAACGGACCTGGAGACCTTGCCGTCCGGTATGGCTCATAGGCTTCGGATTGCCCATAAAGAGTAAGAGAAAGATGGAAAGAGGGGTCTCAAGAATTAGAAAAAATTCCAGGGGGTCCAAATAAGCTTGCCCCCCAGAAATAAGTTTAAGTTACAGCTCTGTATGTGAGATAGAATAATGGTGGCTTATAAAAGAAATGAAATAATTATTAGGAAAATTTTGAACCAAGGACTAGGATCAGCGCTCCCCTTAACCTCCAATGGTGCGGATTAAACCACCACCCCACCGAAATTTCACACATATCAATATATATGCAAGGTAAAGCAAAATGGCCAAATGTTATACCTACAACATTATTTTATAAAAGCTTCGTGTACTTACTTCATCTCGAATTCGTGTTCCAAGGAGAGAGCAGCCAGGTTCCATATGGTGAAGTAGAGGCCCGCACGACTAATGTAGAAAGAATCCAAAATTAGACCTTAAACAAAACTAGTAAACATCTAAAATAGACGAACAGTTAATAACTTACTATCAAAATTCGTAACAATTAATAGATAGCATGATATAACCAATAAAATTGAACAGAAGATTCAAGTTATTGATCGAGCAGAAATTGAAAAAAGGCTATGATATATATATACAGGGTTTTCATAAAGTCTGGACGGATTTAATTCGCTTATAATTTACATAAAAATGCTCATATTGAAATCAAATAAAATGCAAACGGTAGCGGAAGGATTAATTTTTTACCTGTAATCTGCACCAGCTCAGTTCATTCACCGCCACACCTCCAACTCGGTGCCATTTACGTCCACACATTCGCGTAGGCGACGCTGAAATCCACTCACAGCGTCCCGCCGTGTTTGATCCGAAATGCCAGCCACAGACGCCCTGATTTTGTCCTTTAAGTTCTCCAAACCACTTGGCTTCTTTGCATAAATTCCCGTTTTCACATGACCCCAAAGCCAGAAGTCGCAGGGGGTAAGGTCGAGTGATCTTGGCGGCCAAGCGGTCGGGCCACCGCGGCCAACCCATTGGTTAGGGAATTTCTCCTCAAGGAACTGTCTCACCTTGATTGCATAGTGAGGGAGTGCCCCGTCTTGTTGGAACACTTTGTCGTTCTGGATTCCACGTGCCTCCAGTTCCGGAATGAGGTATTTCTGCAACATATCCAGGTACGAATCTCCATTCACGGTTTCCTCTTCAAAAAAGAACGGTCCAATCAAATGATCATAGGACATAGCGCACCAAACGTTCACTTTAGGGCTATCTCTCTTATGTGTCTCAAATTCCTTTGGGTTTTCCGTGCCCCAAACGCGACAGTTGTGTCGGTTAACCTTCCCGGAGACATGGAAGGTTGTCTCATCTGAGAACATGATGGCTGAAAGAAGAACGTCACCATGTTCCAACTGCTTGAGCATGGCGTCACAGAAGTTGAACCGGATGTCCAAATCTTCATCATGCAGATCCTGGACTATCTTGATTTTGTAACCTTTGGCCTTGATCGTCTTCTTGGTTTCTGTTGTCTGTGGAATTCCGAGTTCCATGGACCGTCTAGGAATCGACTTCTGTGGGCTGTTGATGATGCTTTCCATTACCCTGCTCACTGTTGCAGGCGATGTTGGCGGCCTCCCACTTCGAGGACGGTCCAGGACGCTTCCTGTCTCCAAGAACTTAGCATGCCACTTTCGGATTGCACTCTCAGTCGGTGCCGGTTTTTTGAACTCTTTGGTGAACTTTCGACACACCAGAATTGGTGATTTTAGCTCTGCGTACCACAGAACACATTGCGCTTTCTCTTTCACCGACGCCATCTTTGATACGGTAAAAAAAATAGTCTTCTCAGAGGGGTTTTTCATTTATTTATTTCTTTAAAAGACACACACACACCAATACAGCTTACAATTTACTTTTAACAGTCAACATTGAAACAACAATGAAAACAACAATGGATGGAATTTGGTAAGAAACTGACCCTTGCCCTCCCTCTCCCTCTCTCAACGTGTTCAGAGTTGCCGCTTATCTAACAGTGTTGCCCAAGTAAAAATTTAATCCTTCCGCTACCGTTTGCACTTTATTTGATTTCATTATGACCATTTTTATGAAAATTATAAGCAAATTAAATCCGTCCAGACTTTATGAAAACCCTACATATATATATAGGGTTTTATTAGAGCATTAGAACGTTTTGCACAATCGAAAAAAGAGGAAAACCAACACCTTTCAGAAAAAAGAAACATAATTTCACTTTTGATTACGGCTACATTAATGCTGGACATCAACCTTTATACGTAATTTTCTTAAAAGTATGAAACTGGCGCTTAGTTCGTTTTCGCAGGACACCATACACACACACACACATACATACATACATACATACATACATACATATATATATATATATATATATATATATATATATATATATATATATATATATATATATATATATATATATATATATATATAGGTTTTGTCCGGAAAGTAATAGGACTGAGTCGATTTTAAAAAATTTATTGAGCCAATCGTTACAATTCTTTAAAAACTTTCAAAACAGGCTCCTTTTGCGTCGATGCAGCGCTGCTAGCGCGATTTCCAAGCATTAAAGGCGTCACGGAAGTCATTCTCCGGAATAGCCTTGAGAGCCGCGGTGCAAGCTGCTTGGATCCCCTCTGTCGTCTCAAAATGCTTGCCTTTCATCGGGCGTTTCAGGCGAGGAAACAAAAAGAAGTCCGGGGGGCCACATCTGGGCTGTAGGGTGGCTGCGGAAGCGTTGGGATGCCGGCCTTGGTCAGGTAGCTGTTCACAAGAAAGGCGGTGTGAGCCAGGGCGTTGTCATGGTGCAGCTTCCAGTCGGCTCCGATGTCTGGTCGGACCCGATTGACCCTTCGTTTGAGTCTCTTGAGCACTTTCACGTAAAACTTGGCGTTGACGGTTTGTCCAGGAGGAACAAATTCATGGTGGACGATGCCTTTGATATCAAAAAAGACAATGAGCATCGTTTTCACTTTGGATTTGCTCATTCTTCCCTTTTTGGGTGAGGAGACGCCGACGTGTGCCACTCGGAAGATTGCCTCTTTGTCTCAGGATCATACTCAAAGATCCATGATTCGCCACCTGTGATTACGTTATTCAAAAATTGGGGGTCACTTTCACACATGTTCAAATTTTCTTGGCACAATTCCGCTCGCCGCAATTTCTGGTCGTCAGTGAGCACTTTCGGGACAATCTTCGCGCACACCTTGCGCATGTTCAAATGCTCAGTCACAATTTCATGAACCACAGTTTTTGGTAAATGTAACATCTGGGCATTTAAACGAATACTTAGTCGACGGTCTGAGTTCAAAACTTCGCGCACACGAGTCACATTGTCGGTGTTTCAGCACGGTCTTCATCGGCGACCTCTTCCCGGCCCTCCGAAAAGGCCTTCTGAAACCGAAACACACCACTTCTTGCTAAAGCATCATCTGGGTAAGCCTGCTTTATTATATCAAACGTCTCTCTCGCAGATTTACCGAGTTTAACACAGAATATAATCGCGTACCTCTGCTCTAACGAACGCTGCATTTTCGGCTTGTACCACTCACAGAAACACGTCGCGCGAAAACGCCTGTCCTGACTCTCCGTGTGCTCGAAGACAACTGACTAGCCGCTCGTTCGTTAGCTAGGAATGCCCTCTACCGGATGCAGTCGATGCGCGCACGCTCCGAAGTACAGTCATGGCGGAATAAAATCAGTCCTATTACTTTCCGGACAAACCCTGTACATAATAGGGTGATCCTAAAAAACTAACTTTTAAAACTTACCTGGGGCACCCTCCCATTTTAATCTACTATTTATAAAAACACTTCCATAAAATTTTCAGATTTTTAAAAAATGCTTTAGGGGTCGCTACCATGTTTTGAAATTAAAACATAATGGAGTTTATTTTTAAATAAAATTTCTATTAAAATTTATCACACTAGTAAACTACAATGAAATTACAAAATAGACAGCACATTGCTCTCTACTTTCATTTCAACCAATCAGCAGTCACACATGGGAAGGGGGCTCCAAAGGAATGGCGTAAACATCAAAACAGCATCTATTAACGAATAGTTTGTTATTTAAATAAATCCAGGGTACAAAATCGTAAGTACGCATTGGTGGAAAACACATGTGGGCCGGGTCAGTTTTGTAATATTATACACCTTGCAAATAATTCGAACGTAACATTAAATTCTGTGTTTCGTAACCCGGTACCCTAGTAGACATCTGCTACACTGCATATTATGTTTTCCTGCCCCAGCCTAGCCACAGCCTCAATCTCATTGGCTGATCAGTTCAAGTGGCAATAAACTTTCACTTCCTATTTCAGTGTATCCATCTTAGAGCAACACGTGATTGAATACATTTAATTCTGATGCATATTGTGTGTTGTTGATATCAATGATTTATACAAGTAACGTTCTATAAAGTTAGCATTTAAGCATTTTTACTGAAACAAGGAAAAAGGCAGCTCGATATTAGTATTTATCAAGTTGATTATGATGTAGACTCTTTATATGAAACAAGGGAAAAGGCACCACGACATTAATGTTTAAAGATTAAATCTATTTACAAAAGGGTGAGCAATGTGTAGGAAACTTTTTTATAAAGACGGGCAAATACGTAAATGGTATATTAACGAAGATACAGCACTGCAAAGATTGTGTCATAAGTATGATACACGTATCCACAGTGACCAACACAATTTTCCTCACAGTATTGCACAAATCATGAAGCGAACCGTATTCAGAGGTACAAATCATAGGTATTGTTCCATTAGGCAGTGAATTTACGATGTAGCTAGGCATATAGAAAATAACACCAGTACTCCAAAAGTTGACGCAGAGTGCGCCGTTTACTATTAAATCATTCATACACGTGTAATATTTTAGGGAATAGGAAGTAAACACATTCAAAGGTGGGACGGGAGACATTATCCTAAAAAATTATTCAAATAGAATATCACTTACAAATTTTAATCTGCATAACAGAAATACTTTTTAATCCTGAAAACAGAAATATTTTTTTTAATATTTTCTATTCCTATTTGGAGAGAGCAGAGTGGTGCATATTCTCCCATAAAATCCTATAGTTCGGCTCTTGGATCTAGCCTAAAAGGAGTTGAGCGATTGGAACGAAACTTCTAGGATTCACAGCTCTCCAACTTACAATAAAAGCGCGAAAAAATAAAATTTTCCATTTGCAAATACTAATGGGAGACGGGGTGCATGACCCTCAAAAAACTGTCCAAATGATGCAAACTTACAACTTTTAGTTCGAGTAACTTCCTGAGAACATACATAATTTTATTATTTTTTCTATTCCTATTTGAAGGGAACAGAGGGGGCATATTCATATTTATATAATCTTATGGTTTGGCTCTTGGGTTTAGCGTAGAAGGTGAATGATTGGAGTGAAACTTGCAGCATTAATGCCTCTTCAGGCTACAATAGAAATTGTAATTCAAATATTCCATGTTAATATATATAATGTCTTCTCTAATTGACACCTACATAGAATATGGGGACGTCATTGCAAAATACCAAAAATACTGGGATTTGTGTATAATAATTATATACGTATATTCAGTTTTAACTAGTATATTATTTAAGACCAACAAACCAGGAGTGACCTTACAAACACCGTAATTCAAATATACAATTTTAATATGTTAATCGTCCTTTTAATAGTCCAGACAATAAAGGCAAAAGATAGGCTTTTGTCGGGACTAATTAGTAACAAGCTGAAACTTTGCCAGTTATTACAACATCCTAAGAGGAGTATTCCCTCAAAAGTCTCCAACCCTCCCCCCTTCTTTTCCCCTCTTACAGCCGTAAACATGCAAATTTGGAAACCTACATTAAAATATCAATAACTCGAATAAGCCAGTTCGTATCAATATGATTTTTTAAGTTAGGTTGCTCACAATATGTACTTTAAATTATGTCCTTATATATTTTTAGCTAAAGTAACTATATATGGCGCTATTGAAATAAATTGCTGCAAAACAAAATTTTTCAATATAATGTTCAAAATTTTTGTTATTACTAAAAATCTGATAACGCTAAAACAAAATGTTCCAAATAAAACATTTAGCTTTTTTTATTAACTTTACAATGATATACGTATTAATATATTTATAGAAATGGGAACGATATCCAGAGAGTTCTTACCAAATGACTGCAGGTACGAGAAGGTCATCCTGCCGGGCTCACACATTCCTGTGCCCGGGCGCGACGAAATCTGTGGTAACGAGTCGTGAAGAGTCGGTGACGAGTGTGTAATCAGCTGTGGAACTGCATGCGTGTCAGTGTACGCGTACAGTTGCATGGGATATGGGTGTTGTGCATCCACCATTGTATTGGCCACGTAATTTCCAGACACTGGTGGTTCGTTTGGCTGTCACAAGCTGTTTGACGCGACGCTCGCCCGACGTTTTAAACTCCCGTACGTCTTCGTAGTTCCATCTCTTGGGGACCGTTACTCAATTTTGTTCCCACTCCTTGCATACCTTCATTACAGAGGAACGGGCGTATCCGACAAAAATTGCTGTCTGGGTATTGACGTATCTATTGCCCGGGTACTCATAATCGTGCCCTATTAAAATACGGATAAATCCTACCCACCTCCGATTATAATAATAGTGTGCTATCTTTCAACATGTAGTTTCGAGTGTGTTCTTTCTCTGCAATACTACCAGTAGGGCTTGTCATAATTATAATAATCTCTTCAGCTGGCCACACTTTCTTGTGTGGAGGTCGGAATTCAGCGAGCACTCAGTGTACATTTTAAACATATACGGAAGAAATGTCACTGTCGTTTTTGACGGTTATCGTGAAGATGGAACATGTTAAAGGATAGCTTTGATATCAGTACCAAGCTCTAAGACTTTTGCACTTGGTGATCTTCGTCTCCTTTCTCGCAGATGTGAATAATCTTGCGCCAACTATGCGTAGAGATGTAGAATTAAATTCTTCTGCCATGTGTGGACACTCTAATGGACTTTCCTGCGATAATTCTCCTGCCTATGACAATGTTATTGATTTCGATGATGAGGAATGCCAACAGTGTAGCATTTTGTTTTAACCAGATTAGACTGAAAGCTAAATTAAATTTTTACAGTCAACAAGAAACCACCGATTGTATAAAATGTGTAGCAATATTGTAGGAAGTATAATATTTGGTTCTACTTTCTACATTCCATGTAATTTGAGTGGGTGGTCCGTGATCTTATTACAGTATAAAGTACAATATTTTGCAGTGTTAAGCAGCTACCGACTGTTGCCAGTCGAGGACATGGAGACTCCATAGGTGATAGATAATGCAACTTCCCTAATCTAAGTTAGGGACAATTTCCCGAACCAAGATATGCCATATTAATTAGCAATAATACAAGTAAACAACAAACTAATAAAATAATAGTAACTATAAATTTGTATATAACAGTTATAAGTAAAGTATTAACTTATGTGCATAGACTATTAATAATGTATATGCATGTATATATTTTAATACTAAGAGTTATATTTCGTTTGTCATATTTCCGTGGTATATTAGCAGGGTAAGAGTGCTGTTACTGGAATCGATTCTCTGAAAATATCTCATTTGTATTGTCAAACAAGATTAAGAAATTTTTTCTCCTAGTAATTATTCTAGATATTCCAACGAAACTTTGCACACACATAATGTACAGACAATAGAATTTTACAAGATAGACTATATTCAGGCATCTGTACCCGGTACCGCTTCAGGGGTCTCCAAATTTTATAAAAAAGATTTTTGGAGGGAAATTTTCATATTTATCCCAAAACACTTTTCATTTGAACATTATAAAAACATGTGCAAGGTATCATTTGAAGTCTTGTTTTATTCTGAAAAGAATGAGAATTAACCATGATACTTGGATGTATAGTATTGTGTTTGGAAACTTATATATATAAATATATATATATATATATATAGGGTGTCTCGTCTTGAAATATTTCCGAAATAACAAAAAATGTGACAAATTAGTTACTTAAGAATGTACACATGCCAAGGGACTATAAAATTCTCTACACAACAAGTGCCCCCAGGGGTCCCATCATAGGACCCCAGGGGAACACGTAAAGTCCAAATGAAAACCCGCTATTTTTATTGCCGATTCTGATTCTCAGATCGAAACCAAGAACTTTTACTTGAAACACTTTTTCGTTATTTCAATAGATGGCGCTGTAATAGCAAAAATGAATATCATCGTCCTTACGTCCCCTAACTTTGCGACCTGAAATATTTCCGAAATAACAAAAAATGTGACAAATCTAGTTACGTAAGAATGTACACATTTCCCGGGCCTCTAAAATTCTGTAAACAAGAAGTGCCCCGAGGGGTCCCACCATAGGGCCTCTAGGGCCAACTTGAATGTTTTAAATGGAAACTCCATATTTTGTTGCAAATTCGAATTTGTCGAAACTACGCAAATTTTACTTGAAGCGCTTTTCGTTATTCACCTAGATGGCACTATAATCACACAAAAAAAGAAATATCATCGTACGCTACCAGGGATTGATAATAAACTAAATATCTCGAGCAATACACGTGCAATTAAAAAGCACGAAATACGTGACCAATATTTTAAAAAGGCTTAGCATAAAACAAAATTTCTTTCATTTACATTTCAATGCGATCGTGGTAGACCATTACGATATGAAAGGAATTTTTTGTGTTTTGCAACAAGAAACATCTTTTTTCGAATTGTGAAGTTCAAGTAGACCAATATGGCCGTTAAATATCACGTGAGACGGACAGATTAAATAATATCATTATTTCACACTAGTACGTAAAAGCACAAATAACAAAGGAGATTTCACAGGAGAATAAATTTACAAAACCTGGACAAAGCGCAAAGAAACTTAATTGATATACAGGGTTATTGTAAATGGTCTTCCCGATTTCAAAGGTTAATAACTCAAGTTTGTTTAGTAACAATGGCATGCAGCTTATATTAAATGAGAGAAAACTCAAAATTATTTTTTGTTTACAAACACATGCATGTTATGTTCCTCGCCAAAGTTGCTCAAGATGAGTGCCGTTTGTAATTCAACATACACCAGTTTGATAGTCAAATTCTTGGCACACTATCTTTCACATCCCAGAGTCAGGGGATCCATCTGCTTCTTAAATGCGTTCTCAAAGTTCAGTTAAATTGTTACGGAGAGATGACTGATACTCTTGGATTTAACATAACCCTAACTTCGTTGAAAATTCCCATGAAAGTAAAGAATAAAAAAAACGTTCTGTCTTGGTTTCCTGCTATCTAAATATCCTGTTACCCTAGTTACAGAATATGTAACTACACATCAGCTTCACCAGCCACGTATTGTCTTCCCATTTTCCTTCGAAGAACTTGATTATCGTGAGTCCCCTTGTCTCTCACGACTTGCTTGTCTAAAATTAGCAGATGAACAAAGTGTAACTGATATTTTACAGCATGTGCTCAAACAGCGCACCTTTCTTGGTCTGACAGTGAGCGATTCGATGGGAAAACACAAATACTGCATTCCTGATGACGCCCAGTTCAATAAGTGCAACATCAGCAACTACCCTTTGACCAAGATTATCCGAAGTGGCTGGCATTGATGTACTCGATTTTTTAGATGAGCCCAGAAAAAGTAGTCTAATCACGGAATAGTAGTAGATTAATCACGGAAACAGAGACCAAGCGGGCCACCCAATCTCATCTCTTCAGCCAATAGGTTGTTTAGGACATTTCGTGTTAAGAAATTCATATCTTCACAAACTTCTACACGGCGATCAAAGACATTTTCATTCAGCTGGTGTATCAGATGAATTTTGTATGGGTGGAACTTCATTTTCTTAACATTCTTTTTGCAGAGATGTGACTAATGTCATGTTGTTCAGCAGCTTTATGAATGCTAAGTTGAGTATTTTCAACAAATTACTGCAACATCAAGGTTTTTGTCGCAGACTTCCGTCCACCAGAAATGTGACAATCCTTTATAGATAGTGTTTCCTTCACGCATCTTACGGTCCACTCGACAGCAGATCTCGAAATGGAATTGCGTTTAACGCGAATTTTTTGGTTAAATATCACCCTTACTTCAGCACATGATCTCTGGTAATTGCCTCATCATCCTATTATCGAGAGCGTTAGAACATTATTTTGAGAGCTGTAACACAAACGAGCTGAAATACAGATTGAGTGTTGTTGCGTTCAATCGAATAATAAAAATTCTGTTTAAAAATGTTTGTAAATAAAATCTCCATCTTAAAGACAGTAGGAGAAACAGCTTTAAAAGTTTGCCAGTTGCCCTTCTGTTACGGGATATGAAGTAAGGACAAGCTAGGACATCTTTATTTCATGTGGAAATTCAACCAGTCATCCATGGAAACCAAGCAGCCTTCAAGAGTTCACTGCCTGATGTTATTAACACTAATATTCTGTTGACGTCGCTAGCTGACTTTACATTCAAAGATAAATTAGCTATTGCTTTGCTGTTATTTAGGAAATCTTTGTACTTGTAATTTGTAATAAACAGTGGTAGTGACCTTCAGAACCTTCACCCTTTAACAGCCTCACACGCGACGCTTTTAATTTGCTTTGTTAGATCAATTGCTTCTCTCAATTGGTTCGACCTCATTGGCCCCTCATAGTCAGGCTACTGCAAGACATTGTCCGTTTCGTTCGTTTACCCACGATACGATGTTACAACAAGGAAGTAATGAATATAGAAGTAAGTACTTTGACTCAGGTGAGTCTCCTTTTGGTTCGTTTACCTGACAACGTTATCAATCTCAGGAGTAAGTTTGAGAACTTTGTGTTTAGTCGACGACATGTACAAACATGGACTTGGTCAATTTCAGTATTGGGTAATCGACCACGTCAGGAAACTCTGTGCTGTCACCATCATCTCATTCTGACGTCAGAGGGACAGTCAGGTCAAAAGCAATTGAGAGAGCACGATCTGGGTCTTTGGATCTCAACCACGACGCAAGACACATCAGAGTCTCCAAACCTTTGGGCTCCGGCATTCAATGCCATGGTTGATTGACGGACAAGTTTTCATCATGGACAACCCAACCTGCAAGTCACTGGAACTTCCAGGACAACGCCTAAACATCACCTATGAGCAAGAGGGAGAAGATTGGAACTACTTCGAATTAGGGTGAGACTGCTCTAAATTAGTTGCTATTCCTTTGCTCTACCATCTATTCCTTAACGCCCTTATTGCTACAAATTTTCAATGAAAATGTATTGGTTATTTTCAAATTATTTTAACACTAAATTCATATTCGTTACCCTGTTTAATTTTGTTCATGGTTCTAGTCGCCTAAGACTAGTTGTGGAGTCACCCCCATTTAGCATGTGCTTTATTGCCAAAAATTTGGTATTGTTATCCCGCACCTTTTAGGTGCCTCTCATTTCTATCCCGACAGTTAAGTGGTGTCGGAACACTTGGTTTCTCTATCGCTAGAAGTTCCCATACTTGCCGCTGCATGGCGCTAGTTTTGCCTGTATGCGCCGGTTAGGTGTGCAGCTGGCGAGCGGCGTATTTCAGCAGGTAACCTTAATGAGTGTAGTTCGTTAATAGTTTGATGTGACCTTATAATATGGAAATGTGAAACGAAGTTACGTTAATACAGTGAAATGAAATAGTGAGAATTGCAACTTACATTACGGTTAATGGAGATTTGGTAAAACCTAACCACTAAATTAATATTCTTTTACAACCAGTTTTGAGACGAAAGTGAGAAAAGAAAGAAAAGAAAATGAGTGATTTATTATGGTTTGTATGGTAGATTTAAGTTCCTTTTGGGTATAGTTATAATTATGTTTCATGTTTCGTGTTATCTAGTCTTGAAAGAAGAGAGAAAGAATGAGCAACTATCTTGAATTGGCTTATGCCTATTTATTTAGCATCAATATATGAGTTGGTTTTGCTGTTTGATAACCTGTTTGACAATTTTTTCTTACTTAGTAAAACGTCGCAGCAAACCGTAGAAAAGAAAAGGAAAGAAATTAATAGCTTTAATTAAATGGTATTTCGAGGGTTTTAGAGCGTATTCCCTTATTGTTCTTTATTCTGGGGATTTTATGCTCTTTTTGGTTTTCTGTCAAACAAATAGTGGGAAAAATCTAAAAGCAGATTGTTAGTTACTATTGAGATTAATTGAACTGACTTAAATGAAATCGAATGCTATTTCAATTTTCTTTTATATTTCTTGTTATTGGATCTACATATCGTCCCTTTCCGGCATTAACGCAGTAAGCGACATTTTTTTCGAAATTGACTTTTTTGCAGTTTTTGGCTCAGAATTTTAAGGCGCATCGAATGGTCTAATCGCCATGTTTCTATCTTTAACCGCTGCCGAGATAGCTATGTCATTTACACGGGTGTAATTAGACTTGCTGGAGGCAAAAATGTCGTAAGTAACACTCAGTCGTTTGTATTTACTGCATAAATGTTTCCGATGAAACGAAGAAATTGACTTGTATTCTAGATTGTTTCAAACACCAGATTAGTTTCGTGCTTGGAGCAAATAAATGTGGTATGAACATGATTATTATAATATTTCATGGCAAAAGTGTAGTAAGCGACAGATTGAAGTTGGTTCTGAGTCGCTTGAAACAATTTTGATGTAATGATATCAATGATTTCCAGTATTTGTTGCAGTTCTATTTACCTGCTAAGAACAAATACTTTTCCTTACAGCAATTTTGCTATCTTAAAAATATACGTAAGAGGCTCTCAGCCTCACTTCTCAAGTAAACGGTAATATTGTTATAGCTACTTACTGCTATATTACTTGCAATAACAGTGTGTAACGTCGTATAATACATTTTAAGGTTTCATATTTCGGTGCAGAAGTTCTTCGGCGAAAACTTCCGAAGATGCACAAGCGTCAGATTTACACGACTTCAGAGCGCTTATTGGGAAAAAATAGTGTTGCGAGCAAGTAAGGGGGAAGGAGCTAAGAGGTTCTACGCTTGGCGTTTAATACATTTTTCCCAGTAGACTGAAAGTGACAATTGTATTGACCATGCAAGAGGAAAACAATGGTAAGGTTTAAGCAACTTTTAGCAAATTTTCACAATGATTGTTTCCGTTCCCTTTACTGTATGGTTTCAGATATCAATATTTTAACATCATTTCACTAAATAGTAGGTTAAAATCAATAATTTCGTTTTCATTTATAATAAATATAATAATTTCAAAACTTGTCAACAAAATAGAAACAGAAATTCCATCGTGGGCCTGGTGTGTAATAAATAGTGGTGTTATTTTAATGGTTTCCGGGAGAATGGTAAAATTATTGTACATATGGGTCCTTTTCAACAATAGGTGGGGGAAAGCAAATTTATGTTTACCTAACCTTAGCCCAACAACCAGGGCCGGATTTAGCATTTTGGCGCCCCTAGGCCCAATAATTTTTTCCGACCCCTAGTCTGGTTAAAGTTACTTTCCTAAAAACTCTTTATTAAAAAATTATATCAGGCCTATATGTTAATTGCTTAAACACCACTCCACGATACCATTTTATCATTGCAAGTTTTTTGAGGAATTTACTTTGTTCTGGGCTTAACAAAATACCGTTAATGTATTAACAAAAGGTTGGTGAATAACTTTGGTTTTGTTCAATTTAGCCATTTGGGCAAATAAATAAAAAAACTCTGTAGTAAAAAAATAAGTAAATAAGTAAAAAAAAACAGGCAGTTCTCCCGTGTTTGAGATCAATGTTGTAACGAAGTTGATGCATAATGTTGAAAAATAGTTTAACTTTAGCAAAAATTATTTGTTCCAATGAACTTCAAAATCAGAATGCTTTATTAGCCTGATTTTTAAAAATCAATTCAAAAAATAGGTTCAGTTATGGCTATTTATTTTTATTTCTAGATATTTTTTTAATTTTTTTTCTCTCGGCCATGCGCCCCCTGGGAGCTTGCGCCCATAGGCCCGGGAAATCCGGCCCTGCCAACAACACTTCTGCGAGTTGAATTAAAATTCTAAACAACAAACTATTCCCAGACAGTACATGCAACGGCATTGTGTGAATATAAGCCTAACGATGGTAATTGTTATCGGGCAGAAATGAAAACTTAGGTGTAAATAGGTGTAGCCTAGGTGTAAATCGCGAGCCTAGAGGCATAATCCTTACCTAAACTAAAGTCTAGAAAATCCCTAGAAAAATTAAAATTCATGAAAATAATTATGATTTTTTGACATTAATTTCTACCAGTTGCATCCCCTTCCACAAATATTTTCATTGAAGTCAGAAATATACATTTAAACAGATTTTGTTTTTCCTATTGAGTAAGTTTATATTAAGAACTATTAGAAATTATTTATTCATTGTTTTACAGTTAACTTTAGTATGTCAATTATACAAAGACCCCTTTGATGGAGCATTCCAGAACCCCACATGACCGTATCCATCCTAGACTTTCCTGCTAGGATCGATACGCATATGGTCTCGGGGAACTACTATCAACATACATGGGTTGATATTCACCGTAATGGACTGAAGATTTTTTTAAAGAATATCAATGGGTCTTAGAAGTTTAAACTTTGCCTTCAAAACGTTTAAAATATCGTTGAAAAGCCGGACATTTTTCTGCTTAATGAACGATCATCAAAGTTTCGTGAACATGTTTTTCAGTGTTTAATAAACTTCTTATGTACAACTGGATAAAAGTCAAGGTAAAATATGAAGAATCACAAAAAGTGTGTTCTAAACATTCTGTCACTTAAATGGAAATATGTAGAACAATATCCCGGTTTCACACACTGAAAATAACGTAGGACTTCAATAATTCATTTTTTTAGGATGCCTCTATGTGTGTATGTATTTTAGTTTTGTCCACTAATATCTTCCAAAATTCTTATTTCAGCGCAGCTTTTTGCATTAGGTAACACTGTTCAGCTTACGGAATGGTGAAAGAGTCATTAAAATTCAATAAACATGTTATATAAAATATTCCTGTTGTTGACAAGTCATTAGGAATGATTATTTTATACACTAAGACTAAACGATCACTACATTAGGGACACTTATTTAATAGCTTGTTCATTCTGGGTAATCAAAGCATTCAAACGCTTATAAGAGATATAACATAATCCCAGCAGATATAAACGAGCGACATGCGAAGCGCACTCTTTATGTTTCAACGGCAAAGAAAGACAAAAAGCGAGACAAGAAATAAAACATGGAATAGAAGAAAACAAGATACAGCATATGATACAGCTAACTATTTGAAGTGACCAAATCTAGTACCCGCCTTAGTATTCAAATCGCAAGCGATCCCTTGTCTTTTTTTTCACTCTTATAATTCCTAACCAACCTGCATTCTGTCATATGAACAAGCATTCATACACACAATTTCCTTCAGTGAACAAAATTGCAAGCCAGCATTTTCTTTCGACTTCGAGCGAACGAACTTCACAAGGCCAGCTACAACATTTTTCTCTTCGCTTCTCCGCTGCGTTTCATATAACTATCACTATTATATTAACCTACATATACAGAGTGTTCGGAAAATCAGGACTTTTGATTGGCAACCTTTTTTTCCGCCGTGACTACAATTATCAATGTAATGACTTTAACCGTTCTCTAAGTATGTTCTGCCATCTATTCACTAGTACTAGCCAGAACTAGACCAATATTACAAACTTTTTATATAACAGCACCATATGACGTGCGAACTTCATAACATATACTACGGACATTACCATCAGTGACGTAGTTATAACTATTAACTGTAATCACCAGAGCTTCGACAGCCTCTCCTTTGAGGGAGATGACGTAATATACGGATCCTGCTTAGATTAAGAGGACAAACTGTCTGTGCTCCAACTTCAACTTTAAAACTTATATCCTAATATCTCAAACAGTGATATCAGTGACCAGTGCTTTTACTTTGCTTTTGTGTTTCAGTGTTATAGTGTTTTTCAGTGTCTACTGTGTCCAATATGCGGACTTTACGTGCTGGCACAAACACGAGAAAATAATCCAGTGGCTTATTTTTTTCTACGCCCCGGAGGTGAAAGGATCCCCACGTTGCCGTACCAGGCAATAACCACGTGTGAACTACATGTGTTGGTAATAAATAGAAACAAACAGACGACGGTCCCGAAGAGGAGTCGATCACCACCGCCAACAGTCGGAAGGACGAGAATCGACGAGGGAAGCCGACAAGACAGAATAAAAAGGACCTGCACACCTCGACCAAGATCAATCTTCACGGATTGATCACAACACCTGAAACCCCTCTCACGACGCTTGGTCACCGAGAGGTACCTATCCTTATAACCACGACGCTCGGTCAACGGGTTCCTATCCTCTTTCTCACGACGCACGGTCACCGAGAGAGAGAAACCTAATCTACACCCCTCTCACGCCGCACGGTCACCGAGAGTACCTAACCCCAAAGCGCACGACGCTTGGTCACCGGGCTCCTATCTAATCTTACCTAAATAATAGAGGAATTTCTTACTGTAATTTGTGTACATAAAAACTTTTGTAATAAGAGGGTGAAGGGAAAAGTCCAAATCCCGAGTACATTTATTGCTCTACCCGAGAAATCTTTACAATATAGTTTTTGTAATTCAGCGTGTTAGTAAATAAGTAGTTATCCATCTATTTCCGGCGTTTGAATCATATCAATATTAGTAAATGAAAAGTATTGGTAAGATACCGAAATAGAACATTTATAGGTAATTTCAGTGAAATTAGGGTTGCCCTCCTTTCGGCGTTTGTCGAGTATGTCCGACATTTTGCGATTTTTCAATGTTGAGACGTCATTTCAATTATTTCTGAATAGTCTGACATTTAATCATATTTGTATTTGTTCAATATTTTGCTTGAAAAATTCGTATGCTTCTCAATTGCGTTAGACAACTGCCCTTCATTGGTTTTTAATCAACTCTTTATTAAAATTGATTCTCTAAAATGTGTCGAAGTCCAAACTTCAAATTTGATCTCACCTAACTCGGGAACTAAAAGACTGCACATCATATTTATTTCATGTGAGTACAACGTTGTCAAGATTTTCTACCATGCCAAGTTTGATTCAGATCAATGAGTTTGGTTGAATTTGTACTGTATAACTCCCTTTGATCTTTCAGAAAATAATCAATGAAAGACGAAACTATAAATGACGAAAGTTATGTAAGTAGTTATATAAGCATAGGCATGTAGCTTAGGAATAACTCATTATGTGTCCCTTATCTTATATGAGTTCTTAGTTTAGAATTAAAATTTAACTCTTGCTGAAGAGTAGTGATGGTCGTTTTTCAGAAGTACCGGTAACAATAGCATTGCAATTTCCAGTGAACTTTATCAACTTTGTTTTGCGATTTTAGCAGTACAGTAATGCAGCGAATAAAGGGTGTTTTCTCTAGTCAATGCTTAGTGTAAAAAAAGCTCGTTAATACAGTCAGTTACGGGATCGACCATTGTACTAAAATGTACGTAGTTTCATGAACATGAATTATGAAGAATTTTACAAATACTTGTTGCAACAACATAATGCATTACTTCGGTCAAAAAAATGCTGGCCGGGGACACTGCAATTCTGATTCAAGAACCAATGCAGATTCAACATCATCCACACAATTATAAGATAAAATGTTTTCAAATTTACATGTAAAAAGTCCAGCTTTTTAATAAAAAGTCAGCTATTTTCTGAAAGAATGTCCACTGCTCGACAATTTCGATGTAATAATCTTACAAAATCGTAGAAGAACGAAATGTGAACAAATATATACCAGTTGGTAAGTGTGTTTATATCCTATAGTCCAATCAAAACATCAAATGCAGACTTCCCACTACCGCGTCAGTAAAAAAAAAAAAAAGACAACAACAACATAATAAGAAATCACAGTATGAGTGCAGATAATAACTAATTAACATGACTTTCGGTAACTCTCGGGATGAACCTAAATAGAAGATAGGTTTCAGAGAATCGGATACGACATTTTTAAACCACTCTAATTTTAAACTATAGAACGTACCGGGATAGGAGCTTAAGCAATGCACACGAAAGCATATGCAATAAAACCAGGGCCGGATTTACGTTTGTTGGCGGCCGACAGCAGTTTTTTAAAAAGACATATCCCTCTAGCATGTGTTTTCTTGTAGTATAAAATTACAATTAACCTGATTTTAGATTGACGATTTACTAGGCTATTTTCGGTCCATAAAATAATTGCTGGCGTCGATAAGGTTTAAAAATCCCACATAAACCTACCCTGTCAATTTCGACGAAAACTTCCTTTATCCCTTTTCTAAAAGCAAATGTTAAAAAATCCTACAATATGGATTTATCCCACGAGTTGGTATAATTGGTCAAAGTTGTAGTGGTGGTAGTTGTTTCAATGCAAACCCGAGCAATGCATTAATGTGTCCCTTGTAATATAGCCTAGGGGCTAAAAAGGGGGATTAAATTCCAACCAGTCGATCAATGAGCGCCGTAAGCTATTGGTAATTTTCACACATTAGAAAACCAAAAATAATTTGCGATTGGAACCGTAGTGCTAATGAAATGTCATTATAAAAGCCATCTGTCTTGCCGTAAATCTTCGTGGGTTGTAATGTTAGGATGTTTATCGTTATACAAACATCTAAATTAATTTCTTTCTTTTCTCTAAAAAGAAAATCTCTTCTACATGAAAACTTATGTCAACTTTCCATTTTTAATATGAAGTTTTCCTTTTAATAAGCATCCTCCCGGTTTCTCCGCAATTTACCTATTACACTTCTAGGTTCTGCTCTATGACGTCATCCTCATTATAATTATCGGTTATACCTTGGTATCTTCCAGTCCATTGCAATTCCTTCTCTTTTTAATTTTTCTCTATGTCCATTTCATTACTTTTCTTTCGTCAGTTTTGGAATCGCCTGTAAAACCATCTCAGATGGTCATTTTTTACTTTTTACTTTCGAACGACGAAGGAGGGAAAGTATGGCGATCGTGAAAAAAAATCGAGAACTCCACGGATTTACATCTTTCATGAACCCTACATATCGAAAATGTAATTTTTCGATATATATCCGTCCGTCCGTTCGTAAGTTTTCTTCAAATTAGAGTAGTTTTCTGAAGAGTAAAAATCGAAAAACACGATTTTCTCAAAAATGGCTCAAACATTTTTTTTGTTTCATAAATCAATATTTAATTAAGAACCCTATATTGTGGTATAAGACATTTCCCTGGGAAAAATCTACGAGGGGTAGTTTATTCTTGTATTTTTCGGCTACTTTTGGTTTTAAAACAACTCAAGCGATTTCATAAATAAGTATTTCATTAGTAATATACCTAGGTAATAACATGCAATAACTCATTGTTCCTGAAAAAACACAAGGGGTAGTTTACTCAAAATTTATCCCGACAATTTTCACAAACGACTCAGACTATTTCGTTCAAGTTTCGTAAATAGATGTTTCATTAATTAGCTAAAAAATATGGCTAAAGTCGCATGATCGAAAATGATCCACAATATGTAGTTTACTCTTGGGATGAGATTTCTAACGATTTTCTCAAAAATTACTCAGGTGCTTTTGTTAATATTGCAAAACCAATTATTTTGTTAATTGCTGTAATATACAGTATGACATACCTAATGAAAATATCTGAAGGGGTGGTAAATTTTTTATGAGGAAGGGTGAAGTTTATTCAATTGAGTTTTCCAAGACAAATTATTTTATTCCTATTTCCCAAATACAAGTTTCAATAGGAAGTGTGGCCTAACAGTTTAGGAAATTGAAGCGACAAAGTGTAGTGACCCGTAATTTCATAAGAATCAAGGTTATAACTTCTCCCTACTC
Organism: Thermobia domestica; assembly: GCF_964235325.1. Lineage (NCBI taxonomy): Eukaryota > Metazoa > Arthropoda > Insecta > Zygentoma > Lepismatidae > Thermobia > Thermobia domestica. Next base: position 154,355,037 of record NC_137456.1, on the reverse strand, counting down.
CTTGTTTATTAAACCAGATTTCTGTCCTTATTAGTTACACAAAACGATAATTTTATCATTTTCATTACCGTTTCTGTTGTTCTCTTAAGGGTTAGTTCATAAGCATTAAGCATTATTTTTATAATCATGCATCAAATTAAGCAATCATGTGTAATTTTCAGCTGCGGTCGTGAGATTTATAATGAATAAAATCCTACTGGCTGTTTTAATTGTCTCTAAATCAGTGACATAGCCGAGATATATATTTAGGGATTTCGAATTTATACTCAAAATAAAAAGTTATCGAACATACATTACAGTGTCAGTTACAATCCTCGCCTTACTAATGTATCTCCAAAGTCCTGACCTGTTTGATGGTGACTTCGCCGGAATCTATCTTGAAGCAGCTTTGACAATGAGTATTGTATACGCCGTATACGGTATACTCGCATATCCTTCAGATTAAAGAGAAAAACACTGTCAACGTTTAACACAGGACGCCTTACAGTGTGGAGAGGAAACGGCTGGAGCGATTGGAATAAATCCGAGATTTTAGATAGAAAAACCTTCTATTTCCAACAACTTTCCTTTTTCTGTTATATTTTTATCATAACAAAGTTTCGTTCGTTTGATGCACGCAGTATACAAGACCAGTGATCTGCAACCGGCGTACCGCGGCGCCAGAGTGCTATGGAAATTTGAAAAATGTGATGCAAAATTTTACACAACGTAAGAAACTTTTTGAGTTATTATTATTGTTATTAGAGTCTCTATTATTATTCCGTTACTATGCTTCATACGCTTGCACGGTATTTCGTTTTCTGTCGTATTTTATTCTCTATATATTAATTTCGTCGATTGCTGGAACAAAAAAAGAAGACGTTTATGACTGCTACGCAGTGACGACACTAGAAGGGATCAGGGGAACGGGCGCCTTCCGTCCTCGTGACAACCCCCCAGGCATGCTGTATTATCATACAGCAGTTTTTGGTACACATAAATATAACTGGGTTTCCAAAACTTTATATGCCTATTGACACACACCCCTTCCTCAACAAAGTAATACTGGTGTCGTCACTGCTCTTACAGTGCGTATTTCGCAAAGTGTACAGAAAGCTAATTATAAGATATCCGAATTTACCGTTCAGACCAATAGATCACACACAACAGCTGAAACATTGTTAATACTCAGTGGCGTATTTACGATTTTTTTCAGGAGGGGCTTTTCTTCTTTCGTACGGGGGAACTTTGCCTTGTATATAATCATTCAAGAGATATAACAAAACAAAGGGACTTCGTAACCCCTTCACGCCTCCCCAGAAGTTTGAAGCGCGCCTGCAAGTTGAGAACCACTGCTTGCGAGCGAAATATTCTAACAATCTGTTAGCATTTCCTTCTTCGTCTTCTCTCTGTATTGCGCATGCACCAGTCAACTATCATGAAAGATAATACATAGCCTTGATACTTTCTATAGTATTTATGAAAGAACGTGTAATAGAATCTATATCAACTACATACATCATTCGTCAAAGTAATCAATAACGTGTTCATAAAACAAATTAATAGACATATTACATCAAAGTAAATTAGGCTTAAATTTTAGCCAATAGAAAGTAATGTTATTCTGTAAGAACTGCTACTCGAAGCTTTTGCTACAATCACTAGTTGCTACCACGGCCAAGTGGTCTAAGGCCATCCTTTTTGTAAAACATCCAGCGAGATTAGTTCGAGTCCCCGGAGAGTCCAACACATTTTTTCTCTCTCTTTTTACGAGGTCTCGATGTTTCTGTCTGTATTCCTGTCGGATTCGATTAAATAGAATTTGGAATAGAGACCAATATGTATGATAAATGATAATTTATTTGTGAGTCTCCACTCTTCTAATATACTCTTTCGAGGGTTTTATTTTGCAAGTGTATGTAATAGTGAAAATAGTAAAGTAAAAAATATTCTTATAAATATTGGTTAATTAATTGGAGTTGAGCATGGCTTTCAGGTCAGGATTATATAGAGATGAGTTACTTTCAAGTGCAATGCGAAAAAAAATTGAGTTTTAATCAAACACAAAATTGTAACTTACAGGATAAATTTTACGTGATTATTATTATATTTTTCGTTTTCATTATAATCCTGTATAAGTTATGATACTACTATTTCAAAATGTAGGACGAGAAAGAAGTGTAATATTATATTTTGTTACGAAAAGCTTTTAAGCAGTAATAATTTCAGGGAGTGATCTGAGGAAGAATTTGAGACCCTTCTCAAGCTAAGAAATTTCTGCCTTCGGGACCATACCTTGGATCATGCCCAATGTGGATTACCAGTGAGTAAACCCATCACCCCTATTAAAACTTCCCCCGAGGATAATTTTCTCAAATTACCACTGTTTAAAATTACTTTTTCGTTACAAATGAGAGGATAATGAGGTAGTAAACATACTTTATATTTTGTTTTCAGCTATGGATTTTAGTTTTGCAATTGATATATTGTTCCGTCTTAACCGAATTTGAAACAAAAGAAGTTTCCAATGAGTTACTCAAATAAATGTTTTCCGCCTACAAATGAAAATAGGAAGACACTTAGAAAAACTCATTATCCGGTTGTAACACACAAACACATGATTGATAGAGTATCGACCTAAACACTCGACCATTTTGCATGCTTTTGCAGGCTTTCGTTTAACTTTTGTGAATGCAGTTTACTGTTCCATACTCGCTTTTGTTTATTGCGATACGACTATAAGTTCTCAGTGAATATTTGGAAGTCACAGCTCTTGCAATGTATAAAAGCGTTTGTAGAATAAATCACATTCAATTTTACGTCCTAATAACATACGTAAATCAGGAATAACATTCAGGAAATGATTGAGGTTGGAGTGAGCGTAAATGTTTTCATACTTAGGAGTCTGGATATGCAAACCTGCTTAACGTAGGGATTTATTTCTGTGAAATTTGGGACATGGCGAATAAATACGAGTGAGCTTGGAAATGTGAAAGTTCATCTGAATTTGTTTTACAATCACTTCAAAATACAACTTTATATATTTTTTAAAAAAGCCATTCCTATTTTGAAAAAAGAATTTTACTGTACTCAGGCTCGAACCGCCGCCCTCCGGTTCTAGAACTTTAACAGCACTATTAAGCACGCTTGACCACAGAGGCAACTCACGAATATGCGTTGTTATATAGCTAATAGAATCGCTCCAAGTGCAGGTTTACACTTGGAGTTTTAAATAGCCAGTTTCTATCTTTTTCAGTAATTTCAACTGAAGATATTGACTGATTTCCCATATTGGAACTTTGCGTGAAGTGTGAATTGTATGCTCATTTCAAAAATGCACTATTCTCTGTTCTTTCAATTTTACGTATTTGTGAGTGTTCCTTAGACCTGTTGTGTGCAGCGATTTCCACACAGTTAAGCGTTTTACTAACCCCCGGAGGCATAATATGTTAAACGTAGGCAGCATTCTGTTGTTATCATAGTAGTCACTTGTAAAGGCACACCTAATATTAGTTTTTCTGTTCTTGTGTTGACCTTGAAGGAGCAACACATGCCTTTCGTGAAGCTACAAGTTTCCTTTAATCCGCGAAGTTGATATACAGTAGAAGTGACCTATGCCTATGCATTATTATCCCGAGAAAATAGAAAGACTTATAATGATTTTACCTGAACAACCACAGCGTCTGATTAACGGATTCCATATTTTCCGTTAAAGCTCTAGTTAATGCGGAATTGGTTGAAACTTGTCATTTTCGATTTCAAAGTTTATCGACATTGAAAGCAAATGATAGCAGAAAGAAAGAAGCATATTTATTCACAAACAATTCAATGTCTTAAGATAACATAAAATGACAATCCACAACACACTACTAAACCGAAAGTGATTCAAAGTTACTATAACTTCCGGTTGTAATACTTATTTCTATAGAGTAAACATGGTAGGAGATACGAGATGCATTTGTTTTCAATTGATTTAGCTTTCCTTCAAGTCCATTAAGTCTATGTTCAATTCAAAACACGTTCAAATTAAACATTTCTTGTTTCAAAGGTTATGACTAATGGTAAACAGAAATGGTAATAGATAGTGGCAAACGGTATTTGCAATGGATACAACCTCTAAATTGTATATATATCATCACAGCTTGCAGCACCATAACAAAAGTAGGAGTGGTTGAATTGACTAATACATTTGGTTTCAGATTTTCAGAGAACATCAACTGTAAAAGATGTCGAGGAGTTTTCTTTCGATCGATTTAATGTCCCAAGGGTAGAATCTACTCCTTACCTTAACCTTCTATTTATACTGTAAGTTCTTCAAATTAATGATTTCTGGTTTCAGCACTTCTCTCCATATAAGAAACGTGTAAGGGTAATGGTTTTGAATAAAAAAATTTAAGGTTTACGTTCCACAGTTATGCCGGTTAGGCTAAAGGAAAAAGGTGGTGATGAGAAATGAACGAAATGGTGGAATGAAGAAAGTGGGAGGAAACAGAACAACGAGAAAACCCACTACACGGCGTTTGTCCACCACAAAGTCCAAACGACGCGAGCTGGGATCGAACCAGGGACCCCAAGAACCGAAAGTGAACACTCTACCACTGAGCCACCGCGCCCCCCAAAATGAAAATTATTCATGCTTCTGATAAATATATATATGTAGAGAGAGAGAGAGAGAGAGAATAAATATGGTTTTATTTTTCATAGGGCCGCGGTGGCGTAGTCCTAGAGCGTTCAACTCTGGTGCATGGGGTCCTTGGTTCGATCCCAGCTTGCACAAAGTCAGATTTGTGGTGAAGAAACACCGTGTGCGTTCGTTTCTTCAGGATTCTCCTGTTTCCTCCTACCTACATCGTTGCACAATGTTCATTCATTTCTCATCATCACTGTCTCCTTTACCTAGCCGACATAAGCATGGGGCGTCAAACTTAATTTAATTTCATTTCATTGAAAAAAGTACTATAATTCATAATCTGCATCTTTATAAAGCAAATTCAACAATCTATATGGATGTATAATGCTTAAAATTGAAATAAATCGCAGTTGCAGTAATCTCCAATATTTTAGGTTTCTCATTTATTTACATCAAATGTTTAGTAATTTGATACTTTATAGCAAGAATATTAACTGCTATATAAGACACAATTATATACCTGTGGCGTGGGAGACCCTGGTTTGATCATAACGGGAGCTCATGTGTTTCTGATTCCATGTTAATCATTAGATCCCGTCTCATATAGCCTCGCTGGTAAAATAGGACGCTAAACTCAACTCAATAATTATCTATACATTGAATTTAATAATAAGGAGGGAGACCTTGAAGGAGGGTGGCCGAATAAAGACGGAGACCTTAAAATTTAAAACGTAGGGTCAGCATGAGTCAGAGAGGTCACGGTGGGTGGTGTGTCACTGTGAGGCACGTCCTGTTGACCCACGACCACTGACCTACTCACAAATCTTGACCCAATTGACCCACTCCATATCTGGACTGTACACACAGGTAAAGCAGACATATATGTAATCTGACCTTACTTGGCCTTCACTAATTTAAGATAATCTACAAAAAATGAAAGAAAGCAATTTCAAACGCAAAAATATAGAAATGTATTTTCAACGGAACAGAAAAAAGTACCAGCCCAGATTTGAACCCAAATTTCTCCACCCAGCAAGCAGACGTCTTACCGACTTACCCACGGCATATCTTCCGACTTCTGGTTTTGAAACTTTATTTACACTGCGTGTGTTACGTAACAACGTTATGAGATATCCTTACTGTTGTGTTAACACGCGTTCCGTAAATTTAAGGAGTCGCTCTTTTAATCTTCAATCAATTCGACATATATATATATATATATATATATATATATATATATATATATATATATATATATATATAGATAGATAGATAGATAGATAGATAGATAGATAGATAGATATGTTGGTGCAACAGTAAGCTCCCAAGAGTACAGATTAATTCATTCTGGATTTTAATCTACAGAACAAATGCTTTTTATGAAAGCAAGGGGACTGCAACCCATAGATGTCTAAGTGAGGTAAATGAAATTTAAACTTCAAATGGAACTGAGGTGGCTCACTGACAATGGCTGATTTAACACGATTGATAACAGCGCATGTAATAGCTGATTTATAAACGCAGTAGATAGAGCCAGTGTAGGTATGTGGATACCGCGTGAGACTGTCATTCTAAGGGTCTGGGGTTCGATTCTCGGCCTAGACTGAGTTAAAATTTCTTCAAGGAATTAAACACTATAAATGATGTTCGCGTTTGATACTGAAAAGATTTATCCTATGAAGGGAGAAAACCCATGATGGGGGCAGGGGGAAAGACGGGCACTGTTTATCCTTAAGTGTTAAAATTTAATTTATTCCCATGTCTTTTGCTCTTTCATTTCCTTCTTTCCTTCTTTTCTCATTTTGTTTAGCTTTCCGTACTTTTTCGGTTTCTGCATGAAGCGTATTATTCTTTTCGTTTTCTTTGCATTAATTCCTTTCTCTTTGAACTTAATGTGAATGGAATTTCTGCAGATTTATCTCGTGGTTGTTTCTCTAAATGATGCTCTCAGATAGTAATACTTTTTCCTCCAAGTGAAGAAATATCCTGGTATGTTATGATTTCGGGCATGTATTTGCTGTCATGTTGGTTATCCAATTATCAGACATAGAGTGAAACTATCCTGTTACTGGAAAAAGCTATCTTTTCTTATGTATCAACCTCCACTTATTACTGTCGTTGACTGTACAATTGATGTCCGTAAAGAGTTTGACACTGTATTTAAAAGGCTATAAAACACACATTGGAAGAAGGGGAATAGAATATTGAACTTGATTAGTTTGGAATTTTTGTAACGAATTAGTACTACAATTGAAATTAATATATTATACTTGCCTATAAAGGTAGGAGTAAAGTCAAGGTTCATAAAGTAGTAAGGTTAGGGTCATATCGTAAAATAGACGCTCATTGGCTGGAAACATTGCGTCACTATAGGAGCAGAGCGAGAAAAGCGCACAGCCAGATACAGATGATGCTTGGCGTTTGCTGTTATTATTCATTGCGTACCCTTTTTTCTGGTGAACTGTTTGTGTTTGGGCATCATTTTATTTAAGATTTTCTTCTTTAATCTGAAGTTGATTTTTTTGTATGTTATTATTCCTATTCCTTACTTCATTTGAATAAACACTCTAGTTCTCACAACAGCATAATTAATGATTCATGCACATTAGGGCATATTTCACTTATTTCTCCGATCATATTATTTTAACTTTTTTTTACAGAATATTATGTTGCTGCCATTTTCTACTTTAGTCAGCTCGAATCCTTTTGTTTTTGTCACTCGTTTCACTGATCGAACGTGGAAACTACAAGCGGCGCCGATTTCTATATAACTTGGGGTAGAGGAGTTTAGGTATATATATATATATATATATATATCATTGTCAAGTAACCAAGCGAGGCTTCAAGCAAATACAGTATATCCAAATTCTGAGAGTCCAATCAAACTTTGGCGGGTAGACTCCCATAGAACCAAGGGTCAGCACCCATGGGAACCATTATGTGGCACAGAAATTCTAAGATGCTTTACCCGATTGGAAAGAAATGCATCTCTAGGTAGTACCCATTAAAGTGCCATACTTTTCTCCTCAATAAGCGATATATCCAGCAAGATACGGAAACCGTTTCAATGGTTTGTTTTGTTGGAAACACAGTGAAATTTAACACATTGAAGTGGTTGGTGCTTCAAGTATTCACGTTTTGTAAATACTTCTCACTTCTAGTGCGGGGATCCCAGGTTCGATCCCAGGCCATGTAAGCTTGTGGTAGACAAGAATGTGTCTGGATTTTCCCGTTTCTTCCCACGACTTATTCACAATTGTTTCATAACAACTCACTTTCTTTAATTATCCGTCTCTCTAAGCTTATAAGACATAGGAGACGAACATAAACCTGAAGTTCAATTTTTGTTTGTAAAAATGAGCGTTCTAATATATATATATATATATATATATATATATATATATATATATATATATATATATATATATATATATACTAATTTCCACCGGAGCTCCTTCGTGGCTAAATAGTTAGAATACGCATCTTCGACTCGGAAGATTGGAGTTCGAATCCCAGTCGGAGCTCATATGCTTCGGATTTCACGTTAAGCAGTAGTCCACGTCTCATATGGCCTCGCTGCTGAAGGAGACGCTAAATTCTGATATAAAAACAACAACTACGTTTGCACTTTTAGTTTTTCTACCCTACTTAATATAATAGGAAACTGCGCAGCAAGACATTCTCTTTATGTTGAGTTTTGTAAATAGTGTACAATGCAAAACAATACGACGTAAAACACACACACACACATATATAACTTCTACATCAATCAGAAAACTAATATAATCGGTACTACTAAATCTAGGAAGGAAGCCTATATTATTCTTTTAAAAGAATACAAAGCACTTCAACAGCCAGCGCGAATTGCGAAAACAGAATTTTCCCACTCGTACTTAAAAGGTCTTTCACGAATACATTAGTTCACTTGGGAAAAATATTTTGAATCCCTTTATGCTCCTTTGGATACGTAATTTTATCAAAGAGAAATGATAAATGAGAAATACACAAGTCAACCCAAGAGCTAACTACAGCATTTTCCAAATCTTATTTCAAACGTTTCAGCCATTGCCTCACGTTTTACCTAGATATAACTAAAAGTCTGAAAGCAAAATTGTATTTAAATTCCTTCCTTCCTATTTTGGAAGTAGTATTCTTGCAAATATTCACACATGCTCACTTACTTCTAATAAAGTGTTTGTGTACCGAGTTTCAACTCCCTAACTGCAAGTGTTGGTAAGATACTTTATTTTTGGGATACAATTCGAACCCTCTTTGTCTAGCCTTAATATATATATATATATATATATATATATATATATATATATATATGAATAAAAATGACATGACATAAAATCCGCTAGAGCGCGGTTTAAAAAAATGTGCGAAAATTCATTTGGGCTACACACACCTTCCTTTTAATTCTTGTTATAGAATACTCACATGCTCCTATCTTGACGTCATGCGCATAACAGGAATTTAACTCCCCTTGAAGTAATGTAAGGTAACCTCTGTCCTAGCGTTTTAATTATCGTGATGTACGAAATCCTGAGGAAACAGGAAGAAGTTGAAGAAGGATTTGATATAGATCGACAAGATATGAGTTTATTATGATATTTACAATCAAGGATAGTAAATACACAAACGTAAAGGAGAAATTTGTGGCTCATTTACTGAATAGATTAGGTCACTTGCCGTTTAAGCTGTGGCAAAATATACGCACCGTCTTGAATTCCCTCTCAATACGTTTTTCTACATCTAAATTACCGTCAAACTATGATGCACTATGCTGAAGGTGCTGGATAACTTAAAGAGAATCCATGTTTAAAAGATTTCGCATCTCTCTGTGTGACTGACCAACAACCAGATGTATGCGAAAAAGTAGGACGGAGGAGTTACACTACGGCGTGTGAAGTTGATTGCAGACGTGGAATAGCAAGAATTTCCGTAGATTATTAGGAAGGAAAGACACTACTATAAAATATATTGCAGTCAGAAGTGGAATAAATGATTGGTTGATTAAGCGAGGAATAGTGTTGGAAATACACGGAAGGCTAATAATTGAGAGGTTAGTGAAGACCTAAGATTTTTGACAAGAAGCAACTTACTGAGAATTGGATTAGTCTGGAATCTCAGCGTAAGTGAGCTTCAGTATTTTAGAAGATCTGTAGCTTCCGATATTGTCCTATTAGATAATGGATATATACACATCCGACAGCCAGTATATTGACGTTTTCAAGGTTCGAACAAATTAATCCATGTAAAAGTTGCGTTATCACGAACAAAGATGATTTGACGAGGTTCTATGTAGTAAATGTTGCTACATAAAACGAATCATTCTGATTCACAGTAATATTGAGATCACCATCTTCATAGAGATCAATTGTAAGAAACAATTTCGAATCATTAAGGTGGATTCAGTTGTCTGCGAGAAGAAGCTCAAACCAGTTATAATACTGGTCGCCGATTAGAAAAAATATACAATTGACGTGATCGTGGGATTTAAGAAAAAATATTAGAAACAAAATATAGAGAAGATTAAGGAGTATAAGAAGCAAGAGGAACTCTTCACAAAAAAACAGTACAGCCAGTAGTTGTACAGAATAGAAAAGCAGTGACGTGAGCCATAAAGAAGACATTGGTAGAACTTTCCATTGTGGAAAGATCGACTGTAAAGACGATGATCATGATAGCTTTGTGATTGTCTTTAGAGGTTGGTAATGCACACTTGAATTATTGGTATTCTCCATCATAGGAGTTAAAGTTTTTATGTATATTTTACTAATTTGAGAACTGTTAATTAGTTAGGACAGATATAACCATGAAAGGAATTTTAATCCGCTTTTGAAGCAAGAAGTTTAACTTGGCATTTAAAATAATAAAATAAGTGTTACAGCGTATTTCGATATTTGACTTAAAAGGAAAGGAAAGAGGTGTGATAAAGTTTTGGGGTTAGAACTAGTATATTAATTTGTACTTATCTCGAAGTGTTTTAAGATCAGGTTCATGTAATTTGATATTGGGGTGTTCATTTAAAATAATTGAAAACATGCTTCAACGTGTTTTGATATTTGACCTAGAAGGGGAGAAAATGATGAGGAGAAAAAGAGGTGGGATTTCAATTACTATATTACGACATCCGTAACTCAGAACTTCTTTAGTAAAAACATTAAATTTAGCGTTTGAATGTTTCACTTAAAATAATTGATCTAGAAGGGAGCAAAGCGGTGGATTTTCTAATTGTTGGATTAAGATATCCACATCTCGGAATTTCTTAAATTTAGTGACATGCACTAAAGTAATTGAAATATTCGTATGAAATAATCAAACATAATTTTATGCGTTTTTAGACATTTGATCTAGAAAGGCAGCAAAAGGACTAAGATTGGTCACAAAAATATTCGTCTTCAGGATTCTCAGGTTAAAAGAAATGAAATTTAGTAATTATATTTTTTTATTTAAAATAAGTAGAAACATCTTTCTGCGTTTCTAGATACTTAAGATAGAAGGAAAGAGGAAGAAGTGGGGGATAGTTGAGCATAGGAAGAACTGGAGGATAGTTTAGCATGATTCCGGCTGGGCAGTAGTTTTTGATAATGCTCGAAAATCCTTATGAATAGCATCACATGCGAACATGTAAATGTGATATTCACTAAATGATATTCTCCTGCATATAGCCGTTAATTTTACTAATCTTCCATAATTTTCACATGCTAATAAAATCGGAATATTTAACTTAATTTAGGTTTTTTGAGAAATGCATTATTAAGCTGGTTCATTATTTCGAGTATTTAAGGCGAAACACACACAGTGTTTAAGATAAGACCATGTTCCAGTGTGTATTATACTTCTCAGGGACTTATCCTCTAGTTTTACTTTCTGTGTTTCTATCTGGAGCACTATGAGTCTTGGTTAGAACAAATCTTTCTCTTGCTTTACTTCTTTTTTCCGTAGAAGTTTTGCCGATTTCCAAACTATGCCATGCATAAGTGTGTGAAGTAAAACCATAGAACAACTACGGTTGTCGGTCTGCGAAACATTAAAAATACAAAACAGGTCCGGTATATTGAGAAATGTTTCTTTGATGTGGATAGATTCTTCCAAGCAAAACCCACTTGAGTCTATGAATTAAAATGCTATTACCTGTTATTTTTAGCATTCAATGTGTGTGCGGAGTGATAACATTGAACATTCATTGAGCTTACCACAGTTAAATAGGATTAATAAGCGAGACATTGTTGACTTTATTATGAGCATATCATCCTTGTTAGGCGTTGTTCGTTCGTTAGAGAGTATAATAGTCGATTTAGCTGTAAGATAGAGATGCGAAGAAGAATAAAGATCTAGTTGAGCAGTAACGTTATACTCAGACATGATGGCTAATTGCCATATTACACATATTATAGTATCTTCTCCTGTTTCTACACATACATAACAACATAAAGCATGACCGTATTACAATTAATGGGGATTTCTTCAACTCTACGTTTTTAATTACATCATGAGATCCCTAACAATGACAACAGTTAGCAAGTGGCTCTTATTTGGTTTTATAGCTTGTATCTAATCCAAAATGTAATACCTAAAGCAACACGTTTAAGTATAGGGTGCAAAATTACATTTTGCCGCTCTAGAGATTGATTTTGAACGTGCTCTGCAAAATAGCTCGAGGAATACTCGTAGCAAGAAAGGAATACACGCATGAGAAAGTCAACACTATATCCATGTTTAAATCACTAACATAGTGTTTAAGTCCATTGTTCATGAACTAATTTTCTTTTTATTATTTTCCTATTAAAGACAGTCATGTACTCCCATGCGCAAAAAAATTGCGCGTATACTGTAACTCACGATTTTTCGCATTTATTCCATTTTACTTACGTTTATGGGTAAAATTGAGTTATTAGTATGTGGAGATAATTGAAAGCAATCCATCTAAGGAGATATAATAAAATATAATAAAATAATAAAAATATAAGCAAAAAACAAAATTATGCTCGGTTTTGTGTATACTGGCAACGATGATTTCTAGGGATTTTTTCAGTAGCACAGCGCGATTGCGGAGGGAATTCAGTAGGGGAGTCGAGTAGTTGGATCAAGAAACTGGATAGTGGACTAAAATGTTGCATTTATTGGTTAAAACCTAGTGTGTAGATTGCCTGCCAAATATAAATTAGCTTCTGTAACTAAGATGTCGTACGAATATATAGAATTAAACAGAAAAACTCTTATGTTAGGGTTCGAAGAGATACGCATCATGGTTATGAAGATTATTTTTTAAGAAAAAAGAACAAACACAACGTAGCCTCTGTGGTTAGGTGGATAGAGTGGCGGACTTGTAGTTATTTTATTATTTTGACACCACATCGAATCCCATCCCATCCCATCTTTTTTTTTTTTTTTTTTTACAAAACATTATAATTTTCATGTTAATAAGAACCGAAGTAATATAATAAGGACAACTTATTGATATATCCAGGATTACAGTACTATTGGTAATAGCTATTGTTTTCAGTCCATATTGTTGTGTAGCTTCTCTCATCCTGTTTTCTTGGGAAAATAACAATTTTGTCTCAAACAAAGTGTGAAGGATATATACGGACAGAAAAAGACATCTTAGTACCAAACGTGATTTATCGTGATGAAATGGACTAGTTTGCCATTATTTAAAAAAAAATAAAGTAAATTACTGAAGTTGGCTTCCCTTTAGCTTTTAGCTAAAAATATATATATATATTTTTTTTCTTTATAAGACTATACTTTATGAGGCAAGGTGTTGATCATACCCACAAATTTAGCTAGGGAGTGAAAGAGAATTGTTTATACAAACATTTTACAGGTTTAGGTGCGTGAAACATCAATACACCATGGTCTCGCTTATCCGACCATCCTTTGTTTCACATACCGTATGATTCGATATATCATTGCAGAAAGCACCAATCGGCAAGAAGAACTGCAAGTTGTGGTCTTAATCTATTTTTCATGCTCTGGAGTCTATCGCCTAGCGCGCCCGTCTACACGTTGACTCATACATCTATCATTCAGTGCAGACACGTATCCAGGTTTTCTATTCGGAGGGGGCTCAACATGAATCCTCGTAAGCACGTAATTCGAATATTTTAAAAATATCAATAATAATAATAATAATAATAATAATAATAATAATAATAATAATAATAATAATAATAATGCAACAGTTCTGTATTTCTGTTAAACTTTTTCCTACTTTTCATTTATAAACCGGTTTACTTTGGAAACTGCATTATAGCACAAACAAAATGAAACATATTTTCGAGAGAAATGTAACTAAAGAAAACTGTCTGCTACGTATATCACATAACAAAAATAGCAAGAAGACATTGAGTGTATCGTTCTAATATATTAAAGTTAAAAACAGAACGGAAACAAAATGTTAATCCTATTTAAAACTGTTCTTTAATTCCAAATGGTATAATGGCTTTATGGTATGTTCTTAGAATTATAACAAGACAACAGCACATTGCCCAAAGTTTGGACACTGACTACTAGTAAACTGATATAAAAGAATCTCAAAAGGGTAAAAGCATGTTTATTAAAAAGTGCTTGAGTTTTGAGGGGAAGAGCCCTCAGGCCCTCACGCTGGATACGTCCCTGATTCAGTGCAGTGCAGTTATTTGTTATAAAACATTATTATTAGATGCGTAATATGTAAAATTATATCATAAGTTTTACTTTTAATAGGTCTTTTCTTAACACATCCATATTATCCAGCGTTCTCCCTGCCTGTTTATGTCGGATAAGCGAAATTCTACTGTATTTCCAAAGCTAGCATATACATGAACTAGAATTGTATTGTCCTAGAACAGACAATAGTGTGAGATGCTTATATTAAAAGGCTGGAATAAAAAAAAACATTTGGTAGCGTGAGAACAAATTAAAACAATTCAATACATTTCATAGGTATCAGATTATTATCTTATTGTGTCGATATGTATTCCTTTTTAAACATAGTTTTAAGTCATACTATTCGCAATATTCCTAAGGAAATCGAAAGAAAAACTCCTATGTGCCTCTTGTGGCAAAGCGGCTTAAGTGCGTGGTCTGAAACAGATTCCCACGTTAAGGTATAGATAGAGTTCCCGTACTTCATAAATGCAAATCCGGGACGCTACTAAATTACGAGAATCTTTGAAATGCTTAAAATTGAAAGAAGTGTTGAATACTAATTTAATTTCCTCCATTAGATAGAGTTGTTCAAGTATTACGTTATCACATTTTTATTCATTTCACTAGACCTTCTTCCAAGGGCGCCGATTTCTCTGTAATTTTTTTTGGGGGGGGCATTCAAATGCAGAAGATATATATGAGGATTTTAAGGCAAGTTGCACTCAAATTATGCCAAATATTGTATATTCATAAATACAAAGGGGGCCTACATGAGCTTTGGGGGGCCCGGCCCCCCAGGATCGGCGCCTTTGCCTTCTTCCTAGTTAAGCAAACGTAAGCAGATGATTTACTCCCTCCCCCTGGTAAGCAAAATTGTTTTCTTTTTCTCAAGATCTGTTGTGTTTCGTGAAATAACAGCAGGAATTTCCTGATTATTTAACCATCTAAATTAATGTTTTCACTTAGAGCCATCCCGTCGATTCGCTTTGCCTAGGATTACAATAAATTAAGGGTCAATAATGAAAGAGACATGTGAATCGGAGATCTTTCTTTGTTCGAACTTTGATTTTTTTCAAATCCATGATGGGAAATTATATTATGTGTACAAGTTTCGAAATTAATAGTATACAATCGTAAAAATATCTTACAAAACGATGGTTTATTGCAAAATACTTTGACTCAAAGAATAAGTTACAAGTAATAAACTTGTTACTTTTCCTGAAGAGTCTAAGTCTTGAATGAGACGGAGGCTCTTCAGCGTAGTGCTTGGAACGATTGCCTCACTTATTCTACCTTCCCGTGACGCAGCCTTGATTCGACTTGATCCTAAACGGATTATTCAGAAATCGAAGTCGGAAGATCTTTCTCATTTTTCCAAAACACTCTTGGTCGATTACAATCTGCCTCACTTGTGAGAGGACAACCCCATGCCGTAAGCGTCGGTGGACTACCGATAGACAACTAGCGACATGTACCCAAAAATTGGTGGTCCCGCAACCAAAGATTGGTCCCACTTCTGTTTTGAAAATTATACCACCACCGGCAGAGAAGCGACGGAACGCCAACGAACCACAAAATTATTCCCCTAAAATACATTAAATCGCCTTTGCATTAAGGTGAGTCTACAAACATTTTTAAAAAAAAGTAAAAATAAAGTGCCCTGAGCTTGGCGTGAACCACCAACCTTAAGGTTGCTAGTTCCGTGTTCTTCCGAATTCGCCACGGAGGAGATTATGAAAACACAGCTTGTATTGTGATAAATCGTTGAAGTCTTTTTAATATTTCTAATCAGAGTGCTCCTTTAATCGTGTATATTTGACGATAACTGTTTGGAATCAGATCAAATGCACTCGTCATGTAATTTTATAAGAAAATGGCAAGCGTCTATTTACTTTTTTTATAGTTCTCCCATATTCACTTGCTAGTGATCGGCGACAGTTGCCAACTAAATTCATACAATTATACGCACCCATCTCAAGATTTTTCACTTCATGATGTAAAGGCAGGAGTTACTCTTGACCCCCGGAGCTCAAGTATTGTCCTTATAATAACAATTCGTCAGGGAAAAATAATATATAATAATAACCGCATGCACATGACTGGCGATAGTTCGTGTTGGTCCCTTTGCGATTCTCCGTGACAAATCAAAGGAGCGTGGATCAAAATGAAGTCCTCGCTGTTACGTGGTGATAACTTCAATACCCCCGATTCTAGATATCTGCTTCGACTCGACGAATCCCTGCCACTAGTGGCACATTCGCGGCAATCCTTCGACGCGTCGCTATATCGACGATCGCCATTTACCAGTAAGTGGGCCACTAGGTGTTGGCGACATTTATGGCATGGGGAAGCTAATAAACAAACAAACCAATAAATAAATCTAAAGCCTTATAAAAAAAGTTTTCCCCAAATTTTCATCTAGCAAAATCATTTGTTGGTATTCCAGAACTGTAAATTCGCCCTTTATTCATAATTTACTTCTATCGTAGTTTTGATATGAGAATGATATGTCTGAAACTGTAACACAGGTCATTAATACTTTTTTTTTTTGGGCTTTAGTCAGATTTAGCAGTTTTACTTAGCAGTTAGTCAATTTGGATCTGTGATTTCAGAGTGTTAGAGATTTCCTTAAATTTTTCATTTCTACAACAGTTTGCAACTAACACCATTAACGTATCTCTTTCGATATTTCCAAAGGCAATGGCTTGGTCACTCACAGTATATTTCTAACAATAAACTACGGTGTCTTACTCCATTAATCCGAACTACATTTAATATCCAACAACTCTGTACATTTTCTCTTAAATCTGCAAACTTTCTACTACGTTAAAACTGAGTATTTTCTATTTTCTTCCTTTCTTGCTAAAACGAAAATGTTCTTTAGACAACCTGAAATGATGACTCTATATTACATTATGTAGCATATCATTTGACAGTTGGACACTTTCTTCGTATATTGAAAGCAACAGGGATTAAGTCCTTTTACACTTACGTGAGAAGTAAACAAATTCTTTTTGATTCGTGGAATTGTTCCAATGCACTAGGTCCAGAGAGTTTTTAATTTAAGATTATTATTATTATTATTATTATTTTATTGACTTAGGTTTTCCTGAATATTAAGCAATATTTCACAAAAAGCTGGTATTTTTAAACAAATGTGTTCCATATCTAGTTTTCATAAAGTAGTCACTCTCTCCTATAAATAATTTCAGAGGGGCCGCGGTGGCTCAGTGATAAAGCGTTCACCTTTGGTGCATGGGATCCTTGGTTCGACCCCAGCTCGCACCAAGTGAATTTTGTAGTGGACAAACACCATGTGCATGGGTTTTCTCGGGGTTCTCCCGTTTTCTCCCACTTTCTTCATTCCACCATTTCATTCATTTCTCATCATCACCGTTTCCTTTAGCCTAGTCGGTATAACCGTGGGTCGTAAAACTTAAAGATTTGATCTTAAATAATTCTAACCCAAACAGTTGCAGGAAGTATGTCATTTCGAATAAAACAAACTACTCTACAAAATTCTGAGTATTATTATTTTTTAAATATACAATTCTAGCGGACCTTATTTCTAAATCGAAGGGTAAGAAGACTAAATTCACTCTCTTATTATTATAGATTCATTTCAATTGAAGCAGATAAAATAGTTGGTCAAAATTATAAAGCCGTACCCTATATTCCAGTGTGCCACAACCGGATAACAGGCACACTGGCGTGTCCAACAAATTACAAGAATATTTGTCGAGTTTATTTTATTTATTATTATCAACGATTCTTCCATGGATCAGCTGTCTGTATACAGTTAAACAAACAAGTATCACATTGAGGGAATGAGTGTAATTATTTACTATAATAGTAATAGAAAGGTATATTTTCTTGTATTTTCTACCGGGAATAAGTGCATCCGGTCTAAGCTGGGGCTAACAACGAAGGAACCCGATGTGCTAAACTCACACCACCCTATAGTCGTGAGTGCCACAAGTCCTTTTCTACGTCTTGGTACCATAAGGATTGCTGCCTTCAAAGAGAGAGAGAAAGAGAGAAATAACTTAAGTCCATTGCACTTACATGCTTAAATAAATAAATTATGTAAATAACTGTTTCGTTTTCTGTTTATTATTATTATTATTATTATTATTATTATTATTATTATTATTATTATTATTATTATTATTATTATTATTATAAATTTCTTAGGAAGTTGACTGCCATATGTATGCACACTGCTCTCCCGTGCAGCGCCTCGTGTATGATTTTCCATAGACAAACTATATATTCCAAGTTTGTTGTGTTCGTTCTATAGGTGTGTTTGTAATTAGATGCATATGGCGTAGAAGTCAAAATTTAATGTCCACGCTACGTATATGCAAAACCATAAACAAAGAAATTTATGAACAAAGACATTTATGGCGCTAAAACAATGGGCAAAAATAAAGAATTACTGGCGGATTGTTGCCCGTAGTGCACAGGTGATAACGGTTAACAGTGTTAAATTTAAACAAATAGTTTTAATTAAGCACGAATTTAACTTATAGAGTACAGTGCGGAAAGGCTCAGGAGTTTGCTAGGATCGTTACAATATCGAACCCCGTAAAATGCACTGCAAACCTGTCCGCAAGCCCCCCGTAATGTTCAACAGATATTGTGTATTAATGCTCATTTCAATGCAAATCTATATAGACCTACGCACTTCAATACTCAACGACTATTGAGTAGACTATTCATGAGTTAAACTCTCTCACCCAATGTATTCTTCTAACATGCCTCCCAGCGATTACAACATTTTTTGGTATCTCAATCACTTCCTAGTAGGATAGCTTTAACTAGAGACCACTGATTAACCTGGTATTGGATATTTCACTTTCTTACCTTTGGAGTTGACAGTCATTGTTTGGACATTTTACACGCAAATATCCAATATTAACAACGTTTCTTCTATAATTTCGTAATATTGTATTATTTCTTTGTATTATTCATTAGCTTGGTTAGGCTTGTTTAAACACTTTTCTCTTTGCACCTATTCCTTAACGTTGGAAAGAAATACACTAGCTCTCACCGGGAATCAAATCCAGAACCAATGCACTTGAACCATTTGACCAAAACAAGGCACATTTAAAAAGAAGTTTCGATTTTGTTAGGAAAATTGTGATTGGGTGTAACATTTAAAAATATATTTAAGAATGGGTACGGATGAAACGCACTGAATTTTCTCGCTCGAATTTCTTAAACTGACTCGTGTTACGCTGCAGCTATTACTGAAACATTTATTTGGGAAAAGTGAATAAAATAATGTGTTTTAGAAAACTTTGTTCGAAGCAACTTACGTCCAAAAGTAAAGTACCCATTCGTCATATTTCTGTTACAAGTAACTTATGCCATATATTAGAATTATTAAGGAGATAATTGTATGTGAACTATGAGCAAAAGCGTCTGAGTACTTTCTGAGAAAATCGTTAAAAAAGTCATCCCCAAGAATAAAATATCCCTTGTATATCTTTTCAGGACAAACGAGTCATGCTATTTATGAAATACGAACAAAATTGCCTGAGTCGTTCTCGACAAAATCGTAGGGTAAAACTTGCTCCGAAAAGTAATATACCACTTCTGGCTTTTTAGGATGATGGAATTATACCATATCGTTAGGTTATTTATGTAACATTTATTTCTGAAATATGAACAAAATTGAGTCAGGCGTTAATGGGAAAATCGTCGGAGAAGAGTAGGCTAAACTACCCCTTCTGATTGTTTACAGGACGAACGAGTTGTGTCATATTGTTAGGTTATTAATAATACATTTATTTATAAAATGTGATTGAGAAAATTGTTCGAAAAAACGTATTCCATACAGTAAATTACAGCTTACATATTTTTTTCAGAGCAATGATTCATACTATATTTGTTAAAATATAATATTTGTAAAAATCTTTACAGCCGTTTTTGAGACAATTTAATGATTTTAAATTTTCATCCTTCAGTAAACTACCCTTATTTTTAGGTGTCGGAGGATATAGAATTCGAAACGATAAAGTGTTATAAAAACTTCATGTCTAGAGTTCGGTCCAGATACGTCGAACAGTATGGCCTCTATTTGAATACATGAAAAAGCGTGATGAACCGACAGACGAACAGATGGACAGATATCAAAATTACTTTTTAGATATGTGGGGGCGTGAAACTTGAATTCGATTTTTATCACTATTACTACAATTTCTTCTTTCGTCGCTCGAACGTGAAAACGAATAGGAATACGACGACACGTAAGGTGATAATTTGTAATTCCCAAAATTTAATGAGTTATGTTTAATGTGTTGCCGTGCTAGAAAAAAAAGCTTATGCCTGTTTATATCATTTTAATTTTTCACGCTACTATATAATGTAGAAATATGGTAGGATTATCGTTCATATTCATGCTATCTTTTGGAAATATTCGTGTTCCGTATACATAAATCTGTATAATTTAGTTTCTTTCAAAGAAAACATTCCTTACACAGTCTTATGATTGCATTTTGAAATCGTGTTTTTGTCGTCGTTAGAATTTAGTAAATATAAGCATAACACTCAAGTTAGTTTTTGACTTTTACAGAAAACCAAATTTCTGCAAAAAAAAAGCCCAAAAGAAAAAACTGCGGTTGACTTAATCCCCACCCTCCTTGTGCAGTGCATAATAAAACGCAAGTGTTATATAAATTACAACTACTCTCATTCGTTGCCGCTAGCGCAAATTATAAATAAAATTTTTAAAAAATCATTCCTATAAACCAAAAAAGCCATCTAATCAAAGTAAGTAATTTTAAAAAATAAAAATTAAAAATAATTGTTTCTAATTGTAAATGTTTTTAAGCACTCAGGTTGTTAAATATATAATTTGCTTGTAGTTTACTTATTGTATATTATTTGTTTAATCATAATACATAATACTCGCAATTTTAATCTCACGTTTAATTCTTAGCCGTAATCGCTCGTAACTTTACAGTGTATTATAAAAATTTATATATTATTTGTTTTAATTTGTTTTATTCATTAATCTTTACGGCAAACAATCTTCTCTTCCCTAATATCTTTTCAGCGGCAGGTAAAAACGGGAACTGCTTATATAGTTTATAATGAACTTTTGTGGGTGCTAAAAACCGCAAAGCCAAAGTTTAAAGCAAATGGATAAAAAATGTCGTCTGTTAGCAATCCAAAATAAATCGTCCTATTCCCGATAAACCCACAAAGGTCGGTCATAATTTCTTGCATTGTGGATATAAAAAAAAGAGAGAGGGAGAAAGTCAATACTCTAAAGAGTAAAAAACAAGCACACACACACACACAAACGATAATTTGACATCAGCTTTTTCCTTTCTTCCTTTTTTTCGCGACAACAAGCATCACTCGATATAACGTCATGTCGATATAACAAGGGGTAAGACTGGAAAAAACTGTCAAGGTCGCGTATGTTCTTTTTTCTGTTCCAGACACACAAATCCGAAGTGAGTTGTCTGCTGTTCAAGAACGGGCAAGTAACATACAAGACCATAAACTGAAAACAATAACTGTTTCCAATAGTACACGTATACTAATACTGAATAAATACGTCGATTAAAGGATACTATCAATAAGTTATTTCCTTATTATACTGTTTCGGTTCTTAATAACATCAAAATTATACACTTCCAATAATGTTTTGTAAAAAAAAATGGGATGGGATGGGATGGGATTCGATGTGGTGTCAAAATAATAAAATAACTACAAGTCCACCACTTTATCCACCTAACCACAGAGGCTACGTTGTGTTTGTTCTTTTTTCTTAAGAAATAATCTTCATAACATTGATGCGTATCGCTTCGAACCTTAACATAAGAGATTTTCTGTTTAATTCTATATATTCGTACGACATCTTAGTTACAGAAGCTAATTTATATTTGGCAGGCAATCTACATACTAGGTTTTAACCAATAAATGCAACATTTTAGTCCACTATCCAGTTTCTTGATCCAACTACTTGACTCCCCTACTGAATTCCCTCCGCAATCGTGCTGTGCTACTGAAAAAATCCCTAGAAATCATCGTTGCCAGTATACACAAAACCGAGCATAATTTTGTTTTTTGCTTATATTTTTATTATTTTATTATATTTTATTATATCTCCTTAGATGGATTGCTTTCAATTATCTCCACATACTAATAACTCAATTTTACCCATAAACGTAAGTAAAAAGGAATAAATGCGAAAAATCGTGAGTTACAGTATACGCGCAATTTTTTTTTGCGCATGGGAGTACGTAATATTGAGATTAAGGTGACGAATAAGAGGTGCAATGCATTATTGTTTGGTGTATTCATTACAATCCTGCATCGTCATTAATGTGTTAATGTTTTGTTCATTGTTTAATTTTGAAAATTCTGTTTGTTTATTATTATATTTGTCATTAATTCTGAGACATTACATTATTCTCAATCTACATCATGAGACTGTGTTAAGAGAACTTGAATCTAATTAAGAAAAAGAAAAAAACAATATACTTAATGTACTTGAAGACAAGATAATAGATCGGAATTTTGAAGGCTCGAAAATTAGGCTTTTAAATATATAATTCGGTTTTCTGCTGAGTCATTTGCAGTATTGGAAGAACGGCTTAATTATTTTGTAACTTCAAAATACTAGGTAGTATTAACTATAGGTTAAATTAAAATTAAGGTTTTGACTTGTCTACTTTGGTGTTTTGAGGTTGGAATATACGTAAATAACATGAAATTTTAAGCAGTACATTTAGGAACTCTGCTCGTTTTCTGCGATAATTCCCGGACAATGATTAAATATTCAATTTACATGTAAATGTAATCACTTTAATACTACGTTCAAAATCTATACTTAATAATTTTAATTTTCTGAACATTGGGACTATTCAGTAATGCAACCAATCAAATCACAAACAAATGATTAGTTATTAAACAGTTTCCAGCGTTTAATGCGTTTATGTACATTAGGGTGGAGCGAAAAAATTTTTTTTCGAAATGCGAATTTGGATAGGGGGCAAAAGTTGCATCATATCATAATACTTTACCATAGAAAATTTCAGCTCTCTGAAATAATTTTTAGCCGGGGCGCAAGGGGCCTTAAGTTTGCGATTTTGTAAATCAATTTCCATTTACTATGTAACTATTTGGCAGATCTTCGCTGGAAGAAGACTGTAAGTTTTAGTGTAGATAGGGTACAAAAGATGCATCCTGTATCAGTAGATAACAACAATAACTTTTAATTCTCTAAAATTATTTTTAGCCGGGGCGCAATGGCCCTGAAATTTGGGAATAATTAGATGAAAAGTGATCAACTATAAGCAATTTGCTAGTTTGCCATAAAGAAGTTTTATTTATTTATTTATTTATTTATTTATTTATTTATTTATTTATTTATTTTGCTATTTAGTAACAGTCTTTTTCTGGTATAATGAGCTTGTTGGCAGTACTAAGTCACTAGTATAATAGTTTGATGGGTGGAGATAAGAGGGTACAGAACGAAATCAGGGTGCGCGCTCGTGCAGGTGCTAAAGTCTTGTGCAACTGTTTGGCAGCTTGACGATTGTTATTAGTGTGTTGTACCTGTGCTCGGGGCACGTGTCTGGTTAGTGGCCGTGTTGCTATGTTAGTGATTTGATTAGTTTTGCGCTTTTGTAGTTACTGATGGCTTTATTATTTACCACTGTATTACAGCCTGGCAAAATCAACCAGGTAGAATATGTCAAGAGCACAAGAGATGTTTCATAGTGCCAAAGGTCGCGACTGGAGAACGCTTCCAACTTACGAAGACGTTATGGCATCTTATTTATTTACGCGTCAGCAGCTGAAGGGGACGGAAGTAAAGAACCAGTAGAGAATTTGGTTTCCACGAAGGTAGCAGAAAAGGTGGACGACATTTGGTAACGTGTTTCAATTCCTGTTGTTTCGCTCGGCTGTGTATCAATAGTGATCAACAGTTACCACAGGAAACTGAAAATATTTTTAAAATTGGCAGTAAGAAGGAACATGAAAGAAGAAATAAATTACAAGAATTGAAGAAGCAGGGCAATAAACCATTTGATATAGCAGCTTGCAAGTGTTTAGATTTCACGGTGTGTCGTTGCACAGGACATTCAAAATGCCTGAATCGGAGAGAGTGTTTTATCAGACCAAGGGATAAGTAGAAAAATGGTAATCGGGGGTATTGATGTTACTTGGACAAAGAAAAGAGTAGAAAGGAAAGCCAAAAAGCAACTAGCGGTCAAACTTTCAACCAAAACAGTACCAGTTACATTATTGAATCTTTAGACTCCTCGTCATCTTTGGAAACAAAAAACGAAGGCAATAAAGAACACGCTAAAGCTGGAGGAGATCCTGATTTTAGTTGGAAGTATCCTTTAAAGACAAGAAAGCAATCACAGATTAGATGCATAGAAATGAGAAAATTCCTCCCAACATTAGTAAAAGTGAAGGAGAAAATCGGCTTGACTGGAAGAAAAATTGCAGCTATTGCTACTGAAGTTTTGGAAGATTTTAATATTGTAAGTCCAGAGCAGCTGCAAAACATAATTGATAGAAGTAAAATACAAAGAGAGATTGCGAAAAATCGTAAAAGTGTAAGAACTGAAGTGACTGTTAATAAAGAGAAACCTTGTACCATCTATTTTGATGGGAATAAAGACCAAACACTCGCAGTGTCCGGCCCTGGAAGTCATAGAGATATGAAGAGGAAAGATCATTATTGTGTCCTTCAAGAACTGGGTAATAAATTTCTCAGCCATGCTTCTTTGACTGTTTCAGCATTAGCAAAGAATACTGCTAGTTCCATCTGCCGGGAATTACAAGAAAATAATGTGGACCTGTGAGATATGGTAGCTATCGGCTGCGATGGTACTAATACTAATGTTGGGTCAAAAGGATGATGATTAGAGTTCTCGAAAACCATTTAGAGAGACCCTTGCAGTGAACGTTTATTGCACATACGTTTATTGCACATCATTGAACTACTACTTCATCATTTACTGAAAGAAATCGATGATGTGACTACTGGTACTTTGTCTGGTCCTATTGGTAGATCATTGGTGAATTGTGAGACGAATCCAGTGTGCAGCTTCGGAAAGATTTCTTCAGAACTCCCTACATACCTAAACGTGCGTCATCTGAGTTATGATCAAAGATATTTGTATGAAATATGTCAATCTGTCGTAAGAGGAGGCTACGACAAACCTAGGATAAAAACCTAGCAGGTAGGAAACTTGCGCATACTCGCTGGTTAACAATGGCTTGTAGACTTACGCGTCTATATATATCAATGCCAAATTCTTCCGTAGTAAAAGTATATGTACCAGTGTGGTTCAGCATAAAACTGAAACCTCTTGCCAAATACGGAGCTAAACATTTGTTCTTGACCATAAGACTTTCGAGATGTTTGCAAGAACCATACAAGACTTTTGTCAATAAAGTAATTTCCAGATATGCATTCTATGCGAATTCTGAAAATATTCTTATTGCTATGATTGGTGACTAGCTTCAGATCAGCTACGCGAATCCTTGCAACCGATAAAATCCTCCAATCCAGAAAACAATGTAATCGTGAAGCTCCTTCCTTCCAAGTGCCAGTGTTAAACTTCGAGGCTAGTAATTACACAGAAATGATAAACTAAAATGGGTGGAACAACAGAACTGCCAATACTGACTCATATCACAGATTACAAATTGCGAGAATTTGTTCTTGAGAAAGTACAAATATTGATATCCCTGAGTTTCCATGTTATACGCAAGCAGTGGAAAGATTAGTGAAAATACTTAGTGAAGGTTCTTCGTCAGTATGTGAGCCAGGAGAGATTTCTTTATTCGTTCCAAATTTGACAAGAAAATACATGACTACTTTTCAGATAAAATCGCAGTATTTTGCTTGAAGACGTGAATGAAATTTATGAAACATTCAATCTAATACTGGTGGGTAAGTGGGATGGAACTCGGCGGTAGCCACCTCCATGTGGTGAGTTCTGGGTTGATGCAGCCTGTAACATAGAATATGAACTTCGATAGCTTTATAAATCTACCTGGACACGACAAGAAATCATAATACCTTCAAATTATAGTCTCCTTCAAGCGAAGAGTGCCTAATAATTATACAAATGAACAATAAACGTGTATTTATTTACAAAACCTATCAAACTCATTGCACTCCTGCTAAAGAATATTTTAGAGAATTGAAATTTCCGGTGGTAAAGTATGACAATATGATGCAACTTTTGCCCTATATCCGAATTCGAATTTAAGAAAATAAAAATTTAGGCTCTTTTCACTCATGTATAAAACCTATCAAACTTAAGGCCCATTGCGCCCCGGCTAAAAATTATTTTAAAGGATTGAAATTTTGCATGGTAAAGTACTACAATATGATGCAACTTTTGCCCCCTATCCAAAATCGAATTTCGAAAAAAAATTTTTTTGGCCTCTTTTCACTCCACCCTAATGTACATACCTCTCTAGAAATACGTATTTTAAGAAGCGTAAATAGCCTACGTACAAATAGTCAATGAAACACGAAAGTTATCATACACCATTTATTAACATTGAAGTATATAGTCATTACGTTGAAGGTTTGGACCAAAATACCAGGATACTGGTGGCTAACGTCTCGTTCCTCAAGAAAAGAACATTCAACATTTAGTAACACAGGAAGTAATAATGATATACCTACAATGGTTATTATTAATATTCTCTATGAAGATCAGGATAGTCTTCTATGATTTGGTGCATTTAATACATTGTACTTAGATCAACATTTGCTTCATTGGGCCACAGGTCTCCAACATTTTGAACAGAAACAATTTTACTTAAAAATATTCTCCAGCGTATAATCACGCCTTCATTGGACTCGTGGGACAATGAACAAAATTATACAGTGCTGTCTCAAATTTTTCAAGAACATCACACCGATTAGGAAAAATGGCTACCATACATTATGTAACTTACAAAGATGTAAAAACATACAGTATCCTATGTAGTTACAATAAATTATTTAATATTACTTAAGGTAATTAAATCAATGTAATCAATAACATTTTACTTACTATTGGTACCATCCTGTAAGAAGTCCCAGGTAACCAAATGCTCAAGGCCAGGGTACGTTCTATGAAGAAAGGAATGACACATTACAAACATTATATTCTAAGAAATATCTTTGGAGACAATTCTTTTTAAAGATATAAATGGTTTATCCTACTCCAGATTAATAATTTTAGCACTGAAAATTATTTATTTTCGTAAGAAATTACTCGAAATTCTTGCCAATTGTTAAAGGGATTTAAAATACTTGAGAAACCAATTTTGCAAACCCTTTGAATGTTTTGAGTTTCATAAAATAGTAGTTCCTAATGATGTTAAATAAGGAATTCATGACAGTAAAGATTTGAATGTGAGTCCAGACTTCTTTAGATTCAAAATATGTTCAAACGTATGTAAGTGATAAATGAGAGAACTTGATAATACAGTACATACTACAAAGATTGTCCACTAACGTTACCCTTATCAGAAATGTTGTATTCCAAAATTCATAGGAAATATTTGTATCCAAGTGCCACACAGTCACCTTATTACGTGCTCAAAATACATGATTTGAAGAAACAGCGTTACAAAGTCTGAATGAGATAAAAATTGTAAGCTGTTCAAATATTCATTTACAGACTACAAAATACATTAGAAAACTATATATCAACGGAAGTAGTTCTCCTGAGTATCATTTCTTAATATCGTTTAGAAAAAGATATAGTCTGGAGATGACCCATGTAAAAATTTGCGACACCATAATATTTAGTATAAAGGTTTTTTCTTTGCATTTTATGATATTTAGGTACTTCAACCTTCATATTACGACGGATGCCTCCCTGGCACTCTTGGGCAATTCTCGTAAACCTTTCAGATCTTCGGGATTTCATCCGGAATCTAAATGTTCGATTTAAAAATAACAACTTAAGCCTGTAAATGTCACAGTGGTACAAATCATATATCAGTTGAATTGCATCAGATAGCACTTTCAAGTGATGCAACGCAAATGACACCAATACGGATAAGAGGGAAATAATAAAGGGAATTTTAGTGCGAAAATTCCCCAAAATTACCTTTTCGCGATATTTCATTTGTTATGTGGCAGCGGCTTCAAAGTATTAGCAGAAACAAAGAAGAGAGTTAGGGGAGAGGTCAGAAGAAGTGAGCATGAACAATCATTTATTTACATATGTGCGGGTATGCAGTTATACAAAGTAATAATGATTAATGAAAATTGATTAAATGGTCAGATCCAGCCGTTAGAAACATCTAATAACAAGACCTGGCATGACCTCTTTCACTAATTGCATTGGTCATGTTATGCAAGGAACTGGTTTGGAATGTCTGTTGCATGCAGCGTACGGTGGAGTTACCAATATGATCTCTGGAAAGGCATGTTAAAAAACAGAGGTCTGCGTATGGTAGTGACGGTACTTCTCGAGGACTTAAAAGTGGAACTGGGAACGTAAATGCTCTTTAGATGGAACTTGAGAAAACCCGACAGGACCCCAATGGCAGATTGTGGGTAGACATGCTCATTATACCCGTCATATTAATAAACTTATTATTACAATCCCAGAGAGAAGGAGATTGCTCGAAATGTACTGTCTGAAGCGCATTATGCTATATTTCTTTGTACCAGAACACTGGAACTATACAAGTTATATCACATGGCATGTACTAGAAATGGAAAATGCTTTAAATAGTAACGTAAGATCTCTTCTAGAGAAAGGAGAGCATATCTGTAGACAAACCAGATTCTTGAAATGCTATGCCGCTTGACCTGTTTGGAGAGCAAACATCCGGTATTGCAAAGCAAAAGATGGTCTTGTTGGGATCAGTTTGTCTGTTGGTCAAGTACGAGACTGGGTCCTTTCGCATCCTATCTCCAACACATTGTGTATGTTAATGGATACGATGTTCGAAACTTCATCTCATGATGTGGAGTGTGGTACACAGAAAGAAGTCCGACAATGCAGACAAAACTTAGATGCTAATGACAAGAAAAAATAAAGCTAAGTCCTTTTCAGTACATACACCCGCTGCTGGTTTAAGAAGAAACTGTAATAAACATCGTCAGTGGTCAGACAGGTGATTAAAAAGTCAGTGTGCATGATGCATTAGCAATTGGTGATAGAATGGCACTGCTTCTCTGAATCCTGATCGATTCTACTCTATGATAGCATCCGCAAAAAAGTAATCACCATGGCATCAATAAAAAAGAATCTCCCAGGGTCGGAGAAGGAGAGTTATATGATGTAGAAAACTTGTATGCTCAACTAGTGGTCATCTTTCAACATAGGAATATAGAAATTAATATTCTTCTTCAATATGAACTTTCTCCCATACCGTTCTCCCTATTTGTTGAATATCACACCATGCGAAAGGCTAACAAAGCAATACTGACAAATAAGCTTGCTATCATGGTTTCAACAGACCCAAAACCAGATGTGCTGCTAGCGGATGGGAGTGCTTTATTCTGCCATGTGCATTAGCCAGTTAGGGGTAGTGTGTTAGATCCTTATTCCAACATGTTAAAGGCAATCTTCCATTACTATGAAGGTATGTAATCTTCGACAATTATAAGAATCCATCTATAAAGTGTCCTGAATGAGACAGACGTTCAACTAGTGCTGCAGTGCAACTTGTTTTGACTCTCTCGACACCACTGCTCGCGCGAAGTGCTGTTCTTAGTAATGTGCATAATAAGGTACAACTCATTCATCTTCTGTGCTCTATTGAACATTCTAACAATCATGTAAAGTTTATAAGTAGTGATAGAGCCATGTGTACGCACGAGGAAGCAGAGTCACACTTATCAGTTACGCTCTGCAGATGGTTTCCCAAAATAGAAAGGAAAGTGTGCAGTTTCTCAGTGTTGATACGGATGAGTTCGAGCCAGATGCCTTTTTCTTTATGAAAAAGTTCAATGGCAAGATAATTGACACCAATGCGAATGTCATTCATTTGGGTGAAAATTCAAAGAAATACTAGCTTTATACACTCTTATAGGGTGTTATTCAGTCTCTTATCTATATCATAAAGGTAAAGTTGCTGTATGGAAACTCTTACTGAAACACGAAAGCCTTGGGTTACTTATTTGGAAAGATCCATGTATATACATCAAAATGAGATTTTTAAAACTGGTAAAAAATTCTTCGGCGTTTTGTATGGAACAAGACCTTGCGAATCTATGAATCAACGGCGACACCATATCTTCACCACTAAAAAGGACGTTTTAACCAACCTGAAGGCACTGCCACCAACAGATGAGCCCATACAGCAACATGTGAAGCTGTCCACTTACAGGTGACAAATTGGAAATCGGCAGACAAACTCTCTCCTCCCGAGTTATGTCTGAACAATGGATGGGAAGTTGAAAATGATATTTGTTTTTCACGAACTGGAGTAACAACTGTTGGACCCACAGAAGTGATGGTGCAGATGTCCTGTGGATGTGTATTTTGTAAGCAAAGTAACTGCAGTTGAAAATCGTGTAAATTATCGTGTACGACGTATGGCAAGTGTGGAGCCACTGATATGTGCATGAATGGGTACATCAAAGCGATTTCTGATTATCACGACCTTACAAGCCATGTTGATGAAAGTAGTGAAACTGATAGTGATTATAACGGTGAAAGCTTTGACGATTTGTCTCAAACTTACAAATATTTGTTTCACTTGTAGAACAGCGAAAAATATATTATACTTTATATGTGAAAGAAAGAAGATTCTAATATGCTTTATTAGTAGTGTTAGTTTTCGGTCATATTTTAAAAGAAGTTTTATTTCTGTTTTATTCCTAAACTAATTCCTTTCGGGTTCTTTCGTAATACATGTAATACTGTGCTTTATATAGCTGAACTTTTATACCAATTCCTGATGTTACCTAAATTTGAAAACGTAATTTGTGTTATACAAATTAATAAAGTGGAAAATCTTCAAAATCTAGATGTCTGATTTTTGTGATATTGTTACGTACCAACTATGATCACTACAATGATCCAAATTGTGAAATGGACAGGTCACATCTTATTCTGAAAATATCGGCCTATTATTGTGTACTGTTAGTGAATTAGAGAGAACTTGTGCGGATTACTGTTTGTTATGTAAGTTCATCAGGTGCATAAGTGACGTCATAAATGACGTCATACTGAAAATTGCACAAGGATGATAGAGTGGCACCCCTCGAAATCTGGGAGAGGATATCCGAATCCATAATAAAGAGCAAAGAAAAACTTTATACTCTATGTTACGGTCCTCCCACCAACTCTGTCCTACTAATACGAGTTTGGCGTGGGAGACCCGGGTTCGATTCCCGGCAGAAGCTCATGTGGTTCGGATTCCACGTTAATCAGTAGATCCACGTCTCATATAGCCTAGCTGCTGAAAGGAACGCTAAAACTAACAATCAACTCAACTCAAAAAGATACGAGCTTACTAATCAGGCAATCCAGAATATAAAACTATCAGTGATTTTGTAAAGAGTGATTTCGTATCAACAGAATCAGCAGTAAGTTCTTCTTTTTAGCAAAACTTAAATTTTTCAAACATTGCCCAATAAAATTCTACACAAGCAAAAAATATTTTTAAATATTTACGCAAGCTGAACACGACTTCTGATTCCCTCATGCAACTGGCTGTTTATTGTACAAGTGAATTGGGCATGACTAATTTTTTACCAGACAAATATCAAACTAACATGTTTGAAATCACGATTCGATATGTACAGTCAGCGACAGTAGAAACTGGAGGTTGGATACATAAGAAATGATAGCTTTTTCCAGTAGCAGAATAGTTTCACTCGATGTCTCATAGTTGGACAACCAACATGACAGCAAATACGTGCCCGAAAACATAACATGCCAGGATATTCCTCCATTTGGAGGAAAAAGTATTACTATCTGAGAGCATCACTTAGAGAAACAACCACGAGATAAATCTGCAGAAAATCCATTCACTTTAAGATCAAAGAGATAGGAATTAATGCAAAGGAAACGAAAAGAATAATACGCATCATGCAGAGACCGAAAAAGTATGGAAAGCTAAACAAAATTAGAAAAGAAGGAAAGAGGGAAAGGAAAGAGCAAAAGACATGGGAATAAATTAAATTTTAACACTTAAGGATAAACAGTGTCCGTCTTTCCTCCTGCCCGCTGTATCCGTCCTGGTTTTTCTCCATTCATAGGATAAATCTCATTCAGCATCAAACGCGAACATCATTTATAGTGTTTAATTCCTTGAAAAAAGTTAACTCCATCCAGGCCGAGACTCGAACCCCGGACCCTTAGAACGACAGTCAGACGCTGTAACCACTTACCTACACACCCTATATCAACTCAGTGCGTTATAAACCAGCCATTACCCGCGCTGTTATCAAACGTCTTAAATCAGCCAATGTCGGGAGTTACCCCAGTTACACTTGAAGTTTGAATTTTATTTACGGCCTTTAGCCATCTACGGCAACAGGCCCCATGTTTTCATTAAACGCATTTGTTCTGTAGATTAAAATCAAGAATAACTTAATCTATACTCTCACTTACTGTTTATATATATATATATATATATAGAGAGAGAGAGAGAGAGAGAGAGAGAGAGAGAGGTATATAAAAATCGGATTAATGGGGGTTAAAAGAGTGATTTCGTAACCTCGAAATGGGTCTTCAAGACGGTGATCGCACCACTACTGACATCTGGTAGCCGTGTTACGTAACACAGACATTAGAAATAAAGCTTCGAAACGATTAGTTGCACGTTGTGCCGTAAATAAGTCGGTAAGGTGACTGCATATTGAGTAGGCAACTCGAGTTCGAGTCTCGAATACACCAATTACTTTTCCTTCAAAATACTTTTCTATATTTTTATATGTGATTAATAATTGCTTTCTTGAATTTTTGTAAATTATCTTAAATTATTGAAGGTTCAGTAAAGTCAAGAAGGTTAAAATACATATATATGATAGTTTTATCCGTATGTACAGTCCAGAGATGGAGAGGGCCGGGGGGCCGCGGGTCAACAGAACGTGACCCACTGCAACCTCCCACCCACAAGGACCCACTCTGACTTAACAACGTAAGTAGTAGAAAATGGATCGATCTGGGCCAACCTGGAACATATGAGAACAGATGAGAACAACTCAGGAGCCCCTGAGAAATTGAGCACCGTACACCGTGAGCCCACGGTCTTTTACGACCTCCATTTTAGGGGTGAATTTATTCCCTTTTATGAGCACTTTTTAGGGGGTGTACTCGTTCTCTTTTATGAGCATATTTTCCAACCCCTACGCACATCACACAGCAGAGCAGATAACACATAAGACTCGTTCTCTTTTATGAGCACATTTTTCAACCCCTTAGCATCAGACTACATAGCGCATCAGACAGAGACTACGAAACATAGCAGGGGTGAACATCCAACCCCTACGAACATCACACAGCAGAGCAGATAACACATAAGACTCGTTCTCTTTTATGAGCACATTTTTCAACCCCTTAGCATCAGACTACATAGCGCATCAGACAGAGACTACGAAACATAGCAGGGGTGAACATAACGAACATAGCAGAGAATAGGGGTGGACTCGATTACGAACACACAGCAGCTAATAAAAGAGTATGGTATATTTTCCAACCCCTATTTGAACATAGCATGGCTTACGTGAACCCATGGTCTTTTACGACCTCCATTTTAAGGGTGTACTCGTTCTCCAACCCCTACGAACACATAGCAGGGGTGTATTGGTTTTCAACCCCTTAGCATCAGACTACATAACAGAACTAGTAAAAGAGTATGGTATATTTTCCAACCCCTATTTGAACATAGCGCATCAGACAAAGACTACGAAACATAGCAGGGGTGAACACACAACCACCTCCATTTTAGGGGTGTACTCGTTTTCCAACCTCTATTTGAACATAGTAGAAATTACATAAAACTAACACAATAATGAGGGTGTATTCGTTCCACCCCTATTTGAACATAGGAATTTATTCCCTTTTATGAGCACTTTTTAAGGGGTGAACTCGTTTCCAACCCCTATTTGAACATAACGAACATAGCAGAGAATAGGGGTGGTGAACACACAGCAAGGGTGTATTCGTTTTCAACCCCTTAGCATCAGACTACATAACAGAACTAGTAAAAGACTATGGCTCATTTTTCAACAACACATAGCAGACAAGACTACGGGGGGTGTACTCGTTCTCATTTTTCAACCCTTATTTGAACATAACAGATAATACATTCGAACCCTATAGCAAAGATTCTTTTAAGGAGTGAACTTGTTCTAACCTATATTTAAAGATTGCAGAGGAATGCGAACTTCCGTGTTTTGTTATCAGTTACATAATAACTTCCGCCATATGTGGATAATTCTCATTACGTCATTCATCCGGATTTTAAAAAAAATTGAGCTAGTTTTCTCTTTAACAGACAATAACTTGTCATTCAACGATAGGATTGAAAAAAAGGAATCCCTGAACGTAATGCAATCAATTACAAAGGTATAACTTGTCATTCAACGATAGGATTAAAAAAAGAGGGGAATCCCCGACCGTGACTCATCCCTATTGCGCAATATGACGTAATGCGATCACACAGGTATAAAAGACTGACCGAGATGTTTTTTGTAATCACTTCCTGTTTGATGTTTGAAGTGTAAAGTTCAGATTTTTTTGTGTGTGTGTGCTTATATTATTAGTGTGGTTTTGTTTTCTTTTTTAGGGAAGACATTTTATAATAATAATATCATATTATAAAAACTCACTTCAGAATTATTATAGTAACTTTGAGTTATTTTTAAAAAAATGGCAACAAAAAAGGTTAAACCAAATACTATCAATTCACCAACTGATACTCTATTTAATAATAATTTGAAAAAAACATTTTAAAATGTGATACTGTTTTAAATGAGGATAGTGGATGTTTTTAAATAATAAAAGAAAAGACTGTTTAGATATATTAAAACAACAACAAATACATCTTTTAAAGTAAATTTTTCTTTGGCTACAACTTTTGTAAAACCAGTAGATTTAGAAACATGTAGATTCTTTGTAAATAGTGGTAACGAAATTATTTTACCGAGTACAGATGTGAATTCTATAATTGAAAAACTATTTAATAAAATTTTAGTTGAACAAGAAAATAGAGCAATTAAGAAATCAGGGTGGTCTTTATGTTCTGAACCAAACCATCACTTAGAAATTAAAATCAGTAAATATGATCCTCTGTCAGCTTCATATTTTATAAAATTACCTCAATGGATTTTATCCAAAAAGAAATGTGTTATAAATATTCAAACTAACGATAATATGTTTTATGTATAGTATTCTAGCTGCTTTATATCTCGCAAAAGATAATCCACATCGTGTGAATAATTACATACAATATATTAATACTTTATTACCGTTATTTGAAAAAACGAATATAAAATTTCCCGTCGAAATAGAACACATAAGCAAATTTGAACATATGTATAATTCCGTATTTACTAAGGAACAAATTTCTATTAATATATATGGCATTGATTATGATAATGAAACAATTTTTCCGATACGTATAAGCGAAAACACATCTGTATTTAAACGTATAGATTTACTGTATTGTGAAGAAAATTGCAACAGTCATTATTGTCTTATAAAAAATCTCAATTCGTTATTGAAAAGTCATAAAGAGAAAACTTATGTAAAATTGCCTCAATGGATTTTATCCACAAAATGTGTTATAAATATTGAAAATAACGATAATTGATGTTTTATGTATAGTATTCTAGCTGCTTTATATCTCGCAAAAGATAATCCACATCGTGTGAATAATTACATACAATATATTAATACTTTATTACCATTATTTGAAAAAACGAATATAAAATTTCCCGTCGAAATAGAACACATAAGTAAATTTGAACATATGTATAATTCCGTATTTACTAAGGAACAAATTTCTATTAATATATATGGCATTGATAATGATAATGAAACAATTTTTCCGTTACGTATAAGCGAAAACACATCTGTATTTAAACGTATAGATTTACTGTATTGTAAAGAAAATTGCAACAGTCATTATTGTCTTATAAAAAATCTCAATTCGTTATTGAAAAGTCATAAAGAGAAAACATGTAAAATTGCCTCAATGGATTTTATCCACAAAATGTGTTATAAATATTGAAAATAACGATAATTGATGTTTTATGTATAGTATTCTAGCTGCTTTATATCTCGCAAAAGATAATCCACATCGTGTGAATAATAACATACAATATATTAATACTTTATTACCGTTATTTGAAAAAACGAATATAAAATTTCCAGTCGAAATAGCACACATAAGCAAATTTGAACATATGTATAATTCCGTATTTACTAAGGAACAAATTTCTATTAATATATATGGCATTGATTATGATAATGAAACAATTTTTCCGTTACATATAAGCGAAAACACATCTGTATTTAAACGTATAGATTTACTGTATTGTGAAGAAAATTGCAACAGTCATTATTGTCTTATAAAAAATCTCAATTCGTTATTGAAAAGTCATAAAGAGAAAACTTTTGTAAAATTACCTCAATGGATTTTATCCACAAAATGTGTTATAAATATTGAAAATAACGATAATAGATGTTTTATGTATAGTATTCTAGCTGCTTTATATCTCGCAAAAGATAATCCACATCGTGTGAATAATTACATACAATATATTAATACTTTATTACCGTTATTTGAAAAAACGAATATAAAATTTCCCGTCGAAATAGAACACATAAGCAAATTTGAACATATGTATAATTCCGTATTTACTAAGGAACAAATTTCTATTAATATATATGGCATTGATTATGATAATGAAACAATTTTTCCGTTACGTATAAGCGAAAACACATCTGTATTTAAACGTATAGATTTACTGTATTGTGAAGAAAATTGCAACAGTCATTATTGTCTTATAAAAAATCTCAATTCGTTATTGAAAAGTCATAAAGAGAAAACTTATGTAAAATTGCCTCAATGGATTTTATCCACAAAATGTGTTATAAATATTGAAAATAACGATAATTGATGTTTTATGTATAGTATTCTAGCTGCTTTATATCTCGCAAAAGATAATCCACATCGTGTGAATAATTACATACAATATATTAATACTTTATTACCGTTATTTGAAAAAACGAATATAAAATTTCCAGTCGAAATAGCACACATAAGCAAATTTGAACATATGTATAATTCCGCATTTACTAAGGAACAAATTTCATTAATATATATGGCATTGATTATGATAATGAAACAATTTTTCCGTTACGTATAAGCGAAAACACATCTGTATTTAAACGTATAGATTTACTGTATTGTGAAGAAAATTGCAATAGTCATTATTGTCTTATAAAAAATCTCAATTCGTTATTGAAAAGTCATAAAGAGAAAACTTATGTAAAATTACCTCAATCGATTTTATCCACAAAATGTGTTATAAATATTGAAAATAACGATAATAGATGTTTTATGTATAGTATTCTAGCTGCGTTGCATCCCGCAAAAGAACATCCACATCGTGTGAATAATTACATACAATATATTAATACTTTATTACCGTTATTTGAAAAAACGAATATAATATTCCCCGTCGAAATAGAACACATAAGCAAATTTGAACATATGTATAATTCTGTATTTACTAAGGAACAAATTTCTATTAATATATATGGCATTAATTATGATAATGAAACAATTTTTCCGTTACGTATAAGCGAAAATACAGGTGTATTTAAACATATAGATTTATTATATTTAAACTCTCATTATTGTTTAATTACAAATTTAAATGGTTTAGTTAGACTCCAGTTAGGTACTCACCAAACATTTATTTGTAGACGATGGTTAGTATCTTTTTATAACAAATCAAAATTAGATGAACATGACAAATTATGTAAAGAACACACTCCAACCAAAATTAACATGCCGAAACAAGAAGTTTTAAAATTTCGAAATTTGAAATTGTTATTACAGAATGATGTGATAATAGTTGCAGGTTTTGAAAGTTTATTAAAACCTATAAAAAACAAAGTGGATCTCATACAATACAAATTCAGCAACATATACCATGCAGTTTTGGTTATATTGTATGTTGGAGTAACAACTATATGAAATCAGATTTAGTTATTTATCGGGGAGAAAATGTATCGATGAAGTTTATTTCTGCTATGGAAAATGAATTAAGAAAAATCATAAACATATTAGATCAACAAAAACCATTAATATCATTAAATTGTTCTCAGTTACAGGAGTTTAATCTATCCACTGAATGCTCTGTTTGCTATATTAAATATACGAGTAACGATAGAAAAGTTAAACATCATAACCATTTAACTAGTCAGTATATTGCCACGGTGTGCAACAATTGCAATTTACAAATTAAACGTCAAAGTAATTTTATCTTTGTATTTTTCCATAATTTGTCTGGCTATGATGCACATTTATTTGTGAAAGAATTAGGTTGCACCCCTGGCAATATTTCGGTAATTACTGAAAGCACTGAGAAATACATCACATTCACTAAACACTTTAATTTTAATGGTAGACATATCGAGTTACGTTTTGTAGACTTATTTAAATTCCTGCCGTACAGTCTCGAAAATTTGGTGTCAAAATTAAAACCTGAGCCATTCGTATATACAAAGCAATATTTTTCTGATGATAAGTTCCCTTCAATTCTTCGTAAGGGAATTTATTATTATGATTACATAACAAATTTAGATACATTTAATGAAATTGAATTTCCTGAAAGAGAGGCATTTAATAGCAAATTGAATGGAACACAAATTTCCGAGACTGATTATCAATATGCAAAACTGATTTGGCGTGTGTTTAAATGTGAAAATTTAGGGGACTACCACGATCTATATTTAAAATGTGATGTACTTCTCACAGCAGATGTGTTGGAGAATTTTAGAAAGACATGTTTAAATGCTTTTTGCATTGATCCGATTAATTGTTTTACTGCACCTGGGTTGGCATGGCAAGCCATGTTATATAAAACAAAAATTGAACTTCAACTTTTATCAGATATCAATATGTATATGTTTGTAGAAAAATCGATTCGCGGAGGTATTACTCAAGCTGTGTTAAGGTATGCCAAAGCTAATAATCCTTACGTACATGATTTTGATGCGGAAAAAGAAAAATCTTATTTACTGTATATTGACATGAACAATCTGTACGGACTATCAATGATTGACTATTTACCATATGGTGGTTTTCGGTGGGAGGATAAAATTGACAATTGGCAAGACAAAAATAAAATTATCAATTGGCCCACGGATAGTGAATAGGTTTTTTTTCTAGAAGTGGACTTAGAGTATCCAAATTATTTACACGAATACCATTCTGATTTTCCGTGTGCTCCCACTAATGAAGTTCCACCAAATGGTAAATACTCAAAATTACTATTGACACTTAAATCGAAATCGAATTATATCTTGCATTATAGGGTATTACAATTTTATCTAAAACAAGGTTTAATATTGGTAAAAGTACATAAAATATTATGGTTTCGTCAATCTAAATGGCTTACATCTTATATACAAGAAAATACTCAACGCCGTGCAAATGCTACAATTGAATTTCAAAAACATTTCTATAAGTTATTAAATAATTCTGTATACGGAAAGACAATGGAGAATGTACGAAAACGAATTGATATAAAATTAATTAACAATGAAAAAAGTGTAAAAAATTAGTAGCGCAACATCAGTTTCAAAATTGGGTAAAATTAGGAGATAATCTTGCATTATTCCATATGTTAAAAAAATCTGTAGCTTTAAATAAACCGATCTATGTAGGAGCTACAGTTTTAGAATTATCAAAATTAGCAATGTATGAATTCCATTATAATATAATGAAACCTCGATATGGAGATAAGATTAGCATTACTTATATGGATACTGACTCTTTCATTTACTATATTAAAACCGACGATATTTATAGATATAAAAGAAATGATTGAGTATTTTGATACCTCAAATTTTTCTCAACCTAATCCGTATGATATTCCATGGAAAAATATAAAAGCTTTAGGCAAAATGAAAGATGAATTAGGTGGACTTCCCATTAATGAATATGTTGGTTTACGAGCAAAAAATTATGCAATAAAAACTGGTGAAAATAAAGAATTGAAAAAATGTAAAGGGATCAAGAAAAATGTAGTTAAAGAACAAATTACGTTTGACGATTATAAATCATGTCTATTTCAAAACGAAACGATTCATAAAACACAATTTGAAATTAAAAGCAAATACCATAATTTAACAACAAATCAGGTAACAAAATTAGAGTTAGATCCGTATGATGACAAGAGAAAATTTTTAAATTGTAAAATACATACTGTTCCTTGGGGGTATCATAATAAAGATTTATTATGTACGATTTGTATATTGTAAATATGATATAATTTTTTTGGATATATTAGTATTAAAAAATATGTCACAATCAGTTCAAGAACAAATAGTTGCAGAATTACATAAAAGTGCAAGACGAAACTATCCCCGAATACCAGTTATAACGAAAGGGATTCATGATTTATGGCAAGCTGATTTAGTTGAAATGAATAGTGGAAAATTGAAAGGTCTAGCAAAAATTAATCGAAATTACAAATATTTATTAACTGTGATAGATACATTCTCTAAATATGCTTCGGCTATTCCTGTGAAAAATAAAACTGGGAAAGAAATTACACAAGCATTTATAACAGTACTGAGAAAAGCATACAAAAGCCCTAAATTTTTACAAACTGACAGGGCTCGAGAATTTTATAATTCAGAGTTTCAGAAGGCGATGAACCAAAATAACATTAAACATTATTCCACGTACAGTGATGTGAAAGCAAGTATTATTAAAAGATTTAATAGATCATTACGTAATTTAATGTGGAGACAATTTACACTGTAGGGAAATTATAAATGGATTGGCATTCTGCCGGAATTACTACATAAATATAATAATACTATTCATTCCACTATTAAAATGTAACCTATCGACGCTATTAAAAAAGAAAATGAAAAACACGTATTGACAAACATCTATTGCAAAAAGTTTTCTGGGATAAAAAGAAAAAGTAAATTTAAGATAGGTGAATATGTAAGAATTAGTAAACTTAAGCGTCCTGGTTTTGATAGAGGTTTTACACGCAATAGGAGTACAGAAATTTTTCGAATTGCTAAAGTTTTCTTCACTAATCCTCCGACATATCACTTAGTAGACTCAAATAATAAACCCATTGAAGGAAGATTTTACGGACACGAATTACAATTAACGAAATTTCCAAAAACATATTTAATTGAAAAAGTTTTGCGAAAGAAAAATAATAAGGCCTATGTGAAATGGTTAGGTCTGCCAAAAAGTGAAAATTCTTGGATTGATTTAAAACATACTATATTGTAAAAAAAAGAGAAGTCAAGAATTTATAGGTGAAGCATGTCGTCACAAGTACTTTAAATTCTAGCAACACTGTAAATTTTCGTTCTTCAACAAACGCTGTTTTTTTATGTAAAGGAGAAAAGAAAGCAAAATATCCGTAATAGAGATGGAATGGAAAATTCCTTTTACATGTATGGTAGCAGGTCCTACAGGTTGTGGAAAATCATATTTTGTTAAAACATTTCTTGACCATTGTAGTAAGTTATTTAAAAATATTGTATGGTGTTATGGTGAATGGCAGCCGTCGTATGATACTCTTTCAGACTGCACGTTTAAAGAAGGTTTACCTCAAAATAATGAATTTCAAGCACACGAAGGTCCACATCTTGTCATTATTGATGATTTAATGCGTGAGTGTGACCATCGGATTGTAGATATTTTTACTAAGGGTAGCCATCATAGAAATATAAGTGTAATATTTATAACACAGAATATTTTCCATCAACAAAAAGGAATGCGGGATATTTCGTTAAATTGTCATTATATTGTTTGTTTTAAAAATCCTAGAGACCAAGCTCAAATTAATTATCTCGCACGACAATTGTATCCAGGTAATACAAAATTTATTCAAGAAGCATATCAAGATGCAACTCGAATTGCACATGGTTATTTACTCTTTGATTTAAAACAAAATACTCCTGATGAGCAGAGTTCGAACAAATATCTTTCCAACAGATTCTTTTAATTATGTTTATGTACCTGTAAAAAATAATTGTAATATGGTTTATATTCTAACAACTATTTGTGCTTTCATAGTCGTAAAAAAATGATTAGTAAGGAAAATGCACATTTGTTAAGACTTTTAGCAAAGTCAAAACCGAAAGCACGTAAGGCAATTTTACAAAATGCAGATCCTGATTTAATTCGCTCTATTTGTGAATGTTCCTTTAACGTATTACAGGGAAATGTTCCATTAAATAAAACAGAGATAAATAAGCTAAAAAAATATAAAAAGGAACTGAGATATTTGGTGAAAAAAGGTCCGTCATTAAAACAAAAGAAAAAACGAATAATTATACAAAAAGATGGTTTTCTTACTGCATTGCTTGCACTTATTTTAGGAGGTATACTATCTAGTTTAATTAAATAATTATGCAAAACGCACAAAAACTTATTTTAATCTTACCAGAAAAATTACACCATTATCAAACGATATCTAATCTTGATGATGAAATGAAAGAAATTTTAAATAATAAAAGTTTAAATGCAGAAGAAAAATGGACAAGATATAGAGAAGTCTTACAAAAATATTTAAATATAATTCAAAAACCGGCAGCAGTTACAACAACAGTAACTACTACTACTACTACGGAGGAAGAAGAGGAGGAGGAGGAGGAGGATGAAATAATATCTACTCTCCCTGAAATTTGTAAACGTAAAGCAAGACCTTTATTACGTAAATTGAAACAAAATCCAAATATTCAATGCGACGATAATGGAAATGTGAATATTAATAATAAATTAATTCCAGGTGCAAATATAGTGGATTTGATATCCGATTTTGTTAGATGTCGTAAGAAAAATATTTCAGTTGCCGGCTGGAAACCTTTGCTACATTATTAGCAAAAGCCAATATACCCTTAGAGTACATTGGTAATCCTCAACGAATAGATTATTTTAGAAAACTAACAGAAGACGAAGAGGACGAAGAGGATGGTCCTCCACCCCGTAAACGCAAATGGTGTACTTATTAGCAATAATACTAATATTCTATTGTAATCTATTGATATTTTTAAGTATATAGAAAGAAAGAAAGATGAATGAGCCCTACCTTAATTATTACACACATCAAGCAGGAGGTAATTATAACGTGTATAGAGGTACAGCATATCAAGAAGGTTATGGCATTGGTAGTTTTCTAGGAGGTTTATTTCGTACTGTATTTCCTTTATTAAAACAAGGTGCAAAAACTGTTGGTAAAGAATTGATACGTACAGGAATTAATGTAGCAGGAGATGTACTAGATAATAATAGACCTATTGAAGAGTCTTTGCATGATCGATGGCAAGAAGCTAAAACAAATTTAAAAAATAAAGCTCAAAATAAATTAAATCAAGTGTTGGAAGGATCTGGAAGAAGAAAAAGAAAGAAAGTTCATTTTAGTGGTGGTGGTGGTAGTGTGAAACGGATAAAAAGATACAAAGATATTTTTTATGATTGATTGACTATGGAGCAAAGTGATAGTTTTTATCTCACACTTCCTAGCAATAGTTCTATGAAATATTTTCCTCAAAATACTCTTGCTTGTTATACTACTAAATTATATCAACCTATTGTACTGGAGAAGGGAGTGTGGGAAACAGCTGTTGAAGTACATTATACAAGTTCATTTCAGAATGTTTCCAAATATACAAATAATATTTATTATCGTCTAATGAATACAAAAAACTGGAACATAACTCAAATCTTACCAGGCCACTATTATCATGTTGATGATATTCTATCTCAAATTAATCATAAAAGTGATATATTAAATTTACAATTAAAAGTCAAAGCATCAGTGAAACGAATTGAGGTTAATAGAGTAATAAAAGATCAAGAGAAGCATATACAAGTACGCCTATCTCCTGAACTAGCCAGAATACTAGGTTTTGATCATATTCAACAAGAAGATATTGCAGTTGTTCATCATGCTCGTTATCCACCTGATTTACAAAAAGCGCTACCTACACTTATGTATATTTACAGAGATATTGTAGAACCACAAATGGTGGGTGACACCGTAGCTCCATTGTTACGTATTATAAATACAAATATTACAGAGCATGGTATTAATAATGTACATATTTTTGATAATCCTCATTATGTGCCAGTGCAACGTAAACAATTTGATCAAATTATTATTGATTTAAGAGATAGTACAGGTAATCCACTTCCTTTCCAATATGGCAG
Organism: Thermobia domestica; assembly: GCF_964235325.1. Lineage (NCBI taxonomy): Eukaryota > Metazoa > Arthropoda > Insecta > Zygentoma > Lepismatidae > Thermobia > Thermobia domestica. The sequence goes on along the minus strand of NC_137456.1, from coordinate 154,310,390 downwards.
TGTATGTGTAAAATTACATTTTCGTAGACGTAATACGGTATTGTAAATTTTACCATGTGTGAATATTAATAGTAAGAAACGAAAATGCAGTGTGAGTGTATGAAATCAGAATTAGATTTATTTGCTGATTACCCACTCAAACCAGTATTATAGGTAATAAAATAGTTCCATATAAGCCTGTGGCTTCAATAGCTGATAATGCACCAATAGAATTTGTAGTCCCCGGTCAAGGGGATGACTATATTGACAATGTTATATGTTAAAGGTAAAATTACTAAATCAGATGGTTCTAACTTAACTTCTGCCGATAAGAAAATCGGCCTTGTAAATGATTTTCTCAATGCAATGTTCAGTGAAGTGCAATTATATTTAAATAATCAAATTATTTCCTACTCTTCACATACATATCCATATCGATCGTATATTGAAAAACTACTAGATTATAATGCTGAAGCTAAAACAACGCATTTTGAAACATCAATGTGGTTTAAAGATACTGCAGGACATATGTACAGTGTGGCCGATGCTAATGTAGGATTTAAACAACGTTTTCTTCTCACTGCTTTAAGTCAGTTATTTGAATTATTGGGTTATATTCATGCTGATATTTTCAATCAGGAGAAATTTTTACTGAATGGTGTACAATTGCGTATTAAACTAAATCCAGCTAAACCTACATTTTGTCTAATGGGTGACGCAGATGCTGATGGAAAAGTTGTAATTACAGATGCAACATTACTTGTGAAAAAGGTTGATGTATCATCAGCAGTTAAAATAGCACATAATAAAGTATTACAAAATCCTACATTTAGAATAAAACATCCTATAACAAAAGTGCAGGTGAAGACAGAAACTCTACCACAAGGAATTATGGATAGTACACTTCCAGATCTGTTTTCAGGTATAGTGCCTAAACGTATTATTATTGGTTTTGTTACTAATACTGCTTTCAATGGTACTTATCAAACAAATCCATTCAATTTTCAACATTTTAGTATGACGTTTTTTACACTGTATGTTGATGGAACTCCAGTGCCCTTCAAACCATTACAACCGGATTTTAATAATAATCTATATGTACAAGCATATTCTACGTTATTTACAGGTTCAGGTATTTATTATTCTAATCAAGGTAATAATATTTCACTCGCCGAATATCCTAATGGTTATACTCTACTGGTGTTTGATTTATCTCCCGATTCAAGCGCAAGTGCTGCATTTCATACTAGTCCACAACGGCAAGGAAGTGTACGTTTAGAGGTTCATTTTAAAGAAGCACTGCCATCTCCTGTAACAACAATTATTTATGGTGAATTCTATTCAGAATTAGAAATTGATTTCCAGAGAAAAATATATATTAATTAAAGAAAAAAATGTTAAATACAATTGAGCTTTATGAAGCATTACAACAAAATTCGCCTAAAGATCATTTGTGTGTATGCTGCTGATGAGTTACCTTTGTTTATTCATACATTTCCAGCCGCTATAATTATAAATACTGATTCTAGTGATAAGCCTGGTGAACATTGGGTTGCTGTTTATATGTCTAATATGTGTGTGGGAGAGTATTTCGATAGCTATGGTATACCTCCCTATATACAACATCATATAAGGTTTTTAAAACGAAATTGTCTGTATTATACATGGAATAATAGACGTATTCAAGGTGATTTATCTCAATTTTGTGGACATGTTTTCTATATCTAGCATATCGTGCATCTGGTTATTCACTGCACGATTTTTTAAACAAATTCTCACTCACTACTATAGATGCTAATGATATTATTCTTTATTCATTTATGAGAGTATGATGATGTTATTTTTTTAAACTCCGCCATTGCCGGTCCCAAGCCCTGGATGAGAAAGGAGGAGGGTTGGGGGTGTTGCTACCCCCGTAAAAGAAAATAATCTCTGCCATATTCATGGAATGCTCTGCTGTGTGTTCGTAAAAACGAGTTCACCCCTGCTATGTTTCGTAGTCTCTGTCTGATGCGCAATGTTCAATTTAGGGTTGAAGTCTGATGTTCTGCTATGGTAAAATAGGGGTTGGAAAACGAGTACACCCTCAAAATGGAGGTGGTTGTGTGTTACGTAGTGTTGATAGTCTCATGTTCAAATAGGGGTTGGAAAACGAGTACACACCTGCTATGTTTCGTAGTCTCTGTCTGATGCGCTATGTTCAAATAGGGGTTGGAAAATATACCATACTCTTTTACTAGTTCTGTTATGTTATGTAGTCTGATGCTAAGGGGTTGAAAACGAATACACCCTTGCCATGTTTCGTAATCTTAAGCGTTCGTAAAAGGAAACGAGTTCACCATTAAAAATATGCTCATAAAAGAGAATGAATACACCCCATATTTTTATCTGTTATCTGCTATGTTAAAATAGGGGTTGAAAAATATGCTCATAAAAGGGAACGAGTTCACCCCTTAAAAAGTGGTCATAAAAGAGAACGAATACACCCCCCTAAAAAGTGCTCATAAAAGAGAATGAATACACCCTTGTGTGTTACGTAGTCTTATATTCTGCTGTGTGTTCATAGTCTCAGTGTAATTTCTGCTATGTTAAAATAGGGGTTGGAAACGAGTACACCCTTGTTATGTTACGTACGCTTATGTGTTATCTGTTCTGCTGTGTGTTACGTAGTGTTATGTGTTATCTGCTCTTCTATGTGTTCGTAAGGGTTGGAAAATATGCTCATAAAAGGGAACGATTTCACCCCCTAAAATGTGCTCGTAAAAGAGAACGAGTACACCCCCTAAAAGTGCTCATAAAAGGGAATAAATTCACCCCTAAAATGGAGGTCGTAAAAGACCGTGGGCTCACGGTGTACGGTGCTCAATTTCTCAGGGGCTCCTGAGTTGTTCTCATCTGCTCTCATATGTTCCAGGTTGGCCCAGATCGATCCATTTTCTACTACTAACGTATTACGACCCACAGACTCATTCTGCTCAGTGCATTGTAGACAGCTTCTGAACACTGGTGAACTTGTCTACTTTCAAGGCATCCTTTTTCTTTTCATTTGTTTCCATTGACAAAAGAACTTCAGGCAATTTTAGATATTGATATTTGCAATTGTAATAATAGCAATATGACTTATTTGAGATGCAGCCTGTGATTTCGTAGAGGAGCTAACTACTGGGAAAAATGTTTGAATCATGTGTAATATATGAATTATTATATAAAAAATTGAATGTGACTATGTGTGCATGATCATCATATCCAAATTGCAAACTCAAATGAAATGATTTTTGGTATATACTTAGGCCTCAATCTCAACTAGGAAGTTATTATACATGTATCGGTTTCATTATATTACATATTCTAAGAGGGTCCGAATTTTTGCGACAAATTTAGTATCTCGCAAGCCGTTCAAGTTGGAGAGCTGATATTCAGTATATTAATTCTTTATCTAATCCAAAATGACAGATATGTATCAAATCCATAGTTTTCGCGGTCGCTGAGCTCAATGGTGACACTTTGATTAGCGATGACTTGCAAATTCAGGTGAAATTGTATGCGGGCCCGTGTCACATGTGGGGGGAGGTTACCGAGACATGTAACAATTATCTAAAATGACCGATATAAGTGTCAAATCCATAGCTTTCGTCCTCGCTGAGCTCAATGGTGAGACTCCGAGCGCATTCACCCCATTCGGCTAAGGGCCGGAAGTCACGGGCGGGCGACACCGAGACACGTAAAAGTAATCCAAAATGACCAATATTAGTGTCAAATCCATAGTTTTCACGGTCGCTGAAATCAATGGTGCCATTTCCATTAGGGATTACTCAAAATCAGCTATCATTATATGCGGTCCGGAGTCACCGGGGGATACCGAAACATGTAAAAATAATCCAAAATGACCTCTATTAGTGTCAAATCCTTAGTTTTCACGGTCGCTGAGATGAATGGTGATTCTTCCAGAGGCGTTGACTTCTAAATACAACTTCCATCAGCTGGCGACCAGAGACGTTCTTTTTTAAGTTTCAAACAGGGTTGTCTCAGGGCGTGTTTACAGTGATATGTAAAAGTAGTAGAAAATTACCAATATTTTATCGTTTCGTTGTTCAGTATGTTTACATAGATATTTTATCTGACCCTTGCGAAAAGTGAGTATTTCAGCTAGTTATTAACAAACAATATTTGAGCACAGTTTCATTCACTTCGGTCCACTTGTTTTTGCCTTTTGGGCGTCAATTTTCCAAATTTTGTGTGGGGGCCTTTTCCCCTTTACCGTTTTTCCACAGAAAATAATAAAACGCATTAGTTTTTTTCGCATATTGTCACTACACAAAATTTCGTTGCAATTCTTCATGTTCTGTAGGCACTTCTGACATACTGTTATTAGCACTTTTGATATTTCGTGATCAAAAATTTGGAGGGGTCTTTGGCCCACCTAACCGTTTTTCCAGGAAAATACGAAACCCGTATTCCCTCATTTTATGTCTACAATATATGTGCACAATTTCATTCACTTCGGTCCACTTGTTATTACCTTTCGGGCGTCAACTCTCAAAATTTTTGGTCTGGTTTATCGCCCCCTGAAACAACTTTACCACAGAAAATAAAAATACACGTATTAGTTTATTTTATGTGTAGTATCTACCTACCAAATTTTATCAAAATCGGAGTGTTACACTTGGGAAGTGTTACTCGTCAGTCATTGTAAAACTATTTTCCTTGTTTTTCCATCAATAAGAAATTGCCTGACAAGTAAAGGGTCCAAATGGATGAATCGAGTTGCGGGATGACACTTAGTGCGACTGATAGAGGATATGGAAATATGTATATGTGCTAAGTTATAAGGGCTGAACGCCATAAGAAACGGGGAGGGGGTCAAAATTGATGGGAGGAGGGCTATGCTATGTTATTGAAATACATCAAATAAACTATTGAATCATGAAAATAGTGAAAGATAGACAATGCAAACAGTGATAGTTTCTCATATTGACAGAAGAAAAATGGGCAGAGTAGATCGCGAAACCTCTGGCGGCACCTTCAAATCCGCCATTTTGAAATCTGTGATAATTTTGGAAATGGAAAGGTTGTGATGTGATATATCAGTTAGGGCCAGCATGTTCTCAAAAGTCAATTATGAACTTTAGTGATCGGTATCTGTGCTTAGTTGTTAGATTTAGGATATTCTTCATAGTTATTTACGAAAATCTAGGAGACTGATACTCGTATGTTGAAAGTTTGGACTATCACGAAAACACATGTAAGTTGAACATGTCTAAAGCCAAGAAAACTAACCTCGAAATTTGATATCCAAGTTGTATATTATTATATTTCACTGTCGAATATCAAATTTCACTGTTAGTTTTCTTGGTTTGTAGATATGACTTATTTTTTGTCCATAATACGACTAATAATGCTAAAAGACTCACAAATCAAATTTAGTTCGCACCTTTAGCATTTCTTACAATCAACGTTCAATTGTAGTTCTTAGCCTTTCAAAATTATGAGCCTCATAGACTCCTTCTTTCTTACAAATATTAGTATCAATAATATAACCTATTGAAAAATTATCTTAACGGTAACCCACCGACAAAATGTAAGCAACCCCTGTAAAATGAAATGAAGTATTTCATTTTAACGAACCACGATTATGCTCTTTAGGCTAAGGGAGACAATGATTAAGGCAAGTGAATGTTGATGGAAGATATGATGGAATGAGAATGTGGAAGGAAATTAAAGTATCCCGAGAAAACCCACACACGATACGATGGTGTCCACCACACAGTTTCTTGGCTGAGGATCGAACCAGAGGCCCCACGTACCAGAAACAAGTGTTTACCACTGAGTCACCGTGTCCTCCCCCAATCCCTAAGAGACGCGGGCATCCAGTTAAGAATAACTGACATAAAAAAACGTACTTACCATTTTCTCACAAAGGAAACTCCACGAATCCCACATTCTGATAATACTACTGATAAGGCTTTTTTTCTTTTATACAAATCATATTGTTGTTTGAAGCCTCCTTATTCCTTACAAAAACAATATAACCAGATTCACGGGGACAGACAGCAATTGTAATAAAAGTTGAAAAATATATTTATCATTCAGTATTATTATTATTATTATTATTATTATTATTATTATTATTACTATTATTATTATCACATAATATTTTTCGTTAGTCCTCACAGCAATTAATACTTAGCAGCAGGGGTAAAAGTGCGTGGGAACACGGGGGACCCTATCCCCACCTCCAAAAAACTGGGTATGGCGACCCCCACTTCCTAAGCATTTACAATGGACAAAGATAGGCATGGGATACGGCGTGACGTCATGCCGCTACCTACCGTCCCCCTACATTTTCAGATGATTCCATCCCATCTAGCCTAATCCCACTTAGCCTAACGATTTATCAGCCACTTATATCTCCAAGATAAGAATGCCTATCATTTTAGGCGAGATGGGAATTCCCATCTTACTTAATCCCATCTCGCCTAAAATTGCGGTAGGATGCAAGGAAGGAATTTCTGTACTGAAGAGGGAATTCCTCTACTAGCATTTTAACCAGATATTTCAATCAATATTGGCAATCTCTGTCAACTACAATATAAATATATAAGTACTATACAAGAAGAAAGCATACGGGGTAGGCGATTTAGTGAATTTAGTTCACTTTTGGTTTGTTTTGGGAATACTGGAAATTGATTGGCAAAGAGAAGCTAATCAGAAACAGGATAGAAATATAGAGCGTGTTTCAAAACAACACTGACAACGTTTGGGAGCTGATTCCTGACACCATGATAAGACAACCTGGGTGCACAAATGCTTCCTTTTGGCGCTATGACCAGCCAAAAACCAGTTGCAAAAATGCCGAAAACAGCGATAACTCGAGAACAAAATGTCGGATCGAAGTCGGGGGAAAGGAAATGTATATGATTTGTAGCCATGGCTTCCATTAATGCACAACTCGATATGGTACAGGAGCAGCACAAAGGTCACCTCAAAGAAACTGAAGAATTATGGGGATATTTTATGAAACGTTGACCGAGGCAAGTTAACTACATTTAAATACGATATTTCAACTAACAGGAATCTTAGAACACGGTCAAAGTTACAAGAACATCATTAAAATTATAAAAAAGGGAAGATGGACACATTTGATTGATCTATTTTGTCTCAGTATAGAATTCGCTATCGAGGAAGAACTGAAATTATATGAAGTCCATAAAGTTTAAATGTTATGCCTTCTAGGCTAATGAAGACAGAGAGATTACGCATGGATATTGGGTAGCGTCTGCGACTTTCGCATAGGAGACCCGGCTCCGATTCGCGGCGGGAGCGCAAGCATTTCGGATCTCACGTTAATCCGTAGCTCCATATCTCATGTAATTTTGCTACCCAAGGGATGCTAAACTGAAATCCGATCCAATAATAAAGAGAGGTAATGGATGGAAGCTAATTTTTGGGAAATAATTTGTGAAATGAGAATGTGGGAGAAAACAGGACAATTCCGAGAAATCTCACGGGTACGATGGTATCCACTATAAACTTTAAGTCTGGGATCGAACGAGGTCCATCCCGCAACAGAAGTAAGCGCTCTATCACTAAGTAACCTGCCCCTACTTTGGAGGAAACACTATTATTCTGACAGATGTATCGATATACTAAATAATGTTTGTGATAAACCAACATACAAGAAGTACAAACGGTCAGAATGTGGGATTCGTGGAGTTTCCTTTGTGAGAAAATGGTAAGTACGTTTTTTTATGTCAGTTATTCTTAACTGGATGCCCGCGTCTCTTAGGGATTGGGGGAGGACACGGTGACTCAGTGGTAAACACTTGTTTCTGATACGTGGGGCCTCTGGTTCGATCCTCAGCCAAGAAACTGTGTGGTGGACACCATCGTATCGTGTGTGGGTTTTCTCGGGATACTTTAATTTCCTTCCACATTCTCATTCCATCATATCTTCCATCAACATTCACTTGCCTTAATCATTGTCTCCCTTAGCCTAAAGAGCATAATCGTGGTTCGTTAAAATGAAATACTTCATTTCATTTTACAGGGGTTGCTTACAGTTTGTCGGTGGGTTACCGTTAAGATAATTTTTCAATAGGTTATATTATTGATACTAATATTTGTAAGAAAGAAGGAGTCTATGAGGCTCATAATTTTGAAAGGCTAAGAACTACAATTGAACGTTGATTGTAAGAAATGCTAAAGGTGCGAACTAAATTTGATTTGTGAGTCTTTTAGCATTATTAGTCGTATTATGGACAAAAAATAAGTCATATCTACAAACCAAGAAAACTAACAGTGAAATTTGATATTCGACAGTGAAATATAGTAATATACAACTTGGATATCAAATTTCGAGGTTAGTTTTCTTGGCTTTAGACATGTTCAACTTACATGTGTTTTCGTGATAGTCCAAACTTTCAACATACGAGTATCAGTCTCCTAGATTTTCGTAAATAACTATGAAAATTATCCTAAATCTAACAACTAAGCACAGATACCGATCACTAAAGTTCATAACTGACTTTTGAGAACATGCTGGCCCTAACTGATATATCACATCACAACCTTTCCATTTCCAAAATTATCACAGATTTCAAAATGGCGGATTTGAAGGTGCCGCCAGAGGTTTCGCGATCTACTCTGCCCATTTTTCTTCTGTCAATATGAGAAACTATCACCGTTTGCATTGTCTATCTTTCACTATTTTCATGATTCAATAGTTTATTTGATGTATTTCAATAACATAGCATAGCTCTCCTCCCATCAATTTTGACCCCCTCCCCGTTTCTTATGGCGTTCAGCCCTTATAACTTAGCACATATACATATTTCCATATCCTCTATCAGTCGCACTAAGTGTCATCCCGCAACTCGATTCATCCATTTGGACCCTTTACTTGTCAGGCAATTTCTTATTGATGGAAAAACAAGGAAAATAGTTTTACAATGACTGACGAGTAACACTTCCCAAGTGTAACACTCCGATTTTGATAAAATTTGGTAGGTAGATACTACACATAAAATAAACTAATACGTGTATTTTTATTTTCTGTGGTAAAGTTGTTTCAGGGGGCGATAAACCAGACCAAAAATTTTGAGAGTTGACGCCCGAAAGGTAATAACAAGTGGACCGAAGTGAATGAAATTGTGCACATATATTGTAGACATAAAATGAGGGAATACGGGTTTCGTATTTTCCTGGAAAAATGGTTAGGTGGGCCAAAGACCCCTCCAAATTTTTGATCACGAAATATCAAAAGTGCTAATAACAGTATGTCAGAAGTGCCTACAGAACATGAAGAATTGCAACGAAATTTTGTGTAGTGACAATATGCGAAAAAAAACTAATGCGTTTTTTTATTTTCTGTGGAAAAACGGTAAAGGGGAAAAGGCCCCCACACAAAATTTGGAAAATTGACGCCCAAAAGGCAAAAACAAGTGGACCGAAGTGCATGAAACTGTGCTCAAATATTGTAGAGGTAAGATGAAGGAATGCGTGTTTCGTATTTTCCTGCAAAGAAAAAAATTTTGGGTGGACCGAGGCGTCTGGTGGCGGAAGGAGTGGACAGAAGCGAAATAAATTGTGTGTAGATATTGGATAAGTAAAATAAGACCTTTTGTGTTTCACAAGTGTATCCATCCGATTTTTCAAATTTGGAAGATCAACATTAAGCACAAACAGTATATATAGTATTTTATAATATTTCGGGAGGCACCTTTAACGCTTACAATGTTTTCGTGATCAAATGTTTGGAGGGCTCCGTGCCCCACCCAACCATCTTTTTTTTTTCAAGAAAATACGAAATTCGTATTCCCTTATTTTGTGTGTAAAATATCTGTGCATAATTTCATTCACTTCGGTTCACTTCTTCTTGTCTTTCGGGCGTAAACTTTCAAAATTTTCAGTGATAGTTTTGCCCTCTAAAACCGTTTTTCCGCAGAAAATAAAAACCAGTATTCATTTATTTCTTGCGTATTGTCAACACGTAAAGTTTCCCTGCAATTCTTCATGTCCTTTACACATTTGGCCTAGTGTTACTATCACTTTTCATATTTCGTGGTCAAAGGTCTGGAGGGGTCCGTGCACCACCCAACCGTTTTTCTTTATGAAAATACGAAACCCGTACCCTCATTTTACGTCTGCAATCTCTGTTCACAATTTCAATCACTTCGGTTCATTTCTTCTTGCCTTTCGGGCGTCAGCTTTAAAAATTTTATCCCTGTATATTATTTAAAAATTTTATCCCTGTATATTATTAATAATTTGTATCTTGCATTTATTAATAACTAGCTGAAATACCCACTTTTCGCAAGGGTCAGATAAAATATCTATGTAAACATACTGAACAACGAAACGATAAAATATTGGTAATTTTCTACTACTTTTACATATCACTGTAAACACACCCTGAGACACCCCTGTTTGAAATTTAAAAAGAACGTCTCTGGTCCCCAGCTGATAGAAGTTGTATTTAGAAGTCAACGCCTCTGGAAGAATCACCATTCATCTCAGCGACCGTGAAAACTAAGGATTTGACACTAATAGAGGTCATTTTGGATTATTTTTACATGTTTCGGTATCCCCCGGTGACTCCGGACCGCATATAATGATAGCTGATTAGGAGTAATCGCTAATGGAAATGGCACCATTGATTTCAGCGACCGTGAAAACTATGGATTTGACACTAATATCGGTCATTTTGGATTACTTTTACGTGTCTCGGTGTCGCCCCCCCGTGACTTCCGGCCCTTAGCTGAATGGGGTGAATGCGCTCGGAGTTTCACCATTGAGCTCAGCGAGCACGAAAGCTATGGATTTGACACTAATATCGGTCATTTTAGATAATTGTTACATGTCTCGGTAACCTCCCCCCACATGTGACCCGGGCCCGCATACAATTTCACCTGAATTTGCAAGTCATCGCTAATCAAAGTGTCACCATTGAGCTCAGCGACCGCGAAAACTATGGATTTGATACATATCTGTCATTTTGGATTAGATAAAGAATTAATATACTGAATATCAGCTCTCCAACTTGAACGGCTTGCAAGATACTAAATTTCTCGCAAAAATTCAGACCCTCTTAGAATATGTAATATAATGAAACCGATACATGTATAATAACTTCCTAGTTGAGATTGAGGCCTAAGTATATACCAAAAATCATTTCATTTGACTTTGCAATTTGGATATGATGTTCATGCACACATAGTCACATTCAATTTTTTATATAATAATTCATATATTACACATGATTCAAACATTTTTCCCAGTAGTTAGCTCCTCTACGAAATCACAGGCTGCATCTCAAATAAGTCATATTGCTATTATTACAATTGCAAATATCAATATCTAAAATTGCCTGAAGTTCTTTTGTCAATGGAAACAAATGAAAAGAAAAAGGATGCCTTGAAAGTAGACAAGTTCACCAGTGTTCAGAAGCTGTCTACAGTGCACTGAGCAGAATGAGTCTGTGGGTCGTAATACGTTGTTAAGTCAGAGTGGCTCCTGGTGGGTGGGAGGTTGCAGTGGGTCACGTTCTGTTGACCCGCGGCCCCCCGGCCCTCTCCATCTCTGGACTGTACATACGGATAAAACTATCATATATATGTATTTTAACCTTCTTTACTTTACTGAACCTTCAATAATTTAAGATAATTTACAAAAATGCAAGAAAGCAATTATTAATAACATATAAAAATATAGAAAGGTATTTTGACGGAAAAAGTAATTGGTGTATTCGAGACTCGAACTCGAGTTGCCTACTCAATATGCAGTCACCTTACCGTCTTATTTACGGCACAACGTGCAACTAATCGTTTCGAAGCTTTATTTCTAATGTGTGTGTTACGTAACACGGCTACCAGATGTCAGTAGTGGTGCGATCACCGTCTTGAAGACCCATTTCGAGGTTACGAAATCACTCTTTTAACTCCCATTAATCCGATTTTTACATACCTCTCTCTCTCTCTCTCTCTCTCTCTATATATATATATATATATATATATATATATATATATATATATATATATATAGACAACAGTAAGTAAGAGTATAGATTAAGTTATTTTTGATTTTAATCTACAGAACAAATGCGTTTAATGAAAACATGGGGCCTGTTGCCGTAGATGGCTAAAGGCCGTAAATAAAATTCAAACTTCAAGTGTAACTGGGTAACTCCCGACATTGGCTGATTTAAGACGTTTGATAACAGCGCGGGTAATGGCTGGTTTGTAAACGCACGGAGTTGATATAGCGTGTGTAGGTAAGTGGTTACAGCGTCTGACTGTCGTTCTAAGGGTCCGGGGTTCGAGTCTCGGCCTGGATGGAGTTAACTTTTTTCAAGGAATTAAACACTATAAATGATGTTTGCGTTTGATGCTGAATGAGATTTATCCTATGAAGGGAGAAAAACCAGGACGGATACAGCGGGCAGGAGGAAAGACGGACACTGTTTATCCTTAAGTGTTAAAATTTAATTTATTCCCATGTCTTTTGCTCTTTCCTTTCCCTCTTTCCTTCTTTTCTCATTTTGTTTAGCTTTCCATACTTTTTCGGTCTCTGCATGATGCGTATTATTCTTTTCGTTTCCTTTGCATTAATTCCTATCTCTTTGATCTTAAAGTGAATGGATTTTCTGCAGATTTATCTCGTGGTTGTTTCTCTAAGTGATGCTCTCAGATAGTAATACTTTTTCCTCCAAATGGAGGAATATCCTGGCATGTTATGTTTTCGGGCACGTATTTGCTGTCATGCTGGTTGTCCAACTATCAGACATCGAGTAAAACTATTCTGCTACTGGAAAAAGCTATTATTTCTTATGTATCCAATCTCCAGTTTCTACTGTCGCTAACTGTACATACAAATGCCAAGTGCTAATTATAATGTGATTCTTCGCCAGATATTTGAAAATGAGTCTCATAGTCGGGAGACAGAACACGTAGTTATTAAGTTTCGTTCAAATCCCGAGAGAGTAAAAGCAACCAGTAATCCCAAATCAAGTTCACTATCCTGATCATTTCTAGACCACCGGTCGCTTGATACGACCGTGCGTTAAGGATCACAAAACCCCCTCTCCTCTACTGAAGCTAAAAAATGAGCGTTTCAAATAAAAGACCATATCTCCGAAACTAATCAAGATATTAGTGAGTTTCTTTTTAGGTTTTATCTCTAAGGTGTGCTTTACGATTTTGTCTATTCATGCTATTCATGCTTTGGACATACCCAACGGGTTTTCGGAAAATTTAACTTAAACATTAAATACTGACAAAGTTTGTCCTTAATATTTTCTTTTTTGCTCTGTATCTCCCCAATGAGTTGAGATATGGAAAGATCATCCCTAATTAAATGTGTAGAGCATTACATTATCTTTCAAACGGTACCAATATTGTTAGATTTAATTCCAAAAATAGCCATACAGCAAGGTAAGTTTGAAGGAAAGTGCAATTTGATTCGAATGCTGATGCTGCGAATGGCACCATTGAATTTCAGCTCACATCAGTCAATAAAGGTTTTGTTTCGGAGATAAAAGCTGATTTTTGTCAATATTTGGAAAACAGTTCTCACCCATCTCTCTTAAGTTCTCGTGAAATGTCATGATCCTTTCTAGATCTCCGGTCACTTGATACGACCGTGCGTTAAGGATCACAAAATTTTGAGATAAGTAGAGATGTCTTTTATGATGTTAAAATACATTTATAGTTAATATTGAGGTAGATTCAGATTTTTCAACTCTATTTGTGTGCAGTGTTTCCACCGGTCGTTGAAAATAATTACTTATTTCTTTAAGAAGGAAATGTTTATCTTACCATAATGAAAAAGCAGAAAATATAAATAAGGTAAAAACATATGTAAAGATGTCTTAAGAGAGGGCAAACACCATTGACACGTGAATATAGGGTGATTGATAACATCGTTGTACACCTGAAGGGTATTTCTAAAATCAAGAATGGTATTTTCTCAATGGTCACTTTTAAAATTGTTTATGCAGAAACTTCAATAACTTTATTTGTATGTAATTTATGAGAATATAACATCGAACTTCATTAAATACTTACTAATTATTGGAAGCAAGCAAAACAATAATAATATTCTACATTATCATATCAAATCTGCGCAAAATCACATACTTCTTTAGTCTTTGGAATCCTCATTAGATGAATCATTTTCTGGTGCATAAGTGTTTATAACTAAGTTATAACACTTGTTACCATTACAGCTACAGGTATCCATGCAGTCCACTGAGGTCCGCACACACTTGCAATTGTTTGTGTCCCACGTATGTTTACATGTCCAAGACTAACTCTGGGAAACTTTTAGTTATAGACTCCTGAGTAGTCCATTTGGGCACCAATTTTGCATCCGTAGTTTGCCAACCAAAATGTTCGAGTTGAAGAAAGTCAATATTCGAGTCACTGGCGTGCCGCTAAATGTATGTTTGAAGGAGTGTTCGCTTGATGTGGAGCATTAAAGTACACTTCATTGGTGGAAGATGTTATGCTTTTTTGTGACCGACCAAATAAGCGCAGACAGCACAAGAAATACTGTGAGTACAAGTATCCAAAGACCTCCCTTTTGTCATTTCGTCAGCCAGCGTTTCGCTCCACTTCTGCAAGAAAACACTCTTCACGATTTGTGCTTTTAACAGTTGGGTGCAACTTCACGCTGCTACGCAAGCTACTACCAGGTGTAATTAACCTTGGACCAGGTGTTAGTTGGGTTGCCTAACTAACTGATCTTGTACCTCAAGAATTTCTGTGGCCCACTGTACAAGAGAGCGATTTAGTTATGGCTGAACTAACAGAAATCACTTTAGCGTAGTTTTCGGATGCTTTAATTATATTTCAAAATGAACAAACTATCCTCAAAATGTTTTGTGCACATGCATTTTCACGTACGAGAAAGCGATTTACCTAAGACTGAAGACCCTCAAATTAGTCCAGCAGTGTTATTTGTAGGCGGCAAAATTTCAAGTTGAGAGAGCTCTTACGATCATTATTAATATATACTTGTTTCGTTTTAGCTTAACGTATTATGAGTCTGCTGTTTCACTTTTGAATGGATTTACGATTCCCCATGTATTTTTTTTTTCATTTTTTGTGAAAACACGTTAATGAGCAATAGAAAAAACAACGGTTTTTCGATTCGGATTGGTTTGGGTTAACAGCTTGAAAATGAAATCTTTACGTTTAATGTCCAATGAATGTCTGTTAGGTTTAGGAAGACTATGATTGAAGCAAGTGAATTATGATGGACGAATTGGTGGAATGAGAAAGTGATAGTGTCCCGAGAAAACCCACGAGCATGATGTCCGTCTCAAGCTTACTTGCCTTGAGAACGAACCAGGTACCCCACCCATCAGACAGTTTAGTAGGTGGGGTCTCAGTTTCTATTCCCGATGGGAGAGCCTGTGAAATATTAAATGTTCTCGATGTGTCTGTGCTCGTGTCCCTGTCGTTCAAGGTTACTGGAAATAACTTTAAAACGAGAATAACGGAATATAATATAGATAAGTTACGGAGATACTTTCCGTCTTTTTTAAATTTAAACTTGAATTCTCTGGACTCTAGTATTTTATCGTGACCGAAATCAGTGCTTCATTGTTAATAAAATATTGGAATCGTAAACATTTTCAATTTCCTACATAGACAAGTGTTTCTTGACTCTTACTTAAAAGAGCAGTCATAGGACTCAAGAGATCTTTTTGCGTATTTTCATTCCCGTCATGTGCCGGCGGGAGCACTGGCAGTGAACGTGGAAAAAGAGTATGATAGCGTCGATCATGACTACTTAGCGTTAACTCTCGAAGCCTGGGGCTTCCCGTTAGCCCTTCGGCAAGTCATCCCCAATGCTACAGCGAACTTTCGCATTCAGATAATTGGCAATTTATTCCCCGTTTTCCGTTTAAACGAGGCTTGCGACAGGGTTGTAGTTTGTCTTTCACGCTTTTTGCATTGGTGCTAGACCCTTTACTTCGGCGATTGGCCACATTATCGTTTCCTGGCCCCTCTATGTTTCGCAGCGAAAATACCTTTGCGTATGCTGACGATCAGAACATCACCGTAGTGGATCCCGCAGCTATGATGGAATGTTTTCCAGTTTTGCAGCGATTTTTGCGTTGTTCTGGTCTTCACTATAATATACGTAAAACATACGTTTTACAGTTTCATGGTTTTCACTTACCTCCAAGTGCGCCCGATACACCACCTTTATCTCATGTCACGTGTTTAGCAATCCCAGGAATTCCATTTACGTCATGCCCCACTCAGAATTATGATGAGATTTAGTCTCCACTCTTATCACACGTACGTAAACTGTTATATTCCATGCATTTTCGAAGACTACATCTATTACATCGTTTTCAATTTATTAACGTTTATGTGGCTGCCAAACTGTAGTACCGGGCAAGAGTTTACCGGAAATGTATGCACGCAAGTTTGAATCTCTATTTCTTTGGCATATTTGGAGCGGCTTCTTTTTCCGCATTCCCCGTACAGCAGTTTACCTTTCACGTTCATGTGGCACATTAAACTTAGTTCACCTTTGCCTTAAATATCAAATATTGTTCATGTGCGACTTCCAAAATGCTCTTCTCATTGGAAACGCTGTAACACAGCAATGGATACGTTGCTTCTGGCCGAGTTATGAAAATCCTTTGAACCATCCTTTTATACAATTTGCGGCCCAGTGTCCATCCTATGTTATGACCTTAAATTGTAATTGGACCTACGGTGGGATGATCATGGACCCCGCCCGTCACAATGCACGTACATTATATCGTACCCTTTCAGAGTTAACATATCCTCAGAGGCATCTTAGAATACTCCAGAGTAAGTGACCATGTTTCGCAGCCATACGGAACAACAGGCATGATTATCGTTTTGTATATTTTAAGCTTGAAAGCCCTCGACTGAATTCGCAACGACAAGAGATTTTGAACCGAATAGTAACACGAATTCCCTGCTTTTAGTCGACATTTAATTTCTCCGTGAATATCATTTTCCTCTATTAATATTGATCCTAGGTATTTGAAACTATCCACTTTATCAAAAGTATTATTTAACATTTTAATGCATCCATAATTTGCTGTATTCCGGTCCCGACGCACTTCCATGCATTTAGTTTTTTCTGCATTTACTTCTAAACCCATGTCCTGCAAGCGTTTAATAAGACCTCCGTATTTCTTTCTATTGTTCTCCTATCATCCCCTATTAAATTTACATCATCGGCATATGCCATAGCCTAGTTAATACCGTTCAACTCTAGGCCCTGGTTGCTATCTTTGATTTTCCTTATAGCGTATTCCAAAACGAAGTTAAATAATAATGGAGACAACACATCTCCTTGTTTCAGGCCATTTTCGATGTGAAAGCTCGTGGAGAAAAATTTTCCTACCCGGACTTTACTTTGGGATTCATTTAAGCATATCTTAATTAATCTAATTAGCTTTCTCGGTATTCCAAGTTCTGTAAGAATGTTGTATAATGTTCCTCTCCTAACCGAGTCGTACGCCTTTCTAAAATCAATAAATAGTTGATGTACCGGGGTATTGTATTCCCACTTTTTTCGAGTATTTGGCGAATGGTAAATATTTGGTGAGTAGTTGATCGATTACGTATAAATCCGCACTGATAATCTCCAATCATTTCATCTGCGTATGGGGTCAGTCTTGCTAATAAAATATTTGAAAGGATTTTATAGGATGTTGACAGAAGAGAAATGCCTCGATAATTATTACAGTCAGTTTTGTCGCCTTTCTTGTGAATTGGAACAATGATTGATTCCTTCCACTCTTGTGGCAATTCTTGTTCCAGATAAGGAGAATGAGTTTGTGTATCTTGTTCCACAATTTTTCGCCCCCAGCTAGAATTAACTCAGCCGGAATTTCATCTACACCCGGAGATTTGTGTTTCTTTAATTTCTTTATAGCGGTTTCTACTTCTATTCGGTTGGGTTCTGGAATATATTGTTCTGCGGTGTGTATCTCCTTTTCTCTACGCACACTAGTTTTTGGTTGCGTGTTAAGCAAATCGTCAAAGAAATCTTTCCATCTATTTAAGATGCTATCCGTGTCAGTGAGAATTGTACCGTCAGATTTCTTTAATATATACGCACGAGGTTGATAGCCTTTCTTAAATTCGTTGATTCCCTTATGCATGTCCCGGATGTTTTTATTTTTACTATTATCTTCAAGTTCCTTAATTTTAGCTTTCAGAAAATCGCGTGTTTTTGTTCTAAAAGTTTTGGAAGTTTCCCGCCTGATATCTGCGAAATTTTGTGTAGTTATTTCATTCGGATTTTGTAGCCAGCGTAATGTTGTCTGTTTTCTCTTCTCTGCTAGTTTTATGCATTCCTGGTCAAACCATGGTTTGTTCCAACGTATTTCCGCGTGTCTCAATTTTCCTTTTGCTGAAATTTTAATGCTATCTCTAATTTCAATCCAGCTATACTCAACACTAGTCCACTCCGAATCTTCTAAAGCCGAGAATCTATTCGAAACTTCAATCTGGTATTTCTCTCTTACCTCTCTTCTAATTTCTTTAAATTTAGTCTCTCCGTTTGCGGACAATGAATATTACCTTTATTCAACGATAAGCTCTCTCGTATTATCGCTGCTACCAGGTAGTGGTCAGTGTCACTATCAGCCCCTCTAAACGACCGGACATCAATTATGCTGGATTCTCTTCTTCTATCTACTAAAACGTGATCAATTTGATTATGTGTTTTCTCGTCTGGTAATGTCCAAGTGTATTTATGAACGTCGCGATGTGGGAATTTTGTACTCTTTACGATTAGGTTTTTGGATGTTGCAAAATTCACGAGTCTAACACCGTTGTCATTACTTTTTTATGCAGACTTTCGTTCCCTATAATCGGTTTGAAAATATCCTCTCGTCCTACCTTCGCATTGAAATCCCCTAATAGAATTTGCATATGGTATCGCGGCAGTTGATCAAATATCCGTTTCACTTCTTCGTAAAAACTGTCTTTTATATCGTCATCCTTATTTTCAGTTGGGGCATGTACATTTAAAACAATAATATCACACCACCGTCCCTTAAGAGTAATAAAAGAAAGTCTGTCAGTAGCAAATTCAACCCGTTTAATTGCTCGTAATATACGTTTATGAACGAAAAACCCCGTTCCTAACTGGTGATTTTTATTTCCTTCCCCGTAAAAGAACGTAAAATTTCAGGAATTCACAGATCCATTTCCTTCCCACCTAACTTCCTGAACTCCTACTACGTCCATCCTGTATTTCTCTAACTCACTCGTTTCGGATTTTAACGCGCCTGCCCTATAAAGACTCCTAATATTCCATGTTCCAAATCTCATATTGGACCATCGTTATACGCAGTCTGTAGGTGATTCCTCAATTTGGAGAAGTCTGACGGAGATGTTAGGTCGTATTAGCCGCCGCCTACTGCATCAGTTCACTGTTGATTACTTGCTATTTCCAGATTTTCGTTTTTTCACATCAGCAAAACATCATGCGGTGCTCTTCCTAATTTCATGTATGATAATTTATTTTCAGCGCTACATACCTTTGTTAGATGACTGTACGTATTTTGATTTTTTTTTCGACGCACTCGCTGAAAGCTCCTCCCTCCTGAGTTTGACCGACGTTTTTTAGTCGGTTTTTAGAGGTGGTGTTGCTATAGACTCTTCCCTTCCCGTACTTCTGGAGGTAGGCGAGTATCTAAGAACCACCTTCAGTGTGCTTCATTTACTTTTGTTTTGTTTGTATTTTCTTTCTTTTTTTCTTTTTTCTTATATGCTGATGTGTATTAAGTTCAGCTATTGTTAGAGTTGCTCTCTTGAGTTAATTTGTCACGGCAGTTGTCCGTATGTTAACTTTCTGTATGTTATGTAAGTACAATAAAACTCAGGATAGTGGCGCGTTCGTTTCGTGAGTTAGGGGTCCGCAGTTCGATTCCCTTTAAGGATATTCAGAAAAATGTTATACTTTAGAATGTTGATATTTCTGATGTATAATAACATGAAATACAGTCAAATTCTCTCGTTCTTACAAGCTAGAATTGAAACGACTTACTTCACAGGGGACAAACTAGCAATATGACGTCACAGTCTACAATCTCGATTCCTGCTGTTTAAAAACTTCGCGTGTTTCGCAAACAATTCATGAATACAAACGGGTCGTCCTTCAGGCCTAGTGTGAGTCATAAGTTCGTCTGAAACGTCATTGTGGAATTTTTTCTAAGTTTTTTCACATTACTAGAAAGAAT
Source organism: Thermobia domestica (assembly GCF_964235325.1). Taxonomy (NCBI): domain Eukaryota; kingdom Metazoa; phylum Arthropoda; class Insecta; order Zygentoma; family Lepismatidae; genus Thermobia; species Thermobia domestica. The sequence goes on along the minus strand of NC_137456.1, from coordinate 154,290,163 downwards.
AATATTTTCCTTCTCCATTTTCAACATGTTCCATATATTCGTTCAACCAAAATTGGAAAATAAGAACTATTCTTTTTTATATTTGTTTGTATATTTTGTTAAAATATCAATATAACGTATACATAATCCAATGCATTTTACCCAAAGAAATGGTATTATTATGTATCGTGATGAAGACAAATCCTACTTAGTTTCTGTTAAGGCATCCGAAGGTTCGATTTTCATATTGTCCAGTAGCTGACACCTTTTTTTCCACTCTATTTTCTTTCCAAAGTATCTCTTATAAGGCAATTCATTGTTATAGAGGGTCCAAAAAATTTCTTTTCATTTTTTTTTAACTTTGTAAGCTTATTTCCATTGGAATAAGGCATAATATTGAGGTCTCAAATATTCAGTATTATTATTATTATTATTATTATTATTATTATTATTATTATTATTATTATTATTATTATTATTATTATTATTATTAACAATAATAATAATAATAACAAGAAGACAAATTCATATGAGGACACATTGTATTAAAATCTGTAAAATCGCCCGTAGCTTTAGGCAAAAGTTACAAAATATTTGGGATCGGGAAGAAGTTTCATACCCTCTGCATACGTCTCTACAACTTGCTAAATGTTAGAACGAAAAGTTCCCAGGCAAATTTCATGTAGAAAGTAGGGATACTGAGCTCACAAGAGCCGTAAGAAAATTTGTTTTTAAGTAAAGGTTATGCAGGCTAAACTACAGAAGACATCGATGATGAGAATGAAAGAAATATTGGAATAAAGAAAGTGAAGGGAAGCGGAATCCACAGAAAACTTACACACAGGGTGTTTGTTCAGCTCAATACCCACTAGGCGCGAGTTAATAAATTAACAATACTTCAGTAATAATAATAATACTGGTATTAAAAGTTTTAAAGTTGCCCTAAAATTTGGCAAAACATACTTAAACATAGGGATTTCGGGGAAGGGGCTAAGTACCTTCAAGAGACACCTCTGCAACTACCCAAACTCTGCAACCTCTGCAACTATTATTATTATTATTATTATTATTATTATTATTATTATTATTATTATTATTATTATTACTAAAGATTTTATAAATCAATTATTAAAACATCAAAGTATTCAGATATCTGAATATAATAAAACGTGTGTCATCGCCAATCAATCACCATCAAAATGCCTAAGGTAAAAGATTGTCTGATGTGGATTCGATCCAAGAACCTCCAGATTAGCCATGCACGTTGACCTTTTTTTGTTTATTTTTTCTTTTTTGGGTGTGAGACTGTTGACACAATAAAAAGTTTTTCAGTACTTATTCAGTGAGTAATCACTAAACGCTACAGGAAAAGAAAGAAAAGCAGTATTGCCTGAAGCGTGGTGTGAAATATGTATCTTGTCTCTGTTTTACCTGTAAAGTGAAAGCACTTTGCTTCTAAAACGAATTTCTGATACACAGTATGTCAATGGAATACTGGTCTGTCTGTGAAAGCAAAGAGGAGAAAGAAAAATATGAGCTATCCGCGTCACTGTATTAGATCTTTCAGCACGTTGGAAAAATAAAACATGTTCAGTATTTATTCAAAATATGGTCAATAAGCTAGCGTTATTATCGAGTGGAAAGACAGTATGCGTCCTAGAATTTTATATTATATCTGGAAGAGATCGTGACAGATCCAAAAGAAATGTAACATTTTATGATTATGACATTTAGGCTAAAGAACACAATGACAAATTGATCATGAACCTACAAATAATTGTTGCAACGATAAATGGGAAACATGGAAGTACACTCTGTCTTAATGTTCGGTCCGAAAGACATGGGCTCGATTCCCAGTGTGAATTTAATGGTTCGAGATCCCACGTTAGGCTGTAAGCCCACCTCTTACATAGTCTCGGTAAAGTTACGTTAAAATCCTAACCATCCAACTCATCAGTCTTAGAGCTCACAAGATTGTAAGAAGGTGATTGATTTGTGATCCGTGATGGGTTGCAATTAATCTAAAAAGCCAAATTAGAACCGCAACTCTGGGTATAAAAATTGATCTCTTGCTGAAGCATCGTGACTTATAATCAAATTTCAGATTTCTAGATTCCAAAAATTGTGCTTATAGGTTCCAAATATAAGCTTGGAAAAGTAGTTATATATATTCTAAAACTCATGAAATAGAATCAACAATTCCTTTAAAAATATTGACAAGGTAATACTTTAGATCAAGGGTTTGAAAAGAAATATATGTAACTACTGGAAAAATAATTAGACACATAGTTACCTTAGTCTGGATTTTCAAAGCACGTTTTCACTGTTCATGTCATTTTAAAAATGACCAAACAACTAGATAAAATTCCTCTTCTTCGCATGAGAATTATAAGTTTATGAAAATGTTATTTCTGAAATATTTAAGCCTCTTCTCCCCTCCACTACCAAAAAAGGTAATGATAAAATCTATACAAGTCATTCTACGTGCTAACTATGTTCAAAATTCATTTTTAACAGTTAAATTGCATTCTTGCTTTGAACATTTAGAAAATGTGATATTAGGATCTTGTGGGAATTACCCCTCTTTCCCCACTCCCTACATTCTATACGACAAAATTTACTGGCTCGCTTGATTAAATTTTGACAATCTCATAAAATCATATAACTTATTTTTTATGTGATTCGTAAGAGTCTATACTCTTATCGACTTTGTAGTTATCTTTCAGGCAATGTTTTGACACACACAGACGCACAAATTGAGAGAGAAAAACAATTATAAATTTAGTGATAAGAGAGGGGAAAATGGTGTTGTTAGAATTACATTTAAAATGAAATGAACATTAATGAAAATTTAGGTTAATGTTCCACGATTAAGTCTTTTAAGGTGGATCACTACCCGGAAGTCAGTATAAGCATTAGTTCATTGCCTTAGCCAACGCGTAAAGAAATGGCACATATTATAAGTATTACACTATAGAATAGAGTTATGCGTCAGCTACAACATGACGTACTATTTTCTGTGCTTAGGTATTCTGTTAGCTAAAAAAGTAATATATAAGAGGAAAACTTGATCATTTTTAAGATGAGTACGCAAGATGGCGCTTGCTGTTAGATTTTACTACTCCTGTGCTCGGTTTTATGAAATTTTTACTTACAAGCATAAATTATTTTAAAAGTAGTTGTCTCATTACGGAATATGGATATTATATTACCATTTTTCGTGTTATGTTTTACATTTTATCCAAATATTATTTTGTGTTTACGGAATAGTTTTAGCGGCTGAATCTCATTCAGTCACAGTAGTAAGGCAATTTATTGTTAGCGTTTGAAGTCCTGTGGCGAAACCTGCGAATTGTGACGAGGAAACGGAAGGAATCATATATATTTAACTGTTTGTTTCCACCTAATACAAAGATAATAATACAAAGATAGTTTAATTTGATGATCGTTTTGAACGTTAAATATGTAGCCTAATATGTGTTCTTTCATTTTCTTCTTTCCTTTCCTATCTTTCTTTCTTCATTTATTTTTGCTGAAACTTAATTTGCTTAGGTAAAATATTATATCTTCTTGAAAATAATCTATATATGTTTCTGAGCTTTCATAAATACACGAATAGTTGCCTGAACCCGTTAGTGGAAAATAGTAATTAATTCCACTTACTAGGGAGGTCGTGGGGTGTTACTCTGACTTCATATTGATACTATGCTCAGTCGACTTCTTTTTACATATGAAACAATTAGGCAACCGGAGAAATCCTCGATCGCAAGCTTGTTCGAATTATGGGCGTTAAAATTTCAAAATTGAACAGATTTTTAAAAAAGTTTGAAAAAAAAACTTTTTTGAGATACACGCTTCATTTTTGGTATTGGGGTATTTTCTTGGGTACTCGACGGAATGGTGAGGTCAAAACGTACGCATTTTGCAAGATGAGGGAACTTATTGGGGAAGGGTTGAAGGGTAATGGCGTCTTACAACTTTCAAATTGCATCCTATTTGGCACACCGGATAAATAGGCTAATAAAATTTATTTGAAACCAACTGTATTGTCATTCAAAGGTCACTTTCTGTGTGGCCACCTAAACATTAAACAATGACATTTGTCTCCGAAACGCTTTGCCGCGGGACTAACTTCAACGTAACTCCCAACCCAGCCGGCCTCTGTGCATTGTGGAAAAAATGAAATAATTCAGTTTAACATCCAATAAATTTATACCCTTTAGGGTAAGGAAGACGATGATTAAGGCAAGTGAATGATTATGGAAGAATTGATGGAATGATAAGAAGGGAGGAAACAGAAGTACCCCGAGAAAACCCATGGACATGATGGTATCCATTGTGGAAGACGGTGTTTCAATATTGCATCCCTAACCATTTTTTAAAAATTTTCAACGGATTTCAATGGCGATTGTTTGAAAATAGTGGCCAAACTTCAGACAATATTTTACAGTATTTCGCAAGAAATGTGACCAAAAAACAAACAATCGGCTAGAGATGATGTATGCAAACAGTGGTTTTCTCGAAAATAAAAGTCACCTGGTTCACAACTTTGAGCGCACACTCCCGCTAACCATTTTTTCTTCTTTAAATTTTTCGGCCTATTTTCTCGTTGAATATCTTGGAGTTTGACCAATATTTCCCCATACTCGACACTCCCGCTAACCATTTTTTCTTCTTTAAATTTTTCGGTCTATTTTCTCGTTGAATATCTTGGAGTTTGACCAATATTTCCCCATACTCGACATTCCAATTGCTGAAAACTAAGCACATGGCTAGCGATGATGTATTAGAACACCGTATTCTGCGATGCATAAGCATAGACCGAAAGGATTCGAAGTACCGCGGCAGGGCAAGCCTGTCTGGCGCTGCTCGAGCTGTTTGGACCTAGCTACGAAAGGGGAAGAACCAGGCCAGTAGTCAGTCCAAAAATGCAGGTGAGCGGTAGAAGTTAGGGGGCCGATCCAACCATATTATAGTTCATCACCATATTATTGTTCATTTGCAAGCTTATCGGGAAATTTTAGGGAAGCAGTAAAAATTTAGGGGGAGCCCGGCCTCCTAGACCCCCCCCCCCCGAGGATACGGGTCTGGGAAGAACACAACAATATAGATCACCACAAGTTTAATTATGAATATCACGTCGTTCTTCATTGAATTTTGCACGCTTGGCAAAGCGTTTCTAAGACAAATGTGATTGTTCAATTTGAAGGCGGTCACACAGGAAAGTGATATTTGAATAAGAATATAGTCGAATTAACTAACTAACTAACTAATTCTATGGCCTATGGAACCCGGAGGTTCAACGCCGCGTTCACAAAAGCTCTTCACTGACTTCTATCCTTAGCTAACTGCATCCAGTTTCTACTTTGTATTCCCATCTCTGCGAGATCCATCTTAATATTGTCCTCCTATCTGCGCCTAGGTCTTCCTAATGGTCGTTTTCATGTTGGTCTTCCATTCAAGACCTTGCAAGCGTTTTTACTTTCTTCCATTTTAGCTACATGACCCACCCACCTAAACCTCCTAGACTCCCAGTATGCCAAATAGGAGGCAATTTGCATGGTGTAAGACGCCATTACCCTTCACACCATTCCAAATAATTGCCTTTATCTTGCAAAATGCATACGTCTTGATCTTATTACTGCGTTGGGTATCCAGGAGAACTCCCTGATATCAAAACTGAATCGTCTATCTCAAGAAATGGTACTTCAAATTTTCTGCAAAATCTGTTCAATGTTGAATTTTTAACTCTCATAATTCGAACACACTTGCAATCGAGGATTTCTTCGGTTGCCTAATTGTTTCATATATAAAAAGGCGTCGACTGAGCATAATATCGAAACGAAGGCAGAGTAATATCCCGCGACCTTCTCTACTTAGTATTTAAAAATTCATAAAACCGTACAGCTTGAATTGTTTTTTTTTTTTCCTATAATGAAAAGAAAGTATTCAGACCCTATAGCTTTACTTGGGAAACGCAACCACTCATGTAGAAATGCAAATCCTTTTTCTACTCCGAAGCTGCAGTGACTCCGTGGTAGAGCATTGACATCTTGTATGCGGGGTCACTGATTCGATCCCAGCTTAGCCAGGTGAGCTTTGTGGTGGACACACGCCATGTGTGTGTGTAGATTTTCTCAGTTTTTTGTGCTCCTATTTCTCATTCTACCATTTAATTCATTCTTATCATCACCGTCTCGTTTGACCTTTATGGCATAATCGAGAGACATGAATATTTTTCTTTCCTGTAACGTCCTATCATTGTGTTTCGAAGGAAAGATAGAAGGTGATGATCACAACGAATGAAATGGTTGAATGAAAGAAAGATAGGGACCCGGAGGAAACTCCACTTATGGTTTGTCCACCACAAAGCTCACTTGGCGCGAGCTGGGATCCAGCCAAAAACCTGACCCACCAGAAGTGAGTGATCTATGTCTAGCTCTTATTGATCCAATATTCTGACGTATATTATCCGTGAATTCCGAATTTTAAGTGATACGTTTACCGCTTGCGGTTTCAACATAAGAATAAGGAGATGAGATGGAACCCATGCTTGGGACGCTGAATCTATATCAACAAATAATTTCTTGTTATCGCTTACCGTTTTGCTCTATGTAAATTGAAAGTGTGATTAGGGGCAATGCAGAGTGACTGGATGAAGTAGCTACAATCATTGGCATAAGTCATTGTTCAATCTGTAACATTATCCACGCTGTGCTCAGATTTTGGAATTTGTGTGCCAGGATGGTATCACGTCAGTTGATAGACGAACTGAAGCAGCGATGTGTTGATGTGTCACGAGATTTTGCCACGCCGTAAACGAGAAGGTAGTGACTTTGAGAAGAGATTCGTTACTGGGTATGAAATATGAGTGCACTATTACATTCCGGAAGTAAGAAAGCGAGCATGCAATGGCAGTATCCATTATCGGACACAACCATCTACAGGGAAGTTGGTACTTTCTTCTGGGACCAAAAGGGCACTTTCTGCAAAACACTAGGAGAAATGAAGTAGGTTAAATATACTAGTAGATTTTAATAAAATTAGCTGTAAATAGCTTGGTAGATAGATCACATCTGGCGCACAAGATCGCTGGTTCGATCCCACTTTTCGCCAGGAAGACTTTCTGTAGGACCCATAGTGTGCGTGGGTTTTCTCGGTGTTTTCCCACTTCCTTCAGTCCACCATTTTGATAATCATCATCACTGCTCCTTTTAGATTCGGATTATAATCTTGGAATATTAAACTAGAAAATTTCAAATAGCACCTTCGGCACCCTAACACCCGTGCTAATCGCGTAGTTTTACTCGCCACGGGAACTTATACAGAGTCATTCTGACACATGATTACTAAAGAGTTCGACTAACATATGTTTCCTGAAGTAGTCAGGCCTTTAGCATGACGCTAATCATACGTCAAAACGACTCTGCATAAAGCCCTATCTCAGGTTTCTCTTTCCACCTGGATTGTGGAACAAAATCAAGTAAGTAAGCAACATAGTAAAAGTTGGTGATAGTTTTCATTTAACGAAGCCATGTTTGGTCCAGAAAACGCTGGAATTTTAGCCATAATGATTATCATCCCGGTAGCCACTCCAAAATTGTAGGGGGCCCGGCTGAAGCTAGAGGTGGCTCGATCCAACAATATTATAGTTCATTACCATATTATAGTTCATTTGGAAGCCTACCGTGAAAATTTTAGGGGCGCCTGGCCCGCCTAGACCCCCCTGGATACGAGCCTGATGATTATGCCATCTAAAGTAAAGTTACCCTAAGACATTCAACTTACAAATTATATGCACTGGGGAACACAACTTACAAAATACCTGCACGGGAATACAACTGACAAAATACCACGCTTGAAGGAACTAAGTCTGTTTTGTTGAAAAGATCGGATTTGTTAATTTGTACCTTTGAGATATCTAGTTATAGATAAACGTATATCTTTGTAATTTGCAGAGAAAATTTTACCATAAAAGTAGTTTTCGTAACCCCTAAATGCAGTTTGAGTCTAATTTTGCCCAGAAAACGCTGGAATCTTAGCCATGATATTTAAGCCCCTAAAGTAAAGCTGCTCCAAGTATTGCAACTTCGCCTATAAAATAACATTTTTGAACCTACTAAGAATCTGTTTTGCCCTATCTATCTAGGTAATCATTTTGTATTTGTACACGTATCCTTAATCTGCACCGTAGAGGCATGTAATTATAAATAAATGTATAACGTTTAACTGCCGTTTTCTAAGAAACCATTACCATAGAAATGATATATTTTTCCCATAAATGCAAATTGACTTGCCCTTTGACCAGAAAGCAATATAATTTTAGCCATGATATATTAAATCTCTAAAATAGAGATAAGTTTTACACCAAGAATTACAACTACGCTTATGAAACACCATTTGTGAGAGTACTGAGAATCTGTTTTGTCCAAAAGATAAAATTTATGTAATGATTTTGTATTAGTATAGGCATTCTTAATCTGCACCGTAAATATATCTAGTTTGAGAGATACGCATAACGTTTCATGAGTTAAAAAATCACTTTTAATCAAAGAATATACTTAATTCACATTTTAAAGCAGGCAGTATTGAGTAAAATGGAAATAAAAGCTCTCATTTCTCTTTGTTGTAAATCATGTATAAAACGCGATCGTGCCTAAACACTTTTCTATCCGTAACTCATGTGGCAACATCGCATGTATTGCAATGTGCTTTGCCATCTAGTGAGAAAGTTTTTCCCTAAAGGTGACTAGCGATCCAGCTTAAACTAAAGCAGTAGTTTTCAAAGTGGGGTCCGTGGGATCTAGCCAGGGGGTCCGAGACACCTAAAACTTGAAATCTGTTGTAATAAAATGGAACTCACAGTATCTTCCTGCTTTGCCTATTCCTGTTGCGCCTACTAGCCTCCCAGCAATATTTATCAAGATTTTTACGTTATCAAGATTGTAGGCAAAATAGTAATTTCTGTTTTGCCTATTCCTGTTTCGCCTACTGTTAAGATGAAGGGATACTTTTGAGTTTGGGATTTTTCTTGGGAAATTTAATTTTTAATGTGAATTCAGTTATTTCGTAAAATAATTTAATATTAACGAAAATGCAATAACAGTCGCAATTATAAACAAGTACTCTACAATACAAACAACAAAGAGGGGAAGTAGATGTACGTGCTTTCACTTATACCAAAAATCATGTTGGCTAGTTGATACAAACACTACGCTCTGATTGGTTTTTCATTGGGGAGGGAACAAATCAGAATCTCAGAATATGTCTACATTTGAATCGAAACATTAAATGAAACATTTAATGAGGAATATAATGTGTGTGATAGTCTAGTGTTGAATTTTATGTGTCATATAATTAGAATACAATAGAATAGAATATTATTTTATTGTCATTGAACAACGAATCTTGTAATAGATAGCATCAATAGTATACAAGAATCAGATTGCTATAATTTACATTTTTCTTCAAATTCATTAATACTATAAATAACATTATTTGCAAGAAATGCTTTAGATTCATTTTCGAAATAGACATTGCATATCCTTCGAATATACATACAGGAACAGTTTATTGACAATACATTATAGAGTTTCATGCCGGTATATTTATAATTCTTTCGGTTGTATTTAGCCCAACATGTGGGGTATTTAAAACATCTTTACATCTTGTATTATGAGTGAATGTTATTGCGATAACCAATACCATCCTGATTTTCTCCAACGTGGATAAGGCATCTAAAAATGAACAAAGAAGGAATTTTCATGATCTGCATTTCCTTAAAGAATGGCCTACATGATACAGTATCTGACAAACCTTTTATTGCTCTCATAGCTTTCTTCTGTCATTGGAAGACAATTTGAGCACCCTATGAATTACCCCACAATAATATACCGTAGTGCAAATGACAATGAAAGAAAGCATAATATGCTGTATGAAGCATGGTTTCAGTAACTGTTGTCTTGCGAAGTGTAGGTCAGTTTATTCGTTTCTAAGTGGACCCTAGTTTGATGATTAATTTTTAATAGATTACTCAAAAACTTTGGATATCATTGGCACTAAGGATATAGGACGATTGTTATTAAGTTTACTTTTATCGTTTTCCTTATGTTTGAACTTCCCCATGTTAATTTCCTCAAATGTGCAATTTACCTCTAATGTAAAATGTCCTTTAACTCGCACACTGACTCCTACCGGCTCCGGTGTAGCTTAACAGGAGGCACAACTTCACAATAGAGTTATTTTGGAAGGCATTTTTCCGATTTATCCCCAATTTCTTCATCCACGTGTCACAGAACAATAAGCATGTAACTATTAAAACACTTGCTTCATTCTACAGAGAATATGGTACAAATCTTGGTATCAAGATAAATAGTACTGCGTTCATATTTTTTATATTGTGTTCTTTTTATAGGTCAGGGCATAGGTTCGGTTTGGTATGTACAGAGCGTATTGGTATATAACCATTCCCCTCATACCTATTCAGTCTATCAAAACGAAACTTAGTACACTCATTTGTTATCCCCTATAGTATTTTTCGAGATACATTTGGATTTTTGCTTTTACCCGGGGTCACTCCAGAGGGGCACAAAGTTGAAGGGAGAGATTTTTGGAGAAATTCTCCCGACATTCTTCCAATTTTCCCTGTTCAGGTACGTTATGAGTGCCAATATATTGATGCTGTTCAGGTACGTTATGACTGCTGCTGGAAAGCTTGTTTCATGCTGAAGAGAATGAAATATAAACCATGAACAATATTAATGCAATAGCTATTTTACTGTGAGTCTACAATTTTCTTTATACTAACAGGGTTAATAGGCCCCAGGGACTTACCCAGTTGTCCATGGCACCTAATTTTTTGTGCATGAACATATCGTTGTTATGTTTATCGAAAGGATTAGGTTTGATTCGGTGGTCTAAATGACATGTTCATGTCCGTTCCTTGTCAGAATTGTGGAAGTTCAGAAATTTCCTGGGCTCGTGCCGCACATCTTTTAAACCTGTAGATAGAACTATCTTCTGAGTGTTTTATGAGAATATTTTAGTAACAAGTGTCTTTATCCTCACAGATATGTCGAACTTCGTTAACACTAAGTGTGGAAGCAAACCACTTGAATATGAGGTTATATACAGGTAACCAAGAAAGTTCTGTCGCTTTTCGTGGAGGTCTGTGTTGATTTGGCCGTCACACCATGAGTCGAATGCGAATGGAGATAAGGCAAAGGCCAGTTGTTGGTATGGGTATATCCAACATACTACAGTTCAGTTACACCGTGAACTTTCTTAAAGACAGAGTGATCTTGGGACCTCCACAGAGCTTATAAGGGCGTGTATGTTGTACGAGCTTAAACTGGGGTAAAACGCTGCTAAAGCGGGGCAAAAGATATGCCAGGTCCTTGTTGAGGGTGTTGTGACTACGCCGACAGTGCAACAGAGGTTTAATAAGTTTAAAGACAGTGACGAAAGACTCGAAGGCGCACCACGTGCCGGAAGACCAACACATGTAAAATATGAAGATCTTCAGGCACCAATTGAGGCGAACAGTGGCCACACATGTGAGGAACTGGGACTACAATTCAATGTGAGTGGAGGAACCATTCGGCAGCACCTCCATCAATTTGGGAAGCACTACAAGTTGGGTCGATGGGTCCCACATGATTTGAATCCGGGCTAGAAGGCAACCAGAGTAGACACCTGTGTTTCTTTGCTGTCTCATCTGAGGAAGGAATCCATTTCAGGACAGGGTTTTGACATGTGATGAGAAATGGGTCCTGTACAAAGCTTCGCGGTGCCGCCATCATTGGTTAACATTTCATGAACCGGTTCCAAAACAGCCGAAACCAGCACTGTACTTGAAGAAGGTCTTCCTGTGTGTTTGGTAGACTGCTCGCAGCATCGTGAACTGGTACCAGCTGGTCAGAGCATCAATGCAACTGTGTACTGTCAGCAGTTGAGAGTCGTATTCAAGAAAAATTCAAAACTCTTCAGTCATCACTTCTGAATCGCAAAGGGGTCCTCCTGTTATAGAACAACGCTAAGCTCTACGTGGCTACGATGACCTGGGACACCATTCTACGTCTTGGATAGGAAACACTATTGCATCCGCCATACTCCTTGCACATTGCGCCGTCCGATTATCACCTGTTCAACTCCTTGGACAATCACCTTAGAGGACGTCAGTTCAAATCCCTAGTAGAGGTGTAAAAAACAGTTCGTCGCTTCACGGCGCACCAAGTTTTACGGCGATGAAATCCATGGCTTTCCAGATCGTTGGCAGAAGGTCGTTAATGCTCATGGGGACTATTTTTAAGCTTCGAGGTACGTCTTCGGTGACATATCGATGTTCGAAGGTGATGAGTGAAAAACCGACAGAACTTTCTTGGTTACCTTTGTACATATTGGGTTAACAGTCGTAATGGTAAGAAGACTTACATGAAATGTACACTCGGATGCAAAGCCACTGTTATTCTTCTTGGAGATGAGCCCATAAAATTGTCAGGTCGGCCTATACATTCGCATGAGCCGCAAGGAACGTCATTTGGAGCCATACGTTTTGTGGATAAAATGACGAACAGGGTAACCGAGGATCCAATTCAACCACTTACAAAGTGTATATGCAATTGAAATATCGTTCACTGGGAAACAATCATGTATCTTTAGAATAAATTACTTATTGCATTATTCTTCTTGATCTTTTCTTGTCAGTGGTAATTCTAATTAGTATTTTTTTTAATATCGTGTGAAATTTTAGTTATCATTGTCAAGGGGTCCACAGATCACTTTCCAAATCAACAAGGGGTCCGCGTTATCGGAAAGTTTGAGAACCACTGAGCTAAAGGAAACGGATCATCAATGAAAATAAATGCTAGTTAAAGTAAAGTTTTAACGATCTCCTAATGGAAACCGAATCTGAGACTATACGAACCACATGCGCCCACGCTAGCCAGTAGACCAGCAGGAACGTTTAGGACTACTTTAACTGTGTCATACCAATTTTCGTTTCCATCGTCTCCAGGTTTGTTCCGGTCCTACCATGTCGCGGGGCTGACTGCTTGCAGGTCATGAATTTCTTAGCCAATTTCATCACTGTTTCCCAATACTAAATATAATACAAGGTTTCTTCCAACCCCAACGGGTAAGAACTGACTATGGTCAGATACTTTGTTCTAAAAGCAGAGTTCAATTCCTGGGAGGAGCTCATGTGGTTCGGATGCCAAATTAAACTGTAGGTTCATGTCTGATATACCCTCACTGCTGAACGAGATGCTAAAATCAAATCAACTACTACAACTAATAACAGACATTCTAGAAAGAGGTCCGCAGATCATTTTCTTTATAATAAACTTTTCTCGCATCAAACAATAAAAACACAAATGTATAATATTAAGTATTCTGCAAAACCTCCGAAGTATTCAAAATCTTAACAAAAATTGATGTAGGAACTTCCACTAAAAATAGGTTCTAGCAAGCAAAGAAGCTTATTTTTGGCATTATTCAATTTGATCAGTTGCTACATTTGCTAATGAAATGTTGATGTTATTTCTTCTCCTTGTATGTACAAAGGGAAACATATTTTTTAAAAAAAATCCGGCATATATTTAAACATTGGGAAACAGGGGCTCTTTCAGTGAGGCATTTCCTGGATTTATCGCTAGTTTAGTCAGTTTCTAACATCAATATTATAACTAGTGGCGTATTTAGGGGTGGCTATTGGACTCAAATCCCCCGAAATTATTTCATTATTACTTTTACGCATTGTATGTATACACGACTCCAAAAGTGCATTACCACATGCAATTCTCCTTTTCCTCCAATAGCAGGCAACCCAAAAAGCTCGGCGGTTGGGTTGGTTGCAAATTCGAAAGGCGTTGGACTAAACCTCAATTTTGTCACAAATATATCAGTGTGGAAAACTGCAAATAAGAGAATAAAACAAATTGTTAAGAATAACAATTTTATTATTGTGACGGAGTTGGATTACATCAAAAGTTAAAAATGATTTACTTAAGCAGTTCAAACAAGATGAATGATAAGAAACAGATATAAGAAGAAAGCATTTCTCTCTTTACCCCTTCCCCCTCCTTTCCTTTTCAAAATCTCTGACTCTGCCTAAGAGCATGAATGCATATAGCGATCATGTACGCACGTTTTGTCAATGAGCGGTCCCAAAGGCTAAAAGGGGTGGAAATCTCCAAGAGAGAGAAATAAAAAACTTTCTTATGGTAAATTCTAGTTCAAAGTTCGAGACACTTGCTTTTGCACGTGACTTTTTGTTACTTTCTTCAGGGAACAGAAAAGTTCTGGCGCCTAAGAAATTATACCATATAATATTGCAAATTTGCAAGTGGACGTATTTACATTGCAATTTGTGGTAATAAAGATATTATGATTAGAAAACAATATTGTAAAAAGTAAGTTTATTTTCTTCATCATTGCAAGTCTTAGGGGTCCCTTATACCTCGCCGCCCCCCGAATATCGATATCAAAAATTTAGAATGATATATTCATGTCCATATATTCGCGATATCGAATGTTGATATATGATAATAAAGATATCGACGATAGCGATGTATCGACATAGCACAGGCCCAGGTCCGAGAAGTGGTGCTTGAAATATACTGGAATCAACAATCAAATTCTAAATAAGTTCTCCATTTCCGTATTCAATGTTGAGGGGGAAGGGTGTGAACCCGAATAGAAATTTTAAGAAAAACAAAATGTTAAGATAAAAAAAGGTTTTGCTCCTACCCTTGAATACAAAAATTAACAGAAAACTATTACTGTAATTTACCTTTTACTTCTGTTTCTGATTGTTATCACAAATCAGCGACAGTACACATACTTTACATAATATAACAATACACTCTATAACTTTTCACAACCAAGCAAGCAGGAAGATGAATTTCCTGTAATATTAAAGTGGAATGTTCTACAAAATAGTCATAATTCATTGGCCATATTTCTATCAGTACTTTGGTAGAGACTAAGAGCTACAAGACTAACAGAACTAGGAATTAGAGATTTAATTCCTTATTCCTCTCAGACTAAAAAACTTCTGCATTTTCCTGAGATTTTTAATTTTCTTAATATAAGTCCCCTATTCTGGGCTAATTCTGGCTACCGCGGTTTCGAGATAATCGGTAAAAGAAAAAGTAAATTTTGTCGACTCTCAATTCTCGACAATTTGTGAGAAGATATTTCATAGTTCATGTTGTTATTTCTTCGTTACAAAAAACACTTGTAGTTGACTCTATTCATGGTAAATTATTGAACTTATAAACATTTACAATTATAAAATGAATAATTATTTTTAAACATAAAAAAGTTGTTACAGTTCAGTAGAATGCAGTAGTAGATGGAAGTGAAAGAAAATATTCTATTTTTGTTGAGATGTGCAAACTGAATGTGAATAATTTGTGTTTCCCATTCTCTTGTCCAGAGGCGGATCTACGATGGACCTCTTCGGGCACGGTGGTTCATAATACTCCTACTTAGAGCTACTTTTAAGAGCTCCAAACTCTGGAATGGGTTTTATTTATATATAAAATAAGAAAGATTCCCTCTCTGGGGGGCAATCGCCATGATCGTCCCGTGGAACCGCCCCTGCTCATGTGTAGCAGATTTGAAGACATTTAGTTCGTGTATGCTTCTTACGATGCTGATTAGCGATGGCCACAACTCGATAATTTTTTATTCTGATATTGCATGAAAACTTATCCGGAATTGCAATATCCGGTTGACGGATAACAAAACGAATGACGGATAACAGATAATATCCAAATAACGGTTGACGCATAATATGCCGCTGAGGGATAATATCCGAATAACGGATGACGGATAAGATCCGGATAACGGATAATATCTGAATGTCGGATAATATTCGAGTAGTGGATTTATCCGGATAATTAAATAAAATTAAGATAGCGGATAATGTCTGGATAATAGAACATTCGGATAAATGATTACACCCGAATGACGAATAAAGGATAATAACCGGATAACATATATGGTTTTAAAAAGACATAATAGGAGACGGACGTATAAGTCTTTACTGTTAATGGAGTTACTACAAGACGATCATCGGGCAGTGGTCGTTACCATTCAAAGATATTGCTTCTTAAAATGTTTCCAAGTAACTTCCAATTTTCTTGTCCTTGTTGGAGGCGCGGTGGCTCAATGGTAGTCCGCTTATTCTGGTGCGTGGGGTCTTTATTGTTTCGACCCCAGCCAAATAAGTTTGCGGCAGACAAGACCGTATCCGTAAATTCTCGCAGGGTACTTCCGCTTCTTGCCACTTGCATTCCATCAATTCTTCTATTATAGTTGATTTACTTTAATCACTGAGCGCGGTGGCTCAGTGGTAGAGCGATTCCTCTCGTGCGTGGGGTCCTTAATTTTTCGAACCGCAGCCAAGTAAGTTGTGTTAGGACAGGATCGTATGCGTGGATTTTCCCAGAGTATTCCCGCTTCATCCCGCTTTTCATTCCACCAATCTCTCTATTATCACTGAATTATTTTATTCATTGGGCACGGTGGCTCAGTGGTAGAGCGCTTTGACTTCTGCGTGGGGTCCTTATTGTTTCGTTCCCCAGCCAATTAAGTTGTGTGGTGCACAGCATCGTATCCGCGAGTTTTCTCAGGGTACTCCCCCTTCTTCCCACATTTCATTCCGCCAATTCCTTTATTATCATTGACTTGCTTTAATCATTCGGCGCGGCGGCTCACTGGAAGTGCGCATCCTCTCGTGCGTGGAGTCCTAATTGTTTCGATCCCCACCCAAGTAAGCTTGTAGTGGAGAAGACCGTATCCGTGGTTTTTCTCAGGGTACTCCCGCTTCTTCCCACATTTCATTCCACCAATTCCTCTATTATCATTGACTTGGTTTAATCATTGGGCGCGGTGGCTCAGTGGTAAAGCGCTTCCTCTGGTGGACCAAGTAGGATGTGGTGGAAAAGATCGTATCCGTGGGTTTTCTCAGGGTACTCCCGCTTTTCACACTTTTCACTCCACCAATTCCTCTATTATCATTGACTTGGTTTAATCATTGGGCGCGGTTGCTCAGTGGTAGAGCGCTTTCTCTGAAGCGTGGGGTCCTTATTGTTTCCATCCCCGGAAAAGTAAGTTTGTGGTGGACAAGATCGTATCCGTGGGTTTTGCCATGGTACTCCCGCTTCCTCGCACATTTCGTTCAACCAACTCTTACATTATCATTGAATTGCATTAATAATTTGGCGCAGTGGCTCAGTCGTATAGCGCTTCCTCTGGTTTGCCAAGTAAGTTTGTGGTAGACAAGATTGTATTCTTGGAGTTTTTCAGGTTACTCCCGCTTCTTCCCACTTTTCATTCCATCGATACCTGTATTATCATTGACTTGATTCAATCATTGGGCACTGTGGCTCAGTGGAAGAGCGCTTCCTCTGGTGGGTCAAGTAAGTTTGTGGTGAAGATCGTATCCGTGAGTTTTGTCAGGGTACTCCCGCTTCTTCACATTTTTCATTCCCTTAAATCCTCTATTATCATTGATTTGCTTCAATCATTGAGCGCAGTGGCTTACCAGTAGAGCGTTTCCTCGGGTGGGTCAAGTAAGTTTGTGGTGTACAAGATCGTTTCCGTGGGTTTTGTCAGGGTACTCCGGATTTTTTTTCCATTTTTTATTCCACCAATACTTCTATTATCATTGAATTGGTTTAATCACTGGGCGCCGTGGCTCAGTGGTAGAGTGCTTCCTCTGGTGGGTCAAGTAAGTTTGTGGTATACAAGATCGTATCCGTGGTTTTTGTCAGGGTACTCCCGCTTCCTCGCACATTTCGTTCAACCAAGTCTTACATTATCATTGAATTGCATTAATAATTGGGCGCAGTGGCTCAGCGGTAGAGCGCTTCCTCTGGTTTGCCAAGTAAGTTTGTGGTAGACAAGATTGTATTCTTGGATTTTTTCAGGTTACTCCCGCTTCTTCCCACTTTTCATTCCATCGATTCCTGTATTATCATTGACTTGATTCAATCATTGGGCACTGTGGCTCAGTGGTAGTGTTTCCTCTGGTGGGTCAAGTAAGTTTGTGGTCTACAAGATCGTATCTCCGGGTTCTGTCTGGGTACTTTCGCTTCCTCCCACATTTCATTCCACCATCTCTTCTATTATCATCGACTTGCTTCAATCATTCGGCGCAGTGGCTCAGCGGTAGAGCGCTTCCTCTGGTGGGCTAATTAAGTTTGTGGTGGACAAGATCGTATCCGTGGATTTTCTCACGATACTCCCAATTCATCCCACTTTTCATTTCACCAATTCCTCTTTATCGCTGACTTGTTTCAATCATTGGGCACGGTGGCTCAGTGGTAGAACGCTTCATCTGGTGCGTGGGGTCCTTATTGTTTCGATCCCCGGGCTAGCAAGTTTGTGGTTGACAAGATCGTATCCGTGGGTTTTGTCAGAGTACTCCCCCTTCCTCCCACATCTCATTCCAACAATTCTTCTATTATCATTGACTTAGTTCAATCATTGGACGCGGTGGCTCAGTGGTAGAGCGCTTCCTCTGGTAGGCCACGTACGTTTGTGGTGGACGAGATCGTATCCGTGGGTTTTGTCAGGGTGCTCCCGCTTCCCACTTTTCACTCCACCAATTCCTGTATTATCATTGACTTACTTTAATCATTGGGCGCAGTGTCTCAGTGGTAGAGCTCTTCCTCTGGTGGACTAAGTAAGTTTCAAGTGGACAAGATCCTATCCGTGGGTTTTCTCAGAGTACTCCCGCTTCCTCCCACATTTCATTCAACCAATTCTTCTATCATAATTTTCTTGCTTTAATCATTGGAGAGGTCTTGGTTCCTTGAGCATTCCGGTGATGTCAGAAATCAGATACGGTTCCAAGCATTTGGGTTCTGATGTAAACCTTTGCTGTGGTTCAATTTCAGTATCTTATCACTCGAGATAAATCCATCCATACAGCTATAAATGTTGTTCTATCTTGCGCAGCCAGGTATTGAGATTGAGCCAACTCGGAAACTCATTTCTGGCGCTTTGAGGGCAGGAACCAATTTCGGACATTTCGCTGTCCTCAAACGACTAGGATCTTTCCAATGTTACCATCCGCGTCCAACAACCCCATGTTTAAAAGGGAAATACAAATGACCCGCGTCTAAAATTTCGGGACCCAGTATCTTGAGGTTCAAGGCTAGGGATCGATTTCTGACATCACAATTGTGCTCAACGGATCAAAACTTTTCAAATGCCGCCAACGCCGTCCAACAACTTCATGTTTAATAGGTGAATAGAAGGGACCCGAGCCCATAAAATCAGGACCCCATTCCTTGAGCTTTTTGGCCTGGACCTGATTTCTCACATTACTACTGCACGCAGGGGCCAAGGACCATTCCAACGCTGCCACTCGCGTCCGCCAACTCTATGATTAACATGGTTCCCCTAACGTAGGAGAATCGATTCCATGCTTTTTTCATAATTATTCTCCAAATGGATTTGTCTACAAGGTAGTTTTCTCAAGTTTAGCAGCACGTCTAAAATAAGCTTCTTGAGAGCCGCTCTTATTTGTTAAAGAATACATACCGATCGATTTTGGCTGTTGTAATGGTCTGTCCAAGCACCTTGGTAAAAACAATCAGCGTAGCATAACAACAAAAAGGTGTTTCTCTTATATGTTAAAAATAAAAGCACAGAAAGGAAAAGTCAAAGCTTGGCAACGTGAGTGTTGGGGGACGCCGAATTCTACTTCGCCGCGGGCAACGAAATTTTTAGCTACGGCTCTGATCTCCAACACTTATCGGTCTTTCAGAGTCTCATCCCTTACCTACAACAACGTAGTTGGATTAACCTGTTATACCAAAACGTTTGGAAAGAACCTGCGAGTGTGACTTGTTGATAGCTATGCAATATATTGACAGAATATCAGTCTTCAGTCTAGCAATGAAATGCCCTTAGGCGAAATATCACGTGGTTCTCTACTTTTGTCTGTGCCTTGTAAATCGTAACATTGTGTTTGAAGGCAAACAGAAACAAGGCCTGTTGTTTAGTACTTTGTAGAACAACTTGATAAGACGTTTGTGTCTTTTACACAAATACTTTTTGCCAGATTGTTGTTTGAATCCTTCTTGCATTATACACAATAAAACAACATATCCAGATTCAGAAAAGCCCACAACAATGTTAAAGAAAGGTGAAAAATTATCTTTATCATTCAGATGCTTTATTATTATTATTATTATTATTGTTATTATTATTATTATTATTATTATTATTATTATTATTATTATTATTATTATTATTATTATTATTATATTTACCACACTTAGAAGAACAGCTTCTCTTTGTTGAAAAAATCGTAATTTGTCATTTATTAAAAGTAATACGACTGGGTCTAGAGACAGAAGAGAGGGGATCTTATTGCCAGATATAAAACTGAGAACTTCGTTCAACAGTGACTACGTATTAAATAAACAAACGTATTGATTGCACCTTTCTAAAAGAAAAATTAGTATAATTAGTAAAAAATGCATTCACTGAAAAACACTGGGATACCAAAGGGTCACGTGCAAGCCACTAGACCAGCGGGGTGGACACCAACTCGCTCACATAGTTAGGTTAATGATTTCTGACATTACCACTGCCCCTGAGTGCAGTAGTAATATCAGATATCAGGCCCAGGCCCCGGAGCTCAAGGAATGGGGTCCTGACGTTATGGCCTCGGGTCCTTCTATTAAACATGAAATTGTTGGACGGTGTTGACGGCATTTGAAATATTTTGATCCGTTGAGCACAATTGTGATGTCAGACATCGATCCCTAGCCTTGAACCTCAAGAAACTGGGTCCCGAAGTTTTAGACGCGGGTCATTTGTATTCCCCTTTTAAACATGGGTTTGTTGGACGCGGATGGTAACATTGGAAAGATCCTAGTCGTTTGAGGACAGCGAAATGTCCGAAATTGGTTCCTGCCCTCAAAGCGCAAGAAATGAGGTTCCGAATTGGCTCAATCTCAATACCTGGCTGCGCAAGATAGCACAACATCAATATCTGTATGGATGGTTTTATCTCGCGTAATAAAATACTGAGATTGAACCACAGCAAAGGTTTACATCACAACCCAAATGCTTGGAACCGTATCTGACTTCTGACATCACCGGAATGCTCAAGGGACCAAGACCTCTCCAATGATTAAAGCAAGCATATGATGATAGAATAATTGGTTGAATGAATTTGTGGGAGGAAGCGGGAGTACCCTGAGAAAACCCACGGACACGACCTTGTCCACCACAAACTTACTAGGCCGGGAATCGAAACAATACGGACCCCATGCTCTACAGAAAGGGCTCCACCACTGCGCTACCGCGCCCATAGATTAAAGAGTCAATTATAATAGAAAAATTGGGAATAAAGAGTGGGAAGAAGCGGGAGTACCCTGAGAAAACCCACGGATACGATCTTCTCCACCACAAACTTACTTGACCCGCCAGAGGAAGCGCTTTACCACTGAGCCACCGCGCTCAGTGATTAAAGCAAGGTAATGATAATAGAAGAATTGGTAAAATGATAAATGGGAAGTAGCGGGAGTACCCGGAGAAAACCCACAGATATGATCTTGTCCACCACAAATTTAATAAGCTCAACAGAGGAAGCGCTATACCATTGACCCACTGCGCACAACATTTGAACCATGTATATGATAATAAAGAATTTGGTGGAATGAAATATGGAAGGAAGCGGGAGTGTCCTTAAGAAAACCATGGAAACGATCTTGTCTATCACAAACTTACTTGGCCCACCAGACGAAGCGCTTTACCAATGACCCACTGCGCCCAATGATTGAAGCAAGTCAATGATAGTAGAAGAATTGGTGGAATGAAATGTGGGAGGAAGCCGGAGTACCTTGACAAAACCAACGGATACGATATTGTCCACCACAAATTTAGCAAGCAAGGGATCGAAACAGTAAGGACCCCACGCACCAGAGGACACGTTCTAACACTGAGCCACCGTTCGCAATGATTGAATCAAGTAAATGATATAGAAGAATTTGTGGAGTGGAAAGTGGGAAGAAGCGGGAGCACCCTGAGAGAACCACGGATACCATCTTGTCCACCACAAACTTACTTGGCCCACCAGAGGAAGCCCTCTACCACTGAGACACTGCGCCCAGTGATTGATGCAAGTCAATGATAATAGAAGAATTGGTGGAAGGAAATGTGGGAGGAACCCGGAGTACTCTGACAGAACCCACGGATACGATCTTGTCCGCCACAATCTTACTTGGCCCACCAGAGGAAGCTCTCTGCCACTGAGCCACAGCGCCCAATGATTAAACCAATTCAATAATAACAGAAGAATTGGTGGAATGAAATGTGGGAGGAAGCGGGAGTACCCTGACAAAACACGTGGATACGATCTTATCTATCTCAAACTTACTTGGCCCACCAGAGCAAACGCTTAACCACTGAGCCACCGCGCCCAATGATTGAAGCAAGTCAATGATAATAGAAGAATTGGTGGAATGAAGTGAGGGAGGAAGAGGGAGTATTCTGACAAAACCAGCGGATACGATCTTGTCCACCACAAACGTATTTTGACCAGCAGAGGAAGCGTTCTACCACTGAACTATTGCGTCCAATGATTAAAGTAAGTCAATGATAATAGAGGTTTTGGTGGAATGAAATGTAGGAGGAAGCGGGTGTACCCTGACAAAACACACGGTACGATCTTGTCCACTACAAACTTAATTGGCCCTCCAGAGGAACCGCTCTACCACCGAGCCACAGCCCGCAATGATTAAACCAATTCAATAATAAAAGAAGAATTGGTGGAATGAAATGTGGGAGAAAGATAGAGTACCCTGACAAAACCCACGGATAAAAATTTGTAAACTACAAACTTACTTGGCCCACCAGAGGAAGCGCTCTACCAGTGAGCCACAGCCCCCAATGATTAAACCAATTCAATAATAATAGAAGAATTGATGGAATGAAATGTAAGAGGAAGTGGAAGTACCCTGACAAAACACGTGGATACGATCTTATCTACCTCAAACTTACTTGGCCCACCAGAGCAAGCGCTTAACCACTGAGCCACCGCGCCCAATGATTGAAGCAAGTCAATGATAATAGAAGAATTGGTGGAATGAAGTGAGGGAGGAAGAGGGAGTATTCTGACAAAACCAAAGGATACGATCTTGTCCACCACAAACGTATTTTGCCCAGCAGAGGAAGCGCTATTGCGTCCAATGATTAAAGTAAGTCAATGATCAAAGAGATTTTGGTGGAATGAAATGTAGGAGGAAGCGGGAGTACTGTGACAAAACACACGGTACGATCTTGTCCACTACAAACTTAATTAGCCCTCCAGAGGAAGCGCTCTACCACCGAGTCACAGCCCCCAATGATTAAACCAATTCAATAATAATAGAAGAATTTATGGAATGAAATGTGGGAGGAAGCGGAAGTACCCTGACAAAACCCACGGATACAATCTTATCCACCTCAAACTTACTTGGCCTACCAGAGCAACCGCTCAACCACTGAGCCACCGAACCCCAATGTTTGAAGCAAGTCAATAATAAGAGATTTGGTGGAATGAAATGTGGGAGGAAGATAGAGTACCCGGACAAAACCCACGGATAAAAATTTGTAAACTACAAACTTACTTGGCCCACCAGAGGAAGCGCTCTACCAGTGAGCCACCACGCCCAATGATTAATGTAAGTCAATGGTACTAGAGGAATTGGTGGAATGAAATGTGGGAGAAAGTGGGAGTACACTGATAAAAACCATGGATACGATCTTGTACACCACAAACTTACTTGGCCCAACAGAGGAAGCGCTCTACCACTGAGCCACCACGCCCAATGATAAAAGCAAGTCAATATCAATAGAAGAATTGGTGGAATGAAATGTGGCAGGAAGCGGGAATACCCTAACAAAACCTACTGATACAATCTCGAAAACCACAAACTTAATTGACCCACTAGAAGAAGCGCTCTACAACTGAGCCACTGCTCTCAATGATTGAAGCAAGTCAATATTAGAAAAAAAGGTGGAATAAAATGTGGCAGGAAGCGGGGGTACCCTGAAAAAACCGTGGATACGATCTTGCCCACTACAAATTTAATTAGCCCACCAGAGGAAGCGCTCTACCAGTGAGCCATCGCGCCCAATGATTAATGGAAGTCAATGATGATAGAGGAATTGGTGGAATGAAAAGTGGGAAGAAGCGGGACTACCCTCAGAAAACCCACGGATACGATCTTGTCCATTATAAACTTACTTGGCCCACCACTGGAAGCGCTTTACCAGTGACCCACAGCGGTGAATGATTGAAGCAAATCAGTGATAAGAAAAGAATTGGTGGAACGAAATATGGGAGGACGCGGGAGTACTCTGATAAAACCCACGGATACGATATTGTCCACAAGAAATTTATGAGGCAAGGGATCGAAACAGAAAGGAACCCACGCACCAGAGTAAACGTTCTACCACTGAGCCACCGTGCCCAATGATTGAAGCAAGTCAATGATAAAAGAGGAATTCTTGGAGTGAAAAGTGGGGAGGAGCGGGAGTACCCTGAGAAAAACCACTACAAATTTACTTGGGTGGGGATCGAAACAATAAGAAATTCACGAACCAGAGGAAGCGCTCTACCACTGAGCTGCCGCTCCCAATGATTAAAGCAAGTTAATGATAATAGAGGAATTGGTTGAATGTAATGTGAGAAAAAGCGGGAGTACCCTCAGAAAACCGACGGATAAGATCCTGTCTACCACACAACTTACTTGGATGGGGAACGAAGCAATAGGGACCCCATGTACGAGAGGAAGCGCTCTACCACTGAGCCACCGCGTCCAATGATTAAAACATATCAAATAGAGGCATTGGTGGAATGAAAAGTGGGAAGAAGCGGAAGGACCCTGAGAAAAGCGACTATTATGATCATGTCCACCACAAACTCACTTGGTCAGGAACCGAAACTATAAGAACCCCACGCACAATAGGAAGCGTTCTACCACTGAGCCACCGTGCCCAATGAATAAAGTAAGTCAGTGATAATAGAGGGATTGGTGGAATGAGAAGCGGGAAAAAATGGGAGGACCCTGAGAAAACCTACGGATACGATCCTGTCTACCACACAAGTTACTTGGCTGGGGTTCGAAAAAATAAAGACCCCATGCACGAGAGGAAGCGCTCTACCACTGAGCCACCGCGCTCAATTATTAAAGCAAGTCAATCATAATAGAGGAATTGGTGGAATGAAAAGGGGGAAGGATCGGGAGTACCCTGAGAAAATTCACGGAATACGATCTTTTCCACCACAAACTTACTTGCCCGGAGATCGAAACAATTAGGACCCCCACGCACCAGAGGAACGGCTCTGCCACTGAACTACTGCGCCCAATTATTACAACAAGTCAATGATAATAGAAGAATTGATGGAATGAAAAGTGGCAAGAAGCAGGAGTACCCTGAGAATACCTACGGATACGATCTTGTCCACCGCAAAACTTACTTGCTGCGGTCCACCATTGAGCCAGCGCGCCCCACAACAAGAACAAGAAAATTGGAAATTACTAGGAAATATTTTAAGAAGCAATATCTGTCAATGGTAAAGACCACTGCCCGATGATCGTCTTTTAATAACTCCATGAGCAAAAAGGCTGATACGTCCCTCTCCTATTATGTCTTTTTAAAACCGTATACGTTATCCGGATATTATCCATTATTCGTCATCCGGATGTAATCAGTTATCCGAATGTTGTATTATCCAGATATTATCCGTTATCTTAATTTTATAAATTATCCGGATATTATCCGACATCCAGATATTATCCCTATCCGTCATCCGGATATATCTATCCTTTACCCGGATCTTATCCGTCATACGTTATCCGGATATTATCCGTCAGCCAGATATTATCCGTTATCCGTCATCCGTTTTGTTATCTGTCAACCGGATTTTGCAAATCCGGATAAGTTTCTATGCTATATCAGAATAAAAAATTATCCAAATGGGGCTATCCCTAATCAGCATCTTCAGAAGCATACACGAACTAAATGTCTTCAAGGTCTGCTACACAAGAGCAGGAGCGGATTCAGGGGGCGATCATGGCGATTGCCCCCGAAAAAGGGAATCTTTCTTCTTTTATATACAAATTAAACCCATTCTAGAGTTTGGAGCTCTTATAAGTTGCTCTAAGTAGGAGTATTATCAACCACCGAGCCCCCAGAAGTCCATCGTAGATCCGCCTCTGGACAAGAGAATGGGAAACACTTATTAGTCACATTCAGTTTGCACATCTCAACAAATATACAATATTTTCTTTCACTTCCATCTACTACTGCATTCTACTGAACTGTAACGACTTTTTATGTTTAAAAACAATTATTCATTTTTCAATAATTGTAAATGTTTATAGGTTCAGTAATTTACCATGAATAGAGTCAACTAGAAGTGTTTTTGTAACGAAGAAATAACAACATCAACTATGAAATATCTTCTCACAAACTGTCCAGAGTTGAGAATCGACAATCTTTACTCTTTCGTTTACCGATTACCTCGAAACCGCGGTAGCCAGAATTAGCCCAGGATAGGGGACTTATATTAAGAAAATGAAAATCTCAGGAAAATGCAGAAGTTTTTTAGTCTGAGAGGAAAAAGGAATTAAATCTCTAATTCCTAGTTCTGTTAGTCTTGTAGCTCTTAGTCTCTACCAAAGTACTGATAGAAATATGGCCAAGGAATTATTACTATTTTGTAGAACATTCCACTTTAATATCACAGGAAATTCATCTTCCTGCTTGCTTGGTTGTGAAAAGTTATAGAGTGTATTGTTATATTATGTAAAGTATGTGTACTGTCGCTGATTTGTGATAACAATCAGAAACAGAAGTAAAAGGTAAATTACAGTTATAGTTTTCTGTTAATTTTTGTATTCAAGGGGAGACGCAAAACCTACTTTTATCTTAACATTTGTTTTTCTTAAAATTTCTATTCGGGTTCACACCCTTCCCCCTCAACATTGAATACGGAAATGGAGAACTTATTTAGAATTTGATTGTTGATTCCAGTATATTTCAAGCACCACTTCTTGGACCTGGGCCTGTGTTATATCGATACATCGCTATCGTCGATATCTTTATTATCATATATCAACATTCGATATCGCGAATATATGGACATGAATATATCATTCTAAATTTTTGATATCGATATTCGGGGGAGGGGAGGTATAAGGGACCCCTAAGACTTGCGATGATGAAGAAATTAAACTTACTTTTTACAATATTGTTTTCTAATCATAACATCTTTATTACCACAAATTGCAATGCAAATACATCCACTTGCAAATTTGCAATATTATATGATATAATTTCTTAGGCGCCAGAACTTTTCTGTTCCCTGAAGAAAGTAACAAAAAGTCACGTGCAAAAGCAAGTGCTTTGAACTTTGAACTAGGATTTACCATAAGAAAGTTTTTATTTCTCTCTCTTGGAGATTTCCACCCCTTTCAACCTTTGGGACCGCTCATTGACAAAACGTGCACACATGATCGCTATATGCATTCATGCTCTTAGCCAGAGTCAGAGATTTTGAAAAGGAAACGACTTTAATAATGATAATAATAATAGTAATAATAATAATAATAATAATAATAATATTAATTATTATTATTATTATTATTATTATTATTATTATTATAACAATGGGGTTTACGACTAGGATCCCTTTTCTTTATCTTGCATGGGAGGGACGCAAGTCTGCTACGCCACTGGTGTCCCCTATTCTGTGTTTGTCTCTTTTTCGTTTCGTTTAGCTTTTATATGAAACCTTTATATTATATAACTTTTTTTTATGAGTTTCTTTTTGGGTGGGGAGCGGGGAAAGAGAGAAATGCTTTCTTCTTATATCTGTTTCTTACCATTGATCTTGTTTGAACTGCATAAGTAAGTCATTTTGTAACTTTTGATGTAATCCAACTCCGTCATAATAATAAAATTGTCATTCTTAACAATTTGTTTTATTCTCTTATTTGCAGTTTGCCACACTGATATATTTTTGACAAAACTGAGGTTTCGTCCAATGCCTTTCGAATTTGCAACCAACCCAACCGCCGAGCTTTTGGGGTTGCCTGCTATTGCAGGAAAAGGAGAATTGCATGTGGTAATGCACTTTTGGAGTCGTGTATACAACAAAAATGCTTCCTATTAGTTTTCAAGCCCCCCCCCCGAAACAATATCCTAAATACGTCACTGATTATAACCATGGGACTTCAATCTTGTCAAACTGAAGGTGTATATTTCAAGGTGAAGAATCCCTATCTATTCAAGAAACTTGTATTTCAGCATATAAGGGCAAATATTGTTTCTAATTTCAATTACCCTGAATTTCACTGCAGTTTATTTTATTATAAACCATTTAATTCTATTATAGAATTGTTCATAATATTTGTCATATTATCTTCGACATTTTCAAGTATAAATATATATATTTTTTAATTTCTTTATGTAACGAAATGTAATAGCAAAGATACGTTTTGAACTATGATTTCTGTTTTGTTAAGAACTAAATATAAGTATTTTATATGTAAACGACAAAAAAAATTTACTTATATTTAGTTCCAGAAATAAAGATGATGGAAGACAATGTCCTGCCCACACACAGAACAACTGAAATCCATCTCCTTGCCCATAGCTAACTAATTATGGACTACAATTGAAGAGCATTCAATTTATTTTTGAGCTGTAAACTTATTCATAGTTGTTATTAATAATAAAATCTAGAACAGTTTTACGCTTGTAAAGTTCTACTTCATCTTGCTCGCTTGGCAATAAATAAATAAATAAATACTTGCAGAATATCGATTAGGATTAGGAATTAGATTTCTGGGCTTTCAGCATCGAAGGAGATTTAGCCCCTCACATATGTAAGGGATGACGTCCCTCGACGAGCACACTATCCAATGAAAGAGAAGGAAGAAAGGATTGAGGAGGAAGGAAATAGCCTGAGACCATTATATAAGGTACCATCCCGTCATTTGCCTTGTGTGAATTAGGGAAACTCAGGAAAATCTCATTCAGAATGGCTGGCCTGAAAAATCTGTTACAGTTTGTTGACCGAGTGTCCCCACCGGGAATCGAACCAAGGACCGCTCGCACCAAAGGCGAGAGCGTTAGGAAATACGGGACCACTTGGAGAATATCGAATCATACCTTAAACTGTAACCATATTTTTTTCTTTTTCACGGGAGTCGTACCTGAACAATGAAAAAGTAAAACCAGGAACGAAGTAGGACGAAGATTCAAACACGGGTCGCGGGTATGGGAATTCGGCACAAATCCAATAAGTTAAGGAATAATATAACACAAGTCATCTATTTTGTAAACATATAGCAATAACCGTAAGCTTCACGATGTGAAAAACATTGTTTTTTTTCTTCTAAAACACTGATAGGCCACTTTGAGCATGATCGAAGATATGACCCTAAGGGTGAAATTTCTCAGGTCGACAGGGTCTCAAATTCTCCCTTAGGTCACCCCTTGAAATTATCACTGTTTGAAAGGTCTTCTTAATAAATAGAACATTACATTTATTTCTCGTTCTATGATTTGAAATGGCAAAATCATAACTTAAAGATAATTATAATGTTAAAGCATAAAGAATTATAGTACTAATGAAGTAATTTTATCGTGTAAATTATCGATTTCTAATCGGATTAAAACTCGAATATTCATTTAGACTGCACTTGAAGATATGACATTTATACATAATCCTCACTGGAAAGGCATGTTTAATTCCAATTACTTAATCAATATTTTTACAAATATACGTTTGTTGTAGTATCTGTACTATTCAATGTTGTATACCCTTCATTTTCCAAAGCTACATCTCGCAAATGTATTTTGGACTAGTGAATATTCGCAAAATAATATAATTTAGTTTACATAAATTCTGCATTGTCTCATTTTAAACTTCATACTTTAACTACTACTACTACTACTACTACTACCCCTACAACAACAACAACAACTACTACTACTACTAATAATAATAATAATAATAATAATAATTATTATTATCATTATTATTATTATTATTATTATTATTATTATTATTATTATTATTATTATTATTATTATTATTATTATTATTATTATTATGGTCGTTTCATTATCAGA
The DNA here is from genome assembly GCF_964235325.1 of Thermobia domestica. NCBI lineage: Eukaryota > Metazoa > Arthropoda > Insecta > Zygentoma > Lepismatidae > Thermobia > Thermobia domestica. The sequence goes on along the minus strand of NC_137456.1, from coordinate 154,260,019 downwards.
AAATTTCAGGCTTAGTCAATGAGTTTAACGAAATTATATGCTACTTATGCTTTCTATAGATTGCAAAATGATATAAAATTCTGAGTTAGTTCAAATGAGACTTCGCTTTTTTCTCGTTTGAATAAATTTATTTCTTCGTTTATTTGTGATAGCACAAAAAGCTATTCAAGTGGTATTTCTCATTGGTACAAAATTGAATAGGTCACTCAAATTTATCCCTTCGTTTATTTGATTAGTACAAAGGTACAGAAATTCTCCGCTAGTTAAAATGATTCGTCCTCACTTTTGCTGGTTGGTACAAATTTATTCCTTCCTTTATTTGCGTAGTACAAAAGTTATAAAATTCTCAGTTAGGTAAAATGGCACTTGTTCCTCTTTTTCTTCTCGTTGGTACAAAGTTATCCCTTTGTTGGTTTAAATAGTAAAAAGGTATAAATTTCTGAGCTAGTTAAAATGACCCTTTTTCGCTTTTTTCTCCTTGGTACAAAAGTAAATAAGCCACTCACATTTATTGCTTCGTTTGTTTGATTAGCACAAAAACATATAAAATGCTGAGTTATTTAAAATGATCCTTCTTCGCCTTTTCTGGTAAGTACAAATTTATTCCTTCGTTTATTTGAATAATACAAAAGCTATAATGGCCCTTCACTTTTTTTAGTTGGTACAAAAGGAAATAGTCCATTCAAATGTTATTCATTCTTCATTTTTTTCTGGTTGGTAGAAAACTAAATATTCCATCTAAATTTATTTTTTCGTTTATTTGAGTAGTAAAAATGATATAAAATTCTGAGTTAGTTAAAATGGTCCTTCTCCGCTTTTTTCTTCTTACTCCAAAATAGAAAAGCTCACTCAAACGTTATCCCTTCGTTTGCTTTAATAGTACAAAATGGTATAGAACTTGAGTCAGTTAAAGTTGTCCTTTTTCGCTTTTTCTGGTTAGTACAAATTTATTCCTTTGTTACTTAAATAGTACAAAATTGTATAAAGTACTCAGCTACTTAAAATGGACGTTCATGTTTATTCTCGTGGGTATAAAACGTAGAACACCTAAATTTATTCTTTCGTTTATTGGATTGCTACAAAAGGTACATAAATTCTCAGCTAGTTAAAATTATCCTTTTTCGCTTTTTCTGGTTAGTACAAATTTATCCGTTTGTTTATTTAAATCGTACAAAATGGTTTAAAATACTCAGCTAGTTAAAATAGCATTTCTTTGTTTATTTAAATAATAGATTTTTGGTTGGTACAAAATTGAATAGGACACTCAAATTTATCCTTTCGTTTGTAATTTGAAATTTGTTTCTATTTAAGTACAAAATGGTCTAGAATTTTTGAACTGGTTAAAAATGGTATTTCTCAATGGTACAAAATTGAAAAATAAAGTGAAATGAAATGAGTTTTACGTCCCAGGGTTATGCCGGTAAGGCTAAAGAAGATGGTGATAATTAGTAATGAATAAAATAGTGGAATGAAGAAAGTGTAAGGAAACGGGAGAACCCCGAGAAAACCCACCACGTGTTTGTCCACTACAAAGTTCACTTGGGGTCTCGGATCGAACCCGGGACCCCAAGCACCAGGGACTGAGCCACCGCGGCCCCTGGTACAAAATTAAAATACACCACTCAAATATATTTTGTTTATTTAAATAGTACAAGATATAAAATTCTCACCTAGTTAAAATGGATCTTCTTCGCCTTTTTTAGGTTAGTACAAAAAGGTAGAGAAATTCTGAGCTAGATAAAATTGTCTTTTTCCGTTGGTACAAAATAGAATAGGTCACTCAAATTTATCCTTCCGTTTGTTTAAATAGCACAAGATGATATAAAATTCTCTGCTACTTAAAATGGCATATCTTTGCTTTTTCTACTTGCTATAAATTTAATTCTTCCTTTATTTGAATAGCCAAAAGAGGTATAAAACACTAAACTACTTAAAGTGGCCTTTCTTGGATTTGTCTCGTTAACACAAAGGTAAATAAGTCATTCAAATTTATTCCTTCTTGGCTTTTATTCTGCTTAGTACAAAATGAATTGGTCACACAAATGTATCTGTCGCTCAGTTTACGAGTTATTTACGTTTAAATATTTGACCTTTGACCTCGATGGTCAGTACTTTTGGAACATGTAGTAGTTGGTGACCTATTACTAAATGTGGAAACAGCACCTCAATATGTTGGTCCATTTGAGAGTTATTCTGGTTTAAATATTTGACCTTTGATCTCCATGGTAAGTACTTTTGAGACATGTAGTGGTTGATGACCAATTACTAAATGGGGAAACAGCACCTCAATACGTTGCTCCGTTTACGAGTTATTCGAGTTTAAATATTTGACCTGTGGCCTCCATGGTCAGCACTTTTGGGACATGTAGTAGTTGATGACCTATTACTAAATGTGGAAACAGCCCCTCAATATGTTGCTCCGTTTACGAGTTATTCTGATATAAATATTTGACCTCGATGGTCAGTACTTTTGGGACATGCAGTAAATGGTTTCCACATTACTAAATGTGGAAAGAGCACCTCAATATGTTGCTTCGTTTACGATTTATTCGGGTTTATTTTTTTTACTTTGGCCTTGATGCTTACAAGTAACACTTCACATCGTTGCTGCCGGTCTGACGCTAAACTATACATTTTCGGAAAGCACTAGTCCTAAATAGGATAACTACACAGTGCGACGGTCAGACGTTGCCGCGTTCAGGACTTATGGAGCGTCAAACATTAACATGGGGTTTATGAGAGTTACAGGAAACGAAGAAGAACACAAGGTTTGTGACGTTTGAATCGACGTTGTCTGATTGAGCACTTGTTTGCGTAAGTTAAAGGGTACAATCAATGTGCAAATCGTCGAACAGAGCATGAGAGATGCAAAGAGTGCGCTCACAGTGTGCACACTTGACGAACGGTAGTTCGCCGCACGTGAAGCACACGTCACCTTCGTCGAGGGAGTCAAAGCAGTACTCGTGCGGAGAGATCCACATTCCCGGCTCCTCGTCCAGATAGCCAGCCTTGTGGAAAGCGTACCGGATCAGGTTCTTGAATCGGGGTGCGCTGAACTGGTAGAGTGAAAACGACTGTAGTGCCAGGAATCGATCGCGATGCCAGATATCCATGACACTGTCCATGGCCAGTGTGTCGGTCACAAAGCGTACAAAGGACTTGTACTGACGGAAGAAATGCACATCTAAAGGCTGAATCTTTCCAGTGCAACCACCAGGAATCAGTCTCTTGTGCAACGCAACGTCGGCAGGCTTCAGTGCGTTCGATAGATTGTCGTCCTTGTTCAGAGTCCACGAGTCCAATAGCAAAACGATCTTCTTCCGATCATCAGGCATGCTTGGCCAGAACACTTGCTCGTAGAAGTCCTTAAGGTCGTCCCTGTTCATGTTGGACGTTTTGCCAGCAAATGATTTGATGTTCGGTGGATCTGCAGGCTTGTTTCCCGGAAACTTTCCACTTGGTTCCGACACCAGTACATACATCGGCCGCAGAATCTCTCCGGCCATGGTGATCACGGGCATGATCATGTAGCTGTGGGTTGTTGCGCTCATGGATCCCACAACCGCTCGCACGACTGTTGTTCCTTTGGTACGGAGAGTGCGAGTACTCTGCAACAACTTCTTGAAGCTACTCTGATCTGCATTGGCAACCTGCGTTGGTGGGATGCTTTCGCTTGCAATGAGCTCGCGAGTCGCTAATACGAAAGCATCAGCCTGCTGCTGCAAGTCCAACTCTTTCAGTTGCCAGGTCCTGCCGACCCTGTGGGTGATTGCACGGTCCACGATGTTGTTGCGCTTCTTGAATCTGTACACCCACGACGGTGATGCCTTGAACTTGAGACTCTTGTTAGGGTCCAGTTCATTAGCTGTTTGCCTAGCCCAAATTCGCAACGTTCGATCGTGAATGATAGCAGTGTGCTGTTTCTCCGCGAACATGCCCCGAACTGCCTCATTGATCTCTGCCATCAGCGTCTTCTTGTCATCTTTGCCTTGTGTTGCCCCAAAGTGACGTAGCACGCCAATGTTCCGAATATACCTGAACTGATTCTGCAGAGTCGAGTGGGTAGCACGACCGGTCTTTGTGTTCCAAGGCCTACCTGTTTTTGGATTTACCGTCCAGTAGGCATAGGCTTTTGCCTTGTACTCGCGCCACTGCTCTGGTGTCATTTTGGAGTCTTCTGGAGGCTGATCCTGGAACTTCGGCTTCTTCACAGGAGAGGGCAGGTATTCTGACGCTGATGAGCCAGATGCGGAAGACGTATGAGACTGCTGCGATGACGAAGGCATCTCTGCATCCTCCTGCTCTTGGTCTTCCTCGTCTCCAAAATCCATGTCTCCGTCCCCCTGGTCACCATCACTGTCACCGAAGCCGAGCGTACGAATCTCTTCAACGACTTCCATCCCGCTGGTCAAAAGAGACTTGATGTGTGCCACCATCCTTTGCTCTTCCAAATTTGGATTGCGCTCATTTGTCCCGATCTCGGCCACCAGAGCCCAAACGACCACTTTCGGATCCATCTTACAACGCATACCTAAAAAACACAAAAACAACACAAATGTTAGCACAGAGTACAAATGCAAGACGAATTAGCATGAAATAATACGACTGCTACAACACAAATGTTAGCACAGAGTTCAAATGCAAGACGAATTAGCATGAAATAATACGACTGCTATGGTTACTCTCATAAACCCCATGTTAATGTTTGACGCTCCATAAGTCCTGAACGCGGCAACGTCTGACCGTCGCACTGTGTAGTTATCCTATTTAGGACTAGTGCTTTCCGAAAATGTATAGTTTAGCGTCAGACCGGCAGCAACGATGTGAAGTGTTACTTGTTAGTATGTTTGGGACATGCAGTACTAGATAAATGCTTATGTAATTTCTGCTATGTTACATAGATGTTGATAAATGGGAACGAGTACACTCCTGCTATTGGTCTTGTATTAAATAGGGATTGTAATCTGTGCTGTTAAATAGGTTTGTTATATAGGTTTGGAAAATGTGATCATAGAATTTTATTAGCTCTGCTATGTTCGTAGTCTCTGTGTAATATCTGCTGTGTTAAAATAGGGGTTGAAAAATATGTTCATTGTCTTAAGTAATTTCTGCTATGTTAAAATAGGGGGTTGAAAAATGTGCTCATAAAAGGGAACGAGTACACCCCCATTATTCTCTCTTATGTTAGTAGTCTGCTATGTTACATAGGTGTTGCAAAATGTGTTCATTGTCTGTTGTGTTTGTAAAATTTTTGTAATTTATGCTATGTTAAAATAGGGGTTGAAAAAAGTGCTCATAAAAGGGAACGAATATACCCCTAAAATGGGGTCGTAAAAGAGAACGAGTTTTCGGGGTGTTCGATTGTCCATGCTTGGGCGGTACGTGGGTCATGGCGTATCGCGTGACATTAGGAAATCGAGTACATGCTATCAGGGATCACTGAGGAAAAACGCAATAACGCCAGACACTGTGTCAGATCGATCATTTTCCTACTACTCCCTACGTCCCAAAGGCTCACGTTCTAGCCACTAGACAATCGGGCTGAAATGTATTTTGTAGTGTCTGAAGTTAAAACTATTTGCCCTGATGTAATATGTCTATTGATTTTTTACGTTTACCTTATTCGTTACTTTGACGAATGATATATGTTATTGATATATGTCCTATTATATTTTCGTCCATAAATATTATATAAATTATCCGAATTATTTATGATCTATCATGGAAATTCACTGGTGCATGCGCAGTAGAAACATAGATTCATTTACTGATACGAATCAGAATGCAAAATTCTAGCACACTGTCAGAATGTCTCAGTGGAAAGTAGTGGTTCCCAACCTGGGGACGTGCAGTTTCTTGCTAGGGAAGCGTGAAGATCGAGTAAGAAGGATGCAAATGACGTTGCTTGTAATGAAGCTGAAAATGCACTAAACATACTAGAATTGGCTCTACAGAAACTTTCAGGCACAAATGTAGTGGTAGTAAACTTGCCGTATCGCAATGATTTAAATGACTCATCGTGTGTAAACAATGAAATAAAAGAAACAAATAAAAAAATTGACGTGTTGTATAAAAGTTTCAAAAATGTCTTCTTGATGTAAGTTGTGTGCCCCGAAACTATCATACTAATCACGGCCTCCATTTAAATCGTCTAGGGAAATTGTTTTTACGCAACGCACTGTATAATATCATTATGTCAAATAAGTTTAAAGCACAGTGCGCAGCTGATAGTACGTTAACACCTATCAATTGTGGAAGTACATCAGCAATGGTGATAGACGGAAATGGAAACGATTGTGAAGGTGATCAAATTTCGTCTGAACAAAGGAGACACAGTTCGACTTACAACGGAGCGAATCGGGATGAGGGTGAAGTGTTAAAACTGACAGGAAACTCACACGTCAGCCATGATAAGGAGCCAGGAGTACTTTTGGCTACTGAAAGTGAAGAAATTGATCGAATATCGTTAATACAAGGCCCGCATAATACAAATCACGGTACGAAAGAACCTGGACTGGACATTAACAGATCACAGCAAGTATCCACAAATGGTATAGAACAAAACGATCCACCTAGTGCAACTCAGAGAAAGTCAAATAGAATAAGAAAAGTTCCTACAAGGTATGATGATAATAGTTTTTTAATGCAAGTCCCAATAAAAATTCCAAGCACTTAGCCAATAGAGGTAACAGTGACTACAATGTAATAAATGTATATTACCAGAACATGCAAGGTTTAGCTAGTAAACTTGATTTTTTTATGTATTAGTTGAAGAGGATCTTAAAGGTATGCATGTCATTTGCTTTAGTGAACATTGGTTATCTGCTAATCAGATGAATATGGTACACTTAAATAACTATCAGTTAGCTACAAACTATTCACGCGTTAGTAGGCAACATGGTGGGGTATGTATATTTGTAGGTGACCATTTACGTTTTAAGGAAATAAATGTAAGTCAATTCGTTGTTGAATTGCATTTTGAATTAGTTGCTATTTCAATTGAAAACATGTGTATAATTTGCATCTATAGGTCATCAGCAGGAAATATTAATGTATTCTTTAGGAATCTTGAAACTGCTCTTGAGTCTCTGTGTAAGAAATATAATACGGTAATAATTTGTGGTGATACTAACATTGACTGGCTGGTTCAATCAAGAGAAAAAACAAAATGTCAAAATATATTAGATATGTTTGGGTTGCAGCCCCTTATCAGAGAACCAACTAGAGGGAAAACTGCGTTAGATCAAATAATAATAAGTAAACAATACACAGAGTTAGTTACCTCTTTGAATATCTTTAAGCCAGGCTTTTCTGACCATGATGCAATAATAGGGCAAATACACACATCTCAAATATTCGTACCTACTCAATCAGAAGTTATAACAAAAAGATGTTTCTCAAAAACTAATATTAATTACTTTCTACACTTGCTAGCACAAGAAACCTGGCACAAAATATATGAAATTGGTGATACGGATGGTAAATTTAACTTTTTTCTAGATACATTTCTCTTTCACTTCAATATTGCGTTTCCCAGAAAGAACTACAGTAAGGTTAGGATGGGGAAACCATGGGTCACTATAGGAATTAGGACTTCTAAACTCAAACTATTTGAGTTATCAAAAAAAATAAAATCGTGTAAAGATGTAACACCTCAACTTATTGAATATGTAAAATACTATAGAAAAACATACAAAAGAGTCATACGAACAGCAAAACTTTTACACAGTACAAATTACATCTTAGCAGCGAGAAACAAAAGAAAAGCTATGTGGAAGTTAATTAATGGTAAGATGAATAAGGTAAAAACAACAGGAATTGATGCAATAAAAATAAACTCTCAAGTAGTATGTAACCCAGATAAGATTGCAAATCATTTTAATAAATATTTCTTAACTTTAGAAACATTTAACCCAATCAAAATAGCTCATCAAGAAAATAACTCTAAGCTACAGAGCGGAATAGCTAAGTCGCTTTTCCTGAAACCAGCTACACCACAGGAAATCTTACAAATAATAAAAAACTTAAAAAGTTCCAGCTCTCCAGGTTGGGATGAAGTGCCATCCATGATTGTAAAGAAAAGTTATCTTCTTATTGCACATCAACTCTGTCATATAATAAATCATTCATTTTTGACAGGAATTTTTCCTACGCGGCTTAAGTTAGCTAGAGTTACACCTGTGTACAAAAAGGGAAGTAAATTGGAGTTAAATAATTATCGTCCTATTTCAGTTTTGTCGTGCTTTTCTAAAATATTTGAGTTAGCAATGAAAGCGCGACTAAATAACTTTTTCCTTTTAAATAATATAATATCCACAAGTCAACACGGGTTTCAAAGCCAGAAGTCAACCAACACTGCAATCTTTAATTTCATCTCTGATGTAGCAATGGATATAAATAAAGGAAAGCATGTAATTGATATTTTTGTTGATTTATCTAAGGCGTTCGATTCTATACACCATGGTATTTTGCTAGAAAAATTGTATTCTTATGGCATCAGAGATGTGGCAAACAATTGGATGAAGTCGTATTTATCTGAACGTAGTCAAACTGTTGGCATCTGTAAAGAGGTAAATGGCAGAAGAAAAATGTTTAAATCATCTTTAATGAAAGTAACAAAAGGAGTACCACAAAGATCAATATTGGGTCCTCTTTTGTTTGTTGTATATATTAATGATTTGGTTAACAGTCTAGGCTGTGTGAAGTCAACATTGTATGCTGATGACATAAATGTTCTTGTCATTGGAGACTCAGTAAATGAAGCAGAAAGGCTCACTACAAAGACGCTAACAAAAATTATTAGTTGGTTAAACATAAATAAATTAACTATGAATTTAAGAAAAACTAACATTGTCAAATTTCGATTCCCGGGCCAAAGAAATGAACTTGTACAATACGAAGCAAAAAACCTGCAACATGAAAGTTTAAGTTCATTGTGAAACTACGCCAACAACATAGGCAACCAACCTAACGTCTTTGTGGCACTGATCACGCCAGGATAACCTTCGGCTTCGTCCCCCTGCACACTTCGTTTGGAGCAAGAAATGCATAGACCACGTGACTACAAATCACAAATTTCTCACAAGATGGAGTAATAGATTGAGGTTCTTCTCATTTCTCTTCTCATTTTACATCCTCAGTTTTAAAGAGAGAGAAAGAGAAAAAGGTCAACGTGATAAAAACTAAATAAAGAGGAATATGCGAAATATAAAGGAAAAGAAAACGTGCGCATATATTGACAAATGACACATGCACTTCAAAGGAGACCACCTCAAATTTTGTTATGAACCATATATAATAACTGTGAGAATCAGCAAACCACAAAGACATAATTACACACAGTAAGTGTTATATAACACATATTTATTTAAACAAATAAAAATGCTCGCAAAAAGCTGAAAATGTCTTTAAAATCTCAACCATAACTGAAACAAGAGATTACTTCTCTATTGTTTTTCTTCGTAGCATCCATCTACATGGAGAAATGAGAAAGAGAGAACATCTTAAGAGATTCGCACGTATACAATATCGGAAACTGCTAAATGGAAAAAATTACAGTCTTTGGATGGGATTCGAACCCAGAACCATAGTATTAGAAATCCCACACTCTACCGATGTAGCTAGTCTGACAGTAATACCCTGTTCCTCCATCATTACCAATGAAAGATGGATTGGAGTCTGCAGAAAACTACGTCTAACATGTCCACGACAGACCGCCTATAACCTATGTCTAATTGGTACTTTAAAAAGCTAGTTCTACACGTGCATAGAAAAGTAAAATCAAAAGAGTAGTTAGTACACATCACTTTGTCTGTCTCACTCTATCTCTGACTATAGAAATCGAGGAAGAAGAAAAAAGTATAGAGGTGAGAACACAGGAAGAACAAGCAAAAATATTAGTTGCAGGAAACTGAATATCAAGGGGAGAGAGAGAGAGAGACATAGAGACAGAGAGAAAAATAGAGGAACGGAGCAAATGATTTAATATACATCGGAAAAGAAGGTTCACAACTGTGCTATACATTTAATGTATTGAATACTCTGCAGGCCCGTCTCCACGGGGGGGCTAGGGAGGCCGGGACCCCCCTAAAATTTGGCCGGCCCCAATAAAGGTTTCACGATAGGCTTGCAAATGAACTATAATTTGGTGATGAAGTATAATATGATTGGGTCGGGCTCCCCCTAACTTCGGCCGCCCCCCCTATATTTTTGGGCTGGCTACGGGCCTGATACTCTATTTCTTCTAAATTGCTTGCTAGATGACAAATATTAATTTGTAAAAACGTAGCAAATGCCCGCGTTGTCTTGTTTTCTTACTGTTTCAGTAATAGTGGAAAACGTGGTTTATGCAACATAATAAATTACTAATTTTCCCACAACAATCATGTAGATGTTGTTGATGATTTTGAGTTTAACGTCCGTTCAGCAGCGAGATTATATGAGACGTGGACCTACTTATTAACGTGGAATCCGAACCATATGAGCTGCTGCCGGGAATCGAAACAACCATGTACTGTTGGTAAGAAATTTCTAAGCAAAAGAAAAAACTGATCAGCAAAATACATAAAACGATAGTCCTGCAAACTATTACTTAAAGAGAATTTATTGTAAAATCAATACATCCATATGGCGGTATATAGTCCCAAAGTGATTAGAAAACTTAATATTAAACTGTCAATCACATAGTTTTACTTATTTGAATTCGATGTCATATAGGTTCGGTTTTAGCTCTAGATTTCAGCGTTCTCACTTCGATTCTTAACTTGTTGGAAATATGCATTAATCGAAATTATAAAAGTATACGAAATTTAACCAGCTAAAAGAAGAGAATAACATAAAAATCCGGATTAGAGTATTACAATAAACATGTGTATTTTGTTTAGGGTTTGCAAGTCATAGCTTATAGGAATTATAGAAAAAACGTTCGTTGTGAAAGCACAAGAAAAAAAGCAGAGAATAGACACAAACCTCAGGTGGTTTTGAACACGAGAAGGCGGAGGTAGTAGACTACTCTACTAAACCGCTCGGCTATATCTTAATTCTCTAGTACGTTTTGAAAAATATTGTCTAGAGTATTTGCACTTTACTTGTTTCTGTTTTGTTGTTTGTCATATAATGTATACGAGTGGCGAATAATAGAATAGAACTGTTTTAGACGAGTATGAACAAATTTCCCAGACAAGTTGTAATCTTATATGTATCTAAATTGCACAAATAAATCAGATTAAATCTGTAAAGTGCTTCGGGGGTTTTGATGGAAGTTAACTGTTGCATAGTTACGAGCTTTTGTTTATGCCCACCACTCGATGGAAGTTATGTTCTTGAAAGATAGTAACTGCTACTATATTCTAATGTATTGGATTTAAAAAAAAAATGGAAAATATTTTGTTACTAACAGTGAGTGAGTATTTTTGCGTGCAACAACAGTTGATTACAGGCACATCTACTTCTTCTGCGCATGTTTTTCATAATACGACGTCATGTATAGCAATATTGTGCATTATCCTATATTCAAAGACGTTTTTAGCACTTTTACTTTTGTGTAAGAATGGCGCAATATGATCATTCTGTACGTGAGAGTGTTATCGCTCTTATTGAACATGCGGGATTGAGTGTTCCTGAAGCAGGCGCTCGATTAGGCGTGCATCGTGCAACAGCGTTCAGATGGTGGAAAAAAATATGAGGAAACTGGAAGTCTAACTCGAAAATCTGGAAGTGGTCGGCCACGAGTGTCCTCACCGACACAAGACCAACGATTAGTTGATCAATGCTGTCGACAGCCTTTCATGTGTGCCCGACAACTGCAGCAGTCTACCGCCTTTCCAGGTGATGTAACTACAGTCCGACTGCGACTTCGGTCCGCAGGCTTAAGGTCCTTCCGGGCTGCTTTTAAGGAGACATTGACAGAAGATCACAAAGTCGATAGACTAGCGTTTGCAGAGCTAAATATTACTTGTCACTGGGACACTGTTGTCTTTACAGATGAGAAAATATTTTCCACTGGAAACTTTGGGCCAACACGTGTGTATCGCCCATCTGGAAGACGGTTTGATTAACAATATATGGCCCGTTCAGCGCGAATGGGTCATGTGACGATTCACTGTTGGGGATTGATATGCGAGACTGCAGGTTGAGGTGGTATCCATCGAATTATAGGCCGACTTAATGGTAAAAAAATTTTGATCTTCTCGACTTTATGCTCCCTGAAATAAAAGCACATGTTGGCGACGACGTACTCTAATCCGGATTTTTATGTTATTCTTTTCTTTTAGCTAGTTAAATTTCGTATACTTTTATAATTTCGATTAATGCATATTTCCAACAAGTTAAGAATCGAAGTGAGAACGCTGAAATCTAGAGCTAAAACCGAATCTATACGACATTGAATTCAAATAAGTAAAACAATATGATCGACAGTTTAATATTAAGTTTTCTAATCACTTTACGACTATATACCGCCACATGGATGTATTGATTTTACAATAAATTCTCTTTAAGTAATAGTTTGCAGGACTATCGTTTTATGTATTTTGCTGATCAGTTTTTTCTTTTGCTTAGAAATTTCTTACCAACAGTACATGGTTGCTTCGATTCCCGGCAGCAGCTCATATGGTTCGGATTCCACGTTAATAAGTAGATCCACGTCTCATATAATCTCGCTGCTGAACGGACGTTAAACTCAAAATCATCAACAACATCTACATGATTGTTGTGGGAAAATTAGTAATTTATTATGTTGCATAAACCACGTTTTCCACTATTACTGAAACAGTAAGAAAACAAGACAACGCGGGCATTTGCTACGTTTTTACAAATTAATATTTGTCATCTAGCAAGCAATTTAGAAGAAATAGAGTATCAGGCCCGTAGCCAGCCCAAAAATATAGGGGGGGCGGCCGAAGTTAGGGGGAGCCCGACCCAATCATATTATACTTCATCACCAAATTATAGTTCATTTGCAAGCCTATCGTGAAACCTTTATTCTGGCCGGCCAAATTTTAGGGGGGTCCCGGCCTCCCTAGCCCCCCCGTGGAGACGGGCCTGCAGAGTATTCAATACATTAAATGTATAGCACAGTTGTGAACCTTCTTTTCCGATGTATATTAAATCATTTGCTCCGTTCCTTTATTTTTCTCTCTGTCTCTATGTCTCTCTCTCTCTCTCCCCTTGATATTCAGTTTCCTGCAACTAATATTTTTGCTTGTTCTTCCTGTGTTCTCACCTCTATACTTTTTTCTTCTTCCTCGATTTCTATAGTCAGAGATAGAGTGAGACAGACAAAGTGATGTGTACTAACTACTCATTTGATTTTACTTTTCTATGCACGTGTAGAACTAGCTTTTTTAAGTACCAATTAGACATAGGTTATAGGCGGTCTGTCGTGGTCATGTTAGACGTAGTTTTCTGCAGACTCCATTCCATCTTTCATTGGTAATGATGGAGGAACAGGGTATTACTGTCAGACTAGCTACATCGGTAGAGTGTGGGATTTCTAATACTATGGTTCTGGGCTCGAATCCCATCCAAAGACTGTAATTTTTTCCATTTAGCAGTTTCCGATATTGTATACGTGCGAATCTCTTAAGATGTTCTCTCTTTCTCATTTCTCCATGTAGATGGATGCTACGAAGAAAAACAATAGAGAAGTAATCTCTTGTTTCAGTTATGGTTGAGATTTTAAAGACATTTTCAGCTTTTTGCGAGCATTTTTATTTGTTTAAATAAATATGTGTTATATAACACTTACTGTGTGTAATTATGTCTTTGTGGTTTGCTGATTCTCACAGTTATTATATATGGTTCATAACAAAATTTGAGGTGGTCTCCTTTGAAGTGCATGTGTCATTTGTCAATATATGCGCACGTTTTCTTTTCCTTTATATTTCGCATATTCCTCTTTATTTAGTTTTTATCACGTTGACCTTTTTCTCTTTCTCTCTCTTTAAAACTGAGGATGTAAAATGAGAAGAGAAATGAGAAGAACCTCAATCTATTACTCCATCTTGTGAGAAATTTGTGATTTGTAGTCACGTGGTCTATGCATTTCTTGCTCCAAACGAAGTGTGCAGGGGGACGAAGCCAAAGGTTATCCTGGCGTGATCAGTGCCACAAAGACGTTAGGTTGGTTGCCTATGTTGTTGGCGTAGTTTCACAACGAACTTAAACTTTCATGTTGCAGGTTTTTTGCTTCGTATTGTACCAATAACTGTAGACACTGTAGAATTATGTCAAACAACATCTATTAAATTTCTAGGAGTATATATTAATGAAGATTTAACATGGAATACTCATGTTGAATACATTAATACTAAACTCGGTTCACTCTGCTTTGCATTCCGTAGGTTGCAAGGTGGTTTGTGCAACGAAGCTGTCATGTCCTTATACTATAGCAAAATTTTTTCAATAATAAGCTATGGTGTTATATTTTGGGGGAATTCGAGAATAAGTGCTAGTACATTCCGAATACAGAAAAAAAAATATTAGAATAATGTTTAGTATGCCTGAACGATCCTCATGTAAAAATATTTTTAAAAAATATAAATTATTGACATTACCTAGTTTATATATATATATCGCACAATTATGTATGTAATCGAGCACAACGATTTATTTACTTTAGCTAATACGATTCACTCATACAATACTAGGCAGAATTGTAATATGTATATTATCCAACAGAATTATGCAAATTTTAGCAAAACTGTGTACATGAATTGTATAAAATTATATAACAAATTACCAACAAAGTATAAGGACATTAACGAAAAACGGATATTCAGAAATACTCTGTTAGAATTATTGTTAGAAAAAAGCTATTACTCTGTGGAAACTTATCTTACTGATAATATATAGAGAATGTAAATCATATCTGACAACTGTAATGCTTAATTGAGGATTGTCCTCATTTGTAAGCTATGAACAGGCAAATAAATATGAATGTATGAATATATGAAAGCTACTGCCAGAAATGAACTGTGAAATGAATAAAGCATCACTTATAATGCCCCTTTAAAATTAATATGACAATTTTAGAGTGACCAGTTACAAAAAATAATATTGCATTAGAAGGGCATGCAAAAGTCTTGCTGGAAATAAATAAAAATTTCTGAGGTTGTTATTGTTATTATCATTTGTCTCCCAATTATTGGCTGAGACGTGAACCATTAACAACCTTCTTCAAGTTGCTGAATGGATTTCTTTCCTCTTTTCTTGTCGCAGTCCATGTCTCTAGCGATGTGAGGGACAGTTCATCCCGTTGTTGCTCGACTTGTGTATTCCTCTTGCAAATCTCTTGCAAAGTAACAGATAGTTGTTCTTTACAGCCTTTAGAACGAGGAATTTTGACAGCCTGTAGAATTTTGCGCTGTGATTCGTATCACAAATGTCAGTAGCACTTTTGATATTTCGTAACCAAAGGTTTGGAGGGGTCCGTACCCCATCCATTTTTTTAAAGGAAAATACGTAACACATATTCTCTCATTTTACGTCTACAATATCTGTGCACAATTTCGTTCACCTCTGTCCACTTGTTTTTGCCTTTCGGGTGTTAAATTTCAAAATTTTGGACGGGGGCTTTTGCCCCCCTAAAACCGTTTTTCCGCAGAAAACAACCCATATTCGTTTATTTTTTGCGTATTGTTCATACACAAAGTTTCGTTGCAATTCTTCACGTCCTTTACACACATCTGACATACTGTTACTACCACTTTTGATATTTCATGATCAAAGGGTTCGAGGGGACCGTGCACCAACTAGCCGTTTTTCCAGGAAAATACGAACCACGTATTCCCTCACTTTCCACCTGCAATATCTGTGTATAATTTCGATCACTTCTGTCCACTTGTTTTTGTCTTTCGAGTGCCAATCTTCAGTTTTGGGTGGGGACTTTTGCCCCCTAAAACCGTTTTTTCCGCAGAAAATAAAAAGACGTATTCGTTTATTTTATGTGTAGTTTTATCTTGCCAGCAAAACCTGCCAAGTTTTTTTCAAATATGAGTCTTCCTTGGGAAGTGTTACTTGTGAGATACGTTCGGTGAATCAGTTACTTTAAAGGAAATAAAACAAGTGGTTTAAGGCGGTTTGTTTTGTAGATCGTAAAGCACTCTTAAAGGTTAGTTCTAGTCCCACCATGATTTTTTTTTATATGTTCTCGAAGTTTCTCTTCGTATTCCTATGGATTCGATCAAATAGAATTTTGAATAGAAACCGAAATTGGTATATCTATTTGTGACCACTCCACGAAGCTAAAAACAATGGATTTTGCATTAGACGCTTGAAGAAAAATCTCCTGGAACCATGATCTCACAACACATGATGTTAATTGTCCCGGATTTGACGCTTTCACAAGGATATTTTCAAATTTAAAGAGGTTGTGTTGGACTATAAGACCAAATGTTCCATTGTTTTCCTACGAAACAATTAACAGTGGTGATAACAAAACACTATTTGCAGAAATTAAAGGCTGTATGATGTAGCTACGAGTCATAGAATTTACTGACTGTGTCACACTTTCTACTGTTTGTATCCCTGTAAACACTAGAGTACGTCCCGTCTGCATTTCCAAATTAAACCGTATTGATCAGAGTTATAAATATTTTCTTTTCCAATAACACGTGTTGCTTCACATTCGCGACAAATGCATTGGCACTGGCTTCTAACTTTTTGGGCTATAGATTTAATCAAACGTCCTGTTAAAATAAGTACAGAAAAGGGTTTCAAATCAGTCTGCACCTTCTCTCAGTAGTTCCTGCCAATTATAATTGTTCTCGGCTAACTGCAGAACATTTCAAACCAGAAGACTATTTGTAATTGTAATCATCATATTGGATCCGCCAATTTGAATTTTGTAATTTTAACGTCAGGTTCTGAATCACCTGTCCTAAAACCCCTTGGCAGTAAGCTGGCCGTATCATTTAATCTTCTATTTTAATAACTATTTTCTGTTTATGCTTGGAGGCCACCTCTAACGTTCAAAGGGTGGTTTCTACCCTTAAACCCGCACCATTACCAAAGTAAAAAAAAAAATCGTGAGGATTATTTTTTGATATTCTACAAGTATGCACATTTTTCATTCATATTAGTAAATTACACTTCCGTAAGTCTCCTTGTTAGTGCTGTTCAAATGGAACAAATAAGTTAATTGGCGGACATGAAGTCAGAAAAACGAAAAAATACGCCAATGTTACGAAGAGATTGAGCAATAACAATGAGACTCAATAACAATGTTAATCAGTTTACACTATTGCAGAGTGGCTACGCTATGACACTTCATGATTGTTCATTACAAGCATATGATTAATGCGATCAAATATTAGGCTCTACACCGAAACGTCCTTTACAGCCAAGCGTCCTTACACCGAAACGTCCTTACACTGTAACGTCCGTACACCGAAGCATCCGCACACCGAAACGTCGTACACCGAAACATTCTACACCAAAACGCCCTACACCGAAACATCCTAGACCCTTCTTTATGCTTTAACATTATAATTCTCTTTAAGTTATGATTTTGCCATTTCAAACCATAGAACGAGAAATAAATGTAAATGTTCTATTTATTAAGAAGACCTTTCAGGCAGTAATAATTTCAAGGGGTGACCTAAGGGAGAATTTGAGACCCTGTCGACCTCAGAAATTTCACCCTTGGGGAGAATCTTCTGAGATCATCACTGCTTACAAATAGTTTTTCATTTCAAATCAGAGGATAATAATGGAAAATTGATCATACTTGATGTTTTCTTTTCAGCTATGGAGTTTAGATTTGCAGTTCATATAATGTTCTGTTCTAATCGAATTTGAAAGAAAAGTAGTTGCCAGGGAGTTATTTAAAGAAATGTTCTTACGAGGAAACCTTTTCTTGTGTCACACGAAATGTGGAACGAGACTATGGTCAATCGATTTGTGTTAGTGAACACGAAAATCCATAGGCGGGAAAAACCCTCGATCGCAACCGTTCCGTTCTTAGGAGGGGGGAGAGTAGGGGCACTGCCAACACAACACGTTCTGGATAATGAGACGAAATATAGCGCAAGTTCGGTGAAAATATGCATACAAATGCAGTTAAACATATACTACAATGCAACATTACATTCGACAATACTCTGACAAGTGAGGGCAGTGGCATAACACATAACGATAGAAGAGGAGGCGGATAAGCACAAGTACAGAATTCTGTAAATATAGTCATATAATCGAGGAAAACGAAGAACCAAGACGTTAGGGGTATAGTACAGTAATAATACATGGCCAAGTAATCAATCACAAACTATAGACAGCTGTAAATCTCAACATAAGGCAGAAATGGAAGAGAGCTATGGAGGGAATTGACCGTAGAGTCCGGACTCCCTCTCCTCTTAACGTCCGATGTGTGTAGACTGTTCTAGTTGTAACGGCAGCACTTGGTCTCAGTTTTTGCCCCTGGGTCTCTTCCTAAGGACCCATGGTCCCTGGCCCAGGCTCAATGACCTAGGAGTACTTAGGACCAACCCCTGTAGATTTTGACAGGTGTACCTTGGCCCACTCCCTAAATTTTGGAAGGGTTACGTAGACCACCCCCTTAAAATTTGGAAATTGCCAAATTTAAAAATTGGGTACGGTAGCCTAGGACCAGGGTATGTAACTCTATAAGTTTTGGGGTCTATCTCATTCCCCTTCATGGTTAAAAATTGGCAAAAATTTAAATTTCGGAACTGTTTGACCTAATTTATCCACTTTGATGAGGTCTTATTACGATATATGGTTTCATGGGCATGTACAGGGGTCCATTCCCTTTCATAATACATAAGTACATTGGTGCACCCCCTTGAAAATATAAAGGGTGGGTCAAGGTACTCCTGCCAAAATCTACAGGGTGTGGTCCTGATGCAGGAACCCAAGGGCCAAAAGTGAGACGAAGTGCTGCCCTTACTACTACGACAGTCTATACACATCGGACTTTACGAGGAGAGGGGGTCCGGACTCTACTGTTAATTCCCTCCATAGCTCTTTTTCTTCCATTTCTGCCTTATGTTGTCGTCTACAGCTTGTCTATAGTTTGTGATTGATTACTTGACCATGTATTATTACTGTACAATTCCCCTGACGTCTTGCTTCTTCGTTTTTCTCAATTATATGACCATTTTACTTGCGCTTATCTGCCCCCTCTTCTATCGTTATTTACGCCACTGTCCTCACTTGTCATAGTATTGTCGAATGTAATGTCACATTGAAGTATATGTTTAGCTGTGTTTGTACGCATATTTTCATCGAACTCGCGCCATGTTTCGTCTCATTATCCAGAACGTGTTGTGTTGGCAGTGCCCCTTCTCTTCCCCCATAAGTACGGAACGGTTGTGATCGAGGGTTTTTCCTGCCTATAAATTTTCGTGTTCACTAACACAAATCGATTGACCATAGTCTCGTTCCACACTTCGTGTAATACCAGAAAAGATTTCCTCGTTAGTCTTCTGATGAAAATAGGAACACACTTTGAGAAAAACAGAGACTTCCTACACGGTTTGAACACATGAACGTCTGATTAACAGATTATTGACTCAAACCGTTCGAATATTTTGTATACCATCAAAGAGGCTCTTTTGACTGTTGTGTAACGTTGTTTTCTACTCTACACTAGATTTTGTTTATTTCGGTACGACCATGAGTTTGCTGTAAATATTTGGGCGTTACAAGTCTTGCAATGTATAAAACTATTTTCCGAATAAATCACATTCGATTTTACGTCCTAATAACTTATATAAAACACTTTGAATATTTAAATTATTGTAGTTGGAGTGGTCGCTTATGTTTTCATAGTTATGAGTCTCGATACTGAAACCCGCCTAGCCTGGGGATTTATTTCTACTTATGTGAAATATGGTACTGGGTAAATCCTTCAATGCATGGGTCCTGGTGTCTTCAAAAGGTTAAATAAATACGTAGTTTCAGGTGCTTCCTGTAAAACATATCCCATCGAAAAGAGTAAACCTGTCACAAAGTAAGCCAAGTGCCTTAAAGGATAGCCTATAAAGGTAAAATTAAGTTATTTGGAAAGTATAGTTTTGTACTCCCCCATCTGCGGTTTACCAAGTGTTTATGACTTCACTTTTCAAAAAACCAAAAACAGTTGGCCGACTTATTTGATTTCAGTACTTTTCGCGGCGGTCGCTTGGCTAGCGTTTCGACAAATCCACTGTTTTTGATGGGATATCACTTCTTTCTTGAAAGGTTGCATCAGCATTTTCTTGATTTTCATCTTTATTTAAAACCCTTTTCCAAACCGAAAGTCAATGAATGTTTAGATCGTTTTTTGGAGATGATCTACTGTGTGCATTGTTTTTGAATGCGCAGTACTTCAGTTGAAAGTTAGGTCAGTGGTAGAGTGGTCGGTTGTCGTTGCAGGGGTCCCTGATTCGATTCCAGCTCACGTTCCTTACTTTTTTCTGCACGAGTATAATAAGCACGCCGTATTTGATTCAAAATAAAGAAGTCTTGTATTCTGTTTGGAAAAATCTGTGATGTTGATAATTTAGTGAATACCCTCCGAGTCCTCAATTACATACTCCTGTTTTTTTTCAGTCAATTTAACTTTTAACAAGCAACTGTTTTGAACGAACTGAAACGTTCTTGATTTATGCAAGCCAGAATAAGTAACGCTTTAGATGAGTAGTTAGAGTTGTGGTTTTCTAAACTTGAGGCCCGGGTTCGGTTTCCGTCCTTATCACCTTTTAAAACGTTTCATTTACAAGGCTGAGCTCCAGTTGGATGCTGCTAAATGAAAGATAATCTCCAGTAGAGAAATTCAGTGATCTTGAAAATAAAGCAAGAAAAATGAATGGAGAAAACCAGTTGCAGAGTTAATTCTATCAATGGTTCTATATTTGATAGTATCCGTTAATTTCGTGCATTTTTAAGTTCTTGTTTATTGACACTATATTCTCCCCTTTTCTCTTTGTATCTCAATGTGTAAAATTTCACAAATAGTATAAAAATCATGAACTCTCAATTATATTTGTAATCTAACGGAAATACCTAAATAAGGGATACGTTCTCCAACTCGTTTGAGTGTTATCGAATATTGCATTTTTAATATTTACAAATAAATTACCAATAGTAATTCAAAAATTATTTAACGAATAATGAAATCTGCAATATCTTCTTTCGAAGTAGTATTACGTATGAATCAGTAGCGCCGGAACCTGGGAGCTCAGGCCCTGTTAGATCCCCAAAATTTTCATTGGGGTTTGGGTTCTTCCCCTCAAATTATCCATCCATACTTTTAATTAATTTGCTCGTAGGACTAGCGCGAATCTCGGCGCAAAGCTTTGAATTAGTTGAAAAAGATAACCTACAACATATACCGCATAATCTATCCGTATATTATTTGATACGCGGATATGTATAGTTATTTGAAGTAAGGAAACTTGCTTGTATAATCCTCATTTCAGTTAATTATAAGATTAACTAAGTCCCCCGACTGTTATCTTCTCTTCGGCGACTCTGGTATCCGTATATTTTTTCAAGTGGCCGTGTATAATTTAATGTGTGTATCATACAAACAAGAAGTGCTGTGAGTTCAAGTATCCAAAGACTCCCTTTTGTCATTTCGTAATTTAGCGTTTTGCTCCACTTCTGCACAAAAACACTCTTTACGATTTGTTCTTTCAACAGTTGTGGGCAACTTCACGCTGCTGTTCTAGCTACTCTACCAAGCATAATTAATCTTGGAGCAGGCGTAGTTGGGTTGCCTAACTGATTTTGCACCTCACGAATTTCTGTGGCCTCTGTACACTGCAACGTATTTGTGCAGACTTTCTCGAAGATCCTTTGTCGTTTTTGAAATATAAGAGAGGTGACCCCGAAACAAAGCGCCAGAAATAGCCGCTAAGCAAGTTTTGTGAGAAATTGAGCCTAAGATAAATCTGTTTACTCTACTCGAAATAGGTAGTTTTACAAAATTTCGTGATAGTCGTAAGAACTTTTTTTAAATTAAAATTTTCCGCCTCCAGAATGAAGTTCCGAAAATTCAACTGAACTAATTTGCGGAACTTGAAACTTAGCTAAAACGCTTTCTTGTACATGAAAATGCATTTGCGAAAAACATTCGTGTACATAGTTGGTTCTATTTGAATTATAATTGAGGCGCTGCAAAAAAGGAAGCGTCCAGAAACGCCAGTAAATTAATTGCAAGTAAATGATCCATATCTAAATCATTTTCTTGTACGAGAAAATGCATTTTTACAAAATTTTGTGAACATTCTTTGTTGTTTTTATAATATAAGTGCGGCTCCGCCAAATTGATTCATCCAAAAACGCCACTAAACCAGTTTTTTCAAAGATAAACCCAACCTAGATCAATTTTTCGTATCAAGAAATGTTTCACCACTAAATTTCATGTAAATCGTTGGAGCCGTTTTCAATATAATTTGCTTTCAATTTTTCCTGCATTTTAACACGAAAGCCCTACCAATGATGACGTCACATTTTCATCCACAGGATGTGTATCGGTGGCTACAGCTTTAGGAAGTGCACGGCCCAAATGGGAACAATGTTGGTCTACTTTTAGTTCTTAAACAACTAGCACTATTTCTCCCTTCCTACCAATCATCAATACATGCCATCCAACACTAATGAACATAAGAAGTACAACTAAAGAATAAAATAATTTTTAATGAGCATTTTCTCCTTTCATGGTATAAATAACGCAGATATAGTAATGTGTATTAAAGCAGCTTTTTTAATAAAACGGATTTTCTTCCTCGTCCCTTTTATCTGCAATCATGTAGAACAACAATTTTAAAAAGAAACATTATTTTAAAATTCACAATAAATAAATATAAAAGAGACGTCATAGTAGCCATTGAATCGAGCGGCATTTGGGGCCTCGAAAGGCTCAATTTCAACAAAGAAGTAGGCCTACGTATTGTACACCTTACTGGTGACAAGCGGGCTACTACTTTTCTGATACAACGTATCAGCATAGCAGTTAAGCGAGGAAATGTGGCTTCCATTTTAGGTACATTACCTCCTGGAAATTTATTAGAAGAAGTTTTTCTGTTATAACTGACTGTTCAGAATTTACTGTTTATCTTTCTGTAAAAAAATGTCAAATTAAAAAAAATATTTAAAGAAAAAAGAGACTACGAATAAGTGTATTTTATAAAAATAAGAGGAAAATGTTTCAAAGACATCAGTATAACTATAAATACAACATTTGTCAATTCGGCCTTATTTGAAATGGTTTTAAAACTTATTTCATCAATAAAAACTAAAATTCTACTTGTACTGTTTGTTAATTTGAATTATTAAAACAGAAAACATATAACAACTTTCTTATGGAAAACTATCTGTGACTGAAGGAATGCTTGAAAGAATTAATTCATCTTGATTTTTGCAGTAATACGCTATAGATAATCGATTATTTAGAAGAACAGAGTTCATATTTGTATGTTGGTGGGCCAATATTAATAAACTTATCTAAAAAATATTTTGTAATCCTACTAATATAAAATGGGATTAGATTTACTTTAAACATTTATATGCATTTATAATTGGTACTTACTCGACCCCTAATGGAATGTGTATTGGTATTGGTGGAGGTGCCTGTTGAATCAAGTTTAAAACTTCCATTTTGTCTGTAAAAGCAAACAAATTATTTAATTAGTATCAGTTGTAACCACAATAAAAAAGAATTGTTTCTAAACCTTGGCATAATTTAGAATAAAATTCTAGCAACACTGTATACTAAACATTTAAATTTCGCCATCATGATGAAAGAATAAATAGCAGAAGTTTGTAAAATGTCAGCTGAATTGTATCACATTCGTCTACGACATATTCACTTTCGTTCTCATTTATAGAAATAATATCCACCTTACCGTCATAATAGCTAAATGTTGACAGTTTCGTGATGAGGTAACGCCACTGACCCAGATTACTTGCTTACAGTAGAGTACACCTTTAAAAATACTTTTTAGTATCTCTTACAAATTTTGGGTGTAGATTACTCGTGATTTTTGAAGATGATAATATTATATTACCTGAAAGATATCTACTCAATAAAGCTGCAAAACAACAAAAAACGTGTTGTTTCCATGGCTTCAATTGTTTTGTAATCTGAATTTCTGTCAACAACAACCGTCGTGGCAAGATAGAGTAGGGGTAACGTGCTGGATTTATAACTAATACAGCTAACCAATATAGGTTAAAGTGCTTTTTAAGTCAAAGATTCTTTTACAAGCAGATCATGAAGAATCAAAGAATGACTTCTCATACTAAACGAGCAATCCTTAAGAAAGTATAAACACACACCTGTATTACGGAGGCGATTTACGAATGTTGGTTATAAAAGACCAAACATCTACGGGGATTACCAGGACAGTTCGAAACTTCATTGACCTGAAATATCCCCTTTCCATGTTATTGGTCTTACTTAGAAATACCACACCATTTGTTAAACAACTTTCGTTAGAGTAATTCGTGGAGTATAGGTATCGTGCTGGACTTTCAACTGGAAAACCTAGGTTCGATTTTACACCAGCTAAAATCTTTTTCACATAAAATAATGGCTGCAAGCAGAGATACATCTGCGGTTACACAACATACCATCTCAAAAGTTACCGTATAAATATATATTTTCCCTCCACGTATCTAATAACTAAAATATTTTGTTCGCGCAATATCAACAGAAAGTACTTTGCTAATACGAAGCAACGGAGGTAAGAAAAAATACAACACAAAAAACCGTTTAGGCGGGAAAAGAACCCAGACCTATATTGAGTGTCAATAAGGTTGAGTCTATTATACACGGCATTTCATTCCCACCTTGCCCGCCAGAGAAACTATTAAATCGAAAGGAGCACTTTTCCACGTGTCTCATATATTATAACTATATACGCTGCCGACCACACAACTGCCAAATGGCGTTTGTGTGAATGTGGTTCAAAATTAAAATATTACGATTTTAGAGCATCTATTATGACTATTTTCCAAACCGTTGTTCCGATAATAACTTACTTCCGATTTGGAGGCTAGATGTGTGGTATGCATTCTAAACTTGTTATACGAGGATCAGCAACGAGAATAAAAGGGGAAATTTTGTGCGATCATTTTTCCGATTTCTTGTATCGTTCGGAGATATCAGCTAATTTCCGGTTTGAACAACACACTGTTGTCACGAGACACTATATTGTACAAGTGATGACCAGTGTTTTTTACATACATGTATTTCTTTTTTTGTGGGAAGCACCGTTGGAGCTCTGACAGTGCCTCTCGGAGCACATCAAAATAATACCTTTTATAATACAAAAATAAATAGAATATTACCAGCAGTGGCCCACCGGAAAACCAATTGTTCCCCCGGAACATTCTTTCTAAAGGGGGCGCGGAGGCTCAGTAGTAGACCTGCTTGAGGTCTCTGGTTTGATCCCAGCTCACGCCGTGTGGACTTTGTGGTGGACAAACATCGTGCTCCTGGGTTTTCTCGGGGTTCTCCCGTTTCCTCCTACTTTCTTCATTTCACTCATTTTTCATTATCGCCGTCTCTTTTAGCCTAACCGGCATAAACGTGGAACTTAAATATTTCATTTTCATTATTTCTGAAAGAAAGACTAGTGATGCCCCATTTCCAAAGCTACATACCTTTGGATATAAAGACTTCTGTCTCGTCTCGAAGCTTCACACGAACAAACTGCCTCGTCTCCAGACCATCTCAAGAGTTGCCGTGTAAATATATCCTTTCCTTCTACGTATATAATAATGAAAATATTTGTTCGCGGAATACAAACAGAAACTAATTTGCTAATACGAAGCAATGGTGATAAGAGAAAATATGCAAGACAAAATGAGGTTCTGTCGGGAATCGAACCCAGACCTGCTGCTTTGAAAACAGACACGTTACTTCTGACCCAAGTTACTACGTTGGTTTATGTTTGTTCTATTACCCTTAACATATCGCATAACAAGGCAGATCAAACCAATTCAACAACATGGCAACTTTGCATTCAAGATGGCGACTTCTCCAATGATTTGTTTCTTCGCTTAAACTACACTTCATCCTTAATAATATAGGAAAACCTGACTTTCCTACAGTGAGCACAACTTACAATTTCCATGGTTACAAACGTTTGAAATGCCATCTTGAATCGAAGATGACGACTTTTCCAACATGTCCAATTTTTCCCCTTACATACGCTGTAATCTACACACTTGAACGCAATTTCGTGTTTCCAACATATCTACAAGTTGTCTAGGATTAGACACCCCCTTTTAACATTCCTAGCACTTTCTTACACCAAAGATGACTGTTTCATTCAAGTTTAAACACGGATTCGCAAACTACGCATCAGAATAAACATAATTACGACATGTCGACGTTCTTGCAACACCCATTACAAATTTCACATTTTCTCGATTTGCGCCGCCAAACCAAAAAGAATTTTAATTCTGTTTTTTCTAACACAAACTATGTTCCTATCTTCACTGGCTGACAAAATATGACGTTTCTATGATGTGTGCAAATACTATAAAAACCAGCATTTCGAAACGACGAATAATTTCGACACTTTATTTACATGGAAAATATCGCCTTTTTCACGATATCCGAATTTTCCCGTTACTCACATCACATGATGAACAAGTATGCAAAATTTGGTGTTTGTATGTTTTGGAGAAGTATGCACACAATTAAGTGTGATTGCGACTTTAGAGGTATATAATTCTCCTTTACTCCCTACTATAATTTACTGTTCCAAGCTCTAGCTACCCCTACAAAGGGAGAATTTTACAATATACAGGAACTAACTTTCGGCTAGCTGGAAACTTCGCACCTAGAACCTATCATTTGCTCGGCCTACGTCCTTATACCTCTTGCTTAAGACTTTACTTCCGTACTTCGGATGGCCAGAACAAGCTTATACAAGGGGCAGTCTGAAAATAAGTTTCCTCTCGTTTTCTCCAGGAAAGCGAACAGCAATGGGGAAACAAGAGAGCGGTTGCACGCGCAACACACCCAGACACAAGTGGTTATTTTTCGCCCGCGATCCTGCAGATGGAGCCGTCGCAACGCCTACGCAAAGCGAAGACGTGTCTCTCAGGCTACGCCTGGTACCTATGGAGAGAATGTGCGTTTTGACATCGTGGTCAAAGGAGGAAATGTGAACGATTGTCTGCTATGAATGGACATATAGTGTATTGGGAGCATAAGTCAATAACCGGCTTGTGGAAGTCGATGGGCCTGATGTGATGTCGAAACAAATGATGCAGAGATGCTGCCACCAATTCAGTAGGAGGCAGCAGCAAGTGCTGGATACACCGAGACGTTGAAGGACGTGCACGGACACTGCAAACGAAAATGCCAGGATGGTGGATGACATGATTAAAGCTAACCGGCGTATCACCATCGATGAAGTGGTGAAAGAACTTGGAATCGGACATGCGCGAGTTCACAAAATCATCCATGACATGCTTGGCTACCGGAAAGTATCAGCACGATGGGTGCCTCGACAACTGAAATCTAACCCATGTGGAACAACGAACGATCGTCAGCCTGGAACATCTCGTACGTTACCATCGTGATAACAATGACTTTCTTTCCGGATTCTGGCGGGAATGAAAGGTGGGTCCACTACGGCATGCCCAAATCGAAGAGTGCATCGATGGAGTGGAAACATCAGTCATCAACAGTCCGCAAGAAGTTCAAAACAACGCCCTCTGCAAGGAAAGTCTTACTCATAATGTTTTGGGAGCCAAAGAGGTGTTTTGCTGGACTTTTTTGGACGTTGAAACCATCACTGCTGCGCTGTACTGTCACACCCTGTCGAAATTGAAGGGGGTGATTCGGAACAAGCGGCCTGGCCTTCTCACATCTGGTGTTCTGTTGTTGAATAACATTGTAGACCTCACTCAGCGACGGCAACGTAAAACCATATTGCAACTCTTGGGTGGGAGTGCCTTGCTCATCCGCCATACAGTCCTAATTTCGTACCCAGAGACTTCCATCTATTTCCAGCTTTGAAGAAGATTTTCAGCGGCAGGCGCTTTAAAAGCAATGTTGAAGTCACAGAAGCTATTTGACGTATCTTCCATATGCAGAGTCCTGGATTTTTCCTGGAAGGGTTTTTGAAGTTTATAGACTAGTATGAGAACTTTCTCAATGTATGTGGTACTTATGTGAGAAATAAAGGTACGTCTGATCTTTAATGTTACATGCTATTTTTGGTCTTGCATCCCCACCTCTGTCCACAGCCGCCTAGGGAATTTTTATTTTCGGACTCCCCCTCGTACATCACTGTGCAAATTTTTAATCAATTTTTCTCTTTGGATACGCATTTCAATCAAAGTAAAGTGATAGTAATCTATGTCAACTCAAGTGCTGTGTTCTATCCATTTCAGATGGCTCACTCGTTTTCCCCCGATGATGTGACTGACAGCCTCGAAGTCATTTTTTATATTGAGAAAAAATTAGAAATTGCTTCTTCTACCATTAACAATGGGATTTCCAGAAACGTCGTGGCATATTCCCACGTGTTTTAATAAGCAGTTTATATACCTAGTTCCATATCTCTAACATCTCTCTAATCTCAAGGGATTTCTAGATATGGTCATCTTATTATAACAATTGCAAACACCACCCTATTTCTTCCCGCAATTTTCTTTCCTTCAAAGGGAAATATTAAACACGCTGAAACTCGCCTTTATTTTTTTTAAATTAAAAGTATAAATGCCAAGTTTCATATCTCTAACTTAAAAGAATTCCGACATATGGTCTTCCTTTTACAAAAATCGTAACCAAACACTTTTCCTCTTTACGCTTCTAGGAAAATGTCAAAAAACGGTGAAATATATATTTAATTATTTTAAATTGGAACTCCATATACCAAATTTTATTTGTCTCTACCTATCAGAGATTCGGAGATATGGACATTTTACTATAATAACTGCCACCTCTATTTTTCCTTTCCTCGGCGAATCTCCAAAACTCCTTCCTCAATAGTATCTCACATCACAAATCCTATGCATTGTCAAAACTTAAAGTTAGTAGCTTAAGTTGTTTGGCCTGTACATTGGTCGGTCATTCACACTCAGAACTTTCTATAGAGAAGATATCAATTTCTCCGAATCTCGGAAGGATAGAGACATGAAATTTGGAATATGGACTTCCCATTTATAACTAGGCACATGTTTCGCTGTTTCTTGATATTTCTTCTAGAAGGGAAGAAAAGCTACCCTTCCTCGCCTAAATTACGGAAGTCTTTCCATTAGTGGTACAGTACGTAACAAATCCTATGGACTGCCAAAATTTCAAAGCTTTAGCATAATTGGTTTGGCTTGGATGTAATTTTTTAAGCCTATCAAGACTTATTCTTTTATGTATGGAGATTAAATACTACAATACTACAACTAAGCAAGTCTGTTTTGAGATGTATTTCGAAGAATTGAACCTCTTCGAACATTGAGAGCAATTGCCACTTTGCCCTATATGATGAACGATCATGGACATACAGTTAGTATAATGATCGCAACATTTTCCAAAATATATTGTAATATTTTGAAATTTTTTTTTAAAAAAAAATGTTTCCATGCTATTCCCGTTAAGAGTCCAACTGCTAGTTACATAGATTACTGTGCTATTGCACTTCTCAAACGACGCCTTTCTTACGTCTAATCGCACAGTATACAGCCTCTGGAAAATTTGTAAGCAAAAGTGGAAAATATTCCCATGATACAGTTGCAACGAAGTTATCTGCAATCAAAACTGCGATAGCGTGCAATAATCCATACCGATGGCCATCACATCGATCATGATCTACGGTGACGGAGTGGAATATCTTTCATAGGCAACAAGTTCAATTAGTCCGAATGGAAACAGATCAGCCACTGTAGTCATGCATTTGTGCATGTGGTAGGTACATCGTAGTACTTAAACTTGCCTTTAAACTTGAAGAAAAGCCTACAGCCAATCTGTCAGTTCATGTTCAATTGGGTGCATAAGCGGAGTTAGGAATTGTCTGCTGGGGGCAGACCTTTCGGTCGGTCTCGGATCTGTGGAACATTTCCTAGACGAGTGTGGAGTTAATATGAATAACTCATTTTGCGTCAAAAGTTGCGGAGAAGCAATGCCCCAAGCCCCCTATAGCTCTGCCCATGATGGGTAATACACGTTCAATGCATCGAATCCTGCCATGACTCGTCTTTTATTCATATAACTTAAATTATCCCATGATCATCTTGATCAACATCGACAGCTATGCTCTCGTCGAGAATTCAACTCAGATAACTCGCAACTTAGGCACTCTAGTGAATCGTTCTTCAATACGGTTATAATGCTTATGTAATTAAATGTTTGTTGTAAAAACATATATATTTATTTTCCCAACACTGTATACATAGGTGAATACATCTATAAGGATGAAAGTTGTCCTTTCTGGAAATGCTCAAATTTACACAGAATAAAATTATACTTTAATACATTTGTAATGCATTTTGTTAACTAATAAACTCTACAGATTTTTTTCTGGGTACAGTATAATTTTATTTCAGAGTCTTTTCTGAGAAAATGTAGGTTGCTTGCAAGTCAAGGGTCCAAATGGATGAATCGAGTTGCGGGATGAGATGTAGTGTGCCTGTTAAAGTATGTGAAAATATGTCTATGTGAAAAGTTATAGCGGCTGAGTGCTATAAGAAGCGGAGGAAAAGGGGATCAAAGTAGGTGGAAGAAGAGCTATGGTATCTTATAGAAATACATCAAATAAACTGTTGAATCGGAAAAATAATGAAACATAAACAATGTAAACGGTGATAGGTTTACATATTGGCGAAAGAAGATTCGAAACAGTAGTTCACAAACCTCCGACGCATCTTGAAATCCGCTATTTTGAAATCTGTATTATTATTTTTTTTATTTTTTTTGTTTATTTATTGAAATAGAAAGGTAGTCATGTCATATATTAATTAGGGCCAGCATATTCTCAAAAAGTCAATTATGAACTTTAGTGGTCGTTATCTGTACTTATTTGGAAGATTTAGGAGCATCTTTTCAGTTATTTACGAAACTTAAGGAGACTGATATTTGTATGTTGTGATACTCGTAGCCCCTACTTAGCACACGGCGTTTATACCAGGAATGTAGACTTAGTCGAACGCCCATTCGGAGGATACTTTCCACCAACAAGTAGCACCCATACAAATTCTAGCTTCAACAGCATCTAACAGAGGACGATCCAAACCGTCGGATATAGTTTGCAGAATGGATAACAGCACAACTGGCAACCAATTCTGATTTCCCTTTGACCGCGCTGTTCTCCGATAAGGCGAACCTTTACGTCAACGGAGAAGTAAACAAACCACAGATACTGGAATGACAATAACCCTTTTTAGAGTAATACATCAGGAATGATTGGTGGTTAACAGGTTAAGGATTGATGTATTTTTGCCACGAGTGTCATTGGCCCATTCTCCATCTACGCACTATAAAAGCAAACGAATATTCCGGCTGCTAGAGAGGATATCCTGCTGTCAGTGTTGTAGGACGACGGTTCATAAGCAATGTTCTTCCAGCAGGATAGATCCCCTCCCCATTACAGACTTGCCGTGCGGGGAGAACCAGATCAACAGTTTCCTGGTAGGTGGAACGAGCGTCGAGGATCGGTAGAGTGGCCACCACGCTCTCCGGATCTCGACTGCTACCTGTGAGGCCACCTCCAGTCCATAGTATACTCCGTCAAGATCCGCAATTTACCACATCTCGTGCAGCGGTTTGAGAATGCATATGCTTCTGTACATCCAAAGACATTGTTGACTGTGGTGGCCTAGCTGCATGTGGCACATCACAGTGTGATCATTTCGAGCATGTGTTGTAATGGTATCCAAAGGGATAATACAGGTCATAATTCATCAACAGTTAGTGATATGACAAAATGTACAGCAGCATTACAGTCCTGATCAAAACACAGTCTTAACACATGTGCCGCTTCAAAGTGGAGGATTTCAAGGTGGCGTCGGAGGTTCATGATATACTCTGTCCCTTCTTCTTTAGCTAATATGTGAAACTAACACCGTTAGCATTGTTTATCTTTCATCATTTTTCCGATTCATCACTTTATTTGATGTATTTCTCTAACATACCATAGCCCTTCTCCCATCAACTTTGACGATCTCTCTCCCTCCGCTTCTTGTAGCGCTGAGCCGCTTTAACTTTTCATATACACATATTTTCACATACTCTAACAGGCGCACTATGTCTCCCCCCGCAACTCTATTCATCTATTTGGACCCTTTACTTGTTAGAATTGAGTTTAGCCTTTTACCCTTGAGGGACCTAATGGCCAAAGTAACACTACGGGGTTGCCACTTACTTCATCCTCTGTTGTGTGAACACTAATCAAGATATCGGGTTTATTTTTTCCATGCCAAATATGGTTGGACCATAGTTTATCCTGATGGAATTCTTTCTCTCTGAGTTTCAATTTCCTTCTCAAATTTGGGCCTAAATCAAAAAAATCGTGAATTTTCGAGTTTCGAATTTTCTTCTTTAGTTTTTCAGTATAACTTCCTTCGTTTTAGAGAGACCTACTTATGACTTGTCACGTGTATACCTCATGTAGATACCTAATATGTAGACAAATCTGAATAACTAATCAATGTTGCCAACTAGGAAAATTAAACTTTTCCTATTTTTGGTCAAAAAAGTCGAAATTTTCAAAATTTACGTTTATAAATCCGTACCTATACCTATAAATACGTACGAACGCAAATCAGCTTACGTGTTGACTTCTTGAGCTGTCACGGAATCGATATTTAAAAAAAAAGAAAAGTGAAATGAAAAGCGCAGCTTTAGCGGGGAGTAGAAGCGCAAGCTCGAAATTTGAATTGAGATTTCTAAAATATTTGGCCTTCGATTTGACTTTGATGCCAGAAATCGGGACCAACCACAATCCTTTTCTTGTATGATAGGCTAATATTTAGATTTTTTTAAAAGTAAGTCCGGTTTAACTGATAATTTTACTGGTTTTCATAATACTGATATTTTTTTTTTTTTTTTTTTTTTTTGCGAAATGGAAGATTTAAATATGAGTAGAAAAATTAACATATGCTTGTGATCACGGTTATCACTCGGACCGAATTATTAAGTAAATAAACCTTAGAGAACTACGAGCACAAGAGGAGTACATTTCAACAGTTCAGAAAGATTAGGTGTGATGTGTGCATGTCAGACAATATATACGTACCCTCATGTGCAAAAAATATTGCGCGTATACTGTAACTCACGATTTTTAGCAATTATTCCATTTTCCTTATGTTTACGGATAAAATTCAGTTATTAGTATGTAAAGATAATAGAAAGCAATTCATCTAAGGAGATATTTCCAAAAATATAATAAAATTATAAAAATATAAGCAAAAAACAAAATTATATTCGGTTTTGTGTATACTGGCAATAATGTTTTCGAGGGATTTTTTGCAGTAGCACAGCACGATTGCAGAGGGAATAATAGGATTGGTAGGGGGAGAGTTGAATCAAGAAACTGGAAAGTGGAGTAAAATATTGCATTTATTGGCTTAAATCTAGGGTGTAAATTGTCTGCCAAATATAAATTAGCTTCTGTAACCAAGATGTACGAAAATATCGAAACAAAGAGAAAAACTGTTGCCTTAAGTTTGAAAGTGACATGCTCTATAGCCATGAGCGTTTATTTGTTAAGAAAAAGACATGCAACAAAAGATAGTCTGTGTGGTCAAGTAAATAGAGTGGCGGACTAGAAATTCTTATACTGTTTTGACACCAGATCGAATCCCATCCGATCCCGTTCAATTTTTTTCTTTACAAAACATTGTAGAAAGTGTATAATTTTTATGTTAATAAGAACAGAAACAATATAATAATGAAATAACTTTTTGTTTTTCTGATGACGTATTTATTCAGAATTAGCTTACTATTACTAATAGCTATTGTTTTCAGTTTATGGTATGGTATGCTCAATCATTGCCTCTCCGTTTTTACACAGCAGAAGTAACTTCAACTCACTGGGAGTGTGTCTGTGAGTCAGGAATAGTAAAAAACAAAACATGTGCGTCCTGCAGCCTTACACAGCGTGACGAACACAGTCACAGCGATAGCTCGTTGTCATGAAGAAAGAAAAAAACCTGATGTTAAATTACTGTTCTAGTGTTTCTGTGTGTGTTTCTTTTTAGAGTATTGACACTCTCTCTCTCTCTCTCTCTCTCTCCTTTTGTTTCATATCCACAAGTGCAACAAAGGCAAGTCTGTGTAAGAAATAAAGGATGCTTTCTTTAAACAAAACTAAATTTTACAGCTCTATTTGTGAGGAACGAAAATGCTTCCAAAAGATGCCATGGATATTAACTATAATCATACCGAATTATACAGTAGCGTGAAAAACTGATAATAAAATGATGTAAAATACATAAGCTTTTTTTCTAGCGTGACAACACATTAAACATAACAAATTAAATTTTTGGGATTACAAATTATTACATTACGTGTCGATGTAGGCCTATTCGTTTTCACATTCGAGCGACGAAAGAAAAAAGTGTGGTGATAGTTATAAAAACCGAATACCAGATTTCAAAGAATTCAAGTTACATGGCTCCTACATATCGAAAAAATGATTTTTCGATGTCTGTCCATCTATTCGTCTCTCAGTTCGTCACGCTTTTATATGCACTCAAATAGAGGCCATACTGTTCAACGTATCTGGACGGAATTCTAGACATAACGTTTTAGTAACAGACTATCTTTCGAATTTTATGTCCTTCGACACCTAAAAGTAATTGTAATTTACTGAAGGATTAAAATTTAAAATAATTCAATTTTCTCAAGATAAAAAAGATGTGACGATTTTATTTACTTTTTATAAATATATATTTTATTAACAAATCTCCACCGTATATAAATATTTTTCTGAAAAAATATATATGGTGTAATTTACTGTATGGTATGCGTAGAAACGTTAATATTAGGTAGGTGCGACTGAAATATCCAAACGATGATTGTCAATTAAAAAGGTAAAAAAGTGAAAAATACAATGCCAGGTTAATCAGTGGCCTCTAGATAAAGCTATCCTACTAACATAAGAAGTGATTGAGATACCAAAAAATGTTGTAATCGCTGGGAGACATGAATGGAGAATACAGAGGGTGAGAGAGAGTTTAATACTGCAAATCATGGATAGTCTGCACCTTCGTTTGAGGGCGAATATTGAAGTCCGTAGGCCTACATAGGTTTGCATTGAAATGAACGTTAGAACACAATATATGTTTAATATTGATAGGGACTTGCTGACAGATTTGCAGTGGTGTATTTGACGGGTTTTGATATTGTTACGATCCTAGCAAACTCCTGAGCCTTCCGCACTGTACACTGTAAGTTAAATTGGTGCTTAATTAAA
This sequence comes from Thermobia domestica, assembly GCF_964235325.1. NCBI lineage: Eukaryota > Metazoa > Arthropoda > Insecta > Zygentoma > Lepismatidae > Thermobia > Thermobia domestica. The sequence goes on along the minus strand of NC_137456.1, from coordinate 154,224,638 downwards.
ACTATATTTGTTTAAATTTAAAACTGTTAACCGTTATCACCTGTGCATCACGGACAGCAATCCACCAGTAATTCTTTGTTTTCGTCCGGCAGGAGCTCATATGGTTCGAATTCCACGTTAATCAGTAAGTCCATGTCTCATATAGCCTCGCTGCTGAAAGGGACGATAAACTCAAAATCACATCACACATCTTTGTTTTCGCCTTTGTTTTAGCCCATAAATGTCTCTGTTCATGAACTCCTTAGTGGCTAAGCGGTTAGCGTACGCGCCTTTGGCGTGGAAGACCGGGCTTCGATTCCCGGCGAGAGCTCACGAGGTTCGGAGTGCCGACGTCTCAGTAGGCCGACGTCACATATAGCTTCGTTGCAGAACGAGACATTAAACTCAAACTCAATGCCTTTGTTCATAAATTTCTTTGTGTATGGTTTTGCATATACGTGGCATGGAACATTAAATTTTGATTTCTACGACATATGTATCTAATTACATACACACCTATAGAACGAACACAACAAACTTGGAATATCTACATTGTTTGCGTATGGAATTCCACACACATGGCAATCAACGTATTAAGAAATGTATAATAATAGTCCAAGAATTATTATTGTTGTTATTATTATTATTATTATTATTAATAATAATAATAATAATAATAATAATAATAATAATAATAATAATAAACAGAAAACGATACGATCACTTACATAATTTATAAACATAAGTTAACATTTAATAAGCATATAACTGCAATGGAATTAAGTTGTTTCTCTCTCCCTGAACGCAGCAGCCCTTATTGTGCTAAGGTGTAGAAGAGAACTTGTGGCCAGAACATCGGATCCCTTTGTTGTTAATCCCAGCTTTCTAGACGGATGCAGTTATTCCCGGTAGAATATACAAGCAAATAAACTTTTGTATTACTATTAAAGTAAATAATTATACTCATTCCCTCAATGTGATGCTTCTGGTTGCTTAACCGTATACAGACAGCTCATCCATGGTAGAATCGTTTATAATAATAATAATAATAATAATAATAATAATAATAATAATAATAATAATAATAATAATAATAATAATAATAATAATAATAATAATAATAAATATCAGAAACTCGACAAATATTCTTGCAAATAATAGGAAAAAGTTTCCGTCACACTGTTCACTTTGCTGGACACACCAGTGTGCCGCGTAATACCGATTGTGGCACACTGGAATATAGGGTATGGCTTTTTATTTTTTTCCAACTATTCCAACTGCTTCAATTGGATCTATAAAATTAAGAGAGTGAATTTAGTCTTCTTACCCTTCGATTTAGAAATAAGCTTCGCGGAATTTCATAAAAAAATAATATACTCAGAATTGTATATAGTAGTTTGTTTTATTCGAAATTACATACTTCCTGCAACTGTTTTTGATTGAAATGATTTGAAATGAAATCTTTAAGTTTTACATCCAACGTTTATACTGGATAGGCTAAAGGAGACAGTGAATGATAAGAAATAAATGAAATGGTCGAATGAAGAAAGTGGGATAAAACGGGAGAACCTCGAGAAAACCCACGCACACAATATTTGTCTAGCACAAGGTTCACTTGGCGCGAGCATAGATAGAACCAAGGACTCCATGCACCAGAGGTGAACCACTGAAACACCGCGGCCTCTGAAATTACTTAAAGGAGAGAGTGACTACTTTATGAAAACTTGATATCGAACACATTTGTTTAAAAATACCAGCTTCTTGTGAAATATTGCTTAATATTCAGGAAAACCTAAGTCAATAAAATAATAATAATAATAATAACAATCTTAAATTAAAAACTCTCTGGACCTAGTGCATTGGCACAATTCCACGAATTAAAAAGAATTTGTTTACTTCTCCTGTAAGTGTAGAAGAACTTAATCCCTGTTGCTTTCAATATACGAAGAAATTGTCCAACTGTCAAATGATATGTTATATAAAATGCCCTATGCAACATAATGTAGTATAGAGTCATCACTTCAGGTTGTCTAAAGAACACTTTCGTTTTAGCAAGAAAGGAAGAAAATAGAAAATACTCAGTTTTAACCTAGTAGAAAGTTTGCAGATTTAAGGGAAAATGCACAGAGTTGTTGGATATTAAATGTAGTTCTGATTAATGGAGTAAGAACCGTAAATAGTTTATTGTTTGAAATATACTGGGAGTGACCAAGCCATTACCTATGGAAATATCGAAAGAGATACGTTAATGGTGTTAGTTGCAAACTGTTGTAGAAATGAAAAATTTAAGGAAATCTCTAAAACTCTGAAATCACAGTTCCAAATTGACTGACTGTTAAGTAAAACTGCTAAATCTCACTAAAGCCCCCCCCCCCCAAATAAAAGTATTAATGACCTATGTTACAGTTTCAGACATATCATTCTCATATCAAAACTACGATAGAAATAAATTATGAATAAAGGTGAATTTACAGTTCAGGAATACCAACAAGTGATTTTGCTAGATGTAAATTTTGGGAAAACTTTTTATAAGGCTTTAGATTTATTTATTGGTTTGTTTGTTTATTAGTTTCCCCATGCCGTAAACGTCGCCAACACCTAGTGGCCCACTTGCCGATAAATGGCGATCGTCGATATAGCGATGCGTCGAAGGATTGCCGCTAGTGTGCCACTAGTGGCAGGGATTCGTCGAGTCGAAGCAGATATCTAGAATCGGGGGTATTGAAGTTACCACCACGTAACAGCGAGGACTTCATTTTGATCCGCGCTCCTTTGACTTGTCACGGAGAATCGCAAAGGGACCAACACGAACTATCGCCAGTCATTGCGGTTATTATTATATATTATTTTTCCCTGACGAATTGTTATTATAAGGACAATACTTGAGCTCCGGGGGTCAAAAGTAACTCCTGCCTTTACATCATGAAGTGAAAAATCTTGAGATGGGTGCGTATATTGTATGTATGAATTTACTTGGCAACTGTCGCCGATCACTAGCAAGTGAATATGGGAGAACTATGAAAAAAGTAAATAGTCGCTTGCCATTTTGTTATAAAATTGCATAACGAGTGCATTTGATCTGATTCCAAACAGTTATCGTCAAATATACACGGTTAAAGGAGCACTCTGATTAGAAATATTAAAAAGACTTCAACGATTTATCACTCTACAAGCTGTGTCTTCATAATCGCCTCCGTGGCGAATTCGGAAGAACACGCAACTAGTAACCCTAAGGTTGATGGTTCACGTCCAGCTCAGGACACTTTCTAAAAAAAATTTTAGACTCGCCTTAATGCAAAGAAATTACGCATATAGACGATTTAACGCGTTTTAGGGGAATAATTTTGTGGTTCGTTGGCGTTCCGTCGCTTCTCTGCCGGTGATGGTATAATTTTCAAAACGGAAGTCGGACCAATTTTTGGCTGCGGGACCGCCAATTTTTGGGGACATGTCGCTAGTTGCCTATCGGTGGTCCACCGACGCTTACGGCATGGGGTTGTCCCCTCACAAGTGAGGCAGATTGTAATCGACCAAAAGTGTTTTGGAAAAATGGGAAATATCTTCCGACTTTGACTTCTGAATAATCGTTTGGGATCAAGTCGAATCAAGGCTGCGCCACGGGAAGGTAGAACAAGAAACGCAATCGCTCCAAGCACTACGCTCGAGAGCCTCCGTCTCATTCAAGACTTAAGACTCTTCAGGAAAAGTAACAAGTTTATTACTTGTAATTTATTCTTTGAGTCAAATAAATCATCGTTTTGTAAGTATTTTGCAATAAATCATCGTTTTGTAAGATATTTTTACGATTGTATAGCCTACTATTAATTTCGAAAATTGTACTCGTAATATAATTTCTCATCATGGATTTGAAAAAATCAAAGTTCGAACAAAGAAAATCTCCGATCCACATGTCTCTTCATGTTTGATATGGAAGTCTTATCTTCATTATTGACCCTTAATTTATTTTAGTCCTAGGCAACGCGAATCGACAGGATGGCTCTAAGTGAAAACATTCATTTAGATGGTTAAGTAATCAGGAAATTCCTGCTGTTATTTCAAGAAACACAACCGATCTTGAGGGAAAAAAATTTTTGCTTACCAGGGGGAGAGAGTAAATCATCTACTTACGTTTGCTTAACTAGGAAGAAGGCAAGGGCGCCGATCCTGGGGGGCCGGGCCCCCCAAAGCTCATTAGGCACCCTGGTATATATGAATATACAATATTTGACATAATTTGAGTGCAATTTGTCTTAAAATTCTCATATATATATATCTTCTGCATTTGAATGCCCCCCCTCAAATTTACAGAGAAATCGGCGTCGTTGAAAGAAGGTCTAGTGAAATGAATAAAAATGTGATAACGTAATACTTTAACAACTCTATCTAATGGAAGGAAAGTAAATTAGTATTCAACACTTCTTTTACTTTTAAGCATTTCAAAGATTCTCGTAATTTAGTAGCGTCCCGGATTTGCATTTTTGAAGTACGGGAACTCTATATATACTTTAACGTGGAAATCGGTTTCGGACCATGCACTTAAGCCACTTTGCCACATGAGGCACATAGGAGTTTTTATTTCGATTTCCTTAGGAATATTGCGAATGGTATGACTTTTAACACTATGTTTAAAAAAGAATACACATCGACACAATAAGATGATAATCTGATACCTAGGAAATATATTGAATTGTTTTTAATTTGTTCTCACGCTACCAAAACAGTACTTATGTTTTTTGAGCTGAGCGAAGCGAAGTTCTTATACTCGGGTTAGCCGTTTGGTTGTCCGCGAACTCCTCCTAGACCGTTTGGCCGATCTCAACGAAACTTAGCACGCTGATAGAGTATGTCGTGCTGAGTGACAACATAGGTCGAAATCAAAAATCCGATGTACCATCGAGGAATAATCACCGAAAAACACTTGCTCCTAGACCGTTTGGCCGATCTCAACGAAACTTAGCACGCTGATAGAGTATGTCGTGCTGAGTGAGAACATACGTCGAAATCAAAAATCCGATGTACCATCGAGGAATAATCACCGAAAAACGCTTGCTCCTAGACCGTTTGGCCGATCTCAACCAAACTTAGCACGCTGATAGAGTATGTCGTGCTGAGTGAGAACATAGGTCGAAATCAAAAATCCGATGTACCATCGAGGAATAATCACCGAAAAACGCTTGCTCCTAGAACGTTTGGCCGATCTCAAGCAAAATTAGCACGCTGATAGAGTATGTGTAGATGTTGAAAAAGTCAGAATAAACTGATTACGTAGTTTAAGCTCGCTCAGCTCATTTCATTGCAATCGGGTATATCCATTGTATTCCTAGTTTATTATTATTATTATTCCAGCCTTTTAATATAAGCATTTCACACTATTGTCTGTTCTAGGACGATACAATTCTAGTTCATGTATATGCTAGCTTTGGAAATACGGTAGAGTTTCGCTTATCCGACATAAACGGACAGGCAGAGCGCTGGATAATATGGATATATTAAGAAAAGACCTATTAAAAGTAAAACTTATGATATAATTTGACATATTACGCATCTAATAATAATGTTTTATAAGAAATAACTACACTGCACTGAATCAGGGACGTATCCAGCGTGAGGGCCTGAGGGCTGTCCCCCTTCGAAACTCAAGCACTTTTTAATAAACTTGCTTTTACCCTTTTGAGGTTCTTTCACATCAGTTTACTAGTAGTCAGTGTTCAAACTTTGTCTTGTTATAATTCTAAGAACATACCATAATGCCATTATACCAGGTGGAATTAAAGAAGAGTTTTAAATAGGATTAACATTTCGTTTCCGTTCTGTTTTTAACTTTAATATATTAGAACGATACACTCAATGTCTTCTTGCTATTTTTGTTATGTGATATACGTAGCAGACAGTTTTCTTTAGTTACATTTCTCTCGAAAATATGATTCATTTTGTTTGTGCTATAATGCAGTTTCCAAAGTAAACCGGTTTATAAATGAAAAGTAGGAAATAGTTTAAGAGAAATACAGAACTGTTGAATTATTATTATTATTATTATTATTATTATTATTATTATTATTATTATTATTATTATTATTATTATTATTATTAGGCCTAGTAGTATCATTGATATTTTTAAAACATTAGAATTACGTGCTTACGAAGATTCGTGTTGGGCCCCCTCCGGATAGAAAACCTGGATACGTGTCTGCACTAAATGATAGACGTATGAGTCAAGGTGTAGACGGACGCGCTAGGCGATAGACTCCAGAGCATGGAAAATAGATTAAGACCACAACTTGCAGTTCTTCTTGCCGATTGGTGCTATCTGCAATGATATATCGGATCATACGGTATGTGGAACGAAGGATGGTCGGATAAGCGAGACCATGCTGTATTGGTGTTTCACGCACCTAAACCTGTCAAATGTTTGTATAAACAATTATCTTTCACTCCCTAGCTAAATTTGTGGGTATGATCACATACCTTGCCTCATAAAGTATAGTCTTATAAAGAAAAAAATATTTTTTTTAGCTAAAAGCTAAAGAGAAGCCAACTTCAATAATTTAGTGTTTTTTTTTTCTTTTTTTAAATAATGGCAAATTAGTCCATTTCATCACGATATATTACGTCTGGTACTAAGATGTCTTTTTCTGTCCGTATATATCCTTCACACTTTGTTGGATACAAAATTGTTCTTTTCCCAACAAAACAGGATGAGAGAAGCTATACAACAGCATGAACTGAAAACAATAGCTATTACAAATATTACTCTAATTCTGGGTAAATACATCATTACAGCAAAATATCAATAAGTTGTCCTTATTATATTTCTTCGGTTCTCATTAACATGAAAATTATGTTTTGTAAAAAAAAAAAAAGAAAGAAAAAAAAGAAAGAAAAGAATGGGATAGGATGGGATGGGATTCGATGTGGTGTCAAAATAATAAAATAACTACGAGTCCGCCACTCTATCCACCTAACCACGGAGGCTACGTTGTGTTTGTTTTATCTTCTTAAGAAATAATCTTCATAACCATGATGCGTATCGCTTCGAACCTTAAGATAAGAGTTATTCTGTTTAATTCTATATTTTCGTACGACATCTTAGTTACAGAAGCTAATTTATATTTGGCAGGCAATCTACACACTAGGTTTTAACCAATAAATGTAACATTTTACTCCACTATCCAGTTCCTTGATCCAACTCCTCGACTCCTCTACTGAATTCTCTCCGCAATCGTGGTCTGCTACTGAAAAAATCCCTAGAAATCATCGTTACCAGTATACACAAAATCGAGCATAATTTTGTTTTTTGCTTATATTTTTTATTATTTTATTATATGTTTTGGAAATATCTCTTTAGATGGATTGCTTTCTATTATCTCCACATACTAATAAGTGAATTTTACCCATAAATGTAAGGAAAACGGAATAAATGCGAAAAATCGTGAGTTACAGTATACGCGCAATTTTTATTGCGCATGGGAGTACATATGCTAGTGTGTGTGTGTGGCGGGGGAATATGAAGTATTAATTGGGATCGCGTAGTGGATCTTATCGATATTAGTACGTACATACGAGCGGCCGTTACTTCACACGATAACTTTGGACAAATGCGAAGTTTTTAATTTAGGGAGTTCCTCTTGAGGGAGTTCCTTAATAGAGGTGATTCGCCAACTAGAAGTGGTAGAAATGGGTCATTTCCGATTTTAACGTTGATCACTATAGAGCTTACAAACTTTGGAGGATTACTGTGTTTGAATTTCATTATAATCTTTGAGTCTACGTCTCATATAACCTCGATGCAGAAAGGGAATCCTAAACTTAAATAATTAACTAACTCGAAACCGATGAGAGTACAAAACTCAAGGTTTCGGCAGAAAACTAGCACAAAAATTTGGAATAGAAAAAGTATCAAGTATCCAGTTGGAGGGGGAAGGAAAGGATGGGAACACAGACATAAGACCATAAAACACATATTAAAATGGCAGTCAATGATGATTATAAAGGTGGCTCTGGGGCCTAGAGCTTCGGAATTCCCTCTATGGCATTTCCAGAGCGTGCACAATCTGAGTTACTAGAATATTCAAAGTACTATAGTCAGCCATCGTTTATTCAATTCCCTGCCCTGAAAAATCTAAAATGAGCATTGCCTCTTATCGTGCTCAATATGAATTACATGTATTTTTGCAGTACCGCTTTTCACGTCCGTTTAGACAGCCCTCACCTTTCAAGACTTAATCGGAAATGGTCTCGTTTGTACATAGTTTGTACAGAAATGTGCAGGTGAAATTTTCGTTTGTACACAATTAGGGGCGCCGCCAGAACGGAAACAAAGTGGGGGCTGTCTAAGTGGTAGCCCGCACCATGTCCAATTCAAGCACAAATTCTCGCAATCGTTTGTACATCATTTGTACAGAAATGTAAAGGCCAAATTTTCGTTTGTACACAATTAGGGGCGCTGCCAGAACGAAAACAAAGTCGGGGGCTGTCTAAGTGGTAGCCCCCCACCATATTCAATTTAATCACAAATTGTCGCAATTCTTTTGTACATCGTTTGTACAGAAATGTGCAGGCCAAATTTTCGTTTGTACACAATTAGGGGCGCCGCCAGAACGAAAACAAAGTGGGAACTGTCTAAGTGGTAGCCCCCCCCCCCATGTCCAATTTAATCACAAATTGTCGCAATCGTTTGTACATCGTTTGTACAGAAATGTACAGGCCAAATTTTCATTTGTACACAATTAGAGGCACCGCCAGAACGAAAAAAGGTGGGGGCTGTTTAAATGGTAGCCCCCCCACCATATCCAGTTCAATCCCAATTTGTCGTAATCGTTTGTACAGAAATGTGCAGGCGAAATATTCGTTTGTACACAGTTAATGGCGCCGCCAGAACGAAAACAATGTGGAGGACTGTCTAAATGATAGAAACATTAAAAAAATGTGTCACATACTATGGAGTATTTTTCTAACAAGACTTTGTACATACTATTGTGTTGATTGGTATGTTCACACTATCGTGTAATTCACTACATTGATCTTATTCTAACGATGATAGAATTAATTGTTTTTTTTTTTTTTGTTTGTTTGTTTGTTTTTATATTTATACTTACAATCATTATTGCTGAGTTAGTTTATCACTCCTCGGCTCTTATTATTAAACTTATTCATTAGTTCTTACGTGAGCTGAATACTTATGAGAAAAATGCATTTTTTTTGTTTCTAACTTGCGCAGAAACCGTTATTCTCATCTCGTACAGAAAATTGATAAGTGGAAGATATAACAAATTCACAAAGTAGACTGTTAAAGGGAAAATTGTAACACAATATCTTGATTTATTTGAACGTCTTCATTAAACTCATTTTGCAGAAACTATAGAATGCATGGTGAAGTATTTTGGTGCTTTCAGCATTCTGATTTACGAGTAGGGTTGCTAACTGGCCGGTATTTCACCGGCCTGGCCGGGAATATTGCTGTGATTTTGATTAAGGCCGGTGACCGGTACAAACTTCTTATTAGCCCCCTTCTGACCGGTATTTTGGAATCTGCAATCCATAACATAACATTGAACATCGAAATTTTTCAACAGTGCCTTTACAAACACAAATTTCCGTTTATTATGTATTATCGATATTTTTTTAATCTATGGCAGTTTTTTATTTATTTAACATAAGAAATTTGATAGCACTTAGATTTTATTGTAAAAGAATTTTATACATTTATTGAGAGTAGAAAATTACTTTTTAAAGCAATTTCCTTTGTTTGAAGTGTAAGTTTATAGAATAAATTTCATTTTGTGAATCAACAATTGTTACGTAAAGATTAATATCCAGTATTATTCATCTGTTTCGTTAATTTTAAAGAAGTGGTAATTGCTGGTAAATACAATAACGATCAATACAATCTTCGGTTTCTCATTTGTACAGAGAATTTTGAGGGTTTGCCGGTAATTTAGTTTTCCTGAGTTGACAACCTATTTACGAGGTTTTGTTTCAACTCTGCTACGTAGTGGCTCCGTACTGACACTCCGCATGCAAATAAGTATGAAGGCTACCATACGTCCCGGTTTCTTAAAATTTGTCCCGGTGTGCAGAAATTTTCCTTCTTGTCCTTTTTTTATTATTATTAATATTAATTACATATCAAAAGTTCTGAAAAGATAATAAAATCGACTTATTCCTTTTGCTTTCGATTCCGAAAATACTTTAGGAACAATTTCATTCTAATCTTTATTATTATTCCAATCGCTGCTTCCCCGGATATAACAAGCAATGTTTAAATCCTCCTAACTGGCAATCTTAAGAATGTATACCCCGAGATGGCAACAAATTCTTGTGACGTTGCAGACCAGCCCCGAAAACACTTTTTTTTTTCTGCTTCAGAAAAACAATCATGCAAATTGCTTTCTTTTAGTTTGCATTTTAGGTTAACAAAAATAAATCAGTCCATTGAAATTTGGAAACAACTTCATAAATCTGGATTTTTTTCTTTATAGACATGTAGAGCATGTGAGGTGGTATGTGTAATAATATTGAAAATATAATTTTTGCGTAAGTATTGTATGTTCACTGATTCCGTTTATATTGTATAACAGCTTCTATAATAATTTTTAGCACTGTTGATTAGGTATGGACTATATTAAAACATTATTTTAAGTTGTGTAATTAGTGCGATGCTGTAGTAAAATTCGAAAGATAATATTAATACAAAATGCAATATTTACTACTAATTTGTAAGATGTCCCGTTTTTTCTGTTTTCAAAAATATGGTAGCCTTAAAGTATGCTAAACCATACAAAATAAATTGTACTGTAAATTGTACCCCTCTGATAGTGCTCTCAAACGGTCGGGTTACGGGTCCGGTCGGGTCAGCTCGGGTCGGGTCAGTCGGGTTGTCGGGTCGGGTCAATCGGGTCAGCTCGGGTCGGGTCGTCACATTCTTCACTTATTTTGAAATACTATAAGGAGCTTTGTTGTAGAACTGAAATAGTAATAAAATTTTAATTTAACTCTATATTAATTAATTGGCATGGTAATTGTAATTAATATTACGACTGACTTTTTTTCTTTCTGCGTTTCTATGTCAAGTTAAATGTCACATTAAGTGAAATTGAAAGGAAATATCTAGTTAACGTCCTACGTTATGCACCAACGCTAAGAGAGACAGTGATGATGAGAAATAATTGAAGTGGTTGAATGAAGAAAGTGGGAGGAAATGGGAGAACACCAAGAAAACCCGTGCACACGGTGTTTGTCCACCAGAAAACTTACTTGGTACGAGCTGGAATCAATACCCATGGACCTTCGGGACAAACATCTGCCTTTGGGCAGGACATTATTAATAATAAATATAATAATAATAATAATAATAATAATAATAATAATAATAATAATAATAATAATAATAATAATAATAATAATAATAATACTTTAAGAGTGACCAAGAAAGTTCCGCCGACTTTTCACCAACACCTTCGAACATTGATATGTAACCTAAGACGTACCTGGAATATCAAAAAAAAAAGTCTCCATCAGCATCGACGACCTTCTGCCAACGTTCTGGAAGGCTATGGATTCCATCGCAGTCGAACTTGGTAAGACGTGAAGCGAGGAAGGTATCAAGTGCATATTGAACCTCTAGTAGCGATTTGAACTAGCGTTCTCTAAGGTGATTGTCCAAGGAATGGAACAGGTGATAATCGGAAGGTACAATGTCCGTGGAGTATGGCGGAACCAATAGTGTTTCCCATCCAAGGCGTAGAATGGTGTCCTGGGTCATCTTAGCCACGTGGGGCTTAGCGTTGCCTTGTAACAGGAGGACCCCTTTGCGATTCAGAAGTGATGGATCAAGAGAGTGACAGTACACAGTTGCATTGATGCTCTGACCAGCTGGTACCAGTTCCCGATGGACGATGCCGCGAGCAGTCCACAAAATGCACAGGAGAACCTTATTCTGGTGTAGTGCTGACTTGGGCTGTATTTGAACCGGTTCATGGGATGCTAATCAACGATGACGGCACCGTGGAGCTTTGTACAGTACCCACTTCCCATCACATGTCAACACCCTGTCCAGAAATTGCTCCTTCCTCAGACGAGACACCAAAGAAACACAGGTGTTTGCTCGCGCTGCTTTCTGGCCCCAAGTCAAATCATGTAGGACCCATCAACCCAACTTGCAGTGCTTCCCAAATTGATGGTGGTGGTGCCGAATGGTTTCTCCACTCACACTGAATTGTAGTACCAGTTCCTCACATGTCTGTCTTCGCCTCAATTGTTGCCTGAAGATCTTTATTTTGAACATCTGTTTGTCTTCCGGCATGTGGTGCGTCTTCGAGTGTTTCGTCACCGTCCTTAAACCGTTCTACCGGTGCATTCTCCGCGTAGTCACGACACCCTCACCAAAGGCCTGTCATATCTTCCGCCCAGCGGAGCAGCAATTTGAACTCGCACAGCAAACAAGCCCTTATGACACTCTGTGAAGCTCCCATGTTCAGTCTGTCCTTACGCACGTTCATGGTGAATCTGAACAGCCACAACCAGGTAGTATGTTGGATATACTTACTAGTGTTGCTCAGGAGACCAGGTTTGGGGCATTCTCGTCTTGAAAATGTGTCGTGAAGGTAGTCTCGTCGCGAAAAGTACATATGTTTCTATTGAAAGAGCTTTGTCTCATCTCGTACCCCTTCATGAAAATTCTGTCTCGTCTCGTCTCGTCCAACAACTGACCTTCGCCTTATCTCAATTCGCATTCAACTCACGGTGTGAGGGCCAATTGAACACAGACCTCCACAAAAAGAGACAGAACTTTATTGGTCACCTTCAGATTATTATTATTATTATTATTATTATTATTATTATTATTATTATTATTATTATTATTATTATTATTATTATTATTATTATTATTATTATTATTATTGCGGTAGTGATTTGACTTTCTCGGCACTAAATTACTCGTTGATTTTATATAACGTTGCAAATATCTTCTAGATAAATTAATCAAGAAAAAATTAAAAGGTAATTCCCTACACAATGATATTTCAGTGCAATTAGTTCCTTATGATTCTATCAGACAGCAACGCTGTTTTTAAATGGAAAAATCGGAATGTTAACGTGATGAAATTTTTGTTTATTACTCAGCAAAAAATATTAAAAGAAGTTCTATATACATTCGTTACTAGAAAATCATTTTGTCTTCAGAACTTCAAATTTTATTTTGACTTTCCAAGTTGATTGCCTAAATTTTAACCTTGGAAATTTGGATGCGGAGGAAAATAGAGAAGGTTAGCAAGGTGGAGAGGAAAACGAATTAGGAAATGCTGAAAAATGCAAGAGACGAGAGCAATATTGGACGATATAAGGAAGCGAAATAATGGACGGATCACAAGTTTCGATCTTGCTAAGGGATTGCATTCTGAGAGATGTAGTAAAGGGGGTGATATCAGGAGAGGAGAGTGTGTAAGAAGGTTGCAATTGATAGATTGTAATAAGGAGGGTGGTACATTATGTTGGGTTGCGAGCAAGATATTAGGGGGAAATCGCAAAAATGGAAGCTTCTTACCTAGTTCACGGAAACTGGCCTGTCATTAATGGCAGAACACTGAGGAGGAGGAGGAGGATAATTATACAACAAATAAAAAAGCCGAAACAATGATTTATCCATACGAATTGACCAGCATTTTTTTCTGGTGGCAGCTTTGTAAGGTTCTAGTCCTCTCAAACTGGTTAGATTGTAAGGTCAGGTCACTCGGGTCGGTTGTCGGGTTAGGTCACCTCGGGTCGAGTCACTTCAGGTCGGGTCACTCGGGTCAACTAGGGTCAGCTCGGGTCGAGTTGTCGGGCCAGGTCAATCGGGCCAGCTCGGGTAGGGTTGTCGGGTGGAGTCAATCGGGTCGGATTGTCGGGTCGGGTCAATCGGGTCGGCTCAGTCAATTCGGGTGACGGGTCGGGTCGGGTCGGTCTTGAACACATATAATTTTCACGAAAATTACAATATATCACGGTTTATACCTCATTGGACTTCCAATAAAACATATTTGCAATGATGTGTACACCATGTCGCCATTTATGTATAAGGGAATTTCTACAGGGATTTTGTGGGAATTTGATGGAGTGTAGATTCCTGTGTGTATGTGAGTGTGATACCTTACAGGGTACAAGATGGCGAGGAAGTGTGTAAATCAACCGGACAATTTCTGTTATGTATGTGGGGAGCTGACATTTAAATCGCAACATCGATCTTTTACTCCACTTGTGAGGAAGTGTTATCAATTATATTTTGGTTGATGTGTAGGAGACCAAGATAAGAATTTCGCTCCTCACTACATTTGTTGTACTTGCGTGAAACGTCTGATTGGATGGGCAAATGGTGAACGAAACATGAACTTCGCAGTACCGATGATCTGGAGGGAAACAAAAGATCATTCTTCAGACTGCTACTTTTGTATGACACAGATAAAAGAAATAAGCAGTAAATCTAACCACACAGTACAGTACCCTAATTTGCCACCAGCAATTAGGCCAGTTACACACAGTGCAGAATTACCTGTACCAGTACCTCCTCCTCATCTTACGGTAAATGAGGATTACGTACTTGAGGCAACTACTGAAGTTCCAAATGAAGAAGATGATCCTACTTATGTAGGAAACACATCTACATTGGATCCCCATCTGATAACAGGGTGAACTAAATGATCTCGTACGGGATTTAAAACTCTCCAAGATACAGACAGAACTTCTTGCTTCTAGACTTAAAGGCTGGAATCTGCTCCATCGTGACACTAAAGTATGTATTTTCCGAAACCTTCATACAGAGTCTCAAAACTATTATTCTCAAGAAAATGATTTAGTGTATTGTAATAATATCTGTGCTGTGATGGATGCACTTGGACATGCACATATAAGTACAGAGTTGAGATTGTTTATTGACTCTTCCAAAACTAGTTTTAAGCCTGTCCTTTTGTACAATAGCAACAAATTTCTTCAGTGCCTTTGGCTTATGCAACTAATATGAAGGAAACCTATGAAAACATCGAAATAGTGTTAGAAAGAATTCAGTATGAGAAATATAAGTGGACCGTTTGCTGTGATTTAAAAGTCATTTCTTTGTTAATGGGTTAGCAGCTTGGTTATACGAAATTTTGTTGTTTCCTCTGCGAATGGGGCAGCAGGAACAAAGCGGAACATTACATTAAGAAGGAATGGCCAACGCATGTATTAACTCCTGGACAGAAGAATGTTGTTTATTCCTCACTGGTGAGCCGTGATTAGATAATTGTACCTACTCATCACATAAAGTTGGGGCTCTTCAAAAACTTTGTTAAGGCAATGGACAAAAGTAATGCAGCATTTTGTTACCTCAAGGAAAAATTTCCTCGGGTTAGTAACGCTAGGGATTTTTGTAGACCCCCAAATAAGATGTTTGATTCGTGACCAAAAATTTGAGGATCTCTTAACTCTGGTTCAGAAAGCAGCTTGGTGTTCATTTAAATGTTTAACAGAGAATTTTTTTAGAAAACAAGAAAGCCCCAAATTACCGTGAAATTGTGAGTGATTACCTGCAATCATTCAAAGAAATGGGCTGCAACATGTCCCTTAAAGTTCACTTTCTAGACTCCCACCTGCAATTCTCTCCTGAAAACTTTGGTGCTGTTAGTGATGAGTATGGGGAACGTTTTCATTAGGACATTTCCTCCATGAAGAAGAGATACCAGTGAGAGTGGAGTTTAAAAATGCTAGCTGATTACTGTTGGACACTCAAAAGAGATGTTCCAGTAGCCAAACTCAGAAGAAAGTCGACAACTAAAACATATTAGTTGAGGTAAGTAAATGTTCATTTATTAAGAAGATACCACTCACTTCTTTTGTATTATTTATTAAGTAGATATAAAATGGTGACACGGTGTATACATAATTGAAAATATGTTTTATTTCAAATCCAATGAGATATGAACCGTGCTTATATTGTAACTTTCGTGGAAGTTATATGTGATTTTATCTCCACTGGTAAAATGAACAGTATACATAGCATATTTTTTTATATAAATATGTTTATTTCTCTAGAAAGAATAATGCTATTCTTATGAAACTTAGAGGGCTTACTAAGTATAAATCAAGCTAACATACAATATAATTCGTGCATTTATATACCTAAAGTACCCGAGATACAGGTATGAAAATGGTGAAAAAAAAGAGAGAGAGAGAGATTTTGAGGGAGATTTCCCGAAAATCCCTCTGTCACGGGAAAACTGAGGATGATGGAGAAAACCTGATTGCAGATTCGAATTCTACGTGAAAAGTTCGATTAGAATCAGGTATTTTCTTCCGTGTGCCAGAGAAAAAGAATTTTTTTGTCGACTAGTGTAATAGGTACCATTTTCAATCTCAGCAATCGTTATTCAAACCGGTTAACGAGGCCGCGGTGGCTCAGTGGTAGAGCGTTCACCTATGGTGCATGGGGTCCCGGGTTCAAACCCTGCTCCCGCCAAGTGAACTTTGTGGTGGACAAACGCCGTGTGCGTGGGTTTCCTCGGGGTTCTCTCGTTTCCTCCCACTTTCTTCATTCCACCATTTCATTCATTTCTCATAATCACCGTCTCCTTTAGCCTAACCGGCATAACCGTGGGACGTAAAACTCAAAGATTTCATTTCATTTTTCAAACCGGTTAACGTTGATCGCTAAACAGCCAAAACTGTAATACACAGCTGTAGCCCAACCCCCTTTCTTTTCTTTCTAGGTTAAGTATCAAAAAACGTTAAAACACGATACAGTGGTTTAACATTTGAAATGAGAAGTCGAAATAACAACTTTCATGTCTCTAACTTTGAGCAATCCCGAGATATATACATAATTACAATAATTACAATCCCCATCCCTTTTCTTCAATTCTACATCAAATATTAAAAATACTCAATCCGTATATTATTTAGTACAAACGAAAATTTTACCTGCACATTTCTGCACAAACGATGTATAAACCATCGCGACAATTTTTGTTTCAATCGAACATGGTGGGGATAGCACTTTGACAGCTCCCCTTTCTTTTCCTTCTGTCAACGCACCTGATAGCGTACAAACAAAACTTTCGCTTGCGCATTACTGTACAAACTATGTACAAACAATTGAGATAATTTTCTTTTGAATCGGACGTGTGGGAGGTGCTACCAATTAGGCAGCCTATAATTTGTTATCGTTTCGGCGCACCCCTAATGGTGTACAAACAAAACTTTCGCCTACAAATTTCTGTACAAACACGTACAAACAAGTACGACAGTTTGTGGTTGAATTCGACATGGTGGGAGGGCTATCAATTAGACAGCCCATAGTTTGTTATCGTTTTGGCGGCGCCCCATTTATGTGCAAACGAAAATTTCAGCTGCACAGTTATGTACAAAGACGTACAAACAAGTGCGACAGTTTGTGGTTGAATTGAACATGGTGGGAGGGCTAACATTTAGACAGCCCCTACCTTGTTTTTGTTCTGGCTGCACCCCTAATTTGTACAAACGAAAATTTCGCCTGCACATTTCTGTACAAACGATTACGACTATTTGTCATTGAATTCGACATGTTGGGGGGGCTACCATTTATACAGCCCCACATTGTTTTCGTTCTAGCGGCGCCACTAATTGTGTACAAACGAAAATTTGGCCTGCACATTTCTGTACAAACAATGCACAAACGATTGCGACAATTTGTGATTGAGTTGAGTTGGTTTTGATTTTAACGTTCCGTTCAGCAGCGAGGCTATATGAGACGTGGACTTACTGATTAACGTGGAATCCGAACATGAGCTCCCGCCGGGAATCGAACCCGGGTCTCCCGCGCCAAAGAAATTTGTGAATTGGACATGGTGGGTGTCTATCACTTAGACAGACCCATACTTTGTTTTCGTTCTGGCGTCGCCTTTAATTGTATAGAAACGAAAATTTCGCCTGCACATTTTTGTACAAACGATTGAGACAATTTGTGATTGAACTAGACATGGCGGGCGGCTACCATTTAGACAGCCCCCACTTTGTTTTCCTTCTGGCGGCTCCCCTCATTGTGTACAAATGAAAATTTGGCCTGCACATTTCTGTACAAACGATGTACAAACGATTGCGACAATTTGATTTAATTGGACATGGGGGGCTACCGCCTCCCACTTTGTTTTCGTTCTGGCGGGGCCGCTAATTGTGTACAAACGAAAATTTCGCCTCCACATTGTTTGTACAAACGATGTAGAAACGATTGCGACAATTTGTGATTCAATTGAACATAGTGGAGGCGCTACCATTCAGACAGCCCCAACTTCTTTTTCGTTCTGGCGGCGCCCCTAATTGTGTACAAACGAAATTTTCGCCTGCACATTTCTGTACAAACCATGCACAAACAATTGCGACAATTTGTGATTGAGTTGAGTTCATTTTGAGTTTAACGTCCCGTTCAGCAGCGAGGCTATATGAGACGTGGATCTGCTGATTAACGTGGAATCCGAACAACATGAGCTCCCGCCGGGAATCGAACCCGGGTCTCCCGCGCCAGAGAAATTTGTGAATTGGACATGGTGGGTGTCTATCACTTAGACAGACCCATACTTTGTTTTCGTTCTGGCGTCGCCTTTAATTGTATAGAAACGAAAATTTCGCCTGCACATTTTTGTACAAACGATTGAGACAATTTGTGATTGAACTAGACATGGCGGGCGGCTACCATTTAGACAGCCCCCACTTTGTTTTCCTTCTGGCGGCTCCCCTCATTGTGTACAAATGAAAATTCGGCCTGCACATTTCTGTACAAACGATGTACAAACGATTGCGACAATTTGATTTAATTGGACATGGGGGGCTACCATTTAGACCGTCTCCCACTTTGTTTTCGTTCTGGCGGGGCCGCTAATTGTGTACAAACGAAATTTGGCCAGCACATTGTTTGTACAATGTACAAACGATTGTGACAATTTGTGATTGAATTGGACATGGTGGGGGAGCTACCACTTAGACAGCCACACTTTGTTTTCGTTCTGTCAGCTCCCTAATTGTATACAAACGAAAATTTCGCCTGCACATTGTTGAACAAACGATGTAGAAACGATTGCGACAATTTGTGATTCAATTGAACATAGTGGAGGGGCTACCATTCAGACAAAACCCACTTTGTTTTCCTTCTGGCGGCTCCCCTCATTGTGTACAAATGAAAATTTGGCCTGCACATTTCTGTACAAACGATGTACAAACGATTGCGACAATTTGATTTAATTGGACATGGGGGGCTACCATTTAGACCGCCTCCCACTTTGTTTTCGTTCTGGCGGGGCCGCTAATTGTGTACAAATGAAATTTGGCCTGCACATTGTACAAACAATGTACAAGCGATTGTGACAATTTGTGATTGAATTGGACATGGTGGGAGAGCTACCACTTAGACAGCCACACTTTGTTTTCATTCTGGCGGCGTCCCTAATTGTATACAAACGAAAATTTCGCCTCCACATTGTTGAACAAACGATGTAAAAACTATTGCGACAATTTGTGATTCAATTGAACATAGTGGAGGCACTACCATTCAGACAAAACCCACTTTGTTTTCGTTCTGGCGGCGCCGCTGATTGCGTGCAAACGAAATTTTTGACTGCACATTTCTGTACAAACCATGCACAAACGATTGCGACAATTTGTGATTGAGTTGAGTTCATTTTGAGTTTAACGTCCCGTTCAGCAGCGAGGCTATATGAGACGTGGACCTGCTGATTAACGTGGAATCCGAACAACATGAGCTCCCGCCGGGAATAGAACCCGGGTCTCCCACGCCAGAGAAATTTGTGAATTGGACATGGTGGGTGTCTATCACTTAGACAGACACCCACTTTGTTTTCGTTCTGGCGGCTCCCCTAATTGAATACAAACGAAAATTTCGCCTGCACATTGTTGTACAACCGATGTAGAAGCGATTGCGACAGTTTGTGATTGAATTGGACATGGTGGAGGGGCTACCATTCAGACAGCCCCACTTAGTTTTCGTTCTGGGGGCGCCCCTAATTGTGTACAAATGAAATGTGGCCTCCACATATTTGTATAAACGATGTACAAACGATTGCGACAATTTGTAATTGAATTGGACATGGTGAGGGCTACCATTTAGACAGCCCCACTTTGTTTTCGTTCTGGCGGCTCCCCTAATTGTGTGCACACGAAAATTTCGCCTGCACATTTCTGTACAAACGATTGAGACCATTTCCGATAGATTCGGAAAAGGTGGGGGAGGGCTGTCTAAATGGACGTCTCTTTTTCACCTCTAGTGTAATGAAATTCTTCCACGAGAAAATCTGTAATGAACACTGTCAGTAGCTACGTCCTAGACTAAGATATTTGGTCTAGGAATTAATTCGTGCGGGTGGACAAGAGATGGTGCAACGAACGGAGCGTCCCATAGTTCCGTGTATCCACACATGTGTTGCAAACCCCTGTCATCGCGTATCGTTCGTAGTATAGGGCAGTGGATTAAAGCGTCAACAACACCAGTTTGTAGTTAAGTGAACATGGCGCAATTTGTGCCTGATAAAGTGTTTTTGCGGGGTGTCCTGCTGCATTACTTTAACATGCAGAAAAGTGCGACTGAAAGTCATCGTATTTTGGTGGAAGTGTATGGTGACCATGCTCTAGCTGAGCGAACGTGTCAGAAGTGGTTTGCACGGTTTAGAAGTGGTGATTTCGGCTTGGCAGACCAAGAGCGAGCTGGACAGCCAAAAAAATTTCAAGACGAAGAATTGACAGCATTGCTCGAGCAGGATTCGTGTCAAACGCAGGAACAACTTGCAGCAGCATTAGGCGTTGATCAAACAACAGTCTCCAAACGCTTGAAAGCCATGGGAATGATTCAAAAGATGTCACATTGGGTTCCACATGAATTGAAAGACAGAGACGTTGAAAGACGAAAAACCATTTGCGAATTGCTGCTTCAACGACAGAGCAGAAAGGGGTTTCTGCATCGAATTATTACGGGTGATGAGAAGTGGATCCATTACGAGAACCCTAAACGAAAAAAGACCTGGGTGAAACCAGGTGAACCAGGTCCATCACAACCAAAACGAGATATTCACTGTGCAAAGGTTATGCTGTGCATATGGTGGGATATGAAAGGTGTGGTGTACTATGAGCTGCTGCAACCGGATGAAACTATGAATGGAGAACGTTATCGACGACAATTAATGCGTTTGAAGCAAGCTCTGGCCAGAACACGACCAGAATGGGAGAACAGACATGATAAACTTATTGTTCAACATGATAACGCTCGCCCACATGTCGCAAAACCGGTCAAAACCTATTTAGAAAATGTCGGATGGGAAGTTTTACCCCACCCGCCGTATTCACCAGACGTTGCTCCTTCGGACTACTACTTGTTCGATTGCATGAACAACGATTTGATTGGACAGCGGTTTACTTCTTCAGAAGATATCGAAACATGGGTCTCTGACTGGATCGCTTCCAAGGATGAGGACTTCTTTCGCCACGGAATCCGTACATTGCCTGACAGATGGGCGAAAGTGGTAGCTAGCGATGGACAATATTTTTCTTAAGGTATTTATGTATTTTGTGTTTGTACTACAGCTTCAATGTGTGCGTACCAACCGCACGAATTAATTCCTAGACCAACTACATATACAAGTACAGCTTTATTTTCGCATTTTTTTTCAACTGTTAACCAATTTAAAACCGTATTATAATTCAAAGTACTTATCATATTTCTATCGTAAACAAGAATATGTAGTCAACTTTTTAAATACTTCGCTCCGCAGGAACCCGCCCAGGTTGGCTTCTCACAAATGACAAAGGAGAGAAAAGAAAAGCAAAAGCAGCACAGTAGTGCCTTATCGCAGTCAGAGCTGACAACATAGTTTCGGTCGTCACTTACGCTAATAGACCTACTAGCGGTGTACAAGAGTTATACAGTTACAATATACGTTGTGCCACAGTAGCGCTACAGGCGGAATGTGCACGAACTACAAATGAATATGTTTCTTACAAGTATCAATCACTGTTGCACCCTCTTTACATTCTACACATCCTTTTTTCTTCCACTTTTTGATCTTGACAAGCAGAAGTACCAGGCTTTCCGAGTTCACAACCATAAACTGTTTGTGTACAGAGTACGTTTTTAGTTCTTCGAATGACTCTGCGCGCGAAGAACAAGGGTGATGATCGGGCAACCGTATACGGCAGGAAGAAACACCCGGTTGCAATTTTAAATGTAAAATACAAATATAGAGCCTTGACAATGCCGTGAGGATGTGTATATATATCAGATGAATATGACTTTTTGTTATCACGCTATGAATGTAATATTACTTTATAATAATGTTCGCATTTAGCCTGAATTTACTTTGATATCCTTAGATTTCAATTTGTAAGGACGTAGTAAGCTCAATTTAGCAACCTGAAAGACCTTATAAAAATGTTGCCAGTAGTGATGAGCAAATACAAGACCATGGTCTTGCACATCCAGTCTTGGTCTTGGTCTTGCACTGGAACACATGGTGTTGGTCTTGCTTGCAAGAGTATTGCAAGTCTTGCTTTTAAAATATCTTATACTTTTCAAAGGTAAATTTTACTCTGGACATAAGGGATAATAAATTCTACAATGCGCCAATAGTAACAGAAATACAATATATGTTTCTAAATGTAACATAGTTTACCTTCGTGTAAGTATGATGATAATGTGCAACATAGGTGATGACCTTTATTTGTTTAATGGGTATCGACGCTTCACTGCTTATAATATAAATCACTACCTTTCGTAATCTGTTTACATTTTTTAACAGATCCAACACTCTACTGGTTTCCAAGTAGCGGTGCTACCCCTGAGACGCATGAAAGAAAATCAAGACGGCACAAATTATTGAAATACCATGAACTGCAAAATTATTTTTACACTCTAAAGGCGTTAGATTTTTCTTTTCAACCGCGATTAGGTAATTCTTGTATTAAACAAACTTTCAATTACATATTCAGATTTTTTTACTAATTTCAATATGTACTCTATGGGGCAGAAACATGGACATTACGCAAAAACTATGAAAAAATTCAGACTTTCGAAACGTAGGCATGGAGAAAAAAGGAGAGAATTAGCTGTGTTAAACGAACAACGAATAAGAAAGTATTAGAAATATTACCAGTATGGGAAAAAAATTAGATATTTATAAGAGGAGAAAAACGAACTGGTTGGGATATTGGCTGAGGAGGACGTACTAGAAGGTATGGTGAAGGAAGGAGGGGGAGGGAGCAAACGAGACTGTAGTTGAAGGCAAGTACAATATTAAAATAGAAAATTGCTACGTTAAGACGAAGAGACTACCTGAGGACCACCGTACATCGAAGCTTATCAGTTGCAGCGAGTAACCTACCAATAATGGGAGAATTGCTATAATGATGATGATGATGATGATGATGATATGTTTAGCAATATTATCATCATCATAGCAATTCTATAATCAAACCTCTTAATATTTTAGAATAATTTGAGTGAAAACTGAAAACAACTGAACTATGTGTATGTTATGTAAACTCAATTTATATAAATACTTTTGACCTATATTAGAAATACAAAATAACGGCATCAAACTCCAAGTCATTTGAAATAACTGTACAAAATCAGTCTTCCCTGTGAACATAGATTACAAGCATCAATTCCCACTTCGTGGGGTTAAATTTTTAAAAAATAATAATGTTTCGTTAGTCAGTCATTTTTTACTATTACTGAAGCGCTCTCTGATATCGGTCATTTTCGATGATTTTTATATTTCTCTTCCCTCCTATTCCCCAAGTTGCGGGTCTGAATTTGGGTATAAACGGCATCAGAAGTGTCACTGTTCATCTTAGAGACCCCGAAAACTATGGATTCTGCACTAATATCGGTCATTTTCAATAATTTTTTATATCTCCTCCTCCCCAATGTTACAACGCACGGCTTCGGAAGTGTCACTGTTCACCTCAATAACCTCGAAAACCATGGATTCGACATTGATAATAATGGTCATTTGCGATAATTTTTATGTATCTCCCCCTCCCGCAAGTCACAGGGCTGAATTTGGTCATAAACGGTATCTGAAGTGTCAGTATTCACTCAGTGATCTCCAAAACTACGAATTTGACACGAATATTCGTCATTTTCGATCATTTTTGTATATCTTCCCTCCCCTCCGCCAAGCCACGAGACTGAATTTCGATTTAAAGAGCATCGGAATTGATATTGTTTATCTCAGCGACCCCCAAAACTATAAATTCCACACTAATATAGGTAATTTTCTAGCATTTTCAAATATCTCTCCCCTCCCCATCCCCTAAGTTGCACCATCGAAGTGATATGACAGAAACCATCTCAGGTCCGAACCGCACGTATGTTGAAAATGAGATCGAGATCGGTTGGTTGGTTCAAGAGTTATTAAGTTTTATTTATTTTTGTACACTTCCCCTCCCCCTTCCCCTCTTGCATTTAAGTCACCCGTGTACCGACTGAGCTAGGGCAGTCTCAACTTATCCTTATAGTACCGGTATATTTCACCTTATCACAGCACATCCCTTTGTGACAGCGTTTTTAAATTATTTTAACTAAAAATAAATCAACCAAATATCGAGACTTCCCTGAAAGCATATACGTAGGCTAATACGTCCGAACATTGATATGCACCCACATACATTTTGGAAAGTAGGTGCCGCTGGTTGGGGATGAGGGTGGGGAAATTTTATTATTTTAGTTTGTACTTCAGTTGTGAAAGGACAAACCCTTAACCTACCAGAAGCTTGTATTTCTTGAGTATTATTTTCATTAAATATGTAATTCTAATTAAATAGGATCTTATTTTTACGTCCTTTTTTCCAGTTCTTAGGTCGTTTTTTAAATATTTTTACGTCTTTTTATAGGTCCTTTTTAGACAATTTTCAAGTCTTCAACTTCCAAGCCCTAGTCATGAACATCGTAATGCCGTTTGTAGCAATTTGATATCTCAAATTGTTTCAGAGATTTGAAAAAACTCACAGAGGAGCTCGTGGATCATGAGTCAGATTTGATGACAATGTGTTTTGGTTAGTGGTAGGTCAGAGCGGGTCATGATGTGTGGTGGGTCGGAGTGAGTTAGAGTGGGTCATGGCGGGTGGTTGGATAAGAGCGAGTTACGGTGGGTGGTGCGTCATAGAGCGTCGTAGATCAGAGTAGGTAACAGTGGGTCGTGAGTCCAGTGAGTCGTCGCTCACAATAGGTGGTGGGTTAACTTTTCATTGACCCACACCATCTAATTCATACTAACAAGGTATATTCGCGAAGTGTCCTCTCGGGATTCGTGTAAAATTGATTCAAATGCAAAGTTCTCTGCGGCCCAATATGTATTGTACTAATTTTAGCGGCTCATACCAG
Organism: Thermobia domestica; assembly: GCF_964235325.1. NCBI lineage: Eukaryota > Metazoa > Arthropoda > Insecta > Zygentoma > Lepismatidae > Thermobia > Thermobia domestica. The sequence goes on along the minus strand of NC_137456.1, from coordinate 154,199,290 downwards.
TAATTTGCATATTATGGGCCTTCATATATCCGGATTTCAATCATACACTACTATAACGATGGGACACTTAATTGCTTTCAGTTTCTTTAGATATAACTGGACATGAATGTAGTCATATGCTAAACAAATTGGATTACGTACTGCTTCTGTGACACATGTTACCCATCCCGGCTGCCATCTTGGATAAGCCATATTGGAATCAACTTTCGGTTTTTCAAATAGGAATAAGTGCAAGTGATACATCAAATTCATGTATAATTTTCTCGGAAATTAATTGGTGTAGTAAGTTTGGTTGGTAAGTTTAAGTTGATTGAATTCCGTATATATGAAGGCACATAAATATGCAACTTACCGGTAAGGGTCGCTAAAATTAGTACAATACACATTGGGCTGCGGAGAACTTTGCATTTGAATCAGGGACGGCACCACAAAAGTTTGATGGGGTGGGCGGAAAAGGGCGGACCTAGTTGCTGAGTGGGCGGACAATGAAAATAAGAACTGGGCAATGTAGATTTTTTTTTTTTTGGACAATAGTTAAGTTTCAATCTTTAAACTCTTTAGTTAGCTAAGGCTCAGACCGAAATAGGGGAGGGACAAGGATGTAGAAAACAGCTGTCTTGGCCTTATAGAAGGTACAATTCCTGCATTCGCCTGGTGGGACTGAAGAAATGCAGGACTTAGGATGGGCCGCGGGAGTTCGAGACTATATGCTCGACCTACCGAATTCCGCGTAGCAAAGACACTACCTCTATTTCCAGTTTTTTTTAACAATAATAACGGTGTGTACTGTATAGTCGATGAAGTTCAAGACAGCTTTACCTTCTCTCCCTCCAAGAATTTTACCACTCTGTGTTTCTGCAGCCAAAGAGGTTCAGCCCCCCCTCCCAAAAAAATAACTAAAGAAGACCATGGAATTCAATTTCTGAGAGTAAGACTATTTTATTGCTTCACCTTCGAACACTAGTATCACCGAAGAGCATAATGTTAATATATTGGACCAGTTGCACTCCTGCAATTAAGACGAAAAGGGAATATTGCGTGAAGTCAAAAGGGATTATTTATTGCATGACAATTGTCTACTTTATAGTCCCATTGTGACTGCATAATGCGGTCCGATTTTGTCTTTCATCCGCCTGGTCTGGCTCCGTCTGATTATGATTTGTTCCCGAACTTCTAGAAACACCTCAAGAGATGTCATTTTCGGTTTAGGGGACATAGTTTCAGGCATGTGATGATTTCTGATTTAACTTAGGGGGAAATTTGAGTTCCCGGTGGTGAAAATGACATTGCGAAAATATTAGTAGCACAGATTGAGGACGATCACAGAAATTCATTGCACGGAATTTCGTATCTCAGGGGAAAATTTCCACATGGCCACCACATGATGTCGTTTCCGCTTCAGGGCCAGCTAAAGGAATTTTATTTTCAAGGATTAGAAAAGTTGCGATATCCATGTATCAGTCTCAGGGAAGAATATTAACGAACTGCAAAATTTCACCCCTCTATCTCTACTTTTCAACACCCCGTCGTATTATGATGTCATTAAAAACTGCACTAAATTGTATGATTTAAAACTCGTTATTTCTATTGTAAAACTATATTCGATCCTTTAATCAGTCGAGAGTAAACCGAGGCTAAGGGAGGGTGATGATAATGAACGGAATGATGGAATGAAGAAAGTGGAAGAAATCGGGGAAATCCCAAGTAAACACAGCACAATGTAATTGTTCATCACAGAGTTCATTTGGCACAAGATAGGTTCAAAGCAGGGACCCCACACTAGAAGTAAGCGTTCTAGCACTTAACCACTGCAACCTCTCATTAAAAAAAAAAAAAATAGTGGTAATATGTAATGCTTTTTCGGTAAATGTGTCGGACAAAACTGAAGAACTCAAAAGAAATCACGGACAATTTTTTTCCACTACAAACTTGCATTGTTTAGCATTTATTTTATGACATTTTACACAAAAGATGATTGCACTACTAGTGTAAACTACTATGACCCATCATGTTCGTACAATGCCTCACGATACACTGTGAAACTCACAAGTTACATTCTGGGTTTAAATAATGCTCTAGAATTACCAACTTGTAACTGAATGAGTTATGTGAAACAAAATATATAACAATTAAGTAGCTCTGTTTGTGTAGTTGTCGATGTGTGCGTCTTTGGGTTCCATTGTAGTAGGAGAGCATTGAACTCCTTATGATTATTTGGATTTCAACTTAAACGATAGATCTACGTATCGGGACTGAAAAAGGACAATCAACTTCAATCCCTCCTGATATAGTAGCTAGCTCGAGCGCCTTAAGTGTACGGGATCTCGGTTCGATTTCTCGTAGGAAAGCATTAAAAATCAGAACAAATTATTGTGGTTCGAATTTTTCCTGTGAGTCCTTGTCTGATATAGACTAGGTGCTAAAACGGAACTTTGAACATCAATAAGTACATACCTTTAGTAACATTCAAACATTTTTGTGTTGAAAAATTATATTCTTCTAATAATAGAACATGATATTCTTCTAATGCAACATCAATTTTTCAAAAAAATAAATTAACGAGCATACTATTGGATTGAGTGAAGGTTATCGTATCGGCCCAGCATCGCGAGGTCTCTTCGGACCAGATTTTACAGGTACACGAACACAGAAGCATCGGGAACAGGAAAGAAATCTCATAAGCTTCGAAGAGGTTCGAACATCGTATGGAATGCTTCTAGTGATCTGAAGCCGATAATTGTCACCTGCACCACTGTGCCACCGCAGCCACTTTTGTAGTTTTCTTTCTTTTGTTCCCTAATACTTACAAAAACTACGAAATGGCCCTTTTCACGACCAACACATGCAATTAAGCCATCTGACGTTATTACTTATAGTTGAATAAATCTTAATAAAAACTTCAAATAAAATATGTTTAATATCTAATGTAAACCCAACTACCAATTGGCAGGGACATTAGTAAAGGCTCTTAAACTATAACATATAAATCTATATATAGACGTAGACGTATATACCCAGTTCATTCTGATTCTTCACTGCAAGAATGTGTAAATGATAAACCTAAAGGTTAGCAAGATATTTAATTTACATCGCTAGCAAAAATGTAATTAGTAAGTTTATATTAAGATTACATGCACAGCAAAATTAATTATTTATAAATAAAAATACCTACGAACTCAGATAAAATTCCTTTTAGCATACACAGGAACACAGATTCATAACAACGTGTTTTTGTTAATGTTGCCAGATTTACGCAAAACATAATATGCAAATTTGATTACTTTACTCCAGATTTTCCGAAAAAACAAAAATTGAGTTTGTTCTGTGCGACAATGTACCTAATAGAGGATGTTAAAAATAAGAGTGGCATGTTCTTCATACGAATATGTTAGGCCTCTATACACTAAGAGATAAATCCTAGGAAAAATCTTAGGATTTCTCTTCGGAAAAATTATATGACATATCTCGTAGGAAATTCTACCTTTTTGTGCCATACACGTGAAGAGTTTTTCTGTCTGACCGAATGACGTTTATCAATATTTTGAAATAGTTCTATTTAATAAAAGTACAAATTTGACGAATTGCTATGCTAACTACACTTTACATCCTACTGATATTAATACCAGGTGCTATATTCTTAAATTCGATCCTTTTTTTCCTACAAAAAACATAAAATTCAGAAGGGTGCTGGTGTACATTTGGCGCACCACATTTTAGAAGATTTACAAGTAAGATTCAATACTTTACATGAAAGCAAATATATATAAAGAACATATTTCTGAAAGCAACAGAAATAAATACAAAGTAATACACCTGTATTTTATGTATACAAGTGTATGGTTACTAGTGTAAAATCATTGTAAATGTTTTACGACGGATAAAATAAGTGAGGGACAGTGATAAGCAGAATGGGTCCAGGTAATTTTTCTAAGAAATGTTACAATTTCGGTAGTTTCTGTACACATTAGTTTAGTTTAGATTGGTTCAGTTTAGTTTTGGATAGGTTAGGTTATGTTATGTTAGATTATATTAGTATATGGGTCCAGCATAATTTTCAACAAATTATACAATTTCGCTTATTTCTATTAATATTAGGTTGGTTTAAGTTAGTTTAGTTTCATTAGGTTAGATTTGGTTAGGTTGTGTTAGAGCTAAGTACTTGCATCTTCCAGTTCTCCTGTAAATTTTGTATTTTTTGCGTACTTCTGGACCCCTTCTGCGAAACATTTACTTAAGTGAGTGCATATGAAAGATGACCGGTGATACTATTTTCCATTACCGGTGTATTTCTACATAGTTTACAGAAGCTACGATTTATGTTTACAAGCTTAGCGCTACTACATGTTACCATGACAAATGCCATTTAAACTCGAATCATTGCCAAAACCTACTCGTTTTCACTAGCTTTGCTGACACGCCTGCTTCCTTCGGACGCACTCCCTCGCTGACGCTCCAGTCTCTACTTCACCCTGCAATGACTCTCTGTTAGATAGCATTGTGCTTTCCAGAGGCCACTTAGCACAGCTTAATTTGCCTTTCTTGACTATAGTTTTTATACTATACATCCGGACCCCGTATTTGTACGCAAATCGTAAACGAATTGTAGTTTTTCAACAATTGCTTTCGATGGTACCCCTGAATTTTATCTATGCCATGTGAAATATTTTCATGTCGTTCAACACGATCATTTAGGAAACAATAAGAAGGAAATTAGTTAAAACTTACGATTTTTCAACAATTATTTCGAGTGGTGCGCCGAAAGTAAACCTGCACTATCAGAAGATACCTCATCAGTTGTGTTTTCACTTGTTTTGTTTTAAATTTATCTCACCTTATGTCACTTAAATCTAAATCTTACGAATTTTCTTTCCAAAATAGAACGTGCTCTAAACAAGAGAACTCTCATAGGGTCATTCAGGACATAGGAAGTGACATGCGATCTGATGCCATACACGTTGAGATTTTGACTCTAGGACAAATCGTAAGAGATTTCCTAGGATCTATCCTATAATGTATAGCAGGCCTTAGGTATGTGTTAAGAATAGGCTACATTATGTTATATCTTTAATTCTTCTCGTGCAAATAGGCAATATCAGCGCCACTACATATATTTTTCATCAATTATTTTGGTTCAAATAATGTCATAATATATTCCAGAAGGCGCACATTAAGAATAGTCTGTCAAATTAAAAAGCATTCTGCTTTCATTTTTCTTGCTTTAACTGATTCTCTAAGGAATTATGGACACTTGTTTACCCTAGTACATGTCCAAATAATTGCGTAAAATTGATAATATAATAATAATTGCATACAAATTGATGTGCACTACGTTGTATCTTATTATATGCAATTCTTTCATCATGAAATTCACTCGCAGTGTCGTAGATTTTTTAAGGTAGGAGTCGCATTCATGGGTGCAGATTCACTTTAAGATGACTTCTCCTTACGGGCATAAATACGTATTCGAACATATGCCATACGTATTCGTATTCGTATGGCATATGTGGCATATTCGTATGGCATATTCGAACATATGAACATACGTATTCGAGATTGTGCAAAAAAAAACAAATAAACCAACTTGTGCTAGGTGTCCAAAGTCCTACACTCTTATCTCAAGTAAGAATTAAATCAAATAAATATGGATCATCTATCTCATATTGAGATCTTTCTTTATATCAAAATACTAGGATTTCGTATGTATCTACAATTGCCAGAATATGGCCTTGTAAAGCATATTCCCAAGACTGCAGAAAATGCAGAAGTTGTCCAAGACTTTTTAAAGACTGTACATGAACATAAAATACACACTGATGCTTCGTGAAACTTCACTTATATTGTTTTGAATTGCGTCTATCATCTAAGGATAACCTGTGCACTGAAGTAAGTTTTTACTTTTTATACCATATAATTGTAATTTAAAACCAAAATATGTAGAGCTATGCGTCAAATTGGATTTGTCTTATTGTGGCTCCTTTTTTTTCAAAATTGACTTCTTGTGAGAAGAAAACTTTTCGAACTCTAAATATTTAGTTGCTACAATAAATAATACATACTTAGATGTATGCGCAAAAGTGTCAGAATCAAAACGTAGGGTCATTGGCTCGATCCCAGCTCTCGCCAAGTAGGCTTTATGATGGACAAAAATCTTGTGAGGGGTTTCAAGACGTTCTCCCACTTCCCCATTTTCTTCATTTCGCCATTATCATCTATATCATTATGACAATCTTCCTTATCCTTGCTGCATAATGTGGGATATTAAACAAAAAAAAAATGATGCAAGGAGGGAAAACTTAATTTAAATAGATAACAACTAAAACTTTGTTAAAAGGTTTGTAATTTATAAAAGTACCTGTTTTAATGGGATATTCTAAGTGGAGCGAGAGAATTATTGAGAAGATTTAAAAGTAGAGTGTCTACCTCTTCTGTGAGGAACATGTCGGAAGAATTTAGGAGGAAGGAACTTTTGAAGGGGGAACACCTCTCATATACATAAGAAGCTCAAACTTTTGGTTTGACACATTCATTTATTATATTTCTTGATACCTGCACTGATTCATGTATAATTCATGTTGCTGCTATATAATTACCTACGTATAACTGCATAGTGTTTTCATCTACTTACCTTTCATAATGTTATTTAGTTAATAATAAATCTGAAAAGTTATGACACTTATGACATCACTGGCTGTTAAATTGGTGTAAGTGAACACGTCGCTAACCCAGAACTATATTTTCTTTATTAATGGACAAATATGAACTGTTTATTGCAAAAAGGCAGCTGGAATTTTCCGTTAAATGAGGTTAGGAATGTGTGCATCCAAAGCTTCTTTTACTTAATGCTGAACAGGGAACTTTAGATATTTTCTCTGATAGCTACAGATGAGTCATGTAATATTTTTCAGTACCATAAAGTGTTCAATAAAAAATATTTTACAGAAGAAGCACGGTGGCTCAGTGGCAGAACGCTCACCTCTGCTGCGAGGGACCGTTGGTTCAATCCACGACGTATAGACAACAACAGTTCGTGTGTTTTCTTTCGGTTTTCCCGTTTCCTTCTGCTTCCACATTCAAATTCTACCAAGTATTTAATAATCATTCACTTTCATTATTCATCCGTCTCCTTTAGCTCAACGGGTATAATTGTGAGATGTAATATTAGAAAATTCATTTAATTTTTTCCTCATAGGGTTAGAAATGTATGATATGAATAATTGCCAGTTGAACCATACGAGTGTCTAATTATGGAAAAATCTATATAAAATCGTGGATGTAGAATTATAATAATTCAGTTCATGAGAATGTTGATATAAGATCTTAAAACAGCATTTTATATTCGATGTGCCGCGACGAAATCACCGTTGTGCTAGAAGAAAGTATAAAGATTTGTTATTTATACCCAGGGGTCCTCATTTTTCTCCACTGGAGTACTACCATAACCCGTACGTATCACCCAACAGTTGTTCAAGTACTACCAGTGGTATGCGTACACTAGGTTGAGAAGCGAGCTCCTTCGTGGCTAAGCGATCAGCGTACGCGCCTTTGGCGTGGAAGACCCAAGTTCGATTCCTTGCCGGAACTCATGTGATTCGGATTCCACGTTAATCAGAAGGTTCACGTCTCATATACCCTCTTTACTGGACGGCTCGTTAAACTCAAAGTCAAATCATTCAGGTTGAAAAGACATTATTTACATAATAAAATACCACGGTTCTACTGATTCTGTCACGCCTTATATAAGATAATAAAAACACACCAAGCACACGTTTCAAATTTATTTTGCGGCGGGAGCTTATGTGATTTAGATCCTACGTTAAGCTGTAGTTCCACGTCTCATATTGCTTTGCTACTGAAGGGGGTGATAAACTAAAATAAACTCAAAATGAAATCGAATTTGTTTTGCTTCTCATATTAATAATAAAACCGTTAAATGTTAAAGATGTACCTTTGAGCTCCTTCATGGCTGCATTGTTAGCGTACGAGTCTTCGCCATTCGTGGGTTATCTGTTTCCCATACACGACGAGACCCTATATGATTTGAATCTCACGTTAAGTAGTACGTCCACGTCTTACAAACCTTGCTGCTGAACGAATCGCTAAAATGGAACAATAAACCACAACTTAACTCAATATTCTCATGTATGTGTGAGACTTGTAGCTAGTTATTCCTTTTCTTTCTTTATTTTTCTTTTCTTCCTTTTTCTTTTCTTTTTTTTTCTATTTTTGAAATACATTACTTCTCTAAAGCTAGGTTGCTATACTGCAAGAATCTTGCCATGCTACACTGCACTCTAATGAACAAATGGTGAATCTCTTCATTAAAAACGTGTAAACGCCAACCTACCCTCCTCGTCCAAAAGAATCTGGAAGCGGCAAAACTGTTTTGTTTTTTATATCAGTAGGTGGGGGATAGCAGGTAGCAAACTAGACGATCCAGAAAGTTGCACATGGTTTGACTCCTTGCAAGATGAAAAAATTGTTGCATGTCCCTTTCAAGACTATGTTTACATAGAGAAATATTGTAACGTTGAAAGGTTTTTTAATGACAGCTACAAGATTCATGCAGCATGGCAACCTATCTTAAGAAAGACTGTATAGGATATTAAAATCATTAATAACACATATTAACTAGAATTTCATTGTGATTAACTAGTAGCTATTCTTTGCCTTTCGTGAGAACTCATAAAATTTAGAATTCACGTCAATATATAAAATTAGATATCATATACGTAATTTATGGTTACTGGTTCGGTTCCGAATACACTGCCCCCTATTTTATGCTCGCCTCTGCTAAGCATAAAAGAGTCAGTCTTCAAATCTTACAATATTAACACCGGAGGAGCGGAAGTTAAGTATTTATTGTTGATTATATTTTAGGCAAGATGACATACTTTATTAATATATTATTTTCAACGTATCGGAAGGGTATCTTATGTTCTCAGTGCAACCTGTAGATACTATTAAAAAAGGCACAAAGCGAAAAGCACGTGACACCACATTTGGTTACTTTGCTGTCCATTTCTTGATACTCTTTTTTCATTCAAGAAGCACGGTAGCTAATTCGTATCATTGAAATCCACAATGTTCCTCTTCTTCCCCGACTATATTTCCTTCCTTTTAACCACTTAAAGATAATTTATGCCACACATGCTACTTTTTCTTATAACATTAATTTCCGTTTAACTAGAAGGAAGATGTACTTGTAAACATAGTTATTTGACAAGTGCATACATAACAACTCCAATTACGTGTTACTTAAATCATTCCATACTTCATTTAATCACGTCAGGTAGTTGCTTTAACTACTGCCATTTTAACAATTTAATCCGAAAATCAAATGGAGATGAAGTAATACTAAGCAGTAACTTAACAACTTGGGTAACACAGAGCCACCGTGTTGAAATAATATCACCATTTTTATTTCGCATAGCGTAGCTCTAATCTTTCAATAAGCAACCCTTCAACTGCTTCATGATTGTAAATCAACTCTGAAGATTGTGTGCCCTCATAGGGATTCAAACTCAGGTTCAGACACACAGGATTTTCTTATAAGGGACACCAATATTTTGTTTAAAGTTGAATTTTAAGGGCTTCATGGCTTGGAACTGCCCCGTGTCGAAAGGGCCCGGGTCAAAAACGACCCTCGACAAAAGGGTCCGAATCAAAAGGCCCCCGTGTCCAGAGGACTCAAGTAAAAAGGGTCCCGCGTCAAAAAGGCCCGGGTCAAAAGAACCCGCGTCTAAAGGACCCCGCAACAAAAGGGCCCCTTTTAAAAGATCTGGTAAGTACGGAACCGCGGCCAAAAAGTCTGATATCAAAGCAGAATTGGTAATCAGGGTGCACGAAGTGATGGTGTCCCCTTAGCAAGTTGAAGTGTTTGTCCAAAAGAAGAAAAAATATCGGTGGATATTAATGATAAATATTAAACTTGAGTGGTGATCTTGATTTTGTTTGGTTGTATTTGTTTTGCAACAATCACTATCACTTAAGTCGATTCTCCATGATTATTTCCTTGCTGTCTCTCTGCGATTATATTCTTGTCGCATAGCCCGATTAGACTATATCTATTAATGGCTATCCCCTTTGTTCTGAAATTCAATTTCTACCCCTGGAGCAAAGTATAAAAATTTATATGTGTAAAAAATATTCCGTGGAAAGCACCTGTTTAATTTTGTTGTAAAAGCATACATGTGGATTTGTATATGGGATTAGTCAAAAGTATTCGGAGAAGCTAATAGTAACGACACTCGTGGACGGAGCAAACGCAAATCCTGCAATTGGTATTACTGCAAAAAAAAACTGCACTGTTTAGGAGTTTAGTGACTGTTGAAGCTATTTTGAATTCGTCCATATTGGATTCACATAATATTTTTAAATAGAAAAAGGAATGTGTGTCACATAAATTTAGGCTAGAATTTTCCTACAAATGAAAATCTGAACTAATTTTTGACCGATTGTAATTCGTTTACGAGATAGCGTGTGCTACGTTTGACATTTGTTTATAAAAGAAAGTATGGGGACAGGCAAGTAATAACAAAGGTATTAGTCGTGTTTTTCACTTTTCCGTTGGTTAGCTTGCTTTTGTAAAATATTGTGGAGTGAGTTGCCACATATGTTAATAAGGCCTATAATACATTTTAATAGTAAGTATATTGATTGTTAATTGTTACTTTACACTATAAACAAGAAACCTCTTAATGTGCAAATTTTCGAACGTTCAGTAAAGCTCAACGACTTCGTACCATTAGTAGCGGGTGGTGACAATCCTTTGTCTGGTCAGTGTATTGCGCTGCATAATAGGATAAGTGTATAATAATATACAGAAACCATATATTACCCAAATTAAGAAATATAAAAACTTAAATTTAGATCTGCCACAAAATTGGTGGGATTATATGTTATTTATTGAACTTTGACTAACACTGTATATAGATCGGCATGTACGTTCTTTCAACACAAATAAATCAGGTGTTGGCCACAGAATATTTTTAATGTAAACATTTTTATACTTCTCAGGCTATATCTCAGGATTTTTGACGTGGGGCAATTTTGACACGCGGCCTTTTTGACTCGGGCCTTTCTGTCCTCGCGTTTTTGTCCGGATCCTTCTGACGTGACACCGTATTACTGAGGCAGAAATAAAGATCTGTCGTTTTATTTATCTGCTGTGCCATGGGAATTTAACCATGATTGTTATCAGTGGCATAGCAATATGGTAGGCAGGGTAGACATTGCCTACGGGCGCAAAGCGTTTTGCTATATTAGGGGGCGCCTCAGGTTTTTAATAAAAAGAAGTAAATTGTATAAATGGAGACCAAGGTTTTTTCTTGGTCTTCATTTTCGAACATGACAAGAATAAAAATTTCTGCTCATTTCACATTTGCTCATCAAATTATTGGCATTATTGTAAACTTTTCGATGATATCAGTCCTATATTACATGTACTGAGCTTAATAACTTTAAATAAAATTCCCTGCGCAAAAGGCTTCTACAATAATGACAAATTCTATAACCTACAAAATCTGGATTGAAACGAGTTAAAAAGTGTTGCCATGATTATGAGGCACAGCACAATTGCCACGTACCACGGCTATATAGAACAAAGCATAAGCAACAAAGGTCGGGCAAACTGGGCAACTGCCCGGAATATTAACGTCAGGGGGCGCCCAAACGAGCACCTCACAATGAATTTTCGAATGTACTTTATAATATAACTGTAATGAAATGTAAAATATGGGCTAGAACTAGGTGGGAGTGCCAAAAAGATACTTTGACCGCCAGAAAATTTTGATCACGAATTGGGCATCTCTGATCTGATAAAAGAATTTGCAGAAGCAAAAGTGAGTAAGAAACACTTCGATTTCGTCGACTAAAAAACTGAAAATAGAAAAATGCTTATAAGCGTTTTCACAAGGTTATTATTTATTTTATAGTAATTATGTAAAATCGTAACGTACTATATAGATAAATTTATTTGAAATCCTTGTGGTAATACTGGTTGATACATTACTGTTTATTTACACTACCACTGCAAAAAATTCCGAATTTTACATGAGTATATTTTTTATGAACAGGACACACTATCCAGTTTACTTTTAAAAGACATACCACAACGATACAAAAACAAAAACTGTCACTATCCTCCTACTGACAAATTTTCGGTTTATAACCATTTCCGCCCGTACACTTAAGTTATATAAATGGCCATGTGTGGGGCCTATTCAATAGGTGAGGGGTGTCACTTAGGATTTTGCCTAGGGGCGTCAAGGGAAATTCTTACGCCACTGATTGTTATATAACAAACAAGTCTTTGTATTATCAGTAAAGTTTCTTGATTTAGAGCACAAAAGTCACTCGTTACATACTTAACTTACGTTTTCATCAGGATTTATAATGAATAATCTTGAGATATTTATTAAATGTATTAAAAGTTTTCCAACAAACATACAATAATAAGACTATTCAAATTACAAATAATAGGATGACATAGGATCACATTTTTAACAAATTATGCAAAATTTATATTTCGATAAAAATTATTGCAGCAGACACGAAGAGGTCTGAAGGAGAAGGGAGATCAAATATCCAACTGAATTCTACTGATTTCTGTTAATGTTCAAATGTCTGAAACTTTTATTGGCAGAGACGGATCTAGAAGGTGAAAACTGGGAGGAGACAGCCAGAATCCAGACTATGGTAGGTATATCATGAGATTACTTTAAATTTCCAAACAAATAAATTTTGTCACTGAAAAACTGGGGGGCTTGGCCCTTGGCCCCGGGCTACATCCGCCCTGTATATTGGGCCAGATTTTCTCCGCCTTGATTGGATTAACACATTGGAAACTATAAAAGCCAAATAATCGACATAAAATTGATACATTTAACCCATTAACGCCGAAGTTATTTTTTGTTTTTATTTTCGGTGAAATTTGTAATTTTGAGTTATTTAGGTGTAAAGATCATTTACGAGAAATTTTGAGTTCGTGACGTAAGCGGTTTTGTTGGGGTGCCCCGTGATCATATGAACACGCTAGGCGTTTAAGTACTTTAGTATATCATGATTAAGTGGATGCCCTGTTAACTTATTAACACATATGGAAAAGAAAAGAGACGTTTATTGTCTTAGAAATTATTACACTTTAGAAGACAAAAAAAAACACAGTATTTGGACTATGGAATTGTCAGGTTATGGAGCCCAATATATATGGGACTTTATGGAAATTGAAAAAAAAATGTTGGTGCGCGCACAAACCCTTGCTACATTTGAAACATTTCGTAGTTATTGTGTTTGAACACAGTATACTTGCACAACGTTTACGCTTAGACCGAACCACTAAGTGGTTTCTCCCATAAAGACAAATGTCATCCCTTACATGGTGTTGTTGACTGCTGGACTCAGAAATGGCTAGAAGCCCTGCATCTAATAGAGTGGCTATATAATTTTGCAAAAAAGTTTGTAGAATATGAATTGCAAATTCTAAGTGTGGAATGCCTATTCTGGCTTTTCTCAACATTAGCCATGCGATTCGTGCGATACATTAATCATCCAAGAGGGAGGCGCCCTGCGCCCACCACCACTATGTGGACTTGATTCTAATTCTATAATATGATATATCTTGGTCCATTTGATCAGTAAGTTTCTTGTGCTTGGTAATATTCTCCGAATTCATACGAACGAGTACTCTCTGTTTGCATTTGGAAAATATTGCTCGACATTAAAAACAGGCTGAACCCTGTTACACGTAACGCAGTTGTAACGACAGAGTTGTCACATCATCTTCACCAAGTCAAGTATTATCTGTAAAAACAACTTGAGCATGACTCGTAAGTTGGCGCCCTGTAAGGTTGTCCATTTCCATCCCCTTTTCCCGAATCTTCATCCGAAAAGAAGTTAGGTCTCGGAGGTTCAGCATGTCTTGCATGCCATGCACGTCATCCGATTCTAAAATATCAAGAATTTGTTGAAGTGGAAGACGCTGTGTCTCAAGGGAAAACCATAGAATTACCAGTAACAGGAGTTGCAAAAGTCATTTCAAATAATAATAATAATAGGCTAATAATAATAATAATAATAATAATAATAATAATAATAATAATAATAATAATAATAATAATAATAATAAAGTAAAAAGAATAGAGTAAGTCAACTGAAAGCATGTACAAACTGTTCTAAATTGATATACCTGCAAAATTTTACTGTATTATTGACACTTATACGTACGTACGTAAGACAGAAGAAGCTACTTAAACGCCTTGCGTATTCATATGATCACACTGATGGAAAACGTCAATAACCATGATCCAAATATTTTCAGATGAGTGAAATGTAATCTGTAACAACGTTTAACATCTCTAAAGCATAAGCCAGCAGAAAATAATTTGAAAGGATAAGATATAAGATTGTTTTTTAATACTTACTGCTAGGACGATGCCATTTTTCTTGTATTTCTGGCGCGTTGCGGATATCTGTACCTCTAGGTTACATTCACGCCGCAATGTGGAATTTGTTTTGTCTGAATATCGTTAACAGAACCTTCTCCTAGTAGTCAACACACAAAGCGTAAAGAAACCTCTAAAAGTATGTTATACAAGGCTTATTTTCATAAATACTAACTGTTGTGGTCATATGATCACGCACGGCGCTAATGGGTTAAAGATAAATTTAATGATTTTTATGAATAAAGTTAGATTTCGAAATCTTAATAAAGCGTGCGTTCCAAAAGAGGATCAGTATTCAATACAATTTTTTTTGTTGCTGCATTAGATATGGTGAGCGACGCCCACAGGGTTTTTTCCAAGCGGGACGAAAGACTGGTTTCAAGGAAGGGGACAAAATAGCGATACACAAGCATAGTGGCGAATTCAGACATGCCTTAATGCACACGTCCACATAATACATTATATAAACAACAGATATTTATGCAGACATCTTTATTAACTACACTAAATAAACTATAGTATTATAGTATTTAATATAAATATATTAACCAATATACATTATGTGAGAGCAAATTAGTAAGTTTTGACATGTTTTTCCAAGAACTGAACATCCTTTAAAAGTCCACGGGGCAACTGCCCTCTTGCTTCCTGCTGCAAGATGCTATGGACACCGTTTCAACAAATGGATAACAATATTTTTTTTTTAACTTCTGAAGATATTGAAGGGGTTAATACACCGTACACGTACAGGATGGCTCAAAAGTATTTATACAGACCAGCATCGATCAAGTACGACATTTTAATTGATTATAATGAATTTATTTACTTTGGTTTATTCCCAGCTTCAGGTATAAGTGTAAAGAAATTAAAAACAAATAATTAAGAAACTAAGTCAATACCTGTATGGATACCAATAAGTAAATAATATAAAATGCTATAAACCGATCAATACTTGATTATATACTTACTTTTGGACCATCCTGTAGTTTTTCTAATTAAAGTCATACTTAGGATTATATGTAGAAATTGCCAGGTTGTGTGTGTCACGAGCAGTGCCGGATTTACATATAAGCTAAACAAGCTATAGCTTAGGTCCCACTCGCTTGGGAGTCCAAAAAATGTTAAAGAAAAAACTTATTGTAATGTCATTTCCAAATAACAAGAAAAAAGCAAATTAAGATAAAACGCACATACAACAATGGTGTTCTGTATTGTTGTGTAGTAGGCTTTTATGAAGCAAGTAATAAAGCCCTACTTCTCAGACCTACTTTCAATGATGCCCCTGTTATCCAGCCCCGCTTATGATGACCCTTGTTGTAATGAGTCCTTGTTTCCATTTAGATATCCATTAGATCCATAAATTAGCACATATTTAAACAAACCTTAAAAAGGCTACATTTTGTCGCGGAAAACGAACGCTTGACGTATAAAGGGCCCCTAGAGCTTTACGTAAAAAGAGTCCCTAAGGTTTAACGTAAAAAGGGACCCTAATGCTTGACGTATAAACGGGCCCTTTTAATAGCTTAGAGCCCCATCAAATCTAAATCCGGCACTAGTCACGAATACTGCTGGTTTCAAGTTCAAGGTACTCCGTGTAAGATTTTCTTTAATCCACAGAAAAATATATTTTTTATACTGTAGTTTGGGTGTCAAAACATCCCATACCATCTGGCTAATTTTTCTTCGTTGTAGTAAAAGTTGAGGTAATTTTATTTATATTAGTAGCACTATTTTCCAATTTTATTTACATTGTTGCACAGTTTTAAATTATGAGTCACAGCTTCCTGGTTGCTTCTAAATAGTTAACATTGTAAGTCAAATTCGTTTACTTTAGTTTAGATGGTTTGAAACATATCTTCCTGAGGGAGATTAGAAAGAACGCTGAGTGAAAGTTCGTTTGATTCTTAAGCAAAAAATAATAGAAAGTTGTGGAAGAATTGAACAATATTGTTAGAGTTGATAAGTGTAATGACGATATGAATCGAAATAATACCGGTGCTGTCGTAAGTATACCGAGTTGACAGTGTTTCTGATACTATGTTGTTCTGAAAACTTCAGAATAAGTGAAAAATGAAATGAAATAAAATCTTTGTTTTACGTCCCACGATTATGCCAGCTAGGCTAAAGGAGACGGTGATGATGAGAAATGAATGCAATGGAGAAATGAAGAAACTGGGAGGAAACGGGAGAACCCAAAGAAAACCCACGCAAATGGTGTTTGTCAACACAAAGTTTACTTGGCGCGAGCTGCGATCGAACCAGGAACCCCATGTACCAGAGGTGAACGCACTACCACTGAGCCACCGCGGCTTTTCAGAATAAGTGTTATTAGGGAAATCCACATTCCAAATATGGATAAAGAACGACACTAATAGAACACACACACAGTTACTACAAGATCAGGAAAATTTTTACTAAATATTGTTGCAGCTTTCCTTAACTAGGGGCGGATCCAGGGGGCGATCGGGGCGATCGTCCCTCCCCCAAAAGAGGAAACTTTCTTATTTTATATATAAATAAAAACTCATCCTAGAGTTTGGAGCTCTTAAAAGTAGCTCTAAGTAGCAGTATTACAACCCACCGCCCCCCAAGAAGACCGTCCTGGATCCGCCCCTGTCCTTAAAGAATTTCAAAGAGAAATAAGTTCATTTAGTGTGCTTAAATACGTATGTTAAACATGTTTAATAAAACGGTGATTGTTACAGTCAAGAAAAGAAGATTATAAATAATTGGCGAGGGTACCAAATCGTCCCACATTGTTTTCTACATAAATTTCTACCCAATCCTTAGACGGCTAAGTCCGGAACAAGCATTCGCAATAGAAAAAAAACTAAATTTGCTTCTGATAACAATCTAACTTTGACGAGCAAATGAAATAAAAAGACGTCATTCCTTATACCGAAGTTATACGGATTGGTGTCTAGCTTGCTTTTTTTTTATGTTTGTTTTGTCAATTTGATACAAGATCCAAATGTAAAATACATAAGTATATGTTTAAAATAAGCAATACGTATAAAAAAAATAAAAAGTATACATGTTCTCCACACAAGACTCGCTCGGGAGAGTAATACTCCCGGAAGTACGTTTTTTGCCGCAATACCCTAGCCAGCAGTTGGTCACAAAATTTATCATGAGGGGTCAAGGTAGAACAAAACGAACCTTGCGGGGCTTCTAATCCGTTCCTACTACTACTACTACTACTACTACTACTACTACTACTACTACTACTACTACTACTACTATTATTATTATTATTATTATTATTATTATTATTATTATTATTATTATTATTATTATTATTATTATTATTATTATTATTACTTATCTGCACAAAAATAAGTAAATCACTTTTTTGAGTATACAACAAATTTATTACAATTCAAAATTATTCGACATTTAACTAAAATAACAGGTATAAATGAGGAATGGAGCAATAATTGCTAACAGAATAACAGAAAAATATAATAATTTGAATAAAATTGTAACAATTGCATAAATAAATTTACGAAACAATTAAGAAAAAATAATTAAGTCAACAGGAAATATATTTCGATAGTCGAACCAAAGGAAGGGGTAGAAAACCATCTATCAACGGGATCATATCTAGTGTTACTGTCTGCTTTTCTACGCCATCCAATGATATTACACCTTATTTGTATAGTAAGTCGTCCAGTTGTATAAATGTTCAGTGTTGTCCTTTGTGTTAGAGGTGAAATACCTCATCTAGTTCTTTTCCATGTGGTAAGGTGCCAAGAACCGACGACACGTTGCCACGTTGGATAGCAATAGATATGCGTTGAATTAGGAAAGATGTTGAACGAATATCTCTAGTAACGATAGAAATGCGTCTGCCTACTTCTCTAATAAAATCAAGGCTTGCAGATCCCCAAGCACCACTAGTCTCGATGGCAATTGAAGCAAAAATAAATTTACCAAGGAGGTTGTTATATTTCCTTTGCTTTTCTACCAGCAACAGCTCCAGCATTCATAACAGCTAAAGGGAGACTTGAATGGGCAAATGTATCTGAACACGTAAAGTCCCATACTACCAAGGGACCTACTACCTTACTACCATACTGCCTTTCAACCAAGGAACTAATGTCATGCCATCAGGTCGTATACCATCTGAACGACAACATCCTGAAGGTTCACGTATTGAAGGAATTCCAGCTGTGGTAAGGGCTCGTAAAATATCATTCACAGAGGAGTGTCTAGCGTGTCTACCCATGCTTTTCATGCATGAAAGGTCATGCAGGCCACGTTGGTTAACTTGATCCCCGCGAGCTGGACAGCGATGTGGCTCACAAATATCTGCACCTAATCTTAAGGCGACAGAGATTCGAAATGCCTCATTAGTCATATGAAGACCTAATGGTGGGGAGGGTATTGCATTCAACCATGCCCCAGCATGTAGGGATGAGGCAGCACGAATGCTGGCTTTATCCTCTGGAGCAATGACTGACTGTAAGAAAAGTTCATGAAAATGCGCTGGAATTGGTGTGTACCAAGGCGCCTGAGAACCTATTTTGTTAATTTCTGGAAGATCTGTATCTGTTAAATTTTTCCATTTGGTAGAGCCTTCTTGAACTGTGCCATCTGGGTCTAGGTGGTAACCTTATTATTTTCATGTTACTGTAATGAAAATGTTATGAAAATTTAAAAAAAAAATTGAAAAGCTTTCCCTGGGCTGGGTTTGAACTCACGCCAGAAGCGATTACCGTTACTAGCCCATAGTGCTAGCAAGGCTTTTTTTTCGGCCACAAGGGCCGATAACAGCAAGAGTTTGATTTCTGCTATATGTATGCTACGTGGCAAGAAGCGGATAAAGCCAGCCAATCAGAACCGTGTATTTAGCCCCTACTTCCGAGAGTATTACACTCCCGAGCTAGTCCTCTCCACACGAGAAGAACTAAATCGGAAAATTTGAATATTGAAGAAATTGCACATCTTTCTCCCTACAGAAAAAAGAAATCGAAAATGTTGAAATTAGTTTGATCTTTTCTAAAGAAAAGATGGTATGTTGGCAAATTTCCTTGGCTGAATACTTCCTGTGTAAAATAACTAACATTTGATTATTATAGAAATGTCCTCCATTCCTCCTTAGGAACAGAATTTTAGAACATCTTAAAACACATATCCCCTTCTTTTTAAGTAAATGTTTATATAAAGATTATCGAATATCACACATGCAAGTTAAATGATTCTCACTTTAACACACTTTCCAAGCACTTTCTTAATGATAAAGGAGTAATTTTAGTATTGTAAAAACGTCTCACCCTTTTTACCCTTGGGGTGAAATTATCGGAAACGCTGAAATATGAGTTCCCTTATTTTCTAGTTATAGATTAGACTATATACCGAATTTCACTTCCCCTCTTTTCCTCCCCTATATATACATCGGGTGAGAGGGACTACTCACCCTATACCGACGAACTATAAGAGATGATTCTTACATCAAAATAAGAAAATAAGTTCATATGGACCTGTAGGAAAGAGTCCGTGGTTTCATAGCCAGGGGTGTCCAAAATCATGGAAACATTTCAACACACGCTATTTCGAATTCGAGAAACGGTGGCGGTTCATATAAGTATGAAGAAACTCATACATAGGCAACCCAAAAATGAATACTTTATCAATGTATAATGTGTTTGCAAGGGATTTCCTACAGAGTAAAATTCCCAGACATGCTCTCAACATAATTCTCAGATATGCTCTGATTTTAAGGTGGGTCCAAAGTAAACAAAAGTTAAGCTTTGACAACAGTGGACCGGGGGAAGTCGAAAATGTTAGGAACTGCTGGCTAAACGGTTCCTGTTGTTCAGAGTAACGTGTGCTATGATGTATTTTGCATGGTATGCTTCACTTTTTTCAGGCATATGCGTGAAACAAATTACACCTCTGGGAGGGACTATTAAAAATTTACTAACGACTACCAGAACGCTGACAATATAGCAGTTTGCAGTTGTTTCGCTACTTGTATGAATGTAAAACTTGCTTCTGAAGGCAGACAAGAAGAGAAATTTTAAAATTTAATCTGATTTTCAATTCTTGTACTTCCATCTGTTAGTATACCAAAACATAATATTGACTTGAAAACTTTGTAACCTCACCACATAAACATTTTTGAGAATCGGAAGAACCCCTGCAGGGGAACTTGCATTAGTTCTGCATAAGAATTAGGTTCTTAATCTACACCTAAGAAATATTAAGAATATTTCTGTATATTTGATATTTATTCTTGTGCTGTATATTTGATATTTATTTACAACTTTT
Organism: Thermobia domestica; assembly: GCF_964235325.1. NCBI lineage: Eukaryota > Metazoa > Arthropoda > Insecta > Zygentoma > Lepismatidae > Thermobia > Thermobia domestica. The sequence continues at coordinate 154,178,576 of NC_137456.1, read as the reverse complement.
AGAAAATGGTATCCAAGAACATTTAACCAAATTTCCTACTGCAAACATATTGTGGAAGAAAGTGGTCAACGTCTTCTGTATATGTTATATTATTACGTATTTCGGCCTCTAGTCATTCTTGCATGACACAGCTAACTAAGTAACTCTATGGCCTATGGAACACGGAGGTTCAATGGGGCGTTCACAAAAGCTCTCCACTGACTTCTATCCTTACCTAAATGCATCCAGTTTCTACTTGTATTCCAATCTCTGCGAGATCCATCTTAATATTGTCCTCCCATCTGCGCCTAGGTCTTCATAATGGTCGTTTTCCGATTGGTCTTCCAGTCAAGATTTTGAAAGTGTTTCTACTTTCTTCCATTCTAGCTACATGACCCGCCCACCTAAGCCTCCTAGACTTGACGACCCTAACAATGTTGGGTAAACCATATAAATTATATAGTTCCTCGTTATGAAGTTTCCACCATTCCCCATTCCCGTTCCTCTTGGGTCTCTTCTCAGGATCTTGTTCTCAAATACTTTCAGTCTATGTTCTTCCCTCGGAGTAAGCGGCCATGTTTCGCAACCATACAGAACAACAGGCATGATTATCGTTTTGTATATTTTAAGCTTCAAATTCCTCGACAGAATTCGCGACGACAAGAGATTTTGAGCCGAATAGTAACACGAATTCCCTGCTTTTAGTCGACATTTAATTTCTTCGTGAATATGATTTTCGTATGTTAATATTGATCCTAGATATTTGAGACTATCCACTTCATCAAAAGTATTATCTAATATTTCTAACGCATCCATAATTTGGTGTATTATGGTCCCGATGCACTTCCATGTATTTAGTTTTCTCTGCATTTACTTCTAAACCCATGTCCCTGCAATCGTTTAATGAGATCTCTGCATTTCTTTCTATTGTGCTTCTATCATCCTCTATTAAATTGACATCATCAGCATATGCCATAACCTGGTGAATACCGTTCAACTCTAGGCCCTGGTTGCTATCTTTGATTTTCCTTATAGCGTATTCCAGAACAAAGTTAAATAATAATGGCGACAACGCATCTCCTGGGGGGATGAGGGGGACATCTCCTCTCCAATCTCGGAACTGTGGGAACTGTCCCCCCCCCCAATAATCCGATTTGAAATGTGCTTTTTGGGGGAAAAATGTGATGATTTGTGTCCGATTGCCACAAAGGAAAGTGAGATGAAATTTGCCTTAAATCTACCCGCCTTCCAATGTTGAAGACAACTCTGCTCCCTTGTGCTCCACAGGATTGTTTTCCAACTTCACATATATTTTGAGCATCGCTTAACAAAAAGAAAAAAGAAAAGAAAAGAAAAAGAAAAAGAAACGGTCTTATTTGTCCCTTCCCCCCTCCCCAATGCTGAAGACAGAAAGCTGCACGATTCTGTCATTTCAGCTCAAGGGAACGACGAGAAATAAATTATATCAATGAAATGAATAGTGAAAGTAAAATTTATAACGCCATTATGTAAGTGGGATTCGAATCGGCGATAGATAAATAAACATTCAAAATAAATCAGAAAATATTAGATTCTATTATTTTATGCGCTGATAGAAGCTGCATAGAAAGGCATTGAGGTGATTTGCTCAACAAAATTTGGATGTTTTTGTCAGTAACAATCTAGTCCAGAGCCAGGGGCCTAGGCCCCCCAGTTTTTGAGTGACAAAAATGATTTATGCTATTATTTATTTATTTTTGAAGGTGTATATAGTAAATACATGAAATACCTATCATAATCTGGTATCTGGCGGGCCCCCCATTGTTTACCTTCTAGACCAGCCTCTGTTTTTTGTTGTGTAAGTCAAAAGAAGTTCCTTATATGTTGAGATGCAAGCTGTTTAATGATAGAAAGAGAAAGAACTTATTAATTTTGATTGTTGAGTTTTGATATACTTGCATGATTACTGTTCATAATATGCGATATAATATATTAACCATGTAAACAGTAATATTCTGGTCGCAGTTTCCTTATTTTTGATGTTAGTTAACAGGTTTTTGTGGATATTATTTTATTGTTACGCAAATAAACTATAATGAAGAATTAGCTATAAACTATTTTCCTTCATGCGCGTTGTACTTGCATTCCAATTACGTTTTAGCAATTTTAAAGTGTATTAATTTATTTATTTACTTAAATAGTTATTCTTAGAAGGGAAGACATTTGTGCTGTATCGCCGGACCCAAAATCGAAGAAAAGAACCAACATGTACTATACTATATTTGGTTAGATTAGATTATATTACGTTAGGTAACGTACATTAGGTTAGGTTAGGTTGAGTTACAAGTCACTTATCTTCAAAACGGAGCCCTGTGAACTTTTACAAATTGGAATAGAAAATTACTACTTGCACATAAATACGGCGTCCGGATATATGGCATAAAAACTACAGTGCAAAAAACACAAAACCAGCCTGTGCTAGGTGGCTACTAAAAAGCACGAATGTTATCAAACTGAATCAGAGCAGGGCGTAGCTGGTTTACGTGATAGCGCGGGGATACGTCCAAAGGAAGCAGGCGCGTCAGCGACGGTGGATACGCGCGTAAATAAGGTTAGTGAAAACAAGTAGGTTTTGGCAATGATACGAGTTTCAATAGAATTTGTCATGGTTTCATACTACTAACGCTCCACTTATAAACATAAAATAGAGCTTTTGTACACAGTAAAAATACACCACCGTAGTGGTCATCTAGCAGGTTAGGTTAGATAGGTTACACGCTTGTTATTTTTTATAATTCTATAAAACTCAAAAACGATATGTCAACCTTGACATATACGTGCCATTTCCACACTGCCTTTCCCGTCACTAAATCATAACAAGTGTACCTCTCCGACAAATAGTCCCTTCTGCCTCCGCATATAGTGACGCTTATAATATCAAGAACACCCTACAATAACAACCACCTTCTTAACTTCAGCTATTCCTCTTACCTAATTTTCACTCACTCTTTGTCAAAACCAAAATAAATTCTCCAATTCATCTGGTAAATTTCCTAAAATTGGTCCGACGATACAGCACTCAACTCAAAATAAAAAAAAACATATTTCAGGGGAAAAAATTAAATGAAATGAAATCTTTGAGTTTTACGTCCCACGGTTATGCCGGTTAGGCTAAAGGAGACGGTGACGATGAATGATGAATGAAATGGTGGAATGAAGAAAGTGGGAGGAAACGGGAGAACCCCGAGAAAACCCACGCACACGGTGTGTGTCCACCACAAAGTTCACTTGGCGGGGGCTGGGATCGAACCCGGGACCCCATATATATATTTCAGGGAAATAGGCGGATATTGAAGAGGGCGAATGTCAGGGTATCAGAACTGATTACTAACGGAGGGAGTTGTATGGACATTATGTAGTAATAATCAGTGTCAGGAAGAGTTAATGCAATACGAAACTTATGTGGGTGGAATATATTTCAGAAACATATCAGAGATATCTACAATGCCAGAAAAAAGGGCGAAACGTTGGGCTATGTATATGCATATTAGCCTTTTATATGTAGCATTGTATATTTGAGATGGTCGTTGATTATATTAGGTAGTACATCATTTATTTCAGAGGACAAGATTTGATTACTTTTATGCAACCTAAGGCACTTTCTCCTTATTGCTAGTCAAGTATAAAAGATAAGCAGTGCCTATCGCTCCTTCTATGTGATTTTGTATGTTGAATTTATTTAGTGCTAACTTGCTACGTATTTACACAGGATTAACTGAATAGCTAAGATTTTGGCTGTACGAAAGACATGGGAATATTCTTAAGGTGCTTAATATACACTGCAGAGCTCCGTTGAAGCAGTCATATTTGTGACAAGTAATCGCAAGACCACGATGTATGACAGGGCTTTCTTTGGATCCACCTAGGTGTGTGGAATGTTCCATATTTGAAAATTTCATTTCATATTTTCCATGTGGCTGTGAGATACATTGCAACAATGGAGTCTTGGTATGAAATCATACGTATTTGTGTAATTGTAATAATATCTAGGATCAACATGAACAGGACAGCACCATATTCACGAAGAAATTAAATGTCGACTGAAAGCAGGGGACTCGTGTTATTATTCAGTCCAAAATATTTTGTCTTCGCGAATTCTGTCGGAGAATTTGAAGCTTAGAAGAAATATGCAAAATATATAAAACAATAATTATGCCTGTTGTTACTATATCCATGTGAAACATGAGCGCTTACTTTAATGGAAGAACGCGGATTGAAATATTTGAAAATAAAATCCTAAGGCGAATATCCGGACCCAAGACGGGCGGAAATGGGGAATTGTTGATACTTCATAACGAGGAACTGCATAACTTGTACGCTTTACCTAGAAAACTCAGGTGGACAGGTCATGTAGCCAGAATGGAAGAAAGTAGAAGCACATTCAAAATTTTAACTGGAAACCCAATTGAAAAAGACTATTAGGAAGGCCTAGGCGCAGGTGGATGGACAATATTAAGATGGATCTAGCAGAAAATGGAATACAAACAGTGGCGTCTCGAGACATAATTTTTCGGTAGCTCACACAGTTGGTACTTTCAGTATTCTAAATAAGCAAAACAATAAAATCAGTGAAAGTAACCATATATATATCTACATAATAAAGAATGTCCATTCATAACAAATGCTCCATTTCATTTGTATATGAATCAATTTGCTATTGTTCAACTTGACAATAAATCTTTTGAAATCTAATCCTTATCATTATTTTCTCTATTGATACTAAAGCTAATGCACCGAGACGAATCTGAGTTCTTCTTTAAACATTTTTTATATTTTTTAATACGGTAAAGCAACTTCCAGTTTCTGAAGTGGACACCATAATATTTATTAAGATTTTCACAAGTTTTGTTGTCCGCTGGGAGATTTATAAACCTCTATCTTTCTATGGATTCATCATTAATTTCACGACGACATACTATTGGCGTCTGCATTAGACTCAAGACATTTGTTTGCTGTCTCGTGTACATAAATTGCCAAGTATGTTTTTTGTTTTCTTAACCGTTAACAATGTACACGAAACATAATGCAGCAAGTCCAAAAGGTGCTTTAATTACGAATACTTTGTTCGTATGTTCTTTCATTGTTATCTTAAGACACTTCATGATTGTTTACTTTGTATTAAGGTTCTCTGTGAGAGGTTAGACTATATAGTTAGATTACAATCCAAAAGTAAGATTACTGTAATGTGGTCGATGCTCTCCCACCAGGAATTGAACCCGAGACATGAAAAAAAACATACACTAGTCACCAGAAAAATAAGTTGGGCTAGAAATTTCATCAAATCAACCAACAACAGAAAACAAAAGTTATCTGAATTCGGATTCACATGTTCAAACCCACAAAAATTTTGATAAGTGAACTAATGTGACTTTTTTCTACAAGGTTATTATGCGCCTTAGGCCTAATAGGAATCATAATATAGACACAGTGGTTCTCAAACTTTCCGATAACGAGGACCCCCTGTGGGTTCGGAAAGTGATCTGTGGACCCCCTGTTCATTCGGAAAGTGATCCTTGGACCCCCTTGCAATGCTATCTTAAATTTCACATGGTATTAAAACTATACTGATTAGGATTACCACTGACAAGAAAAAGATCAAGAAAAATATTGCAATATGTAATTTATTCTAAAGAAACATGGTTGATTCCTAGTGAAGGATATTTCAATTAAAAGTACAGTAACTTTCAAGATTGAAAATCAATGTACTTTTTTTTCTCTTTAAAGGAAATTCACTTGATAAACAATGTTCTCAAATGTGGGGTCATTAATATAAGGAATGAAATTCTTTCTGTTTTTCTATAAGTACACTGAAATCCGGAATAAGTTTTGTCACAATCAATCTTAGATCCGATTCCGCATTAAAACGATTTCGCTTTCAGGTTTAAATACTGCAAGGAGCAGAAAAGGTTTGTTCACTTAAGTAAGTGGTAGGGAAAGGCATCAGATGTTGCAATGCATTTATAGACAACTCTTCATATTCACAGGGCAGAAATTTAGTAAAGTAGGAAAACGTTTAAATTTAGAAGCATAAGTATAATTTCTAATTGTTTTGTTTTTAGTAACTGAAAAGAATACTTCTTGCATAATAGCTGTGAGTTCCATTTTATTATAACACGTTTCAATTTTTAGGCGTGGCGGCCCACTGGCTACGTCCCACGGACCCCCAGGGGTCCGTGTACCCCACTTTGAGAACCACTGAATAGAGTATTGACAGAGTGTTTTGATAGAATATATGAGAGTAGGGATAGACCGTGTAGCCTAAATGTTGAAGTAGAAAATGAAGTAGGCGAGGATGATAAAGGATTTAGTATTCTTCGGGGTGAGTTTGAAAAGGCTATATCCGAGATTAGGAATGGAAAGGCAACCGGAATAGATAACATACCAATCGAATTCATTAAAAATATAGGAGACAAGGGAAAGAAAGAATTGTTGCGACTATGCAATGAAATATATGAAACAGGAGAATGGCCAAAAGACTTTCTGAAAACGATCATGATACCGATGGCTAAGAAATCGAACCCAAAGAGATGTGAGGATTATAGAACTATTACTCTCACATCTCATGCAGCTAAAATTCTGCTCCGAATACTGAACAGAAGGTTATATGGAAGAACAAATAAAGATGTTGAGGAGGAGCAGTTCGGGTTCAGAAGAGGCAAGGGCACAAGAGATGCTATTGGATTATTAAGGGCGATCGGTGAAAGATTTATAGAAAAAGGGAAAGAGGTGTATGTTGTATTTATTGATCTAGAAAAGGCTTTTGACCGCGTGAATTGGGAATTGTTGTTGGGAGTTTTAACAAAGATAGGGTTGGAATGGAAAGATAGAAGACTCATAAGAAACTTATACATGAACCAACAAGTAAGTGTTAGGATAGGTGAAGAACTGACGGAAGAGAGTGCAATTGGAAGGGGAGTTCGACAAGGATGCTGCCTCTCGCCAACACTATTTAATATCTATCTAGAAGAGATGGTGAAAAAGAGCCTACATGATGATGATGGCATTTCGGTAGGAGGTAGAGTGATTAGATGCATAAGATTTGCAGACGATATGGCGCTTCTTGCAGAATCTGAAAAGAAAATCGATAAAATGTTAGAAAAAATGAGAAAGGGCTTTGAAGAATATGGGATGAAAATAAATGTTAGAAAGACAAAAGCCATGGTGATTGGAACGAAGGGGTCTGTATCAAATATAAAAGTAGGAGGGAAGAAAATAGAACAAGTGAATAGTTTTCGATACCTGGGTAGTATTCTTAGTAATGACATGAAATGCGAAAGTGAAATAAAAGCAAGGATAGGAATGGCGAAAGAAGCCTTTAGGAGGAAGAAAAGTCTGTTTTGTGGGACCTTGAATAAAGAGTTGAGGAAAAGACTCATAAAATGCTTCGTGTGGAGTGTTGTACTGTACGGGGCGGAAACGTGGACATTACGTAAAGGTGACGAAAATCGACTGGAAGCCTTCGAAATGTGGGTCTGGAGAAGAATGGAAAGAATTAGTTGGGTAGAGGGGAAAACGAATGAGAGAGTGTTAGAAATAGTGGGTGAGAAAAGAACACTTTTAGATATCATTAGGAAGAGGAAGAGAAACTGGTTGGGACATTGCCTAAGAAGAGATTGTATCATGAGGGACGTCCTAGAGGGTGTGGTGGCGGGAAAGAGAGGGAGAGGACGAAGGAGACTACAATTAATGGATGATATTAAAACAGAAAGATCATACGCAAAAGGTTAGCGGAGGACCGTGGAGCATGGAAGCTTCTCAGCTGCGGCAAGTGACCTGCCAATAAAGGCAGAATACCTATGATGATGATGATGATTGATAGAATAATTGGCGTAGTTACCAAGTGCGCACTCAAAATTTTTTTATGAGTAGAAAGCTTAAAGGGTACCATGCTATAAAGCATTACGTCTATGTACTATTGACCCGACGTAATTCTTCCTCGAATAGCGATAAGAAATTAAGTTCTGTCACCTATATTCTCAGAAGAAAATGATATATGATTCTATAAGAAAATAAAGCTTACAGGTAAAGTGTAAGATCAAATGTTTAGGCTGCAAAAATAATTTCTCTACTAAACAATTATAGTTTTATTATGAAAGTGTACAAATATATGTCAAATTACGAAGTTTTGAGGTGGAAGAATCCGAATCCGGGAGATCTGTCGCGTAGTTGCGCCCCTGATACTCATACTATTTAAGTTCAGCATAGCGTAAATGTGTTTCTTACATGTTTCTTTACGTTTTCAATCAAATGTTTCAAGCATGTTATACCTTTCAGGCCGACTGCTAATTTCCGTCAAATAACATGCAATGAGAGCAAACCAATAATATTTTCATTTCATAATCTATCAACCATTTATTGCTTTAAACTAACTTTGAAAATTCGATTCAATTTAGTTTTCCCCTCTTGATGATAGCTAACTTTGATCGATTGTGTGCACTAAATGGTGTAGTACAGTAGTTTGGAATCCCTGAACTGAATTCTCTATAGAATAGGGTAATAAGAGTTTTGATACAACAAATCTTTCGAAAACTGTTTCAGAGTCAAACAGGCCTTAGATTCACTAGTATTGATATGTGAGAGTACTTTAGGAAGACCATACACTACGAACCTAGCAAGGATACAGTGCAGAGTATACGGGAGTATACGACGTATACCCACCATAGAGGTTCAGCATACATTTTCTTTAATTCATGGATGTAATTGAGCTATAAGAGTGGGTATATGCTATATTTTTGAAAACCATTGAGCGTATACCTACCAAAAATTTTAGCAATTCGTAACTGGAACGTATGAAAAAATAATAAATACTAGAAACATTTATAAATCAACCAATATACTACCGCACAATATGTTTTCACTTTTGCTACTTTGAAATATATTTGAGAGAATTACGTCTCAGCGTATCAAACACGAACTCCGAACTGAAGTAAGTTACAGCAAAAAATGCCTGAGTTTTCCAGAAATATTACAGCTGAACATAGATTAGTGCAAATAACGATATTCGTCTTCTTTTGCTTCGCATGTTTTAAACAAGAATGTTGAAATAGAAAATCAGTTTCAAATTTCCTTCAGGTTCTCACAATACAGAAGGTACGATTTCACTATTACAATAAGTTACAAAGTACAATGTTTCCAAGAGTAACTCGCTTTTATTACAAATATTCAGTAGGTAGGTAGGAAAAGAGTGCTCTGAAAGAATAATTCAAGATTATACGTGTTAAAAAAAGACTTGAAAATTAATTCAAATACAATTTTATACTCTGTTAATTGAAGAATCTCTGGGGAAGTGTTCTAAACCTTCTACCGACCTCGGAAAGCTGTAATTTTGTTTGCTCTATTAGTTGATTTCTTATTATAAAACGATATAAAAAGAAATGCAAATAATGATTGAGAGAATGAATTATATACTACTATATTTTTCTATTTTCATCTATTTTCAACTGCAAAAGTTTATTCTTTATTTCTGTTTAAAGCGTCATACTACTGAAAATTAGTCAACAACAGCTGTCAACACTGCACGTTCAATTATCTTCTTTTGAACATCGGGAAAACAGTTCCTCCATTCCGCGGTCCCCGCTTCTCTTCTGAACTACACATAAGATAGCCCATCACCCTTGCAGCCCTGTTGTGAACGTGGTGTGATGACGGAATGCATATAAGTAGGGGAGAGATTATTTAAAATTTAAAGAAAACTTCCGATGACTGTAATGTTACAGAAAAACAAGAAAGTAACAGAGTGATAATACATCGAAATACTCTATTTATTATTAAATATCTTAGAAACAATAAACAACATACAATATTTGTTGGTTCACGTGCTCTTGTTAACTGCAAAAGATGACGCCACTTATAGAATCTGGATTTAGTTTGTTAAGGACAGGAGTCAATCGAGAGCTTTTGTGAATGCGACAATGAATCCCCGGGTTCCATAGGGCATAGAGTTAGTTAGTTAGTTACTATAATGACTCTACAAGAGAAAGTCTTTTCATTGCTTTCTGACTCGGTTAATTGTAAGAGCAATTAGTCCATAACCAAATACATCCCAGAGGGACTGATCTGGCAACATGTACTTGTTTTTCCTTCGTATGTAGATAGTTACTTTGCACTTCCCAATATTTATTGATTGCTCGTTGATTTCTTATTGACTTCTTTTATTCGTTCTGATTTCTTATTCCTTTTTATCAACTATGTGATATGGAACCTATTGTTTTAAGTAGAATACAAAAAAAAAAAGGAATCGTATTTACCGACAAGTCAGTTTAGAAAAGAGTTCTTTATTTTTTTGTAAGTTAGTTTGAAAACAGATATAATAATAGAAAACTTGGTCTTTTTTAATTATTATAACAATACTGCTCTAAGTGCAGTAGCTAAATTGCGAAGAAAAAGTATCTGAGAATATGTTTACGGCATTCGCACTCTGAGGCAGTAGAACCAAGTTCAGAGCGTATACTGCACATCCCTTCAGCACTACGACTCATATTGCGGAGGGCTTATATATAAAAAGACTAAGAGCATAGCAATTCCATTTTTAATAATAAAATCATATTTCCTCATGGGAATGGCAGTTTCGGCATTCTACGAAATGATAACATTTTCGGAAGTTTTGTTAGAAATAAATTAATTGGTTATTATTATTATTATTATTATTATTATTATTAGTAGTAGTAGTAGTAGTAGTAGTAGTAGTAGTAGTAGTAGTAGTAGTAGTAGTAGTATTGAAATTTTGAGGATTGAATGCATCTGAAATCCCAAAAGAGGTCAAACCAATGAGCAGCAAGGAGGAGGACGTAAAGTATGCAAGATTAACTAAGGGAATCAGGTAAATAAAGTTGGGTAATATATATATCTCACATACTGACGATGAGGGTGTTCAGGTAAACCTGTGGTATGCTTGTTCCACTCTCCCATGAGAGCAACTTGTAGCTTCGGGTGATGAACTCCTCTGTGCAACACATCTTCCGAGAGTATCGCTGGCATGTTCGTTGGATGGGATAAGAGCTAAGCAACGAGTTTGCATATCCATACGGCCAATGTCCTCATCTTCCAGTCGTTTTTTTTTTTTTTTAACTCAGAGAGTTCTGTGTGGGTTAAAGTTCCCAAATCTTACTATTGTCCCGTCACGTAGGTTTTAAGTATTTCTGACACGTTTTTAAGTTGTACATTTTTATTTTCCCCGTAAAATGATTTTGTACGTTATTTTAATTAAATAAATGAAATAATAGTCTTGAGCACTATTATAATGTTTTTAATAAGTTAGTGCGATTTTTAAAAAATAGAGGGACGACCTCACTTATTATTCACGACACAACTATTTAACTTTAGTATTCAGAAAGAAAATACAGTAAGAAAAATACAGTAAGTTCATGTACAAATATGATTGGTAGGCAGCCCAAACGACACAAGTGACATGTGTGTCGCATAACTTTAGCTTGTAGGTAAAAACTACTTGTATAACCAATCAAGGATTTAGGATTTAGGATTGAGATTTCTGGGCTCTCGGCATCTTATGGCCATTTAGCCTGTCACGTTTGAGGGATGAAGTCCCTCGGCGAGCACACTATCCGGGGAAAGGGAAGGAAGAAAGGATTGGGGAAGGAAGGAAGCGGCCTGGGACCTATAAGTTAGGTACCACCCCGGCATTTGCCTGGTGTGAATGAGGAAAACCCAGGAAAACCTCATTCAAGGTGGCTGGCCTGAAAAAGCTGTTACACTTTTTCGACCGAGTGCCCCCACCGGGAATCGAACCCGGGACTATAACCAATCAAGGTAGTCTATTGCAAGGTATAATTGTTTGCAGCTGACATGGATGCAGTAGCATGTAGCGACAAATAAGTGACTATGCGGATAGACTACATATCTTTGATTTAACGGCGGCAGCTCATGTGGTTCAGATCCAAGTTGTAGGTATATGTCTGATATATGTAGCTTGGTTGTTGAAAAGGATACAAAACTTAAAAAAAAAAAAAAAAAAAAAAAAAGCTCAAAGCCATAAGTGATTATGAATTTCCTGTCGTCCACTAATCATACTAAATCTTGTTTGGAACTAACTCAGATTTACACTTAGACAGCACTTTACACTTGCTATGTTCTTATTTGTTATATCCGTGTAGAGTAGTCGATTGGTCTCGGTGTATCTAAGATATTTTGCTAGGGGTAGCATGTTGTCTTACTTCTAAGAATTAAAAAGCTTAGCATATAGTACAACAATATTTTACAGGTGGCTAACAGTGTTCTAAGGAGACCTGGCTATCTCTGGTTAGTTATGAAGTCTCCTAGTACTTGGGCCACATACATTTAGATGTAATGTCTTCATTGAAGTACTATTAAAAGGCAGCAAGATTTGTGTAATATATGTAATGCCTACAGCATAACGTGAAATTCAAACGACATAACCTTCCACCAGGGGCGGATCCAGGCTAAATGTTTGGGAGAGGTCGTTAGAAGTCAATATTTTTTATTTTACATTTATAATACAAAAGTGAAAATTCTTAGGATAGGTTTTATTTTTAAAATAAAAAATATCTGTTCGTCCTGATCACCCCCGTGGATCCACCCCTGGCTTCCGCTAGAAATTGTAATATTATTTTTGTGTGTTCTATGTGTTAATGAAACTGCCCCGATTTTAATGTAAAATAATTTTACGTTACTATTCGAAAATATCATGTTTGTTATATGTAAATTCGAAACACCACTATCTTCCGTTGTTCGCTAAAAATCGAAAAAAAATTCTTTTTTTCTCTTTGAAAAGTCCGGTAACCTTAGTGTAGGTGCGTGTTGTTATCCACGTAAACGAAATCAGACCATGAAAAAGATAAACATATTATTTGACCATTCCGGTAGAATACCGTTCAACAGTAAATGGTCCTGCGTCGAATATGTGCTATGGTAGTCTTCCATTTTAACCATGACCGCCCACATCCATCTTCAACCTGTCACATTCAGCTGATATCGTGCTCGCCACTCTCTCCACTCAATTTGATGTCCATAATCACATGTAGCAGAGAACTGTGATTCATCTGAGAACATCCCATTGGAGTAACAAACGTCAAGACAGACATCACGAGAGATAATCCCAGTCAGTACATTACTTACATCTCTCTAATCTGGGACGTAGGTGGACGGAGAATAATGGGACACACTTCACACTGGTTTCTGAGTAACGAACATCAAGACAGACATCACGAGAGATAATCCCAGTCAGTACATTCCTTACATCTCTGTAATTTGGGACGTAGGTGGACGGAGAATAATGGGACACACTTCACACTGGTTTCTGAGTAACGAACATCAAGACAGACATCACGAGAGATAATCCCAGTCAGTACATTCCTTACATCTCTGTAATTTGGGACGTAGGTGGACGGAGAATAATGGAACACACTTCACACTGGTTTCTGAATAAACAATCTAACACCATTCAATTGTGAAATAGTTCAGGAGGATGCATGGACACCTGTAGCTGCTGAAATTTTTTGAGCAACTTGAACTACGGAAAATAAACAGTGAAAAAGTGCAACGTGTATTTAATTAACATTACTACGGCAATTTTTATTGTTGCGCGCACATTATTTTGTTTATATTTTAAGAGTGTATAAGGTTATTAATTTAATGGCATTCCATCACAAATTTCTGTGCTAAAAATTTAAAAAAAGAGAGTAAGTAAGATATACACCGATTGATAAAAATTTTCAACTAAAAAGTACAACGTACATTTTATGATTGTTTTGTTTGTTCATTGAACTTTAGTGTTTCTTTTCAGAACGAGGAAGCATAAGATATGGACCTACAGTTTAAGGTGGAATCCGAATCACTGTAATGCTCTCGATTCTCCCCCACCAGAAATCAAACCCATGGCCCCATGCACTAAAGGCACCTAAACCAGCAGGTAAGGCCAATACATATTTTAAATGTATGTGGCTTAGGTAACCAGAGATGGCCAGGTCTCCTTAGAACAACGTTACCCCCTCCCCTAGAATATCGTTCGACTATATGCTGTTTTTTTAAAAAATCTCAGAAATAAGATGCCATGCTACCCCTAGCAAAATATCCTAGCTACACCGAGACCAATCGATTACATGGATATAACAAACAAGAACATAATAAGTGTAAAGTACTGTGTAAATGTAAATAAGTTAGTTTCAAACAAGACTTAGCTACATTGTGGAGGGCAGGAAATTCATAATCTCTTACGGCTTTAAGTTTTTTTTTTTTTTTTTTTTTAAATTTAAGTTTAGTATCCTTTTCAACAACGAATCATTATCAGACATGTACCTACAGCTTGGATCCGAGTCACATAAGCTCCCGCTGGGAATCGAATCTGGGTATCCCATGTCAAAGGTGTGAACTCTATTCTTATAGCTAGAGATACGCGAAAGCGTCCTTTCTGGGTTGCAGTTTTTTTTTTTTTAACAAAAGGTCCTTAAGATTATTTTTCCTTTCTTTCTTATTTATTTATTTTGTTTTCATTTACCTTACAGCTTTTCTGAAGTAAATAACTTAAGTATCAGGTCAAAGACTTTACACCATGCAGTACTTATGAATCTTACTTTCAATCCAGCGCAGACTACCTTGATTAGTTACACAGGTAGTCCTTATCCATATGCTAATGTTATGCAACACGCATGTCGCTTGTGTCGTTTGGGCTGCCTATCAATCTCATTTGTGCAGGAACACTGAATAATCCTTGTCATAGATTTCTTGGGTTCAAACCATCCAAAGTATTTTTTCTTGGATTCACAAATACATTTCACCCTTCAAGCTCTGTTGGCCTTATGCGTGTATGTCCGGATAAAAACTGTCCTAGTTGAGGTACAAGGCTGATATTTCATTTCGATCAAGACACCAGTAATAAGTCATCCTAAAAATTTGACCTTGTATCTTCAATAGTTTCCTGTGCAATAAATTTTCTTGAAGGTTTTCGAAAAAAATATTCTGTTAGAGTAATTTAAATGCCTCTCTGAGTATTTAAAGACCGACCTAAGATGCTTTTCTTCTACTTCTAATAAAAAAGACATACAGTTTTCTTCGGTTTCATATATATTATTTAGGAATCCTATTATGAGTTTTGCTTTCATTTTATTTTAAAAGGGTGTCTTTTTAGGTATGATTTAAGCCTATATGAGAAAGCAAGGTATAAACTCTCATACTCGGTTGGTTCTTCCTTAACAGACGATTCACTGCTTCTTTCCTTGACGCAGTGTTTCCATCATCATATTTTCTCACCAGTTGACTTGATTACGTACAGTATAACTATTAATATCGCTTATTCCTATGGGCTTTTGTCTCCATATAATAAAATTTATGCAATTTATCTTCATTTTATTCAAATACAAGGTGTTACTGGAATCAAGGCATCTTTTGAATATCCAGGAGTCATGCATATTAATGCTTCAAAAGGTTGGATAATGAACTTAGTGTTATTTATGCGTACTATTTTTATTAGCTGCGCGTAACTGGGATTTTTAAATCCAGAATCTTCCTTATTTTAATTTATTTTTCGTGCTGAGTTCGAAAACAGAATAATAGCTATGTTTATGAAAGCAAAAAGTATTGTTGCTGTAAGAGAGCCATCATGAGCAGCAGTGCTATCAGGGAAAGAGCTCGAGACCTTCTAACCCTAACAAATACTAAAAAATTCGTATTTAATAATCAATATTTTGGTAGATTACAAAGGAAATTTTCTTATCAACTGTTTATCCGAACATAGCTCTTAATTCTACTGTCCATGAGTATACAGATTTATTCTGTTTTATTTTTTTAAATCATTTTTATCAAAGGCTGAGACCCAATTTTCCAATATTATTTCCTTAAGTAGAAGATCGGACAAATCAGACTATGAACCTGGGATTAATCTGTTATTTTCATTTTGAGATCTTTGAAAAAGTAAAATGTGTGCTAAGCAGTTGGAAAACTAGTAATGATTTATTTTTATGAATTAATGAATATTTATTTAAACAATTGTTTTTATTTTACATATTCCTGTTTCACTTAACAGAAAATACTTGTAAAATGTCAGATGAATTTCGAAACTATAATAAAACCAAACACCAATATTAAAAAGAACATAATAGTAGTTATCTGTCTTTCAGTTATAATGAATCTGTACCTTATGTTCGTTAATGAAAACCGAAATGTTTGAGAGATTTTTTCAGGAAAATTGCTTTTCGTATTATAAACTGATGCCAATTTTAAAAAGGTGCATATTAATCGATCAGGTGGCATTTTTGGATGTATGTGTGTCTGTATGTTCTACATCTCCCCCTAAACTATGGACCAATTTTGATTAAAATTTGCATAAGAACTCCTTACTACCAGACAATAAATATTGCCGGGGTTAGTCATCCCTATCTAACCCTCTTTTTTCATAGGGGTGGGTGGAAGGATAACATAATGCTATTTTAATGGTATCAAAATGGCAGGAAGAGTTTGTATGTTCCATTTTAACTATGCAACACCTGGAGCAATTACAACCACATTTGATATACAAATGACTTACAATCTGAAAACGTATACTGTACGACATCCCTACGGGTTGTAGGGGAAGGGTTTCAAGTAAAAATAAGTGAAAACGATTGATATTTAGTGTCGAACCCATAGTTTTCGGGATCGTTGAGATGAATAGTGAAATCCCTATGCCTTTCAAGTCTAAGTTCAACCCCCATCAGCTAGGGTTGTGAAAGGAGCAGGGGTGGGAAGGGGTGACACGTACAAATAATCTACATCGACCAATGTTAGTGTCAAATCCTTAGTTTTCGGGGTTCATAATTACTATTATTCAAGAACCAGCTCATCACATTGGTACTTTGCACACAGTCGGGGAAAGAATTATACATGTTGCACAATTGTGCGAGCAGAAATATATAATATTAACTGTTGATCAAACTCTTTTCGCATATCTTATGGAATTGAAGTGGAAGAAGGAGGAATATAGATATATCTATATATTAATTCCCGACTAGGATGATTGCATATTTGTATGGATTTCTTGAAAGTGATAGGACTGCATATGTTTGATTCCGGATTGTCTCAAGTGTGGGTAGAGAGCAATCTTTTTAGTGAAACTACAGCTACAAATGTGCTACTGGGAAAATATTATGCCAAAGGAATTAGAGCTCACAAAATCACATTGCAAGCTATGTGGTAACTTCTCTTTCCGAAACTTCTTAATTACATCAAAGAATATGATAATGAGCTCGGTCAGTTCTTGTTAAACTGCATGGAGGGGACAGCGGATCATGATTGTAATCAGGTCCGGATTTAGGGGAGTGCACTGGTGCATGTGCAGCCCCCTTCGTTGTAAATATATACTATCTAAGATGAGAAGCTAGGAGTGAAAATAGCAACACTTTCCGAAACTTCCTGCCATTATTTTTTTCGTTTGGGACTTAAGAGAAAGCAGAGCTTTGCAAAAGCAATAGTTTAAGTTGACTTTCTGAAGGTTGAAGGAAAAGGATTCACCAAGCAAAACAATGTAACATTTCTTAAGTGAGGAAGAAAACAGAAGCCAGGAGAGAACACTTTTTCCTGCATATCATTGGCGACTCTCTTTAAAATACAACCCCCGTTGTATGTATTAGGGATACGTCAGGGATAAGCAATATCGTCGCATGTCACTTTGAAGAGTTTCAGTGTGATTGATTATTTTGGTAGTTATTCGGGCACCCCCCGTCAGAAAATCCTGGATCTGACTTTGATTGTAATAGTCTTATACGTTCAATAGAAACAATAGATTTCCAAAGCATACTGTCTAAATTCTTCGATGACTTCACAAGTGAGAAACCGAACTTTCGTCTTGTAAATATATAAACATGGTTTGCATTTTTTTTTTTTTTTTTTTTTTTTTTTACTTTTCATAAAAGCTGAAAGGGATGGAATATGGGATTTGCACATATATGGATTTAAAAAAGTTGTTACCATATTTCTTCAGATACGATAACTCTAACTATGCAAGATGTGGAGTCATATACATTGCAGAGATGAATAATCTTCCTCTAAATGTACTGCAAGAATTTAGACTTGGAAATTGGGTCGTTAAAGGTTCAAATGGAACCTTCAATGAAGTTGATCCAGATCACAGCCAAGAATGGCTTAATGCAACACGGAAAAGATGAGGAGGTATTATTAGAAATACAAAATCATATTCAGCACTGTGTGGGTGGTCTCTATCTATAATTTACATACACAAATTTCATCTCAGACAAGAGAAATGTTTTCTTTTGGACTTGATGATCAAATGACTAGAAACGAATTGACTTAAGCAAGGCAAATCAGAGATCATTCCGATGAAAGTATAATTGTTCAAACGATGGAAAGGTTCCATGTTTTCTCGAAAGAATCGTCTAAATCAAATCTTCATACACTTCCAACAATTGACATGACAACGTCTGAAATTAAAAATTCATTAGCCAACGCCGAGAAATTAAGTCAAGATCAAATGTTAAAATTTGTTAGGAAAATACTAATACTACCAAAAGAGCCTCCCTCTCATGAGAGTTTCTAATCTCAACCAAAAACGACCAGAGCACTAGTAATTGCTTCTCTTTATACAGTTAAACAACCCAAAGTTAAGAACGTTGTCTTAAAGATATATAGAAGTATTTTGCATCCCTTAATTATAGTATATCAAGCAGGAAGGGTATTGATGACAACTATTGCAGATATATTAACAAGTTATACAACCTGCTTCCCAAATGTGACTTCAGAAGGTAACTCCTGTCTTATAATATATGGTCTGCTTATTTGATGAGTAAAAGAAAACTGAGTACTGCCGAAACTTTCGGTGATGTGGCTGACGGTTTGTAAATTATGTGCTTCATCTTGGTGACTGTTTCGACAGAATTGACATTCCATTTGAGCGTTATAGATCACAAATCATAAAAGAAAGAATAAAACAGAAACGCTTCAAAGGACTTACACCCATTAGAAGATTGGCTGAAAATAGAGAACTTCATTTACCAAATAAATGGCAAAGATTTTTGACACTTCCAGAAACTAAGGCTGACCTTGTCCGCTTGCTTTCAAAGGAGTTATATTATTAAAGCTCCTGGAAACAAAACCATTATTATTATTTCGAGAAAGAAGGCATGGTGAAATCTTCAAACCCATATTTAGATACCACTTCCTTAGTTGCCGAACATGAAGAAGCAGATGCGAGACTTGTTTTACATTGTCTACACTCTCAAGCTGATAAAGTTGTGGTTTTAGCACGAGATACTGATATTTTGGTACTTTTAATAGGACATTACAGTCGACTACATTGCAAAGAACTGTGGCTAAAAATGGGACAACAGCAAAACCAAATTACATACCTATTCACAAACTTTGTGAGAAGTTACCCATTGTGATAAAATATCTTAGTTCTATAATTCCGTTTCATTCTAATACCGGCTGCGATACTGCTTCTCACATAGCTGGTCATGGTAAAAAGAAAACATGGATAACATTGTGTCAAAATTACCAGCTTCTGCAAAATCCTGATAAAGCTGCACTTCAGGCAGAGACAATCAAATCGGCCGAAAAGTTTGTACGTAGAACTTATAACCTTAAAAAAAAAAAAAAAAAAAAAAAAAAAAAAAAAAAAAAAAAAAAAACTTGTGATGAGGTAAGAGTAACTATGTTTCATAAATACCAAGCTCCCAAAGCCCTTCCTTCAACAACTGACGCCATAACATTCCACATACAAAGAGCGCATTACTAAGCTATGGTTTGGAGACAGGCGACATCCAGTATTCGCAACCTGCCTTCACCTGAGGAGATCGGTTGGACCAAGAAAGATGGAAAAGTTGGGCCAAGATTACTGTCCTTACCTTCAATACCAAGTTCCTGTGTAGAAATAATTGCATGTGGCTACTGGATGTAAATCTAATTAGTGTAGTCATAAAAAAGGAAAAGTGAAGTGTATTTCAATATGTAAATGTACAATTACTAAAAGTGATTGTATGAATGACTAATGTAGATTTTCGAGCATTAAATTAATTTGTAAGGGTGGTTATGGATTAAAAGTGTTCAGAAGACGTAATGGAATGTTTGTGAATTAAATAACTTATTAACAGTCCATGGCTGTAACAGTTTTAATCTTTCATAATCTAAAATGTACCTGCAGGATACGTATATCTACTCTGAAAATTTTGGATATTGGAAAACCTTATTTCTAAACTCATTACAATGTAAAGAATAACTACATAATTAACGTAACAACGTTGTTTTGGATAAATCATAAGTAATTAAGTTCCTCATATGCGCACAGATTGAAATTTCTCACATTTTAGCCGCCATTTTGTTTTTCTCACCACAGCATGAAAACGGTAGACACCAGTGTGGTAAACAACATATTCCAGATGAACAGACCAAAATCAATTTTAAAAAGCACTTTACCTGCTTTTCACCACAAATAGCACTAGTCTATTAATTTCTCGATTGATAGCACTAGTCTTACTCTGTATTGATGAAAGAGTATGCTCATTCATTTCATACTTTATACGTTAAGTGATTTCTGTGCTTTAAACTTGTTTTTAGCTCAAGCCCTGCTGATGCATTTACTCCCGATCTAATCTGATTTGGTTCGGCAAGGTCGGTCTTATTTATTTTTTTAATCGAAACTTGATCTTATTGACAGCTAGTAATATATAAATAGGGTGTCCGCCAGAATATGTGGGGAAAATATCAAATTTAAGTACAGAAGAATAATTAAAATTCCATAATGTATTTAAATCTGTTATTTCAATATTTATTTGGCGGTGTTGACAAAAAGCTAGGTAGAAACATTTATTCATATATTGGACATGAGATTCGAACTTGGAACCTCTCTCCTAAGAAGCAAGTCTCTTACTGGTTACATCGTTACATTCGGTACTAAAATTTATTACAATGTTATATTACGAGACTAATGAAAAAATAATTCCAAATTTCAGTAAGCAACTGGAAAATACTGGTAACTGTATATGTGTATGAAAGTGACGTTAAAAAATATAATTAATTATTTTGATCTCATCAATCAAATTTTACTCCTTACAACTCCTTACTCACAAACTCAGCAAGAACTTGCCTAGACCTTTAACTCAACACCGACATTATTATTATTATTATTATTATTATTATTATTATTATTATTATTTTCTTTTATAAAATAATTGATACTATGTGTCAGGTATAAGCGTCTATAGAACATGTTTCCATATTAGATCTAGAACTAAAACTTCTCTAAACACAACTTAAACCTTGTCATAAGGCAGTGGGAAAATTAATTTGGCTTGTTTGAAGCTAAACTGGAAACAGTTTCAATGTTATTATTTAAAATATTTTCCTGCAAAAGTCGGAAACACTTCCGTAGTGCCCACCTTCTTATCAGCAGGTGATCCCCATGTTGCCAAATTTCTACTACAATGAAAAACAATACAACTGGGCAGCATTCATAAATACAGTATTCGGTTGATTGGAGATTGTCTCTGCGGTCACTGTTGATCGTTGTGTTTGTGAACTTATTGTTTTTATTTCGTTTTGAGTGTACGAATTCTTTATATGTGATCATGTGTATATATTCACTTGTTAGTGATGGTGTGTATTATATCTACAGTGTATATATGTAGAGAGTATAATTTCAGAGTGATTTCAGTGCTTTTGTAAATAACTATCAGTAGCTGTAAGTGTTCTATATATAGCTTCGTATATCTGCACACAGTACCGGCGGAAGGGCCGGGCGAGCCGGGCGACCGCCCGGGGCGCCAAATTTTAGGGGAGTTTGGGGGGCGCCAAAATCCTTGCTAAATTTATATTATTGTATATGGTGAACTAAAAATTAACTTTTTCATAAATTGTATAGCAACATTAGTTACTACCTCATGCCATAGGTCTCACTCTTTATAACAACCCCGGTTTCTTCTTGAATGTCCTATAAAGGAAATCCCTTCATCCCTTCACCTTATTTGTCTATAAAAAAAAATCTCCTCTGACAAAGCTAAAGGCTATTGTTGAGAGTTGGGAGTTTTGAGCAACAATAACACGCTCTGACACTTACAACCGCCGCGGTGCCGACAATTGCACTCCTTGCGACAAAGCTCTGTCGGCCGCTCTAACAATACACACAAACAATATTGAGTTATCGGCAACCAAAAAGAAATTACTCCTGTTTGTACTGTCAAATGTCAAAAAAGAAATTATAAATCAGAAGTCATGTATATGTAGTGCAGGCTTCATGGTGTGTGCGTTCTTCTTTAGTCTCCTGAATTTCGACTCTTAGTAGAAGAATCGTTCCGTTAATGTGTTCTTTATCAACATGTCGGAAAAAAAGAAGCCTTCTGGAAATGTATACAGAAAAAGAAGAGCACAATTAGCGGCTGAAAATGAGAAACAGACAGCAGCATTAAAGAAATTCTTTCGTATTCCTGAAACAGACAATAATGGAAATGAAAACGTAGAACCAGAGAATGAGGAAACCAACAAGAAATCAACAAATATTCCAGAAGGTAACAACACAGTACAGGTAAGTAGGCCTACATTACGTAACGTATTTTCGTTTTATTACATTTAATAGAGAAGAGGTGTTTACACACGTAGCGTCTTAGCAGGCTGGGGTGGGTAGGGTGGCGGCCTCTCAGATAGGCGGCGAACTTCAGGCTCAAAAAAAGTTCTTTCCCCATTGATATAAGTAGCAATAATTACATTCTATACCAACACTGATGCTTGATACATGTACCAAAACGATAAGACTTTTACTCGTTAGATGCGTATTAACCAACTTTAGCTGCATTTCAAGCATTCATCTATTAATTAAGTAGAGGGCCTCCATAGTCTAGAGGTTAAAGCGTTGGACTCATGTCTACGTGCTCCTGGGTTCAATCCCCGGACTTTCCGCTTTTCAACGGCAGGAAAACTGGGGAGTCACATAAATAAAGACATGACGGTCACTTGGCCTGCAAAGCTCCTAATACGCCTGTTGGCGGGTAGTGACACGACCGGCTGACCCGCGTTCTGTTACCCAGGTGGATGAATTTTTACCACTCGCTATCAGATGGCGTTGGAGCAGGTTCACGATATATTGGTCTGCCGTGCCAGTGATTATTATTATTACTATTATTATTATTAGTAGTAGTAGTAGTATTGTAGTAGTATTGAAGTAGTAGTAGTATCGTCTACTAACTAGAATTCTGAAGAGTTAAAATGTATGATTGTTACCGTTAACAGATCCCCTTGGAGTTTCGCTATCACAAATTTTGCAATAGACCCATTATTTCATAAATATATCGTAAATAAGTAACATGTACCAGTGTAAGACTATATAGATTATGTTTCTATCCAATACGATTAACGTGACTTAAAAAAAAGTGTTCGGGCTTCGGCAGCTAATTTGAATGCATTCGCATCTATTTTATGAATGCGCTGATTCTTGATGATTTTCACAACACAAAGTTGTTAATGAATACGGAAAGAATTTAATTTTTATGTACAGTCAGCAAAAGAAAAAATGAGGCCATTCTTACCTAGATTCTGTAAGAATCGCCCCATTTTTTGTTTTCCTAACTGTACATTTTCACAATGAACACGGAATATGTAGATTCAATATTTATACGCAGTTATTTTATCATTTATGCATTTTCTTCACCTTTAGAATACAAATTAAATATTTTTTTTCTTTTAAGAAAAGAAACTTTATTTGTAACGTATTAGTTCTTTTCCTTTCCACAGGTGGATCGATCGATTACGAGCATTTCGCAGGAGGAAGAAGAACAATTGAAATTTGGAACAATTGATATACGAAACGAAAATGGATCAGCATATATATATATTTATTTAGTTAGCTAGTGGGATTAAATTAACTATGTTTCACTTACTTTCCATGAAGCATATGCAATATTATTGATTTTCTTTGATTTAATTTGACGGGTGTTGTAGATGAATGGGTCATTTCGACCTGAACTCGGGATATAAATCGAATTATTATTTTTGTAACAAATAAGCAAGCAGTAGAACTGATTAGAGACTTTTCACTAACTGACATTTTTTTAAAAAATCTTTTAACAGACTATAGTTTGGCCACATACATTTTACTGTAATTATTTTTTTTAATCTGTTGGAAAAATGAAAATACTGAGGTTCAAACTGTATATGCTTTTGTACTGTAATACAAGAAATCTCATAATTTGCCTGCTATTAGTAATTAATTTATGATGATGATTGGTGTTCTTCCCGGAGGCATGTGTTTGACCCCGAAGGTCTCTCAGCAAGGTGAAACCATGGTGGCTTTGCATTGCTTTCCATGGGATGATGATGACGTTCTAAGGGCGGGATCCGAACCACTTGTGTCCTCACCGAGAATCGAACCCGAGCTCCCTTAGTTATAAGGCGATGAGCTTAACCAGTCGTTCTGCGGAGACACCAATTAAATTATAACATGCCAAATATATAAACAATCAATCAAAAACATCTTTAGGGTCACACTTACTCAATTTTTGGAATTCATTTCTTGTGTCTAGGTGCATAATATCACTGTATTCCGTTCAAGTTGCTTTGACGGAAGACATATGAGATAACATTTTTAAAAAATAATAATATGTAATATTTATTGCCTTAGTGGTTGAATGACTAGCAGACTCATATTTGATGCAAGAGTTAGTGGATTCTATCCCCCAAGGCTTTTTATATTGAGCATCGCAAGGAAATTGGAAACCTTTTCAAATAATATAAAGTACCAAACTCTAATCCAGAAAGCCCCAAAACATTACGATGCAAGTCAACTAACTTATCACATACCAACCCACCACATTTAAACAGAAAGAAGAAAAGGACGCAATCAGTGGTGTTTCGGAGCTTAAAAAACAGAGTTTAGTTTTAATTAGTGTATAATAATGTGCATATTTTAAAGAAAATACAGATAGTAAGAAATACAAACTTGCTAAGAATAATGTTCAAAGAAATGTTGTTTTCAAAGTTGCATATTTCTTAGGTTAAGTCAGCCACGAACATGTTTGTATTCCGGTTGATCTGGTCGTTCATTACTGATTCAACTTCGTAAGAGTCATTTGTGGAGCCAATCAGGGTCAAGACATTTAACCACATTACAGCACTTCAATGCTGAAACCGAGAATCCTGGGTAGGGCTTAAGAAATCCTGGGCAGATTCTCCTATGTATACAAAAGAACATGACGTGGACGTCTTATATTCGCACGAAACCTGTATTTATTTATTTATATATTTATTTATTTACTTCAATTATTATTAAACTTTTCCTCTCCCCCTCTTTATTTATTTATAACTCACATCTATCGGAGGCTTATTGGTCATTAGCCATTCTAAGTTTTGTGTTTATCCCCGGTTTCTAGCTGCTTGAATATCCCCCACCCCCACCCCACCCATCTTCGGTGCAAGCCTACTATCTTTAAAAATTATGAACACAATTTTAAAAATTCCATTCAAGTTTTAGTCACTTATTCTTTGTTAGAAGACAATGTTTAAAATAAATTTAACATTATTTTCTACTGACTTTTTTTTTCAGGTGTTGGAATCTCAACCAATCGATCTTGATGATCCAGGAAATCGGCCAGAACATATTACGGACAGAATGCGTCAGATACTTGTTAGACGAGATCCAGTTCAAGTCTCCAAACGAGAGTTCCCAGTAAACAGCGAGGGTCGGCGATTTACTACAAGTAACTACAAAAGACGTCTGCACAATGAAGAAGAAGTTGCTCGTAGTTAGCTTATTTATTCAGTGACTAAGGATGCAATACTTTGTTTCTGTTGCCGTCTTTTCGGTGGTACTACAATGTCACTCTCTTCTCGTGAAGGTTTTTCGGATTGGAAGCATATGTCCGGACTGTTATCAGACCATGATAGATCTTTGACTCACATGAAGGCTTTCCAATCGTGGTTTGAACTTGCAAACCGATTACAGTCAGGTAAAACAGTTGACGCTGAAAACCAAGCAATTATTCGCAATGAAACTGAGCGTTGGAAAAAGGTTCTCAAACGACTGCTGTGTATAATTCAGTTTCTTGCTTCCCAGAACTTGGCATTTCGTGGTCAAAATGACACTATTTACTCAAGAAACAACGGCAATTTTCTCAAACTAGTTGAGTGTATTGCACAGTTTGATGTTACTATGGCTGAGCAAAGGCGACGAATAACATGTAAAGAAACACATGTACATTATTTGAGCAAGGACATTCAAAATGAAATAATTGAACTCCTTGGGTCAAAAATAAAGGATAAAGTTTTGACTGATCTAATGAAAGCGACATATTATTCCGTAATATTAGATTGTACACCAGACGTAAGTCATACAGAGCAAATTACACTAATTGTTCGTTTCGTGAAGGTAGAACTGGGTAAGGAACCATCCATTGAAGAAGAACTTTTTTTGGGGATTTTTGTGCATAAATGATTCTTCAGGAGAAGGACTACCACTATTTTGGAAGAATTAGAAAAACTGAAAATTCCTCTCTCAAACATGCGGGCCAAGGGTATGATAACGGTGCCAATATGAAAGGAAAGCACTCAGGCGTTCAAAAAAGAATATTAGATCAAAATAGTCGAGCATTTTTTGTCTTTTGTAGCTCCCATTCGTTGAATTTGGTTGTGAATGATTCTGCAATGTGCTGTAGTGAGGCTGTAATTTTTTTTTTGCTTTATTGCAAGAAGTATACAATTATTTTTCTAGTTCCACATATCGTTGGTCTGTTCTGCAAAAACATATATCCAATTTCACTTTGAAACCTCTTAGTGATACTAGATGGGAGAGTTGTATTGATGCTGTCAAATCGTTTCGCTACCAGTTAGGAGAAATTTACGATGCTCTTTTCGAAGCATCAAAGGACTCAAAGATAGACGTTATGGGCAAAAATAAGGCTTGTTCCCTGGCTAGGAAGCTCCTGAATTTTAAGTTCGTTTGTGTTGTGGTGTTTTGGTATGAAGTTCTTTCTTGTGTTAATGTGGTTAGCCATGTTTTCCGACAAGAATCAGTGGACATTCAGCAAGCAGTTGATCTGCTTAAGAAAACCAATTGTCGCCTTGAGAACATGCGAAGTAATGAAGGTTTCCAGAATATTTTGGTTGATGCCAAAGTAATTGCTGAAGAGCTCGACATTCAACCACAATTTGAGAATTAACCAAAACTCCGACCTAGAAAAGTCAAACGACAATTTTTGTATGAATCTGAAGACGAACCGATTAATGATCCATACAGTGCGTGTAAATGTAACTTCTATTTTTGCATATTAGACACAATTATCTGTTCCCTGAATGAAAGATTTCAACAACTGAAGCAGCACAGAGAAATATTTGGGTCTTTGTATGACATCCATCCAATAACGGACAAAGAGTATTTAATAAAGTGTTGCAAGGACTTACAACTATCTTTAACGGACAAAGATCACTATGATATTGACGGATTTCAGTTATATCAAGAGCTCTTACTTTTACCTTCTTTTCTCGGTTCTGAAAGTGGGAAACAAACCGTTGCAAGTACTTACATATATTTGCAAGAACTCCCTTATTGGGTTATTTCCAAATTCAACTATTGCTCTAAGAATCTTACTAACTATTCCTGTAAGTGTAGCTTCAGCAGAAAGAAGTTTCTCCAAGTTGAAACTTATAAAGAACTACCTAGATCAACGATGGCGCAAGAGCGTCTTGTAGGCCTTTCTATGATGTCTATTGAATGTGATGTTCTGTGTGAACTTGACACTGATACTTTAATTAAAGACTTTGTAGAGAAAAAGGCACGAAAAGTTAACTTTACTTAGCATTGTAAACAAGTCAAAGGACAATTTGCATTAAAACTGTATAAAGATATTACTGGTTGTATTATTTGTATTACGAAATCTTTGTACAATGCTGTTACAAAATATATTTGTATGTTCTTTTGCTCATATATGTGTTCTCTTTTGCAGTTAACAAGGTTGTTTATGTATATATGTGTAAATAAATGCTGTATCGTATCATCAATCTTAATTTTATATAAACATCGTTGTTTCTTGAATCGTTCTGTCAATTTCTAATCAGTTACGTAGAATATTTTGCATGCTCGTGTGTAAATAATTGTTTCGTATATCGTTAACCAAAACTTACTCTGTGTATTTAACTGACAAAACTTAAAATCTTAGTTTGATAATTGATTTTTATAGTTATAGTTATAGAGTTCAAGGAGTTATCCTTTAAAAGCAGCTATCTGTAAGGTAGCATAGCAAATTTAAACTCAGAAAGAAGTTTCCATGCTCAGAAAGAAGAACATACCAATGGGTTGTAGGGGGCGCCATATGGATTCTTTGCCCGGGTGATATTTTCCCCTTCCGCCGGCCCTGTCTGCACACTGTATTGTATTAACGCCATGGTGAGTGCTTCATCAAGCGCGTTTACACCCGAGTGATATAGATCTACGAATAGCAAGCGCATATTACGTAGCGGGGAACGACAAATTGTTTTAAATGTATATTTGTATTTTCGATCCTGTGATGGACCAAAATTAACCTCGGTTTGTGAAGCACTTCAGTTCACAGCTAATGAAACACTTGTTGACATTTCAACTTGTTGACAACAAGTAAAAAAGCATCATATCAAATCTGGCAGAAAATTAGAAACTCCCCGAAAAACAACTGATGACAAACATGTGACAAGGATGGACATTTATGACGACTTTTTCCGCACCACAATTCGAAGACATATCCATGCGTTCTTCAAGAGGAATGAACTTCTAACTATCGACAAAATCTTACGCGTTCTGAGGGATGATGAAGAAATACCTCAGTGTTCAAAGTGGACTTTGCCAGTATTATGAAAGAAATGGGGTTTGCCTATATGAGAAGTTCTCTACTTATTGATAGAGAAGACATCATTGCAAGTAGACATAAATACTTGTGTCTTATCAGGAAAGCTAGAGAACAAGGCAGATCAATCGTGTATACTGATGAAACCTGGGCCAACAAAGGACATACAAAATCTAAGGCATGGACTGACACTCACATAAAATCAGCTGATCAGGCTAAACGAGAGGGACTTTCTACAGGGGACGAGCGGGAAAGGAGAACGATTGATATTGGTACATGCTGGCTCCAAAAACGGTTTCGTTCCCAATGTTCAAATGATTTTTCACGGAAAAAAGGATAAAAGAAATACCGGTACAGATTATCACGGTGAAATGGATACTAGAGTTTACAAAAATTATTTCACTGAGAAACTGCTTCCTAACATCCAGCCACATTAATTGATTGTGTTCGATAATGTTTATACTTTTTTTATTATCTGTACTATGTTCAATAAAATTCAAACATTATTTGAAAGTAGTGTTACCAGAAAGGAATAAACGGAAGATTTTACGATTTTTACAGATGCATTTATGGTTTGGTTGAACATTTTAATTGGTTGAGTACCTATTGCGTGATGAGGCCACACACAAACCCTTATTCGCTTTTATACCTAGGTATATATAGATAGTTTCACGTCCCACGGTATGAACCATGGCTAAAGGAGAAGATGGTGATGATAATTAATGAAATGGTGGAAAGCAAAAATGGAAGCAAACGGAAGAATCCCGAGAAAACCTACGCACATGGAGTTTCTCCATCACTATTTACTTATTTGTTTTTAGCGTTATCCATACTAACCATCTTATTGACACTTATACTTGATTACAGTTACGACATAAGCCCTGTTCAGGAAACTAGGTTAATCCCTACATAATCTGAAAGGAGATACATCAGCATTACTTTTTCATCGTTGTTTCTCTGGTAGAAGTCACGATCTCTCTGAATGTAAGTTCCTAACTGAACAGGAAAAGAACAGTGAAATTATGAGTAGGAGAGTAAGAAGAAGACTAGTAACCTTATAAAACATACTATACAATAACATTAATTAATATTACCAAACCAATTTTTGCAATATATTCCAACTTAAAAGAGCTATATCATAAAACTAATATTATGTACTAAGTTACTTCTACCAGAACGACGATGATATGCACTAAATCTATGCAGTTATACTGGATATTCTGGAGAAGAAATTTTCTACAGAAAAATCTTAATAGATCAACCAAGTTACCCCACGTTAGTTTGTTTTCTCACGTCACGGAACTGCTGGAATAACACAGAATCTGTGAATTTCAACTATAAAAATACACAAGAACATCCATCTAATTCCCTTCATCTGTATGAAGATATTATAAGATATATACGTATATAATCCGAAATACATGAGCTCCCACTGGCAATCAAAACCGGATCTCCTGCTGCAGAGCTGCGAATTCTAACCATATAATCACAAGGGAGCTTTGTTACTTTCCCGAATACTGGTAACTAGTGTAATGTACACCATGTCCAAAATGATTGTCGCATGTCTATAAAAATGTTGTAGGAATATAATTTGATAACAAATTCGCTCGGTATTTCTTTTAATGTTAGAATGTGTATAATCGGCAAAGACATGTATGTGGCAAATTTCATGTCAAAAGAGCAGTAAATAAGAACAATAAAACGAAAATAAAACTTTCTTGTCCATTTAGCAACATTTTGTTTTACTCATTTTAATTTTTTGGGGGCGCGGTGGCTCAGTGGTAGAGCGTTCTACTCCGGTGCTTGGGATCACTGGTTCGATCCCAGTTCGCGCCGTGTGGACTTTGTGGTGAACAAACACCGTGCTCGTGGGTTTTCTCGGGTTCTCCCGTTTCCTCCCACTTTCTTCATTCCACCATTTCACTCATCTCTCATTATCACCGTCTCCTTTAACCTAACCGGCATAACCGTGGGACGTAAAACTTAAAGATTTCATTTCATTTTAATTTTCATATTTATAATTCTATTCCTATGAAGTTAATCACAAATATACATTTCCCGATTATACACATAGTATCAGTATTAAAAGTACCCTTCAAAATCATTATCAAATTAAATTCTTACAAGAAGACACTTATAGATATTTTGGACATGAGTGTACTTCAACATACGTTTAAACAAAAACAAAAACTAAAAAGAAGTTGCAGAATACTGTTATTGCTAACACAGTAAACATATCAATGTCCAGTGCCCAACAGGATTGATAATCGAAGTTTCAAGCAACAGAAACAAGAAAAGTCTAAAGGCGGATTTTCATGCCCGCGTTAGAACGGAAGCATCACATGTAGCGTATTCATCGTAAATTATTTTCGTTTTCATACATCCGTGCGTGTATTGCGCCAAATTACTACTCCCTAGCTAATGCGCATGCGTAAAATAGAAAGTTTGCGACTTCCGCCATGTTAGTCAGTGAATACAATAGTGTACGCGCGCTACTTCCGTCAGAATTGAACAAATTTCTACTCTGACGCGAGTGTAGCGCGCCATCTCCGATGCGTGATTTCATTGGCTGTTTAGCACAATCTCTCGCAACTCACGGGGGTAAAGGACACATGAAAATCCGCCTTAATGCTTTTTAATCACCATCGTCTCCATCAGACACTCAATATGACGTCTGTCTGATGAAAACAACTTTAACCCGTAAGTACTAAGGACCGTCTCTCAGACTGCTGCGACTTTTCATATCATTATATTTTCCACACCACTGCCACTACAAATGGATCTTTTAGTCTACCTTCTTGTCTAGCAAATAGTTACATATTGTGAAGTTTGTGTTATAGTTGATACCCTGTGTGCGACGCTGGAGGGGTCGAGCGGTCACACAGACGTACTATATATAGTAGTTATGTAAGTATTTTGCTGTTTAGCTATCTTTCATTATCTGCCAATAATCAGCAGCAAGGGCGCCCATCAGGGGAGCATGATGGGGCGCTCGCCCCCTAGAGGAAATTGTACTTCAGAATATCGAAAATTCAATAGAAACCACAACATGGGCGCCCTTGATCAGCAGTTTTGTGTCTTACCGTTGGCGCGTCTGGCACCAAACATCAAATAATGTGACTGGAATACCTGAAATAATATTTTATAACATGACTAAGGGCAGAGTGGATACTCTAGACGAAAAATACACATCCATACGTCAAGTCATCGAACAAGACGATGGCCATTGTAAATTTTATTTATGCCGGTGGATTGATTTCATGAAAACGTTGGCAAAAGGACTTGTTAAATAGTTGAAACTGTAAGACTATATTTAAGTTTTATTAAGTAATCTGTAACTTTGCTTTGATCCCTCAGGAACGAGATATCTCTACGTGGATCTTTCCTTAGATATCTGATAACGAAACACACATACGCTTGAACACCGCCCTCACCCCAAAGTTACGCAGAAATTTTCTATATATATTGCAAATAATTTATAGAAAATTTACGTGTAAGATTTCGGGTATACCGGGCTCGTCCTCCGGTTTCCTTCTTTAGTAACGAGCCTGATCTAAATAATTGACTAGCAAATTAACTTTTATTTTATTTTAGACCCCTACTTATTTATTTTAGGACATTAACAACATAAATTTTAAATATCAGAACGTGGTCACTATATGATCGACCCACGTGTTATGTCAATATTCTACCATTTTATTCGTCACAAGTTCCCAACGTTGACTTCCCCATTGTTGTAAATACGCCTATTTATTTGTTGTCTCACTTGCTATTGATTAAGGTTAACTATACGGCAACCTTTTAAAATGAGGATTCTTTTAGAAGTGAGTTATACTCATTATCTAATTGCAAAGCGAGAAAATATAATCCATATAAATAAACTTTTACATCATCAATTATGGAAGTAAGTCACTTTCCTTCGCGTTTACGGATAGATGTGTGTTATTTCCTTGAAATATTATTGGATGTATGCTACATTGATATGTGTTATTTGTCAATGAACTGTGCTATCAGAATGCACATTTCTTTACCAGAAAAAGATTAATAAAATCAACCCCGTGCTGCAAGTTTTTACATACGTATACATCATGGACGCCCGAAGGGGAGGGCAGGGTGGGACTAGTTCACGAAAATGTATACGTAATAATAGCAAACCACGTACATTAAATATTAGAAATATCAGATGTAATATAGCAACTATGGAGATGGCACTCTCCCCTAGAAAATTTTCTTCGGGCGCCCCCGGTATATATATCTTACGTGATAACAAAATGATAATACAATAAATCTACGTAAAATTATTCAAATTTGACACAATGTAATAGATAATTTCTTTAGGACTTTACAATTATTTCCACTGCTTCAAACTGATTGGTTGGATTGCATTTAAGTTTAGTCTCGTAAAGAGGAGAGGTTATGTGAGACGTGGACCTGCAGATTAACAGGGAATCATATCCACATGAGCTCCTGACGGAAATCAAACGCGGGTTTCTTAAACGTGTACGCTAAACATATTGAAAAGTGGAAGCTCTGTTGGTGAAACTGACCAAGAACAAAAAGGTGAATTTACCCGATCCTACTCCCTTATATAATTTAAGAAAAATGTTTCCAATAATTTTGTTGAAATCTAGCTGAAATGCCCTTTCTTTGCAAGGGAGAATAAATTTATGTACCGTATTTGATCCCGTTCCTCCTTTTCGGGTGTAGATAGGAGACGAATTTGAAATTAAACAGCATCGACAGTGTGGCTATTCATCTCGTGAATTCGACATTAGCATCGAATGTTTTCTATTATTTTTAAATGTCACTCTTTTCCCACCCTAGCCGATAAGGATGCGGCTGAACTTGAACTGGGTCTCAAGTGTTACTAACAATTTCAACAACTCCAAAAGTTACAGATTAGGGCATTTATTCCGAAGTTGGGCGTCCACTTTCGCCACGTTTTTTCGCTGTTATCTCCTTTCCACATTTTCTGCAATGTGTTATTAGGTCCATTAGTCTGTGCTCTTCACAAACTTTTAAAAGATTTTGCTCGTTATCAACGTATTGCTTCACAAATGTTAAAACTATTAGTTCATTGCCCTTGTACATTCGCCATGTTGATAACATAAATGCTCGTTTCTTTCCCACAATGCAACTGTTCGGTTACCTTGCGCCAAGTAGTTCCCTCCGCTCGCCGTATAGTCCCATGTTTATAACCGCTTATATATAACAAATAAACAGATTTTTCGAGACTCTTATACATTATCAAGCACACAAACGATCAAAATATCCATATCTTTCTTGTAAATTTTAAAAATTTTGCTGGATACGGACGCCCAACTTTGGAATTTAACCCCAGATTAGATACTAACATCTGTCGGTCGCGAGGGCGAGGGTGAGTGAGATCGGAATAAAATGAAAATCTATTGTTTGGGCCCATTTTGTTAAAATTAATAGACTGCAATTTATTGTCTCTGAGTAAGGATACCAACTGGAGCGCCTCTATACACCTGCAGCCATGTTAAGAATACAAATGTTCGTTAATTCCCCACAAACCAAGTGGCAACCTTGCGAGAAGTAGTTCCCTTCGCTTGCCAAATAGTTACATATTTATAATCGCTTATAAAAAAAAAAAAAAAAAACAGCTTCCGCTCTCCTTACATATTATCAAGTACACAAACGAGCAAATTATTCATTTCTTCCCACTAAATTTCCAAAATTTTGCTAGAAACGGACGACCAACTTTGAAACTCAACCAATTACAGAATCCATTTATGGTAGTATTACAATAATGAAGTACACCTTTGCACTAACCTGTCTGGTGAAATACACTCTCTGGATATATGCAAGTTAAGATAGAGTTTGATTCTCTCTTCCAAATTTACAAAAGCCAAGTTCAATATTCAACAGAAACACTGAAATCACTTTGACTTTGTAATAGCAGCTATCCCAAACACACACAATATAACTGACCACTTATAATAATATTTACTATATGCACAATAAGGTAGAAGAAAGCAACGTACAACTTTTCAAAGGAGGAAACATTCCAATGGCGTCAGTATCTAAGTCATTTAACGCCAATATTTTTCAGTTCCTGCTTCATCTTTGCTTTCCAGCTCATATATTTGTGTAGGAAAGCTTTTTTCTTTGAATGGAACGGAGCTTTTAATATTTTGATTTTACTAATTTATTTTTCAAGTCTAATTAAACGTTTTTTGATTTTAAAATGCATTTAGTTAGAGATAAATATAAAATTAGTCGAAACAAATTAGATTTACATCTATTAAAATTATGTATCGTAGAATTCAATTTTTACAAAGCAAGGGATATTTAAAGCGATTTTCTTTCGACCACTTAAGAGGTCTCTCTTTTGCAGTAGGGGAGAGGGGGGTACATTTGAACAGGGGGTACCTTTGAACATTTAAGATAACAGGCTAGAAATAATAGCATATCTGGTGGTTTCAAAATTTTTAGTTTGGCAAAACTGCGTTACGTGACGGTCAACTGTTATCTGCCATTTTACTGTAACTGTTGATGAACAGCAGTATTTTCTTACATTTGTGGGGTGGAAAGTTGGAATTTTTGTGAAGTTTTGTAAGATTTTTGACAGAAGCCTGTGTTTTGATATTATCTGCCATTCATTGCAGAAGCAAGTACATTAATTTACTTATCTAATGTTGCCC
Organism: Thermobia domestica; assembly: GCF_964235325.1. Taxonomy (NCBI): domain Eukaryota; kingdom Metazoa; phylum Arthropoda; class Insecta; order Zygentoma; family Lepismatidae; genus Thermobia; species Thermobia domestica. Next base: position 154,143,136 of record NC_137456.1, on the reverse strand, counting down.
TTTGTATTTCAAAATAGTTTGTACTACCTGGGTATTACCAAATTCCGCTTGGTCATGCCGGTTGGGGCAGTTTTGAACAAAAATTAGGGGGCACATTTGAACATTGTTCTACCTCTACTTTTCTGAAACTTATAAGTACCACCAACATGTTTGTGTTCTCAGACAAGGAAGACAAATGTTCAGTGCCAACTGCTGATATTGTGTGTAGACTTTCTAATCCCACAACTTCTGGAGAGACAAAGCGTACTGCAAAAATTCTGACATTTCATGTTGATTTGCAGAATTTTAGTGTAGAATAAATTTTGTGTCCAGTACCCGGTTAGTGGTGAAAAAAATGTAATTTCTTAGATCTCTTAGATTGCTAGTAGTAATAGGTTTTCCATTAAGCCTATCAGGTATGACGAGCTAAATTAAAAAGTGAATCATAATCATATTTTCACAGATATGCTACGATGATCGTATTCTTTTAAATTTTTCTTCAGATCACACCTACGCCTATAGATATGTTGTCCACATATCCTTTTGTGTGTGTGTGTAACGTATAACGTACAGCATATATGCAGGCCCGTATTTAGGTAACTACTATTCTGTGCTCGAACACAGGACGTCACAATTTAGGGGGCGACAAAATTTTGGTTTTTTTTTTTAAAAAGATTCACAATAAAGTTATATTTAATACTATCACACTCAGAGTCCCGCGCAAAAGCGAGAAAATGTTTAATTCGTTCTAATTACAGTAGTTATTAATTAGCTACCTTATCTGATTATTTTTTAAAAAGTCATTCTCTCCTACTCCCACTCTAAGGGGTGAGGATGAACTTGAACATCATGAAAACTGATACCCTTAAACTCAGCGACCTCGAAAACAATGAATTCAACACTAATATCTGTCGTTTTCGATTACTTTTAAACTCTCGCCCGCCTCACTCGGGAGTTGAGTATGACCTTGAAGTTGAATTGGATTAAAACTGTCACTATTCATCTCAGTGACCCCAAAAACTATGAATTCAACTCAATTCAGATGTGTTTCCGAAGGGGAGGCAAATTATTTAGAGCACAGAGGCGCACAATATACAAATACGGGCCTGCATATATGTTTCAGCAATTAGTACTATTATTATTATTTCCTTGCCATACGCGATTGGTTAATTCTTGTGCCTTAAACCGTTAATGGTGCTTTGTTACATTAGCCTTGTTGTTCGTAAACGAATTCATCCTGAAAATAACGATTATTCTAGTAAAATAATGGTTTGTTCAAAACTGCCCCACGTATGTTCAAATCTACCCCATGCTTGTTTAAATCTACCCCCCAAGGGGGTACATTTGAACGACACCCCCTGCGCCCTTGCACAGAATGACAAGATCAAACAAAGTACTCTATTTTATGGCAAATATAATGTATATTATATTTAGTTTTTACTACAGTTCTAGGAGGAAATTTACTGTGTGTTTGGAAGCAAAAACGAATATTCGAAAACAGATGTTCAAATGTACCCCCCTCTCCCCTACGGATTAAAAAATCCCAGTCACCTTTATCCGTCATTACTTTAAATCTGCATACAGACCCGTATCCACGTGGGGGACTAGGGTGGGCCTCCCACTTAAATTTTCACATGCCCCCCTAAAATTTTCATGGTAGGCTTGCAAATGAACTATAATATGGTTGGGTCGGCTTCCCCTAACTTCTACCGCCACCCCCCCCCCATATATTTTTAGGCAGGCTACCAGACTGTCTGCTTGTGTTTATCTCAGATTATAATGAAAAATGCTGTATATGATGAGTGATAAGTTAGGTGCTGGTGTAGTTTTGGCGCACCACATTTTGGAAGATTTACAGGTGAAATTGAATACTTTGTATGAAAAGATATATTCATAAAGAACATATTTCTACATGCGACATAATTTTATACAAAGTAAAACATGTGTATTTCAGGTTTACAAATGTGGGTTAGTAGTGTAGAATCATTACAAGTGCTTTACGGTGGATAAAATAAGTGAGTGCATATGAAAGATAACTCCATTAGATGTTATTTTCCGCCGGCTCTGTATTTCTGCATAGTGTACAGAAGCTGTATTTTATGTTTACAAGTGGAACGTTACTAGTGTAATGCCATGACAAGTGCTGTTAAAGCACACATATTTGCCAAATTCCACTTCTTTTTCACTGTCCTCACTTACGATTATACCCACCATCACTCACGCGCCTGCTCCCTTCGGACGCACTGTCGCGCCGGCCCACCAGCTTTGCCCTCCACTGACTCAGTTAGATAGCATTCGTGCTTTTTAGTGGCCACCTAGCACAGGCTCATTTGTGTTTTTGCACTGTAGTTCTTACGTCGCACATCCGGAAACCGTATTTATACGCAAATTGTAGTTTTTCAACAACTATCTCTGGTGGCCCCCTTAAATTTTATGTATGCCAAGTAAGATATTTTCATGTTGCCCAGCGCAAATCTTTTGTGAGACAATAAGAAGAAAATTAGTGAAAGAATTACAATATTCATCAATTATTTCTAGTAGTGCGCCAAAACTACACCTGCACGATAAGTTATACTATTTCAGTTCTATAAATTTTAATTGTTGTCTTATATGAAATGTATTAGGTGTTTGATGAGATTCCAATTTCTCGAAGAAACAATATTGTTGACATTGCTTGGAAAAGTATTTGTAGCTTCCATTATGTTAAGAATTCCATTCTTTTATGTTTAAAAAGTACACATAGAAAGATTAAGTGATCTAAAGTACGAACATCCCTGTCACACACACAATACATTTTTTATTAGATTTAATGTATATGCCCTGACAGAACAATCACATAGCAGGCGTATGCCTATCATGTTCCCTCAGGCACATGGGTATGTGTCTAGTATGTGCCTTACGTACCTCTGAGAGAGAAATCGCGTGGATGGCAAGTGATAGTCACAGTCAATGTCCGCCCATAGGCACATGCCTGACAAGTACTTGGGGAACGTGCCTAGTATGTTCTACGTATGTTCCCAATGCCGTAAGCGTCAATGAACCACAAAGTTATTCCCCCAAAATATGTTAAATCGCCTATATGCGTAATGTGTTTACATTAAGGTGAGTCTAAACTACACTTTAAACAAGTAAAAAAAGTGGAGGGCTACTCTTGGGTGGGCGCGAACCACCAACCTTTGGATTACTAGCTGCACACTTTACTGACTTGGCCACGGACGCGAAGAAGACAATGTTGCTTGTAGAGAGATAAATTATTGAGGACTTTTGAATTTGGTTAATCAGAGTGCTCCTTTAACCGCGTATATTCGACGATAACCGTTTGGGATCAGATCAAATCTACTCTCCATGTAATTTTATAACAAAATTACAAGTGTCTATTTACTTTATTTCAGGTTCTTCCATGTTCAGTTTCAAATGATTGGCGACAGTTGCTATGTAATAAATTTGATCCGTGTGTTGCTTCTAGTACTCAATCGGTTAGAAAAAGAAGCAAAAAATGCACCAAATGTGAGAGATGAATTTAGAACACCTAAACGGCGAGTGCCTAACATATCTTGTGCTGTAAGAGTATCTGAAACAGTATGTTCCTAAAGGACGTACCTAGAACATGACAGATATATGTCCCAAGTGACGACAAAAACAAATGATTGTTAGAGTGCGAAACTGAGCCAGGTATATAAATGCTATATTTGTGGTACATAGTTGCAAATATCAATTAGATGAAAAAGGTATCTAAAATTGTAGGTAGCTAAAGTATTATCTGTCAGGAAAGTAAATGTACACCTGTTTTTTGAGTCTGGCTTTCCTGCGCTCCATCCGTGGAGAGTATGAGAATTAAATCAATCAAATGTTTGCTGAGGGACAAGAAGAAAAGTCTAATCTGAATAAGACATTGTAGAGGAGCACAAGCTTTGAATACGAATAGTGCATAGTCTAAATAAAGGACGACACCCAAAGAGAAAGCCAGAAACAGCTGCTGAACGAAAAAAAAAGAGTAAAAATTGTCGAAGTGGGAACATAAAATACAAATACAATAAATATGCCAACAACTAAGCGTTTAACAAGCAACGATCTTGGTGTAGTGATTAAGACGCTAGATTACAAATCCAAAGAACTGCGGTTCGAATCTGCTCCAAGTAGTATATATTTTTTTAAATAATGCATACAGCACATGAAAGGTGGTAAAAGAGAGCGTATTGCCCGTTTAATATGTTAATGAAAAACGAGTTTAAAAATTCGGTGAAATTTATTAGAGAAGTGAGACAATGAAAATGAGGAAGCAAGTATATTTAATCAGGGGTTGTATCAGAGAGTGCTGACCGGAAAAACTGGAGATTTTCCCGAATTTCGCCCATGTGAATCTCTACGATAGACACCTAAGGTTCCAAGATCCGAAGAACATATCACTAATATCCCGAATACAAAAATATTGTGACTTATACAACTCCCCCTCTCCCCAAATGTGTCCTGTGAAAACAAACACAAGTTTTGGGATGAGGAACCATATTGAGACTACAATATTAAACTATATAAGTAGACTTTTAGCAGATTCGTATTCAATTATTTTTTATCCACAACCAGTTTTATTGATATTCAAGACAGCAAAAGCACTATATTTGTTAACGACAAAGCGAAGTTATTGCAACACTGCGTTGCACAGTGAGTCATGCATATTACACTCGTGAGTTTTGCTGTGCACAGGCTAGCTACCGAGGCACGCTGAATAACGCCTGAAGGAAGCAGCGAGGATAGCGATACAGTAAACGGAACAAGCAATGCATTACAGACATTTCAATAGAAAAAAAGAAAGATCCCTCTTTCCACACTTCATGCTGTAGTTTTAACTTCCATTTCCCCATCAACGTTACATGCCTAGACTATTATACAGTTCCACTGCACTTAATCCAGGACCTTCAAACAACTTTGTTCTACGAAGGAAAACGTAGAACACTACACTGATAGATATACAATACATAGACAGTTAAGTAGTAATAGATGAACGCAATTAACCCCACACTATATCGATTGCCTAAATATACATTAGTTTCAAACAATTAGACACATAACAAACATTCACAACACCATTATAACCTATCATATGTTAATTCCACTTCACAAGTGGTAGAATGAAAACCGTAGACTGACCGTGGAATGAAAACCGTAGAAAATAGAATGATTTTTTTTTAAATTACAATTATGAACACAAGCTAGTGAAGGAAACAATGACAGTCAATGAAAGGAAGATGATCCGAGGTCGGATTTCGAGAAATAACTTGATGTTGAGATGAAAACAGAATTTTATAAAAGGAATTGTTATGATGCGCTAGACACAACATGGTTGCCTGTTTCGTCTCGTCATGTGAAAATGTCTCGTTTTAGAGAGGCGAGAAAAAGCCTGTGTTTCGTCTTTGCAGTGGCGAATCTAGCTCGGAGGCAGGGGGCCTAGGACCCCCACCCACTTTCAGATTGACGAAAATAATTTAAGCAATTATTTATATAGTTTTAAAAATTTATAGTAAGGTCATGATATACTTATCATAGTCTAAATTCAGGCAGCCCCCAGTTTTTACCTTCTAGATCCGCCACTGGTTTCGTGGTTATCCCGGTGTCATCTCGTGTTTCCGAAACGAAACAAATTGTTATTTAGTCTCCTTTCGTCTAATTTTCTTTCGTAAACCTCATAATAATAGAAGTAAAATTAGAAGCCATGCGCCTTCGAAATGTAACGAAGTTTACAAATTAGAATTGATAATGGGACAAGAGAGGGATATGGAATGCTTTCAAGACATTTAAAACGCGACGAGTCCAGACAAGGACCTGTCACGTCTCGTCTAGGAAAACGAGACGAGACAGACGCTTTGTCTCATCTCGTCAAGGATTTAACAAAACCTATATTGTCTCTCCCATGCTGGATTGGAAGCCTCTCACCAGAGATGAAGTAGATTGTGGGCCGTGGGTTAACAGGACGTGACCCATTGCAACCCACCATCCGCCGTGACCCACCATAAACTACATACCCACTACGACCCACCAACACACTCTGCTTAGTGCATTGTATACAGCATCCTCTGAAGAGTGGCGAATTTGTATAAATTTTACTTTTAGGATCTCCATTTTCTTCTTCTTCTTCTTCTTCTTTTGCATTTGTTTGTTTACTTACCTGAGATGAGTATATCTAACAAGGACAAGGCAGACTTTGTTAAATGAATTTAGGGGTTATCTTTCGTAAGGTAGTAGTGCACATTTAAACTGGGAGAGCGCAATAGCCAGAAATAGCTTAGAAAAAGCGTCTCAAAGTTTCGACTCACCGTATATATATGGGATGACGCCTAAATTTATCAAGTGGCGGTGTGGCACAGTGTGGAGCACTTACGACTCTCGTGTAAAGGGTACAGCGTTCGATTCCCGGTCGAGTCAACTTGTTTTTGCTTTTTACCAATAAAGTAGTCATTTATAACTACAAGTAAATATTAATTCACTATATGTTCATATTAGTTTTCGATACCTGGGTAGTATTCTTAGCAATGACATGAAATGAGAACGTGAAATAAAAGCAAGGATAGGAATGGCGAAAGAAGCCTTTAAAAGAAAGAAAAGTCTGTTTTGTGGGACCTTGAACAAAGAGTGAAAAAAAAGACTCATAAAATGCTTCGTGTGGAGTGTTGTACTATATGGGGCGGAAACATGGACATTACGTAAAGGTGACGAAAATCGACTGGAAGCCTTCGAAATGTGGGTGTGGAGAAGAATGGAAAGAATTAGTTGGGTCGAGCGGAAAACGAATGAGAGAGTGTTAGAAATGGTGGGTGAGAAAAGAACACTTTTAGATATAATTGGGAAGAGGAAGAGAAACTGGTTGGGACATTGCCTAAGAAGAGATTGTATCATGAGGGACGTCCTAGAGGGTATGGTGGCGGGAAAGAGAGGGAGGGGCGAAGGAGACTACAATTAATGGATGATATTAAAACAGAAAGATCATACGTGAAGACGAAGAGGTTAGCGGAGGACCGTGAAGCATGGAAGCTTCTCAGCTGCGGCAAGTGACCTGCCAATAAAGGCAGAATACCTATGATGATGATGATATGTTCATATATTCTAAACGACAGGAATTTTCAAATCAGTTGTAAAACTTTTTAATGTTTTATGTGAACTCGATACAAAATATAACTTAATTCATAAATATATTGATATCACTAGCTGTATTACGGTTACCACAATCGTTGTGTCCGAAGTTTCGTGTCTATATCTGTGGACAGTGTGCAAATTGCAAGGGGGATGAGGGAGAAATCTGCTAGGGAATACTGGATGTATGCTATAACCAAAGGGGATTTCCGAATATTCCCCCTTGCAATTCGCACTCTGTCCACAGATATAGACACGAATCGTCAAGAAAATTTTTCATTTAACGACTTCACGAATTAGGTTATATTTGTATCTAGTTCACATGAAACATTGAAAAGTTTTACAACTGATTTAAAAATTCCTATTGTTTCATGCATTATAAACATATGGTGAATTAATATTTAACTTGTAGTTATAAATGACTACTTTATTGGTAAAAGCAAAAACAAGTTGACTCGAGCGGGAATCGAACTCTCGATCCTTTACACGTGAATCATGAATGCTCCACTCTCTGCCACACCGTCACTTGGGAATTTTAGGCGTCGTATCATATGTACGGCGAGTCGAAACTTTAAGACGCATTTTCTATTCAATTTCTGGTTATTGCGTTCTCCCAGTTTGTAATATTAACACTTTAAATATGGACTACTACCTCGCGAAAGTTCATTTAACTAAGTCCGCTTTTTCCTTGTAAGATATAGTCATCTCAGGTAAGTAAATAGAAACAAATGCCAAAAAAGAAAAAAAAAACATAGAGACCCTAAAAGTAAAATATAGACATATTCACCACTGTTCAGAGGATGCTATATACAATGCAGAGTGTGTCGGTGGGTCGTAGTGAGTCTGTAGGTTATGGTGGATCGCTGGTTTATGGTGGGTCACGGTGGGTGGTGGATTGCAGTGGGTCACATCTTGTTGACCCACGACCCACTAACCGACTTACACATCTTGACCAACATGTCTCACTTGACACAAGACCCACTTCAATTGTGGTGAGAGGTTTCCAATTCAGCATGGGAGAGACAATATAGTCTTTGTTAAATCCAAGACGAAACGAGACAAAGCGTCTGTCTCGTCTCGTTTTCCGACACAAGACGTGACATGTCCTTGTCTGGACTCATCGCGCTTTAAATGTCTCGAAAGCATTCCATAGCCCTCTCTTGTCCGATTATCAATTGTAACTTGTAAACTTCATTACATTTCGAATTCGCATGGCTTCCAATTTTACTTCTATTGTTATGAGGTTTACGAAAGAAAATTAGAGGAAAGGAGACTAGATAACAATTTGTCTTGTTTCGGAAACACGAGATGACACTGGGTTAGCCACGAGACGAGACACAGGCTTCGTCTCGCATCGCTAAAATGAAACAATTTAACATGAGGAGAAGAAACAATCATGTTGTGTCTAGTGCATCATAATAATTTCGTTTCTAAAGTTCTGTTTTCATTTCATTATCAAATTTTTTCTCGACGTCCGACATCGGATCATGTTTCACTGACCGTCACGGTTCCGGAACTTAATGTGATAATGCTTGCAATTATCACTTTGATGTTTTATAGTTGTTTGTATTCCGGATTCTCATTATGTAAGCGTCTATTTGTCAACTCGTTGATTTGAATGGAAGCACCTCACTCTCAGTTCCGGGAACATCTCTCTCTCTCCCTCTCTCTTTCCGTTTCAGAGGTGATGATAGACAAAAGGGCAAAATTGCATAGAAATTTTACGGCATTTCTGGCAAGATGGTCTCTGCGATAGGCACATTTCTGAAGAAATTTGCCTATCGTAGAGACTCACATGTTCGAAACTCGGGAAAATTTGCAGTTTTTGAGATTACCACCCTCTGATACATACCCATGACTAAATATACCTGCTTCCTCGTTTTAATTGTTTTACTTCTCTAATAAATTTCACCGAAATTTTTAATTCTTTTTCACTTAACGTATTAAACGGATAATACGTTCTCTTTCACCACGCTTATGTGCTCTATGCATTATTTTTAAAACCTAAAAAATATACTCCTCGGAGCAATTCGAACCGCCGTCCTTTGGATTTGTAATCTAGCGCCTTAACCACTACACGAAGATCGTTGCTTGGTAAACGTTTAGTTGTTGGAATATATGTTAGTATTTGTATTTTATGTTCCCACTTCGACAATTTCTACTTTCTTTTTCTCCGCTTTCTCTGTATTGATTTAATTCTCATATTCTAGATGGTTAGAACGCAGAAATGTAGTGGCTAAGACGCTAGATTGAAAATACAAAGGATGTAAGTACGAATCCATTACAAATGGAATGATTTTTATTAATGCACACAGCACGTGAGAGGTGGTAAAAGAGAGCGTATTACCCGTTTGAGATGTTAAGTGAAAACTTGGTAAAAAATTCCACTAACATTTATTAGAGAAGTGATACAATGAAAATGAGGAACCAAGTATATCTAATCAGGGTTATGAATCAGAGGGCGGTGATCGATAAAACGAAAATGTTCCGAATTTCACACACGTGAATCTCTACAATAGGCAAACTTCTTCAAAAATGTGCCTATTATAGAAACCATCATATTCCACCGATTGAGATAGCCAAAGTTAGTTTAACAATGACAAACGGTGTAGTGTATTTTCCTTCGAACGATAAATTAAAAAGTGCATACTCAGATGAACGAAGTGTTTCGAATGTCCTAGTAATTTCCTTGCCCTTTTCCAATTAACATGCGTAAATCGTCTCTATCATGATACAAGTGTTTGCGTCCACTTTCTTAAGGATTGCTCATTTAGTATGAGAATTCACTCTGATTCTTCATGATTGCTTTGAAAATAAAATAACTTGAAAAGGATTTGAAGCTATATTGATTAGCTGTATTACTCACAAGTCCAGCACTTCACCCCTACATTATCTTCTCATGCAACATCATAAGCTAAATATTGCTAAGTTCAGCTCTGATGTTTGGAACGAACCGGTAATGCTCCTGTAATGATATTTCCACCAAAGTGCATGCCGAAGTTAATTTATTCGATGATCTGGAGACAATTTAGTGCCCATTAATAAACTAAATAATATACAATGGATTAAAATTACAGAAATGATATCAAATTACAATAATAATAATAATAATAATAATAATAATAATAATAATAATAATAATAATAATAATAATAATTTTTCATCGGTCCTGCGCAGAAAGTGAGAATTAAATCAATCACATGTGTAATCAAGGTAAGGAGAAAAGCCTAAACTGAATAAGACATTGAAGCGGGTCACAAGCTGGAAATAAGAATAGTGCATGGTGTAAATAAAGGACGACACCGACAGAGAAATCCAGAAACAGTATTTAAACGGAGAAAAAAAGAGTAGAAATTGTTGAAGTGGAAACAAAATACAAATACGAATATGGATGAGCACGAGTCGAGCCAAAATTCGACTCGACTCGAGTTCAATCCGAGTCGAGTCAAAGGCATTTTTCTTGAGTTGAGTTCCGAGCCAAGGCGCTGTTTTCGAGGTCGAGTTTCGAGTTGAGTCGAATTTGATAATGGCTCACTCGATCGTCCAGCTCGTTTTAACTCGTTTTGAAATAATGGCCTGATTAGCCTGGAAAGCGAAAGCCATGAGAAATGTAACCAGTAATGCGGAATACTTTTAGTGTTGCTCACGACAGGGGTGTATCTCGTCTCGTAATTTTAGTGCATCTCGTGGGGCCATTTTAGTGTATCTCGTCTCGTCTAGATAACGAGAGGAGAAGAGTTTTTTTATTATTATTACGAGACAGCCTCAAATGTCGTAATCACCAATATAAGTATATACTGTAGTTCTTAAAATCAAGGCTGAGACCTGCATGGTCGAATTCTTGAACCCAAACAGAAGACCAACCCGGGTAGTGATATCAACCGGCTCGGCTCGTATCAACTAAGTGAACAGCTCGAGTCGGCTCGATTGGGATGAGCCGTCGGCTCGACCCAATTAAGCCGATGATCTGAGCCGGCTCAGTTGGAACGAGCCATCGACTCGGCTCAATTGAGCCGATGGCTCGAACTTTCTCAGTTGGGATGGGTCACCTACTCGGCTCATGTGAACCGGTTCTAGCCAGCTAAGTTGAAACTACTTCATCGGCACGGTTCGACTCAGCTCAACTAAGCCGATGGCTCAAATCGGCTCGGTTCGGTGAGCTTTTGGCTCGGCTCACTTCTCGGTTCGGTTCGGTAGTGAATGAGCTATAAGCCGAGCCGCTTAAGCCGTTGAGAAGCTAAACCCGGTCCCAGCTGTTTTGAACATATTTGGCCCCTTCGGAACTCAAACCCAGAACGTGACCTATGTTCTTGCCTCCTGAAGACTTCTCGACGACCGAGATCGACAGTCAATTAGCTTTTACTATTCAGATACAAACCGCATATCTTTTAAAGATTATACACGGTGTTGATGTAATAATAATAATAATAATAATAATAATAATAATAATAATAATAATAATAATAATAATAATAATAATAATAATAGCAATAAAAGTTTTAAACTTGCCCTAAAATTTGGCAAAACTTACTTAAATTAGAGATTTCGAGGAAAGGGTTCTGTACCTTCAAGACACACCTCTGCAACTACCAAAATTTTAAACTAGAACGTTCCACTGAACTTTCATGTAGAAAGTATTCTACTGTATATTTTAAGGAAAATAACTTTAATAAAAATAACTGAACATCAAGGAACAGTAAGGCATATAATATACTAATTTTTAGGATATGCAGAGGTAAATATAAAAGCTTTGCTACAAAAATACCTACACAGACCATAATTCAATGAGCTCTGAAATACAATGTAACGAAATGGCCTATGAGATTCAGTCTACAGAGCAATTGTTACTTAAAGAATGCACATACACTATTTCAAGAATCGAGACAAGACGGGAAATGTTTACCATATTTTTCGTCTCGTCTCGATTCTCATCTCCAAAGCGAGACGAAAATTTTGAGTTAGCCTTGTCCCGTCTCGAATATAAAATGTTAATTCTCATGATATTTTGTTTGTTTTAGAAACGAGATGAGAAATTCCTCTTCTCGTGGGCAACATTAAACCAAACCGAAATATTCTATCCAAATGTCACGTTTCTGCTTGTAACGGTATGACCTGAGCGATAATTAACTCCGAGCTTTTAATCTTCTACGAGATAATAATACTTATTATTAGTTTATCATTATTACTATTATTATTCCGGAAGATTTGATAGTTCAAGTATTGAAACATTCGAGTATTCAAATATTTGAATATAATAAAACGTATGTCATCACCGATCAATCGCCATCAATAATCCTAAAGTAAAAAAAATAAAAAGTGCGACGTGGATTCGCACAAGCACCTTGACCACTAAACCGCGATCGCTACGCGGTAAAAGATTTGTCTTTAGTCTGGTTACGTTAGGTTTCTTTGTCTCCGCCTGCAAACTTGTATGTTTTATTTCTTCGATTCAAAATGTCTTTCGTATTTCTTTCATGATGCCGGCAAAGTTTACATTAATAACTTGAGCTGTTCTTAAACCGTTGGTTCACAAGTTTGTTTTTTCTCCACACGAAACTACAGATATGACAGATTGAATACTCGTACTCTCCATTTCTTTCAAAGCAGTCGCCATTACTTGGTCAAAGACTTATTTCCGTCATGACTCATATTAACCAAAATAAATTCATTTCTCGGAAGCGGAATTTTCACTTTCCGGATTTCGGATAATTATCGAATTCAGTTAAACTTCGGAATTCAGAAGAATTCCGGAACTCGGAAAGAATCCGGAATTTAGAAAATTCCGGAATTGAGAAAAACTCCGGATTTTGAAAAAATCCGGACTTTTTCGAATTCCGGAATGTTAACGAAATCACAAATTTCTAAATTTCGGATTTTTCCGATCTCCGGAATTATTCCAAAATCGGAAGTTTCCGAATTCCGGAATTTGTCCGGTTTTACTTTCCGGAAAGTAAAAATTCCGGAATTGGCCATCCCTAGTTTATACATAACCTTTCAGAACAATAATAAAGTAGCTGTCTACTAACAAACATTTAATGCAAAGCATTTTGTATCCTGCAATACGTCATGTATTAAAGTCCGACAGGAGTTTCAGTATCTAACCAGAAATTGCATGTATCTAGCTACTGGAAGCTGAGGTATGAAGAATTGTATTGTATCTTATCTTTTTGTGTCTTATACAACCCTGCAAACCACTGAATATCTAAACGGCTTTCGTTAAATCCAAGTTGTAGTACTCACAGTTTCATCCATTTGTGTCTATATGATCTTGTTACTAAAGCTTATTATATGATAACGTTAGTAAGTCTTTCTCTGCTCTCCCGTAAAGTTGTGATACAATCTACTACATGATACAGAACGAATTATCAATTTAACCAAGTTGTTGTATTACTACACATCTGCTTCCGCCTCTGTCAACTTTGGTCGATCTCGTTGATCGTGACATATTTGCTTTTTTATACCCCTTTCTTCGTTTACTGAACTAAACAGTAACTATTCTGAATTATACTACTGCGTATGCCTCGTAGATAAATATTTCTGATGCCAATAGTTTCCGTTTTGTCCAAGCAATGTTCTTTTTCTTATTCTTTTTCTTATGACCCTTTTATTACATTATATGAAGAGCATGTAAATCTAAATACCTCATGTATTACATAGAATGTAGGTTTAACTCTTCCAGCAAAGAAGGAACATGTGATCATAGTATAAAGCCCACAGAAGTGATAGCTAGCAATTATAAGGGCCTGGTTCGTATTTTAGGTTAATCTTCTAAATAACTTAACGCATTATATCACTTTCTTAATTGGCTTTTAATATTTGACCATGATGAGTATATATAATTAACTTTTCTGCACATATAACAAAATATATATGGACCTTCATACACACTTCTTTACTCGTCAAGATGTCTACGTATAAGTACAATTATTTATATCGTTGCTATAGTAACAACAACTCATATTTTTGCTACCGATTACAAAATAATAATCTCGAAATCTCTATATGTCTTTCTTTTTCATTATACATTATATTGCTCACATAATTCGCCTCTGATCCCTTTTCTGTAAATAGGCACAGATTGCCAATGATACATACAACGTTATCGTTGTAGATGTCGCCTCGAACGGGACTTCCATAATAGTTTTACTATGAAGGAAAGAACCCTGGGTGAGATATCATGCAACATTTATCTTTTGAATAGCCCTCACATATATATAATATCATCTTTAATACACATATTCTACTTTTCCTTTTATATATAATATACTATAACATAACACATTTTTATATTTGTCAAAATATCTCGACATTAACAACGACGAATTACAATTATCATAATTAAGGCTATTCAAGAATTAAACCTAAATAGTAGTTTCCTTCTAGGGTACAAAATTAACTATTCCTTCATATACAAATAACTCTATTTACAAACAAAGGATTTGCATAATATTAAATATTGATAGGATCAGAAGTCAACAAAGTTGGAACATATAAACGCATTGATGGTCATCATTTAATACATTAATAAACTTTGAAAAATCAAGAGATTCGATATTCATTATTCTTATTCTTCCCATACAATAAATTGCATCTATTTCATATATCTGTCATTACTTTCATAAGTTTCCATTAAAATTACGATCTTTTATTTTTAAATATTCATAATATTCAAATGAAAACCGAATGGAATAAAAACACGAAAACAATAATAGCTGCTTACAATAAAGCTCTTAAATAATTTCTTATCATGAAACACAAATTAACATTTATAAAAAATGAAATTCAACGATAGAATAACAAAGTTGGAACAATATTTCATAGTTATATATGTTTCCAACGTACATTTTAATAATAAATCGACTGAAGAACATCTTAATCATAGACGTATGCAAAGTTCAACTTAATACAGATCCATCGGACGCCTTTTGTCAGTTCAAGTTATACGTTCGAAGGGTTCATTTAAGGAACATTGTATAGCACAATCTTGTGTACGTGCTTGTCTTTCATAGGATGATACCATATTTTGATTCCTGTTTACAAAATTCCTGCCATCTGCAAATTGGTTTTGTGAGAATCGGCGATAACTATTATTCCTACTGAAATTCCTGTTGTTGTTTCTGAAATTCCTAGCTCTATTTCTATAGTTAGGTTGCGTTTGATTTCCGGTACCATTATAACTATTCATTCTATTATTGAAACTACGAACATTAGAATCATTTTCAGGTTGTATATCTACATTTCGGACCCGAGCATATTGTGTTTGATTACGTGCATAATTACCCTGACCTCTATCTTGCATCTTATTGCTATTCTGAATTACAGACTGGCTCTCATAACTTTGAATGAGCATAATTAAATGATTGAAATTAATGCACTGAGCCGACATTAACAACTGTTGTAGTCTAAATGGCAATAAGATCCTAATTGACGCTATAATTCGGGATTCCGGATGGTTCGGATTTAATGATCCTAGCTCATGATATGTCGATACTACAAATTCAGTAATACTACGATGTAACTTTGGATTATAGTGGTTCGTTCGTAAAACAGCATCTCTATTTGCTACCATAAAATCGTTTTCATAATTCGACAAAAGAGCATTCTTAAAATCTGAATACGAATGAAGACTTCCTCTAATAGGCTTAAACCATGTCAAGCAAGGTGGCAACAAGATATGCGGTAATATTTTTAAGAATTGAGATTCATTTACACCGATGAGCTCACATTTATCCTGGAATTTTTCGAGAAATGCCCTAGCGGGTATATCTCCTGGCACACCACTAAACTTTGTAAGCGATTTTACTTAGCTAAACCGCAAATGATTACCTGTAAATGTCTTCATACCTCTACTGGAGATGCGTCTGCGTTTGGATGTTTGCTTCACTCGTTCTTCTTCGCCACTACTCGCCGCACCACTCGATGATCCAGCAAATTCCAATGTTGCTCTTGGAGGATGATCAGGTACCCAACCTGTGGCTATAGGATGACTCATGCCTTCTGTATCCTGAAATGAAGTTCCGGGAATGCATCTTTCTTTGATGAAATTAACTTCAACTTGTAGTACTTTGATGTGGTTTTCATTTGCGTTAATTGTCGATTTTAAAACATCCATAGATTCTTCAATTTTTGTGCTTCGCTGTACAACTTTTTCTATTTTCTCTTCGTATTTCTCAAAATTTTGCACCACATGTAAGTTCATTTGATCTAACTGATTTTCCACATACTCCCATCTATCTTCATTACGTTGATTCAACTTTACTATTTTTTCATCAAAGTCGTTGGCTAGTTGCGTTAATTTCAGATCCAATTTTTCATTCACCTGTTGCGTTTGCTGGTCCAATTTTTCATTCACATGTTGCATTTGCTGATCCAATTTTTCGTTCACATGTTGCATTTGCTGGTCCAGTTTTTCATTCACATGCATTTGCTGGTCCAATTTTTCATTCACATGTTGCATTTGCTCCGATTGGTTTTTCATCTGCTCGGACTGATTTTTTATCTGTTGAGCCAAATCCTTTAGAAGGTCTGCCAAATTGTCCCTCGGAGTCAATTCAAGATTCACACTTTGTCCATCAACCAAATCATTACTTTCCGTGGCCATATTTCGTTTAATTACTTTTCCACTTCGCAAAATTGTGATATTAAGATCGCGTTGAAATGCCGTTTTTACTAGACCTTCGAAACGACACTTTATATAACTCTCGTGGTGAGGCACCAATTTTTATAAGGGCCTGGTTCGTATTTTAGGTTAATCTTCTAAATAACTTAACGCATTATATCACTTTCTTAATTGGCTTTTAATATTTGACCATGATGAGTATATATAATTAACTTTTCTGCACATATAACAAAATATATATGGACCTTCACACACACTTCTTTACTCGTCAAGATGTCTACGTATAAGTACAATTATTTATATCGTTGCTATAGTAACAACAACTCATATTTTTGCTACCGATTACAAAATAATAATCTCGAAATCTCTATATGTCTTTCTCTTTCATTATACATTATATTGCTCACATAATTCGCCTCTGATCCCTTTTCTGTAAATAGGCACAGATTGCCAATGATACATACAACGTTATCGTTGTACAATAAAGTGGTCGAAATCCCTAACGACACAGGGGTTGAGCGGTGTCCTACCCGCTGGTCTAGTGGATAGCACGTGCGCCTCTGGTGTATGGTGTCCCGGGTTCGATTCCCAGCGGGGGAGCATTTATGATTTCTAACTGTACTCGCTGTTTCTGTGTTCGTGTCCCTTTGTTATAAGTTATTAGAAAAAACAAAGCTAAACGAGTGAAGCAAGTAAAATTAGCAATAAGTAAGTTACTGAAACATGTTCGGTGAGTCAGTTAAAACAAAAAGTGGACAAAGCACTGGCTTTTCGCGCCGTCCATGCGACTTCGAATCTATCTCGGCTTGATTTTTTATCCATTTGAGAGAAAGTGTTGTTTCGTTTCGCTACAGGTAGTCACTCTTTTCTTGTATTTTTCGCCGTCTTTCACAGTTAAAGTAACTGGCTATTCTTATTGTTTCTACGAATGATGGATCTTCTCATTGGTTTCATGTCAAACACGCACACGTAATGAAAAGACGTTGTTGATAATAATAATAATAATAATAATAATAATAATAATAATAATAATAATAATAATAATAATTTCAATAATAATAATAATAATAATAATAATAATAATAATAATAATAATAATAATAATAATAATAATAATATGAAATATTACTAGCTAACTCGTGTGTGTATTTCGACAATATAATTTTATATTATTATGTGGAAATAAGTAAGGCTGGCTAGCGTCCCCCTTCTAATTTTTTCGATGCGCCTTATGGGTCCACGGTGTCCAACGTTGCTCCCATCCCACTATCATCTCCTGTTCTCTCGATATAAGTTATCGACATTTTGCCTAAAGAAGGCTCTGCCGTGGCCCCATGACTCCCAATGACATGACTCTTCGTTCATTTTGCATTGAAATCGCTTATTTTTCTGAGTACTATGGGTGCATACTGTCCAACGTTGCTCCCATCACTATACAATTTCCCGTTCTCTCGATATAAATTGCTAATATTTTGTTTGTCAGGGAGATATGGCGTTACAATCATTACGTTTGAAAAAGAATTGAGGAAGATATTGCCTGGCCACAAACAACACCAATTTTATTATTATTATTATTATTATTATTATTATTATTATTATTATTATTATTATTATTATTATTATTATTATTATTATTTTACTTACCACTAATGTTGCCTACCTTTATTTGCAATGCAATGTGTTACTAAAAAGCAAATCAAATAACACTCCTCGCCATTCACGCTCCCGAACTCGAAATACATGATTTACAGTTCTCTGTGTTAGGAGAAAGCACATTTATTATATTATTCTTTCAAATAACATTTCACAACTTACTTCACTTTCAATGTGTAATTTCATATCGTCATTAATAATCATTTTGTTCCGATAGGAAAATATCCCCCTGCAAAAAAAAGCCTGACCGTAGCGAAAGGGCGTGAACCTTCTTTAGGCGATTAATCGGGTCCAATATTTCAATAAAAGAGAATAAGTCCCTGCACACAAATATTTCAGTAAAAGAGGAAAAGGTGCTGAAACTTTTTGAATACCTATTCATGGGCGAAATTTGGTTCCCTTCAACTTTTTAGGAGTTTGAAGGGCCGCCATTTTGGACATTTTCATATGATTATTCTGGTTAACGAACTCATCAAGATGTTTCAACAGTTAATGTTTGTGCCAAGTTTCGTCTCAATCCGCGGAAAATTAGGGTGGTTTTGGCATTCTTAACTAGCGTTATATAGATAGATAGATAGATAGATAGATAGATAGATAGATAGATAGATAGATAGATAGATAGATAGATAGATAGATAGATAGATAGATAGATAAATAGACACACAGAGGGAGAGAGAAAAAGTGTTTTGCGTCAGAGGTAAACCGGGCCTCTTTGCAAAACGTATTGACCAGCCTAACCTAAACACAAGCCTGTTATTTGTTAACGTAGAAACATGGTCGAGAGGTGTGAGGCATGTAGAGATTGTATTTTTACTAACCATGAGTATGGGCTCCGTTTCCGTATTTTTTTTTACTTTTTGCAGCTACGTCGGAACGTTCAATTTTTATTCTTTACTAATTGCAAATGGCGTTTACATTCAAAATAAGAGGAATTTGGGTGGCATTTGTTCGGATATTCTTCTCTTTCGAAATGAAGACAAGAATAAAAGCAATACGCTAAAGACAAAAAGTATTATCAGTACTAAACATTACCAATAATAATTGCTACGAAAGACTAAATACGACCTCTTTTACCATATTTCATGAGCTGTATGTATTATTAACAAAACTTTTTAAAAATCTCCTTGCCGGGGATTCGAACTGACGACCTTTGCATTTGTATGCCAGCACCTTAACCACTACTTCGAGATCATGGCGTGGTAAACATTTAGTTGTCGGCGTATTTGTTGTATTTGTGTTTTATGTTCCCACTTCGACAATTTTTACTCTTTTTTTCGTTTAGCAGCTGTTTCTGGCTTTCTCTTTGGGTGTCGTCCTTTATTTACATTATGCACTATTCTTATTCACAGCTTGTGCCCCTCTGCAATGTCTTATTCAGATTAGACTTTTCTTCTTGCCCCTCAGTAAACATTTGATTGATTTAATTCTCATAATTTCCACGGATGGAGCGCAGGAATGCCAGACTCGAAAAATAGGTGTACATTTACTTTTCTGACAGATAATACATACTTAGCATATGAATATCATATGTACCAAGTGTCGGGTACCTAGAAAGTAGCTGGGACACCTAAATGGCACATGCCTAGCACATCTTGTGCTGTTAGGGTGGTGTTAAATCAGAATTAAAGGTGATGCGGTATAGTAAGACAATCTTGAATTTAGACCAATGTTGAACATCTGTCCAAGTTGTGATTGTCCTAGGAATGTTTTCCTGGCCTTGTTATGTTTTTGATTTTCATTGTTTTATTTTTATTTTTATATTTTTTTAAATAATAAAATATTTTTATGTTCATCTTCTCTCCATAACATGAGGAACACGGTTGCTCAGAAACAGAACGCTTAACTCTGGTGCATGGTGTCCCTGGTTCGATCCCCGGGTAAGTAAGCGACTCTTGCGTTCGGCAATGGCGGGGTTAAATATTAGCCTTTTAGCAGAGTTTTAAAAAATAACAACACCATTTAACAAGTCTGGTTATTCACACCCACACACATACATGGTTTACGGAGAACTTAATCTCGCGCCAGTGACCATCATCATCATCATACTCTCATAAATGAATAAAGCATAATATCATTAGCATCAATAGTGGTGAGTGCGAATTTGTTTAAGAAATCGCGTAGTGAATAGACGCACGACATGCTAGATATAGAAAACACTAATGTCCAGAAAATTGAGATAAACCACCTTGAATACGTCTATTATTCCATGTATAATACAGACAGTTTCGTTTTAAAAACCTTTTATGATGTTGTATATAGGGAGGTATACCATAGCTATCGAAATACTCTCCCACACGCATATTAGATATATAAACAGCAACCCAATCTTCACCAGACTTATCACTAGAATGTGTATTTATAATTTGGCTGCTGGAAATGTATGAGTAAACAGAGGTAACTCATCTGCAGCATATACACCAATAAAATGATTTTTAGGCAGATTTTGTTGTAGTGCCTCATAAAGTTCAATTGTATTTAACATTTTTTTAATTAATTAATGTACATTTTTCTCTGGAAATCAATTTCTAATTCTGAGGAGAATTCACCATAAATAATTGCTGTTACAGGAGATGGCAGTGCTTCTTTAAAATGAACCTCTAAACGTACACTTCCTTGCCGTTGTGGACTAGTATGAAATGCAGCACTAGCACTAGAATCGGGGGTTAAATCAAACACCAGTAGAGTATAACCATTAGGATATTCGGCAAGTGAAATATCATTACCTTGATTAGAATAATAAATACCTGAACCTGTAAATAACGTGGAATATGCCTGTATATATAGCTTATTATCAAAATCAGGTTGTAGTGATTTGGATGATACAGGCGTTCCATCAACATACAATGTAAAAAAAATGACATACTAAAATGTTGAAAATTGAACGGATTGTCTGATAAGTACCATTGAAAGCAGCATTAGTAACAAACCCAATAATAATACGTTTAGGCACTATGCCGGAAAACAGATCTGGAAATGTACTATCCATAATTTCTTGTGCCAGAGTTTCTGTCTTCACCTGCACTTTTGTTATAGGATATTTTATTCTAAATTTAGGATTTTGAAATACTTTATTTTTTGCTATTTTAACTGCTGGTGATACATCAACCTTTTTCACAAGCAATGTTGTATCTGTAATTACAACTTTTCCATCAGCATCTGTGTCTCCCATTAGACAAAATGCAGGTTTAGCTGGAATTAGTTTAATACGCAGTTGTACACCATTCAGTAAAAATTTCTCCTGATTAAATATATCAGCATGAATATAACCCAATAATTCAAATGACTGACTTAAAGTAGTGAGAAGAAAACGTTGTTTAAATCCTACATTACCATCGGACACACTGTCCATATGCCCTGCAGTATCTATAAACCACATTGATGTTTGAAGATGCGTTGATTTAGCATTAGCATTATAATTTAGTAGTTTTTCAATATACGATCGATATGGATATGTATGTGAAGAGTAGGAAATAAGTTGATTATTCAAATATAATTGCACTTCACTGAACATCGCATTGAGAAAATCATTTACAGGACCAATTTTTTTATCGGCAGAAGTTAAATTAGAACCATCTGATTTAGTAATTTTACCTTTAATATATAACATTGTGTGCGGTAAGTCCATATAGTCATCACCATGACCGGGGACAAAAAATTCTATTGGTGCATTATCAGATATTGAAGCCACAGGCTTATATGGAACTATTTTATTACCTATAATACTGGTTTGAGTGGGTAATCAGCAAATAAATCTAATTCTGATTTCATACACTCACACTGCATTTTCGTTTCTTACTATTAATATTCACACATGGTAAAATTTACAATACCGTATTACGTCTACGAAAATGTAATTTTACACATACACTGCCATATTGGAAAGGAAGTGGATTACCTGTACTATATCTTAAATCAATAATAATTTGATCAAATTGTTTACGTTGCACGGGGACATAATGAGGATTGTCAAAAATATGTACATTATTAATACCATACTCTAATATTTGAATTTATAATACGTAACAATGGAGCTATAGTATCGCCTATCATTTATGGTTCTACAATAGCACTGTAAATATACATAAGCGTAGGTAGCGATTTTTGTAAATCAGGTGGATAACGAGCATGATCCACAACTGCAATATTTTCTTGTTGTATATGATCAAAACCTAGTATTCTGGCTAGTTCAGGAGATAGACGTACGTCTATAAGCTTCTCCTGATCTTTTCTTACTCTACTGACTTCAATTCGTTTTACTGATGCTTTAACTTTTAATTGTAAATTTAATATATCACTTTTATGATTAATTTGAGATAGAATATCATCAACATTATAATAGTGTCCTGGTAAGATTTTAGTTATGTTCCAGCTTTTTGTATTCATGAAACGGTAATAAATATTATTAGTATATTTGGAAACATACTGAAATGAATTTGTATAATGTACTTCAACAACTGCTGTCTCCCACTCACCTTTCTCTAGCACAAGTGGATGATATAGTTTGGTAGAATAACATGACAAAGTATTTTGTGGAAAATACTCCATAGAACTGTTACTCGGTAATGTAAGATAAAAGCTAGTACTCTGTTCCATATTAATCAAAAATATCACTCTCCCTCTTCCTTTTCTTCCTCTTATTATTTTTACCACCAGTCTGTGCAAAATCAACTTTCCCTCGTTTTCTTCTCCTGCCTGATCCTTCCAATACTTAATTTATTTCATTTTAAGCTTTAGTTTTTAAATTATTTTTAGCTTCTTGCCAACGTGATTTTAAAGCTTCGTCAGTAGGTCTATTATCACCTAATACAACTTCAGCTACATTAATTCCTGTACTAACAATTCTTTACCAACAGTTTTGGCACCTTGTTTAATTAATGGAAATACACTTCGAAATAAACCACCTAAAAAAACTTCCAATACCATAGCCTTCTTGATATGACGCACCCCTATACACGTTATAACCACCTTCCTGCTTGATGCGTATAGTATTTAAAGTATGGATCATTCATTTTTTCTTATATACAAAAATATAACATTAATTTATAATATTGTATTGTGGCTAAATGTTTTTTAAATGTGACACAGGAATCCATGAATTAAAGGAAGGGGGTATTCCCGCCAACGAACAAGTACACGTTTACCTTTAACTTCTAAAATTTCGTCTATTTCATAAACTTTAGGCAGAGGCAATCCTTGTAATTCCTCTTGGTAAAATGTACCATCAATTACTTCACCATTTAAATCCTCCAACACATAAACCACTTTCTTTTCCTTGTGTATCACCTGTTTTATTTTAAATATTTCTACAGTCCACTTTTCTTTGTACCCTTTTTCAAAATGCCGTTTTGCTTTAGTAATGCGTACAGTATCACCTTTTTTATATTTTGCAATGTTAGTATGAGGCATCGGTTTTATTATTTTATTCCAACCTTGTTGAAAAGTGTCTTGGTTCACACTGGCGGGTGGTAATTGATGAGCTCTATGTGGTCTAGAATTATATGCCTGAACAAGTTTCGATAAGTATTCGATAAGTATTCTTTGCTGTAAAATATTTCCACATTCGTTCTTTAAGAGTTCGATTAAAACATTCCACTACACTTGCCTTAATATCGGAGTTTTGTGTTGTGAAGAATTTAATATTTTGCTTTTTAAAGTATAACTGAAATGGTTTATTAACAAACTCTGTACCTTTATCTGTTTGTAGACGTAAGGGTCTACGACGGGTAGATGCAAATATTTGCTTAAATGCTTTTATAATGTTTTCACCAGTTTTTGTACGTTCAGGCACAGCCCATGCATAACGACTAAACAAATCAATCACTGTTAAAATTACCTGTAACCATCATTATACTTCTGCAGACTTTGCATATCGTTTAAATCAGCTTGCCACTGATCGTCAATATTGAACACTAAATAGGGATTACGTGGAAACTTTTTACGTACTGGCTTATGCAGTGTATAAGTCGGCTGTTCCTTTACCCATTGTTGCACCTTGTGTAAAGGACACAGCTCTCCATCATGTCGTAGCAGTTGAAAACGAAGCAGGGTGTGAAGGTTATAATAAATATCGGCCAGCTTCTTCATATTTTATAATCACGCCATCTGTTGACAACTTTACGTTTACGTGCTGGCTCCTCTTCTTCTTCTTCTTCCTGTTTTGGCAGATGATGTCAGCTTACGAATATATTCTATACGCTGTGGGTTACCTATATACTCTAAAGGTATATTGGATTTTGCTAACAGTACAGCAAAGGGTTCCGAACGTGTAGGGGGAATATTTTTCTTGCGACACCTAACAAAATCTGATATTAGATCTACTATATCAGCACCAGGAATTCATTTATTATAAATATTAACATTACCATTGTCATCCCAATGAATGTTGGAATTTTGTTTTAATTTACGTAATAAAGGTCTTGCTTTACGCAGACAATTTTCGGGGAGAGTAGATAGTATTTCATCGTTCTCCTCCTCCTTAGTACCAACACTAGTTGATGTTGTTGCAGTAGATTTTTGCACAATGTGTAAGAATTTTTGTAACACCTCTTTATATCGTATCCATTTTTCTTCAACACTCATACTTTTATTATTTAAAATATTTTTCATCTCATCATCTAAATTAGATATAGTTTGATATTGGTGCAATTTTCCCTGCGAAATTAAAACAAATTTTTGTGCATGCTGCATAATTATTTAATTAAACTAGATAGTACACATCCAATAATAGGTGCAAGCAAAGCAGTAAGAAACCCACCTTTTTGTACAATTATTCGTTTTTTCTTTTGTTTTAATGACGGACCTTTTTCACTAAATACCTCAATTCCTTGTTATATTTTTTTAAATTTATTTTTCTCTTTTTTATTTAACGGAACATTTCGTTGTAATACGTTATAGGAACATTCACAAACAGAGCGAATTAATTCGGGATCAGCATTTTGTAAAATTGCTTTGCGTACTTTAGGTTTTGCCTTTGCTAAAAGTTTTAGTAAATGCGCACTCTGCTAATCATTTTTATTTATTTGTACCTATTATACTAAAATTGAATATTAAAATATAAAAGTGATTGAGATTATTTTTTTACTGGTACATAAACATAATTGTAAGAATCTGAGCGGAAAATTTTTGTTCGTACACGATGTTCGTCGGGAGTGCCCTGTTTTAAATCAAAAACCAAATAACTATGAGGGTCTCGAGTTGCGTCCTGATAGGCCTCCTGCACAAATTTTGTGTTACCAGGATATAATTTGCGTGCTAGATAATTAATTTGAGCCTGATCTCTGGGGTTTTTAAAACATATTATATAATGGCAATTTAATGATATGTCTCGCATACCTTTAGCTTGGTGAAAAATATTTTGTGTTATAAAAATAACACTTAAATTTCGGTGGTGGCTACCTTTAGTAAAAAAGTCAACAATTCGTGTATCACACTCTCGCATTAAATCATCAATAATTACAAGATGTGGGCCAGCTTGTGCTGAAAATCATCTATTTTGGGGACCCCTTCTCTAAATGTGCAACCTGAGGATAGAGTTTCATACAGAGGTTGCCACTCACCATAACACCATACTATATTTTTCCATTTTTCGGCATAATGTTTTAAAAACTATTTTACAAAATATGATTTACCACACCCAGTGGGACCAGCTATAATACAAGTAAATGGATGTTGAAACTCCATATTCTAATACATATTATTATTATTATTACTATTCAAAAATGTGAATAGTTCTAGTGCAATACGTTCAGACGGTAGATTGGTAGTAGTAGTAGTAGTTGTTGTTGTTGTAGTAGTAGTACTAGTACTCTCTTTCAGACATGTTTGAGCATACTTTGTTACATCTTTACATAATTGAGAACAAGTAATTATGGCCTGCTGAATGCATGGCAAATAAAGCTGGAGTTTTCTCCATGTATAAACACAAAAATTTACCTGACCATTACTATCGTCATCTGACGAGAGAATAAAACACTGACGAATATCTTTAAGAGATCTGACAATGATATTTCATAATTTTTACTAACGGAAAATTGTGTAGGCAATGAAGAATTTGTAACAGCATTAAAGTAGTTTTCAATATATAAATAATATGATAGAAAAGTATACCACTCATCAGGTGAAAGACGAATACGATCATAGTAATTATGTAAAGTGATAATAACAAAATTATCCCCATCATCGTATGCTAGACCAACACATACCTCGATTTCATTAAAATAATAATAATGATTTAAAATTTGATTATCCATCTTTTTTACTCACCACACTCTCTCTCTCTCTCTCTCTCTCTCTCTCTCTCTCTCTACTTAATTAAAAACTTTCCTTTCTACTAATACTGTATTTACCCTATTCGTTTTCTTTTATACCCGTATGGAAGTGTGTCAAAATTTTCTATTCGTTTTCTTTTACTAGCAGTAACCTGATAGATGTTATGCGCCTCCGGCTTAGTAATCAATATATAATCGTTAGTACGTACAATTTGTCGACCGAGAGGAACGCTAATAGATGGTGAATTATTTAAAATCATATCTTTCATCTGTTCAAAGTTAACATATTTTAATGTTTTATTATTAAGTGTGATTCCCTTGATTTTACATATTGTCTTTGTTTTACCATTAAGAGTGTTAACAACGGTATAGCCGTAACATTTGGGACCACAAGCACAAAATTCTTCGATATATGCATCCGGACCATATTCTGCTACCTCATTCTTCCATTCCCCTAAATACACTCCTATTTTTAACTTTGGCTCACCAGATGATTGAGTGTAAATAATACTGTCGGTATCATAATATAACACACTCTCGCCAAGTAAATCCAAATAACGAAATAACTCGAGGCGTGCGTGTGTCGTGGTGTATGCGGCGATTATCACGTTAATATTTTTAGCAGGAGCAATAACGCTCTCATTAACACTCCAGTTGAGCACACGGATTTTGTCGCCGATTGGAATACATGATTTAACTTCAATATTCGGATTTGTTAATTTATCGAAATACTCCTCGGGAGTTTTAATGATAGCGATTTGCTCCATGTTTTCTCTTTGTGCGAACTTTCCCCACAGGCTGTTTACCCCTAGCTTTGAAATTCGTTTCTTAGGTTTGTTGCGTGTAATCTTTTCTCGGTCTAATTGGATACCCTCTTTCTCATAATATTCGTCTATGAACTGGTCTTTTTGTTGTTCAGTGACGCATCCTGCAGGCCAACCGTAACATTCACTCTTGATCTTCATAAACAGGTTAATGTAGTCCGTGAAAAGACCACCCTCTTTCTTTTCAGCGTCATACATTACAACCTCATAGCTCCATACCTCATGTTTTTCGAGCACTCTGTATCCTTTCTCAACAGCTACCCGCACTTCGTCTACAACCCACACTCCAGTCAAAGCTCTCTCCTCATCCGAATGCGTGCATTCTTCTTCATTAAGAGTGTCCGCACATGTTCGGCATATGGGGAATAATAACTTTTCACCACTCCGATAGGGCAGCACTGGGTGGTAGAGATTGTCCGGGGCTAATACCGTGCACTTTATTATTCCCTCAAATTCCGAAATATCACGACACTCGTCATCTCCCACATAAATTTTCGGATGACCCACAGGATATTTTTTCACCTTACAACAATTAGGATAAAGGGAGATTATATCGGTATACATGATACGTTCTCCCTCTTTCACCTTTTTGTAAAGTTTCATGGCGTCGACCCTGCCACCATACAGGGCATCCCGCGGATGAATTGGACATTTCTTAGCCATACGGTGGTTTTTTACAAATATATTCACTCTCGGGTGTTCTTTCAGAAACTCGCGCCACTGGCATTCCCACATTTCATGCACTATATACCCCAGTTCTTTTAATCTATTAATTTTGTTTACAGTATTCTCATAACGCATATTAAAAGTAGTGTATGCATCGTTATATATGGTGTTATCACGACCTGTGGGATAACACGCCTGACACCCGTGGAATAGGTGGGGGGACTAATATGCAAATATTAAATTTAATGTTAAATTCGTAGTCAAAAGACATCATGTTCGATTGGATTGGGTTGGAATTTAGCGACCTCTTAAACAGCGAGGCTATATGAGAAGTGGGATCCAAACTGCATGAGCTCCTGCCGAGAATCGAACAGGATATTCCACGCCAGAGAAGCGTATGCGCAGTAGGAAAGAAAACACCCCGAGGTGTCCCCTCCCTACTCCCGTATATTCTTCTAACTCACAGTATATGCATTCGGATTTTTTTATTACAGTTTCGTAATAGGCGTCATTAATGCTTTCGATTGGGGTATAAAGCACCTTCCACTTCGATATATAATCTCCCTATCTTCCCTTGTGAGACAAGATAGATCAATCACATATGTGTATCTCTCTTTCTTTCGAATTCTAGGTTTTAATTTGAACGATGTACTATTACTTTTGATTGTTGAAATATTGTACTTGATTATTGTTCATTTTCCTCATTCATCGTTTGATAAAATACTCAAAGGAATATTCCACTTTCTTTGGGAGTCAACCTTGCGCCGCCACTGCACTATATCCGATTCTGCACTAATGGAATCTATGACTAAAAATTATGGATATTCTCTTTTATCCGAATTCGAAGATATTTGTTCTCGAGTTATGGGTGTTTTTACATTTTTCCGGCAATCTTTTGTGTGATCAAGGCTCCGAAAGGACTCATTTTTGCACCTAGGTTGGTGTATACTTTTCGTTTTATCTCTGTGTCAGGAATCACCTCCCGACGTTTATTATATTAATTAAGTTACACCCTGTATATATATGAGCCCTATTTTATGTATTAAACAGCTAAACTGTGAAAACGTCTTTACTACAGAAACACTTTCTAGTTCTTGTTCTTTTTTTTTTTTTTTGTCAAACAAAACAAAGGTAAATATATACCAATACATCAATATCGCTATATTTTATAAATTCAATAGGTACTGATTATTCGAACACTGCTTTAAAACACACAGGAACAATCAAATTTGTAAATTATTTTTAAAAAACTTGAATTGTTTAAACTACACTATATTGATTGCGCTTACCTTCTGAAAGTTTTTTTTTTTTTTTTGCAATAAATAAGTAGCAGCTAGCTAAACTCCTATATTATCTTACAAAATAGACCTACATGTTGATTGCTTTACTGGCTTTATACATATTTTTTTAAAGTGATTGTACTATTTACCTTTTCTCTGCAGCTGTATGAATGTATAATACAAAACTGGTATACAGAAGATTTTTTTAAAAATTTTTATAATGTGATATTTCACAGTCCGTCTTTTATAAGGGCGCACTTTACCCTTCACGGGTTCTTTAGCAACAGTCACTATATGAATTTACTATACAAACCTGGAATACGGAACAACTAAAACTACTTATCTATAATGTGATGTTTCGCAGGGCGCTCTACGCGCAGGGAACACTGTAACTTTTACGGGTTTCTTTATCAACAGTAACAGTATGTATTTATTGTACAGAACTGCGCTACACAGAAGAATAAATAAAACCATATATCTTTGATATGGTTTTGCAAGGGCGCCTTACGTAAAGGGCGCACTGTACCCTCCACGGGTTATTTACCAACAGTAATACGCTGTATTACGTATTCATTGTACAGAACTGTGCCACACAGAAGAATAAATAAAACCGTTTATCTTTGATATGGTTTCGCAAGGGCGCCTTATATAAAGAGCGCACTGTACTTATAACGGATTCTTTACCAATAGCTTTATTATTTAAAAAACTATAAACTTGTACCATTTTTATAATGTGATGTTTCGGAGGGCGCACCGGGACACCGGGGTCCCGGTGGGCCAGCACGGGCCTGCTCTCGTTCTTTAACCTCTTGAAGAAAATGTGCTAAAAACATGTATTTTTTAAATGAATGACGCTACGGGCGCATATTTTAAATGAATAATTTATGTACTAAGTTTCTCGCCAGGTGAGATACTTAATTTTTTTTGCATAAATTTTGAACCCCCACTCACCCCGTAGGATATGTATTTTAATCTAAGTAACATTATAAAATTTCTAGGTTACACCATGGTCCTGTCAAGCTCCAAAAATCATCATGCGCCATGGATCAAACCTGCAGCAATCCATTTTGTCAAATAAGTATTTAAGTTCGCCATACTCCTACGTAACTGACACATAATTTTGTTCACCATTATGTAGTCATCATACATACCTAATAACATGGCGCAGTGCTTTTTAAAATAAAAAAATGTGTATATTATGTCGACAGCACTGCATTACTTATAAAATTGATAATAATGATCCTGGATAGCCCCTATGATATTAATACTTATAATGTTACTGAATTTCCTTATCAAATGCTTAAATACACTTGAAGTTATTTGAATTTATCTTAAATTTTTATTATTGTGTGGGTATACTTTCCCAAATTTTTATTGTCTTTTGTACTCATTAGCAGCTACAACTTTGGGACATGTTACATCTTCAAATGGACTATCTAATTCTATTTCCAGAATATGTAAAACCCATTTTACAATTGAGAAGTAGACCTAGCCAGCAAAGTCAATTCTGGCAATCTTTCCTGTCCGATGAATGATCTCAGGTAAAATATGATACGTTTTAATTTACTAGACTAGAGGACCGGCAATGGGTATCGACTGGCAATGGATGTCGAAACAGTAAGTAAGGTCTTTATGCCAACTTTCAGATTCGAAAATACATCATCTACATATTGCACAATGAAGCGAAGCTGAATCTTTGGTGTCGCAAGCTTAACATCAGCTCTTGTCTTGAGTAACATTTGGCAGTCCATTATTTCACTAAACATTTCAAGCCATCCAAGTCTGTATCATAAAAGATTCCTATAAAAATGTATATCTGTTTCAGGCTATTTTCATTTGTTGTGCACATCAGTTCTTTGATGCCTAAAAGAAAGCCAAATTTAGAGTATACTTTCTTTAAGCTGATAAATCTATTTCCCGTTTCTTTGTGCACGTATTTTATCAATCATACTTTTCATCAATCGTAGCATTTCATTTCCTGCTGTGAGCCCTATATTCTTTGCTGTTTCTCCAGGCATTTTTTCTTCTTCCCCTGCCGCTCTCAGCTTGAACATCAGTAAGCACTGCACAGTCCCTTTACTTCTTCAAGAGAATTCTTGCATACGGCATCATTGTTTTCTATGAAATATATTTGCAAACCTGGATTTCTTAAGCAGGATTATGGAAATTCATGGTGTGGTTCTAAAGTTCTTTCTTAGCCCGTCAGTCTTGGCAAGTACAGTATTCGAAAACCAAAGAAAAATCAAAAACTCAAAATCTAATGTAACAACTGAATTGCATCTGAATTAGCATCCTGGTCGTCTGCAATATTTTCCAATAGTTCTATCAAATATTCTACTTGATCACATATCAGTTTAACAGCTTTATCTTTGGCGCTCCATACAATTTCTGACTCTGCCATCATTGATACATCAAGAACAGTCTTCTCTCTTCGATTTTGAAGAACTGATTACGAAAAATAAACATACTGTAGACAGCTTGCACAGTACTGAAAAATGACATACCTGCTACCTCATAGCTAAATTAAGTGTGCCGTTATCAGAGTTCACAACTACACCTTTTGAGTTAAGTGCAATAAGTCATGTTTTTAGCCAGATATGGGCTCGAATGAATCCTAAGAAAGGCCTCTTTACAGTTTAAATTTTCCTCAAAACTTGTATCAACATATCTAATGGTATCCGATATTTGTTCTTGGTAAGCAGCATCAAGTGTTAAATTAAACATTATATCATAGTATTGTCTCTCTGGATGTCTCACAAGTTTCTCTCTAACTGTATAAATGTTAAGAGGTGGATGAACTCGTTTTGTATTTCTGGTGAAGAGTATGTAGTTAATCCTTGCATATGACTGGAATGAGTTCTGCAACAAGCTTCAAAAGTTTTATAAAATTTCCAGCATTTCTACGGTATGACTCATCTATTTTTCAGTTTCAGTGCTACTTTTATTGTGGCCTCTTCGGGCCAAATTTATTTGACAACGCCCTCTAAGTATTTATCGCAATTTTTTCCTTCTCTTTAGAAATTTGGTAGATATATAGCTAGATATGTATAGATGGATAAATAGAGATGTATGATAGATAGCTATTGAAACCATGTTCAGTTTCCAGAGAACAGTTACTGGTCAGGGATGTTTCGAAGGTTCATAAGGTGGGCAGAATGAATAAGTATAATGTACGGAATAACCAGATCCAAAAGCAGAAGTTTGTCTTATAATACAAAGATCCAGGGTTCGATCCCAGTCCCGCCTTTTTCAAGTATTCTCTATTTGAATATGGTTACGTCAATAGTTTTGTATCTTATTCCTTCAATAATACACAATTTTTGATCATAGAACACGTTTTCAGATTTTTATTATATAGATCAGGATTTCTCAACCTGAGGAGTAGTGAAGATAAGTGTAAGAGATAAATATAATATTATTAAAATCTATAAATATTATTTTGAATTTTGTTCTGATAGGTATACTTTATTTTTATACATACAGTTAAGAATAAAAAAAGATAGGTCTACTAAACATTTTCAACATGTATAGAACTGTGTAAAAAATCAATTCAAATGAAAGAGGTACGATACGAAACTAATGATAATTTCATAGGGCTATTGAAATGCCAGAAAAATACAAATGCAACAAAACCTCATGTTGAAATACAATTAAAATTGAAAGCTAATGAAATACTTGAGCATGGTGTGATTTCATTAGTGCGGCAATGTTCGGTTCAATCTTCGTGACGCACATTACCAAGTCATTTTCAACTGATAAACGATTTCTTGTCTTTGTTTTAATGCTTACTATGGAAGAGAAACTACTCCGGCCAATGGTATTCATTTTAAAACAGAATGACGGATCGGATTCGATATTTGTAATATGAATGAACTGACCAAATTTGGTTTTAATCCATTCACTTTTAGGGAAGTTGCTGTATCCACTATATACAAGAAATGGATTCTATTGTTATAAAAATAGATGCATATCGTGAGCTCTCCGCAATAGGTATATTAAAAATCCCGCACAAGCTTATTACAAACCAGAAATTATAAGGTGGTCACTGTCATTAAGAGGATGTGATAAAATAGGAGTCGTGATAGGAATTAGGTTGAGTATCACTAATATAGATTCATGTACATATATAACACACTTTTCATAACACCAGTATAGTATTTAAAAAAATATTAATAGAGCTACCTGATAACTCTTAACACAATAAACAACCGATTTATATGTATTTTCTTTAATGCTAACGAAAAGAAAATATTTTGATTAAACTAATATAGGAAGATCTTTACAAAAATTTGCCTTTGCATAACCAAATTCACACTTGAAAGCTTACTTGTTAAAGATCTTAGGAAAAAGCATTTCAAATTTTAAGTTTATCCCTCAAACTGTGTTCTGGGGTCTTTTAGGCACCATCAAATATTCAAGGTAAGATATGTAAATTATACTTTGTTTAGAAACATTGGTAGTCTCGGTACCTTCAAATCAGTTCAAGACCAATGTGTGAAGAGAGTGGTTGCACGGTTTAGTCAGTACGTCGTTCAAGAAAGAAAAAAAAAAAAGCTTTTCTTTGTGCTGGTGCCAGAAATGACCCCACATCAGAGTTGCCGTTCACCTTTTTGTAATAAGACACTTTAGCGCTGCCGTTTATTTAGAAGTAGCTTTTTGTTTCAATTGTGTTATAAATGTGATACAATGACTTTCACTTTTAGAGAACTATCACCCATAATTAGAAAACTTTGTAACTTCCATTCTAGAGGACATAAGCGATAGAAATGAATCGGATGACACATATTCAGAACTTAATTCGGAACATGATACTGGGTCTGAGAGTGAGCAAGAATATAATAATTATTTAGACTGTGTAAACAACAACGTAGTAGACAGTTCTGAAAGTTAAGTGTTGTTTCATGGACGTGATGGATTCAAGTGGTCCTCGAAAGAACCTATACGGAATGTTATAACGACGGGTCACAATATTGTTGTCAAACATATAAAGTGCCAAACTGCTAGGTGATTCTTGTCCTCTATTACAAGCTAGGGAGTGTTCATTTACTGACGATATGGTTAGAGTCGGATTTAAATTTGATGAGCCCGTAAGCTATTGAAGGTAATGAGGCGCATTGCCTTTAATAAATGTCAATCAATAACATATTTGGACATCTTGGGCTTTCGTCGGAATTGCAGAAAATCTCTACAGAAATTTGTTCTTAAACTTTTGGAGAAAGCACCTTTAAGAAATAAAATGATTAAAGCTCTTTCGTGTTTGAATCTTAATGTTTCTGCAGGATCTGATATTCGAGCAAATCCCAAGAAGTCTCATTTAGCTGAACTAGTTGTAAATAATTCATTAGATGGCAATAGAGCAGTTGAGTTGTGAGGCACTTCAAAGAGTTCTGTTCGAATCCAAATTTAAAACAATTATGAGTCGATATTCTAGAACTGGTCAACGTTTGAATGACTTTTGGCTAAAAATTTGGATACTTCAGAGTAAACTGATGTAAGGGTGTTGAGAAGAGATTTAAGAAGTGCTGAATCAAGACGACGTGATTTCTATCATAAAAATTCGAATCTTGAAAGAGGATTTTAAATTATGCTCATTGTGAGGAGATTAGGTAAAAGAACAAACTTTAATAACACGCAGATTGTACAGTAGCTTCTTCTGATGACCTTGAGAAACTACACATAAAGAAATCCAGAATTCATTATGCACGAATGCTCATGCACGTTTGCAGAATCAACAAATCAACGACAGGAAGAAGAGGAAAAGAAACGGAAAGAAACTGAAGACAAGAAAATATAGATTAATTTGAACAAGCTTGAAGTTAAAATGACTAAAAGAATTCAACATATGCACAATATTGATAAATAAAGCGTTTGGAGAAGTGAAATGAATTACATGATATTTTAAATTGCATATTTTTTATCAAGATATGTCGTTAATTTAGAACAGCAAGTTTTATTTACTTACATCTACTCTTTTGAGGGAAGATGTTTACTTTCTTGCTTTCTGAATGAATTTCTATTAGGTAAGTGTTCTGTAATTTCATAATAAAATACGTTGTATTTGTTTTTATATTATTCATTTTCTAGTTTTCACAGGAATATCTGGTCCTAGTAACCGGAGGCTTGGAGAGAGAGATGTTGTCCAATTGAAGCATTCACGGAAAAGCCTCGATGGATCATAAAGCATTCAGAAAGGCACTGATAGGAGACCAGCTGAAGTTTGGAAAGACACAGTCAAGAATACGTGCCGGGCCAACTCCTCCAAAGCAGAAGACCAAAAGCGAAACTGACATTGTTGCGCAACGCAAACCTCAAAAAGTGAATAATACGAAAAGAATAAGATGTTGGGCATGTTCGCACGTGGGAGTAAAGAGGAAGCAAGTCTCGTTTCTGTGTTGTGCATGCAATGCTGTATTCTGCATGGACTACTCCAGAAGTAGGATAAGAAATAAGCAAGACGGGGACGGAGTACTAAGCACAATATGTCCAAAGGTAAGTACTTGTATAATGAGATATTTTTATTACACGCTTAGTTTGTTAGATATCGACATGATACTTCTAGAAAATATTAGTGGTATACAAAAGTTTGGTTTTTGATGGTTTGCATATGGCTAATAGCAGTGTTTCTAGTCATTAAAAATTTTAATTTCCGATTTTAGGTGAAAAATTCGAAAAAATCCCGTTTATCCCTCTGTAATTTCCCTCTTATTGACTACACTGGAACAAACCTACCAGCATCTGAAAGCCTCATCTTTGACCTACACAACGTACCATAGAAACTTCCAATTGGATAATTAGAGGAGATATACAGGTTTACAGTAGACCTTCTCAGAGTGGAACTTTTTTTTTTTTTTTTTTTTTGATATAATGAAATATTTTTTAATTACATGCTTAGTTTGTTAGATATCGACATGATATGTCGAGGATATATTAGTGGTGTACCAAAGTTTATTTTATGACGATTTTCATCTGTCTAGTATCAGTGTTCCCAGCCATATAATAATAATAATAATAATAATAATAATATTAATAATAATAATAATTATTATTATTATTATTATTATTATTATTTCCGATTTTAGATTAAAATTTCCGAAAAATCCCTCTTATCTCTATAATTTCCCCCTTATTGGCTAGTTTGGAACAAACGTACCACCATCTGAAGGCCTCGTCTTTGGCCAACACAACGTACCATAGAAAGTTTCAATAGGATAATTAGGAAGCTGCAGCACCTGCATAATATTTGATTTTTGCTTCTGAAGTGGGAAAAAACTGTAAAAATTTCGTATGTACGATGTAAGAGATTTTTTTCTTTTAATCTTTGTATGACAAGCAATGACTTCACGCTTTCACTGTTTGTTGTCAACATACCAAAGAATATTTTGAGATTGCTTGGATCCATGTGGCAATAATGGTGCCAGCTTCAAAAAGTCCTAAAATTCTGTTAGGGATTTTTTGTGAATTTTCTTTCCTACATTTTTCTACATAATTTCCCTCCTTTTGGCAATACTGCAATCAAACTTACACCAGAAAATTGCCACATCCTTCTACTAAAAAAGCAAGATCTTAACCATATCAAATGGGTAAATAGTCTTTGAGCTAGGGCTGGTAGCCTTTTGACCCTGTAGTGACTCAACCTTAATCCAGCGACGAACCGGCGGAACGTGCTTAGCAGGACGCCTTCTCCCATCACTGGTTGTGGTTGATCCACAACAAGGTCAGTTTTTATATCGTCATGTCCCTCTCCATCTACTTCCTCCTCCTCCTCCTCCTCAGCATCATCATCCATTACGTTTTCCTCAACAGTTTAATCTCCCGATCTAGCATCTCTTCCATTTCATCAGGATATTCGACTCTAAGAAGCTCGATGATCTCTGCCTGCGTCAAGAATTGCCTCGACATGATCTAAATGTTCAGTAAGACACAGCCACTCAAGTAACTAAAGTTTCACACCATATAGTCGGGACTCTCGGGCGAGAAGCGGATCGCACCAGATAAAAACACTCAAAGCACATACGATACATACTGCGAAGAAAGACTGCTTTGTTGGACATATTTAAGAAAGAAGGAAAATGACTTGTAATAAACACACACT
The DNA here is from genome assembly GCF_964235325.1 of Thermobia domestica. Classification (NCBI taxonomy): domain Eukaryota; kingdom Metazoa; phylum Arthropoda; class Insecta; order Zygentoma; family Lepismatidae; genus Thermobia; species Thermobia domestica. The sequence goes on along the minus strand of NC_137456.1, from coordinate 154,105,634 downwards.
AACAATAAATTTATTATCTTCAATAGTGAACATAATTTCATGGCGCCACAAGCTTATGTGTTGACAAAAGACTTCCACACCCACATTCGTAAATGCTTGTAAATTATGAACAGGCAAGAATGACTAACACGTGATAGCTGACCTGATTTGAATGTGAACGTTACAGATAATATTATAGAGAACGGTGCATCTTCGTGCAGATTAGAGGAGAAATGATCTCAGAAGGTACTTCTTTCATTTGTTGAGTTTTAATTTAAAAATAATATCTCAGAAATTATTTGTCACACCGCTTATACCTTACTTTTTAAAGAAAAGAATAAGCTTTCATCTTCAGATGCTGGTACGTTTGTCCCAATATAGCCAATAAAAGGAAAATTATAAAGGTAAAATAGGTTTTTTTAAAAAAAAAAAATTCACCTAAATTCGGGAATTAAAATTTTCTATGGCTGGAAACACTGCTATTAGATTAGATACAATGCAACTTAAAACAAACTCTGGTACATGACTAATATATCCTGGAAGTAACATGTCGCTATCTGAGAAACGAAGCTTGTAATAAAAAAAGAGTATATTATGGTAGACAGATAAGTAAAAAAAAAAAAAAAAAAATCAAATTTTAGAATCTAATTCGAATTTTTCGAGTGTCCCCTAATTACCTAATTATAACGACCTCTACTTTCTTTTGTTCAGTAAGGACTGATGCCCAACCGGTGTAAGTTGACTTGCGTTTGTACATATAGGTACGGTTTTATAAACATAAATATCAAAAATTTTGAATTTTTTGACCTAAAAATAGGGAAATAATAACTCCCTAGTTGGCAACAACTAATCGGTGTTCAAAATGGTCTAAAACATTAAATATCCATATGAGGTATATACCTGACAGCTCGTAAGTAAATCTCTCTAAAACTAAGGAAGCTATAATGAAAACAAAATGGAAATTTTCCGAATTTTTTATTTCGGGCTCACATTTGGGAGGGAAATTGGACACTCAGGAGAAAGAAAAGCATCAGAATAAATTTTGGTCCAACTACGTTTGGCATAGAACAAAGCTTCCCGATATCTTAATTAGTGTTCCCACAGTAGAGGATTAAATGCGAGATTCACCCGTGTGAGTTACTTTCGGCCTCCAATATCGAAAGGGTTAAGGAAAAACTATACTTCTTATGTATGATCCTTGTCGTGTTTTCTTGGACTTATTTTTCCGTGAATATTGGAAAGTCTGTAAGGATACTTACATATTAGGAAATATTTTCCCGTAAATTTTGTTGCCGTCCTGTGTATAAAAGAAAGTCAATTTCCTGATTTTGAGAGTCCACCTTTTCAATATACAGTACTTTATATCGCAGTCTGAGAGTAGATGGAGAGCTCAAAAGTTTTAAATAATACGGTATTCAGTACTTTGTTTTGAAGGCCTTAATAAAAGCAGCATTGCAATTCTGTTTTAGAATCGGTTTTGTCCTTATCGGAAGTGTCTGTGAAAGCCGTTGCTACTCCTAGAATCTTAAAAATGCATTAGAGGGGTACGGCTCTCAGCGGCAGAGCTTTCACCTCAGATGCAAGGTGCTCCTCGATTCATCCCAAGTTGGGCTCCTTCGTGGCTTAGCGGTTAGCGTACGCGTCTTTGGTGTGGGAAACCTGGGTTCGATTCCCGGCGGGAGCTCATGTGGTTAGGATTCCACGTTAATCAGTAGATCCCATTCCATATAGCCTCGCTGCTGAAAGGGACGTTAAACTCACACTCAACTCAACAATTCATCCCAAGTCAAGTGAGTTTATGGTGGGCACCATCGCATGTATGGACTTTCTCAGAATTCTCTCTTTTCCTTCCACATTTTCATTCTACCCATTCTTTCATAATCATTCACTTTTATTAATCATCCGTCTTTTTTTTAGCTCAAAGGTGTAAGATTTAGAAACATTTGAAAATATATAAGTACACCGAAGTCTTGTTCTTTTGTTTTAAAGTACTCTTTTATGAGCATAAAAGTCTTTCAAGAATAGAACTAAAACTTTTCAATGAAAAAGGGGTCGGTGATATTTATTTTCAAACATTAAAAACAAATAAAAGTTTGCTATTCATTTCATAATGCTATGCTGTCACTATCGACAATGGCATAATGTATCCTAAGTTATTGCCTTCCTCCTAAATCACATAAATAGCTCAAAATGTGGAAAAACATCAAGACTCATGTATCAATTTTTTGGAGCATGTGTGCGTATGACATGAACATAAGCATACAAATTTCTAACATCAACTCAGAGAAAGAAGATACGTGGAGAGTTCAAAACATTTAAATGGTGACGGATTCGTATCATATATTCTTCAAAAGCGTTAAAAAAATATAAGACTCGTTTATCTGAGGAACTATTTTTATAAGCACTAGGGTTTTCACCCTCCGTCCCCGGAGAGAAGTAGATGTGGAAGCTTAGTTATTTTAAACGGCAAAAGGCAGACATTGTATATCGTGTTAAAAATTTTGATGAAATAAACATTTTGGTACAGCATTCAAAAATGGTTATCTTGTCACCTTCCTAAAGTGAAGGACAATGTCTATTAACATAGTGGTGACAAACCTGGAAAACCGGGGAAAGTCAGGGAACTTGAGGCAACCAGAAATGGTCAGAGAATTCTGCTAAGACTCAGAGAATTTTCGTTTACTGAGAATGATATTTCCAAACATTTAAAATGAAAATTTTAAGACGATTTGAGATGTAGTTGAGTGCTTGTTTTTTAATTGTTAACTTCATACTTAGAACCTTATCTGTCTTTGCCATTAATGGTGTGCAGCAAATTTATGTTCTATAGTTGTGGGCATTATCTTATGATTTTTACATGTGCAGTGGAATATCATATTAGTGAATCATCCACAAAATTCAGTTGGATCAACGATCCAATGGTAAATTGATATTCGCCACATGCATAATTCCATTTTTGTTTCTCTCTCTCTCTTCTTTTTTCGTTCCCACTAGTTTCGATTTTATTGGAGTTGTCTGTCCTGCATTCCTGTCCTGTCCTGCACACAAATAAAAGGATTTTCGAATACGGTTACTGGTACTTGAGTTCTGTGTTTTCATTGTAACATATTGTAATTCCAGAGTTCCTACTTGTCAGGGAAATCAGGGGAGTCAGGGAAAATCGTGCAGGTCAGGGAAACTCAGGGAAAATTTATAAAATATATTTTTTCTAACATTACTTGTACACCAATTTCAGCTTAGCCAACCACTAATGATAACAGTGTGGAACGTTGCTCAAACTTTTATGGGTGATAAGTGGAATGTACGTATGAGCAATTGATTATTATTATTTGTCTCTATAGAATCAATATTCTCATATATAAATATTCATCATTATTTATTTCTCTTTTTATGTCAACGTCATCCAACACTTGTAATGAAAGTCAGGGAATTTCCTGCCAAAGGTCAGGGAGAAGTCAGGGAAATAAATTTCTCCAGATCAGTAGGAATCCTGAATTCTCAAAGAGGTTTATTTCGGAAGTGCTTATGGGTTTACGAGAATAGCTGATAAAGTTGCACATTAGCGTATGCATAGGGTCAATGTAGTTGAGTGCACTCTATCCACTGCCATCCACTCAGTGGATAGCCGGAAATTTAAATATGGGATACGTCTATATAGATACCAAAGTGCTACTTTGTGCTTATAATGCAATATTTATTTGTACTACCTAGTTTTTAATAATTTTCCATCACTAATTGTACACTTGTTATGATTTAATTATGATTATTCGTCTCATGAGTTTTCAAAACAAAAAAAAAAAAAACATACTGTTTATTCTTAATGTAATATTATCCTGATATTAAAATTGATGCAACAGTTTGCAAACAATATTTAAGAATGTCAGTTGAAATAAAGTTTCTTTCTTTTTTTTTTTTTTTTTTTTCATTCTTTGAGCCAAATTTTTGTACGTTTTTTAGTGCCAATACAACATGTTCATAGTTTTATAAAACAAAACATTTTCAGACAAGGAGTGTAAAAGATATTTTGTAACTGGAATGTAGCTTTTGAGAAAGGGGCTAAAAACTCCAAACTAAGCAGGTTGGAGGGTGTGGCCCCATGAGGACACCCCTGCTAGCATCCCTCATCAAAAATACGTAACAAAGACTATATTTCTTTAGCAATTCACAGGGAAATGAATGACGAGGAAAAAGGACGGTTAGAACTTGAGATTCAAATTATCGTAAAATAATAACTTGTTTCAAGTCACTGTGGAAGTATCGGAGTTTTGTAATGTGCAATTCCTGTTTTAATGTTGACATCTTCATACCTTTGCTGAAAAAAAAAAAATCTCCATCATGTTGCTATGTTACTGTTCCATATCTTGTTTTTCGCCAACATCCTTAAGTTTTTAACTAGAGAAGCAAACAGATTCCTTCTTACTAAGAGTCCATTATCACTTGTTACGATGAATGATGGAATCTGACCCAAGCGACTACTCATATTTCTGATTGTGGTTTGAAATATTGTGTATGTAGATACTAACTTAAACATACATTTGCTGGCGTAGTCTGTAGAACGTTTACTTCTGTAGCTAAAGCTTCTGCATTCAAACCAGTGGTACGTGATATGGGTTTTGTGGTAAATATATAAGTTTATGGAATATCGTTACTAGAAGTAAATTATTTCATTTGTTGAAGTAGACATAAATCTGCGATTGTGAAGTAATGCAAAGGACAAGTGTGCACGCGTTAATTGACTGGCATTTTAAGGGATTTCTACCTCTTCTACGTTTTAATCGCATTCAGAGAGACGCTTTCACTGTTGAACTTTGATTTAAATTTCAATGGATCGTCCTACTGTAAGCTTTACATTTGTGCATCAAGACATCGCTAAATCATTCTATAATACTTGATATAGGAAGCTGTAAGTTACTTTGCATGGAACATTGAAGACTGCAATTAAGATAGCGAACTGGAGATTCGTTGAATTCTTAAGAGCTCTTGATAACTTATTTAATGTATTTCAGCACGCCGTGCTGAGTAATTCTGTAGAAGCTCAGAAAATTTTCCAGTAAAGTTTTGTTCTGTGTTGGCTTAAAAATAGCAGTGTTGCCCAGCAAGCCGTTAAAATTTATCCGTGTATACTGTTGTACACTCAACATATATCAGGAAGGATAAGAAAATTCTGTGCTCTTGGAGCTATTAGATCATGGCTGGTATGTTGGAAAAAGATAAAATGCTTATTCATAAACCTTCAGTTTCTAAAGCACTTTCTACAAAAAGAAAACTTTTCCTTACTGAATTTCAGGCTGACTATCTTCTCAGTTCAATTATGTACAACACTTTATCGAACATGATAAAAGGTGTGATGCAAAATAAATTTGTAAAAACAGAAGTTTCTGGTTATCCGAGTTCATATACATGAATTGACTGGAAAATGACAAAAAGAAAAAAATCTTCTTCATGTGAAAAACGCGACATTGACTTTATTATGCATAATGTCTTTAAGAAATGTCAACCAATAATGGATTTGGACATATTTGATGTGTCTACAGAGAATCGTTTTCAAACTTCTGGAAAAGTCACTTTTAAATAATAAATTGACTAGAGCTTTTTCGTGTTTGGATCTTAATGTTTCTGATATTGATATTGGAGTGAATCTCGTAAAGTTACTTTTACTGAACTAGTTGAAAATAATTGGATAGATGGCAATAGAGCAGATAGAGTTGTGAGGCAGATCAAGGAGTTCTGTTCAAATCTAAATTGTAAAACAATTGTGAATCAGTATTCTAGAACTGGTCAGTGTTCAGATGACTTTTGGCTAAAGTTACTTGAGAGTGAAATCAGTGAAAGATGCTAAAATGTCTTGATTTTTTTTCTTATGAAAATTCAAATCTAGAAAGTGGATTTTTGATCAATGCACAATCTGTAACAGATAATTTAGAAGAATAAACTTTAGTAGCTCTCAGACTTGTGTACGATTCAGTAGCTTCTTCGGGCGGTCTTGAGAAGCTATCTATAAAGCAATCTAGGATCCATTATGCACGAAATGCTTGTACTTGTTTCGCAGAAGCATCAAAGGAACTGAAGACAGGAAAACAAAAGTCATTCTGAACAAGCCTGAAGCTAAGAGGATTAAAATAGAAGATACGCGCAATATGATCAGGAAATGAAGTATTTGGAGAAGTAAAATGAAACACTTCATACTATTAACTTTTTGTAAAGATATGTTGTTTATATACCTCAACAAGTTTTATGTACACTTCTGCAAAATGTAATTGCGCGACTGAATTTTTCTAAGCCCCTTAAAATTGCTAGTTTGGCAACAACAGGTTCGAAGTAATAGGGGTGGAAGTAATAACAAAAAAAAAATCGCGAGACTTCCGAACTCAGCTCATAATTTATGCTTGAAATACTCAGTTTCTCTTTAGTTACTTAATGTAATGATACTTTTAGAACAAAATAATGTCTTGGAAAATACAGAAAACTTTGTTAAAGAAAAATACATTCTTTTCGACCTCGAAAAAAAATCGTGATAAAAAAAGAGGGTTGAGTTGAGTTGAGTTGAGTTTAACGTCCCTTTCAGCAGCGAGGCTGTATGAGACGGGACAGGCACGTAGCCAAGGGGTGGGTCCGGGGGGTCCGGACCCCCCCCCCCCCTTCGAGACCAGAAATAAAAAAAAATAAGGAAGGATAAAACAAAATAAAAAGCTAAAAATAAAAATAATTTTTCATCATCGCTTCTCTGTAGTATTAAACATCTTATTTCAGAAACGGTTTTCAACTGCTCCTTTAACTTGTCATTTGGAACAGATAGTATTTGACGTATATTAAAAACAAAAAGTTATGTGGAAGAAAGTTCCGTTAATATTTGATTCAATAGAGAAAGGAGCGCAAGTATTGTAAAATATTTTACAAGATATTATTGGATACGTACTTTTTTTTAAATAGTTGAGGTCGTAATGAAAGGAAAATTGTTATATTTGGATGAACAGAAGAAGGAACGTAGATATTGTAAAATCTTTTAAAATCTTTTTAATATTCTTTTATTCGACATTTCTTCATAGTTTGTTACTAAAATACGTAGTATCATGTCCTCATTTTATTGTCCTAACAAATAGTGATCAAGCCCCTTGTGTGATAACCACAATATTTCATATGACACTGCCCCCCCCCTATTACGAAATCCTGACTAAACGAACCAATATATGTTACCAGTAAAATAGTTTAGAATAATCGAACTCTGGTGTGGATAACCACAGTATTTCATGTCTCGGACCCCCCCCCCCTATTACGAAATCCTGGCTACGTGCCTGGACGGGACCTACTGATTAACGTGGAATCCGAACCACATGAGCTTCCGCTGGGAAATGGTAAAAAGAAGGATCATGAAGGAGTTCGTTGTCTATTAATACAACTGAAGGAAAATTTTACAATTGTTTTGATATTCATGCGTATTAATTAGTTTATTTTGTGGTGATGCAATACTTTTGAACCTGGTTCGATTCCCACTGGATGATTTTATCTTTTTACCTAACTTTTCTGTTATTCTTGTCATAGATTTTTTTTTATGAATGTATTACGCAGGAGTAGTTGACAACTTTCTAATTTAATTAAAAATAAGAAGTCGCACAGGCGTGAAATCTTTCTTGTATTCCCCCAACGTAATCCTCCTTAGTGTAAGTCATTTCTTATATTGATCCATAAAATTTTCGTAAAGTTGGGGAAAAAATCTGGAGTTCTACTGTTCAGGGAATACCTGACAGCCATAATAACGGCTCTATCGCTAGTAGAACGTATTTCGTTATTCATTAGTTCGTTATTGTCAAAATGAAGTGACCTCGTTTTTATCCCTGTATTCAAACTTAACGGATACTTTTTAACACTGTTGCCATAAAGAAACATGATAAAAGATAGCTAGAAGTAGTCTCTTAATATGGGTTCAGGATCCTAAGAATAGGTTCTTTTTCCGCACTTATCTTTATTGAAAATCTTGAAGCTATAGAAATCTATGTAACTTCCGTTTTCAATTCTGATTTTGATGGATCAAAAATTGTAGTGAGTGCTTTCATATGGACTCAGCGTCTGAAGAATAGATTTCATCGTTAACCCCATTCTTTTATTGCAACCGGAAGTTATAGATTTATCACTTAACTGTTTCAACACTAAAACTCATAATTTGGAAATCTACCGTTGTTTCACAATACGCAATGCAGCTCACTTGTTCATTAAAGGGAAAAAGTTGAATTGAATAATAATTTGTCAGTTAATAGCACTGATAGAACTAGAAACTTTTAAAATCTTTAGCAGATAATCGCCCTGTACTATTCGTTTCACTCAAAAGGAATTCACCTGAAAAAAAAAAAAAAAAACTTTTCGTCGTAGTCGTCTTCGTCTTCTTTTTAAGTAAATCCTACACTAAATCATCTTTATCAAATTTCTTTGTTATTTCGTTTTGAATAGAAATCAGTGAGTCCATTCAAGCATTGTTGTTTCGTGCATATTCATAGGTTATTATTATTATTATTATTATTATTATTATTATTATTATTATTATTATTATTATTATTATTATTATTATTCGGTTTGAAAACTGCATTTCTCTAGACACAGCTGTAATAGAAATGGTGAGGAGAATGCGGTGGGTGACTAATATGATATTAGGATAAGAATTTCATAAGGTCAAGAATCACGATGTAGCATTTGGTGCGACAATAATTGGACGAATCGCTCCAATCTTAACTAACCGCTAACTTCCTGAACTCCTGCTAGATTCACCCTATATTTTTCTAACTCACTCGTTATAGATTTTAGCGCGCCTGCTCTATAAAGACTTCCCATATTCCATGTTCCAAATTTCATATCCATGTTACTTTTCTGAGGTAGTGCCAAGTTATTAGTTCTGATCCGAGACTGCTGTGAATGTTTTTGAACAAGTGCCTCTTTCACAGTATGAGGTTGTCAGCTTCACGCCAAACCCCAAATCGGAGAATCTTCCCTTGTCGTCTGTCCGCGACTGCCTGAATTCTAGTTAAAATACACAAATACTTTGTGTCAAAAATATTAATTATAAGTTTGTAATTAATCATTAATTATCATCATAATTTATTGCAGCCGTTCGTCGTCATAAAATGAAATTGGACGTGCAGTTTTAAATATATACATAAACATATATACAATTATTACATAAGGATTCTTCTAGATTCACTAATTTGCCGTACTATACATTGAAGTTTACGCATTAAAATTATCTTGAACATATTCTTCATACTTTTTAAGTTTGATTCTAAAGCTAGTTACAGAGACCTGATGTTTTATGCATGATGAAAGTAGATTGTATAACAGTACCTTTGTGAGTAACTGATTTATTGTATATGTCGGTTCTGTATGTATGCAAGCGAATGTCTCCTTTACTTCTTGTGTTATATCTGGGAATGACTGTTAACAATAAACTCACTATTATATTTTTTCACATATGGGTGAATCCATTCTAAGTGATCTAGCATGTGCCGCTCGACCATCTCCAAAAAAATCTATTTTTTTTCATGAATGTTTATCCTATATAAGAGTATTTCAAAACCACAATTAATTATTCGTTTCAGCATCGCATAACGACGCAGCGGCTGCCGCTATTTTGCGTTTTCTCGATTGTAAGCGTTTACATTGTTTTGAATATCTCAGTATGTATTTGTCCTACTAAATTGAAAATTGCTGGATGTCTCTAACTTGTACAGAGCTAAAACTCTGATCTCTTAACATTTTTGCCTAAAACTACTTAAAAGGGGTGAAATCAGGGCCTATAGTAGCAACATTTTTGGACATTGAAGATATGTTTGGGAAGAGGAAGCAACTGACGTAGAGGTCTGAATTTGTGTGTGCATGTAAGCCGGGGTCATAAGTTTATACTAAAAAATTTGCAGACCTGTAGCTGCTTCCAAAGGCCTGAAAAAAATCGTAAAGTTGGAGAATTATGCCAATATGACACATTTCACTGTCCAATATCTCCAATGGACCTGATAAGAAATCTGAAATTTTGGGAATAGTTACTCTTTTAGCATACCATAACACACAACAAAGCGCGTTTTGTGTTTTTGAGCGGAAGGGGGTCAAAGTATTAAGGAATGATGTCATAGCCTAGGAGGTGTTTTGTTCACAAATTCAAGTGGAAATTCGTTGTTGTGACGTAAAATAAAATAGGATGAATGGTAAGTCCAATCAAGGTTCTCAAGCTCGTTTCTTTCCTCTAGTTATGACTCACTGTCTTACCACACCCACAGCAGCACTAGTGAAGAATGCCGCTATCAGCAGAAGGCGAGAAAAGTCAAACTGTACACTTGACAAAAAGTCCGTAAGTACTCATTTCTCTTGCTGCTTACTATATCAATGATATTTAATCATGTTTATTCTTGTTTTAACTGACAAGTCATGCAGAAGACTCTTATCCTTTCGTTTGATCTACTGTGTTTACAGCGAATAAGTGTTCACTGACTGGGGAATGTAGATCAAACGAAAGGATAAGAGTCTCCTGCATGACTTGTCAGTTAAAACAAGAATAAACATGATTAAATATCATTGATATAGTAAGCAGCAAGAGAAATGAGTACTTACGGACTTTTTGTCAAGTGTACAGTTTGACTTTTCTCGCCTTCTGCTGATAGCGGCATTCTTCACTAGTGCTGCTGTGGGTGTGGTAAGACAGTGAGTCACAACTAGAGGAAAGAAACGAGCTTGAGAACCTTGATTGGACTTACCATTCATCCTATTTTATTTTACGTCACAACAACGAATTTCCACTTGAATTTGTGAACAAAACACCTCCTAGGCTATGATATCATTCCTTAATACTTTGACCCCCTTCCGCTCAAAAACACAAAACGCGCTTTGTTGTGTGTTATGGTATGCTAAAAGAGTAACTATTCCCAAAATTTCAGATTTCTTATCAGGTCCATTGGAGATATTGGACAGTGAAATGTGTCATATTGGCATAATTCTCCAACTTTACGATTTTTTTCAGGCCTTTGGAAGCAGCTACATGTCTGCAATTTTTTTAGTATAAACTTATGACCCCGGCCTACATGCACACACAAATTCAGACCTCTACGTCAGTTGCTTCCTCTTCCCAAACATGTCTTCAATGTCCAAAAATGTTGCTACTATAGGCCCTGATTTCACCCCTTTTAAGTGGTTTTAGGCAAAAATGTTAAGAGATCAGAGTTTTAGCTCTGTACAAGTTAGAGACGTCCAGCAATTTTCAATTTAGTAGGACAAATACATGCTGAGATATTCAAAACAACGTAAACGCTTAAAATCGAGAAAACGCAAAATGGCGGCAGCCGCTGCGTTGTCATGCGATGTTGAAAACAATAATTAATTGTGGTTTTGAAATACTCTTATATAGGATAAAACATTCTTGAAAAAATCAGATCTTTGGAAATGGTCGAGCGGCAATTTTCCATTTTTCTCGATCACTTAGCATGGATTGACAAACAAATACATTGAGGGAAGAGTCAGTATTTCAAGTTCCTTAAAACATTTCTGCAAGGAAAATTCCATTCTACTCCTGTTAGGGCCAATCCTACCATCTTCTGATATCTGTCTGATATAAATATCCTCCTGACATTTTTCCGATAAGTGTTCTACAATGTCCTGATAACAATCAGGTGGCTGATAAACCCTATCAGCTGGTTGGTACTTTGACAGGAAGTTCAATTGCCTGTTAACAGCTATCAGCTACTTGTTAGTTGTCATGTAGTGAATCATGGACGAAATCGAAGAATTGTTGATGGTGTCCGAGGACGATGAGGAGATTGTTCAATATATAGCGGGGCCTAGAAGACCATTTTAGCTCGAATATATGCCAATTTATAACGATAAGTAGTACCCGTTGGCTACAAGTGCCCGCACATAAGCGCCATGTAATTTGTGTAGTTAGAAGATGAAGAAATATATTCTATATAAAATATAGAGTTTAATTATTGAAATTGAATGATATATAAAAACATATCTACATTATTAATCTAATTTACATATTTTTAGAGGTGGAATATCAAATAAATGAATTAATTAAAAGCTCAGGTTGTAAGGACGAGCAGCAATATTTCTATGTATATAGTACCAATGCATATGTAAGTGTAACCTAAAAAGTGTTTATTACTTAAGTTTGTGTTTGCCTTTACGATAGTGTGCCCCTAGACAATAACGTGCATAACAAAAAATACTGGTACTCATTTCTGTTTTCCATGTTTTCAATAGGATAATTTAAACAAACATGCTGAAAATGCACTTGACGTTCTAATTGTTTTCAGTATGAGCAACAGAAAACCAACCAATCAAATGGTCCGTTAAAACCTTGCTTCGGGTTAACTATCTGACAGAGTATATATCAGGCACAGTATATTGTAGAACGAACCACGGGTTAAGGTAACTGACAACTTCCTGATATCTAATTCTGACTGATAGTAATCAGAAAAAATATCAGGATATTGTAGGACTGGCCCTTAGTATCCTTTCTTCTGTAGCCTAAAGATTACAAGACTTTTAGGTGTACATCCTCAGAAAATCAAGCCATATTTAGTATAGAATGAAATTAGATGTTACTACATTAATCTTATCTGTTAACACAGTTTAATTAACTTATTTCTTACATGTTCTGTGTGTAGTTCCCAGTTGATTTTTTTTTATATTTTAACTCCGAGGAAGCTACAGTTTCTACATATTTAACTATTATATGATGTATTTTATTGGTTTGATTACTTTTAACGTTGTGAAAATTTAAGGCTTATGTTTTATTTGCATTAATAATTAGGTCATTTCTATTCATCCAACTTGAAAGTTGGTTCATTGCCGTTTGGCAGTTTGAAGCTAATTCACTTTCATCTTTCCCACTAACTATTATATTTGTATCATATGCATATAAAGTCATACATGAACTGTTAATATTTTCGGAAAGATCATTTCCATATGTAAAAAAAAGAAATAAAGAAAGAGAAGTGGCCCTAGAATTGATCCCTGTGGTACTCCACGATTAATAATTTCTTCACTTGATACACATTTTTTATTTTTTATTATTAATTCCTGTGAGTTCAATTATTTGCCTCCGATCTTTAAGGCATAATTCAAACCATTTATTTGCTAGGTCTTTAATACCATAGCAACGAAGGGTTTTGTATGTATGTGTGTGTGTGTGTGTGCGTAACATATTATGATTTACTAAATCAGATGCTTTTGTTAGATCCAAAAATATTCCTATAGATAATTCTTTTTCATTCAACAACTTTCTACAGGTCTCAAGAAAATGAAAAATTGCTGTCTCAGTGGATTTATCTTTCAAAAAAACTATGTTGTGTATTGGACAAAATAGGGTATTTATAAATGCAATCCATTACTCGATCGAAAATTATTTTTTTTTTAGAATTTTTTGTTATGGGTAGCAATGATAATTGGTCTATAGTTTTCTATTTCATTGTGTTTATCTTTCTTATGTAATGGTTTAATTTTAGCAATCTTTAGTTTATCAGGAATGTGGCAAGTAAAATATTTGGGAGATAACAAGTTTAACTACATATTTGTAAGAATCAAATTGTTAGATATTTCATCATCCCAGCCGAATTCGATTTTTTCATTTGTTTTGTTATGATTATTTCACTCTCTGTTACAGGTTTTAGGAATACTTATTAAAAATTTATCACATTTTTTAAAAAGTAATTTCACTAAGTTAATTTTACTCGTTTCTTTGCTTTTATCTTACTGTCACATACCTGCCAGGAAGGACAAAAGAAAATTTTGTCATTTGAGTAATAAAAAACATTTTTAAAATAGTAGATGACTCTAAAGACTGCGTTTAAAGAAAACAAATCCTTTAAAATGAAATCTTTAAGTTTTACGTCCCACGATTTAAAGAAAATATTAAATGGCAATAAATGAAAACCAGAATTGAACTAAACTAAACGTGACTCCGTATGCTAACACCCAATCTTTAGATAAATAAATTTTAAAGTGAATTTTAACAAGATAAAAAGTAAACGTCAGGATAAACTTTCAAATAAAAAAGGGTGGGTGGAAGCAGCGGGGATTATTACATCAACTTAAAACAGTCGAGAATACTAAATAACAAGCATCGGACTACTGCCATAAGAATAGGACTGGAGGTTGTGGTGTGAGGTTTTTTTTTTTTTTTTTTTTTTTTTTTTTTTTAATCTTGAGCTGTGGATTAGGGTAGTAAAATTGGTATCCGGTGAGGAGACAATCTATACTATTTGTTACTACCACCATACTATTTGTTCATTCTGTAAGAAACGAAAGCTGCAACTAGCTCCTCCGTGGCCAAGCGGTTAGCGTACGCGCCTTTGGCGTGGGAGGCCCGGGTTTGATTTCCGGCGGAAGCTCATGTGGTTCGGATTCTACGTTAATCAGTAGATCCACGTTTCATATAGCCTTGCTGCTGAAAAGGGACGTTAAACTCAAAATGAACTCAACGAAAGCTGCAACTATTAATAAACATATTTTGTTTAAATTGAATTTATAATTCTATAGCTGGCCTTTGGTTTTAATTACCACCACCAAAGTTAACAGTTAAATATTGTATCTCCGAAAGATGTAAAATCAATTTATTTAAAGATTGAAACATTATATTTGTGAAATATTTATTAAAGGATGTTGCTATGTCCTTTGGATTTGTCGTATGTACGCCCTCATAAAAAATGTTGCTTGTATGGGTACTATGCGTTTGCATGTTGGCCCGTCCTTAATTATTTTACACATTGCTTTAGTTTTATTGTGTGACTACAGAATTTTCTTGCTATAATAATTTTTTTCGCTATCTTCAACATTTTTTTATAACCAGTTTTGTGTTATCTGTAATTAAATTCATTCATCCTAGTAGGGTAATTTTATTTAGTTGTATATTTAATATGTTTGCTTTAAAGATTTCAAGTGTAATCTATTTTGTTTTGTTGTTGTTTGGTTTTCACGAACATTAATTTTTCTAGTCCTTTCTCCTTTCCCAGTGAGAAAATAGATATCACCTTTGACTGAACAGTTGGAGTATAAGTCCATGAACAAAATAAAAACATCTGTGTCAGGTGAAAATACATCAACTTCTTTCTCAATATCATATTCCTGAGAAATAATGTCCAGTATGTGAAATAGTATCGAAGTATCGGCTTCTTCAAGTGTGTGCTCTGTTAAATTAGGGCTGAAATGACCTGCCTTATTGCTATATGTCTGGGTTCCATAGCCAACCACATTAAAATCACTAGCTGCAAAAGAATTTAGTACTGCTTTCCCAAGGTACAGGGCGCGAGGGATAGCATGAGCTATGACCTTGAAATCCGCAACCAACACACTTGAAAGGAACGGGCAATCCTAATAGTGTTGCTAACTGCCACAACAGTGAACTAGAATTAGGCGATTTGAAGCATTTCTGGGAAGGGCTGACAGAGACACTTTGAATCAATCTGCAGCCTTCCTTTTCTCATCTTCATTTAGAAATATCTGAACAATAAATTAGCCTATTTATTTAACAAGATGTAAAAGTACATTCCGTGCATTAAAGGTTTCCTTACTTTTTTTTAATGCATGATGATCGTAACGTAAGCTAAAGTAAGTAAAACTTACATCACATAACACAACCTATATATGCAATTCATTCATTCTGGGGACGACGAGTTGTCCTCGCTTTAGGGAAATCGTGGCTACAGACCTGTCAACTCCTTCCCCCCTCATACAAGGAAGTTTGTCATTTTTGCTGGTAAAACAAAGTGGTTCTATTAGTACCCTCCCTCCCGAGCAGGGATGTACGCAGGGTTGGGTCCTGGGGGTCCGGACACCCCGAAATTTCAGCATTTAGCCTAATTTTAGGGGCAATTTTAGTAATTTTAATATAAAATACTCTCATATTGAGTTTGGACCCCTCCCGAAATAAATTCCTGCGTACGCTACTGCTCCCGGGGTAGTTATTTATGACAAAGATGGGGGCGTCTTGAGAGACACATGAAGAAGCCAAACCGGACACAGTGTTCTTGTGTTCAGTGAAGCGTGGTTCTTTGTGTATAGTTCTGTGTTGTTTTCACTTATATTGGAGGTTAGTATCAGCATGGGTTAGAAACACTACCAAAAAATCTTCCTCCTCTCTCCACTGTCACCCTCAACAGCGAATAGCGTTCTTCCTGCCTCCCGCTTCGCATAGCTCATGCTATCTTTCGCGCTTTGTATTCTGTTAATTGAGCTTTCGTCTCATTGTGTGACAGAAAGTTTTTCATGGGAACTAGCTTTATGTTTGACGTGTCTTTGATGAGAAAAATTTTATGGAAATTGTTTGGCCTAGCCTTATATTGTAAGTTTGTTCTTTCAATGAATTGTCAATATCTGTCAATTAGGAATGATCATAAAAATGCATCAAAAGATTGCGATCTTGGCCAATAATTAGTTTTTGGATCAGGGGCCACAAAATTTTTGAACAGTCTCTAAATCGAGTTTTCGTATTTTCTACGGAATAAGCACATCATACTGAGTTAAGTGATAGTTTGGGTTTGGCTACACTATATGTAGTTCTCCAGATATAAGGCCTGCAAGAAAATTTTTGAATGAAACATATTGGATCTTTGAAATATATTGGATATATGATAGCCTGGCCTCATAACCAACTACCATATTTTGAATGAATTCAACAAATGCCTTTGCAAGATCTGCACAAGTATTCATTGATATCATTTTCCTTATAGACTGCACTATAGCCATACTATCAATCACACATTTACTCTTTTATTCTGGGGAGTAGCTGAAGAGCATTCTTGATAATGAAATGGCGATGCTTCACTGATAACTGAACATGAGGTTTACTTTTCTATGGCAGGAATGGAAAAGCTCTTGTTGGACGAAATATGAAGACAACCATCGGAAGAGAACAAGGACAATGGAATAACTAAAAAAAAAAAAAAACTCGTAATTTCCTATATCGTTTATGTGTGAAATACAAAACGCGACGGCCATGTTGGACGCCATCTTGGAAGAAATACGAAATCATTAAAGAAAAAAATGGCACCCAGAATTTTTGAAATTATATGCTGAAAAAATAAAATTAAACTTAGCATGTAAATCAAGTGGAAAAACTTATGAAAGAAAAACACAAAATCGTTAAAGAAAAAATGGCACCCATAATTTTTGAAATCTAAATACTAAATACTATACGCTGAAAAAGTAAAATTAAACTTAGCACTCAATTCGAGCGGGAGAACATATGACACCATACTATTATGATGTTGCTGGACAAATGACAGAAGGTCGTCAAACAAGATGGTGTATTTGTGGTTTCAAAATATTGTTTCAAATAACAATAACAGTATTCCCAATTTTGACCTTCGAAGGTTCAAAACTTTTTAGACAACCTAATAATAATAATAATAATAATAATAATAATAATAATAATAATAATAATAATAATAATAATAATAATAATAATAATAATAATAATAATAATAATTTATAACAAACAAAGAACACAAAAAAGCTCGTAAACATTGAAACAAGTCAATGCCAAATACATACAAGCTACCCCATTAAACTTCCTTGCAAAGATCTCCAAGCAACTTCCTTGTATGATACAGTATAACTCCTGTGTATTCAAAACATATATAGCTTAGAACGAACCTTAAATATAAAATAAATATATAAATTATCACAAAATTTCTACAAGCCGTACATTAAAACATTAAAAAGTAATAACAACAGTAAACTTTATTTCTACTAAGAAAATAACATAACCCTATAACAATTTCCGCACACATTATGATACTTCCATGTATTAACCACCTTTGTGCATTGTTGTAAGTCGGACCAAATGACACAGTGGAAATATTAGTCTCTGTGGAAATATAAGTTGTTATGTAGTCCTGTATACTATGATTCTGTTTTTGTATTTTTATTTTATTTATTTATTATGAAATGCAATTGTGACAATTAATATGAAGGTTCCTCAACTTCGTGAAGGTTATTGAATATTCACGGAAAGCTATGCAATGATGGGATTCATACACCTAAAAGAAACCACAAAAAAAAAATCAATAATGAATTAAAATAATATTCCATTAACATTATCCAGAATTAATAATCATCTCATGTTTGGCAAAAGTAAGAAGAATATACTATGTTCTAGAAATTCATATACCTCATTTCATAGGTTAAAACAGTTTTCATGTAATTTAGAGAATCTAAATGAAGAAGTCAAGGCTTAAATTAAATAAACATTAACCTTGCATCTTGGAGGAATACTCCGTTCTTTTATATAATTTCGATCTTCTCTGAAGTGTTCCTAAGTAACTCGTCTCTTGCTGTTATACCTTTTCTCGAATATTCATCCACCAGAGTAATATTCTAGTAACACCACAATAAAGAGTCTGACAAAATAGTAATAAGGTTCAAGTAGTTTGTAGAACCTCACATATCTTCAGTTTGGTCTGTCCTGAAAAGATGAATTTAAGCATCTAAATGATATAAATGATATACTGTAAATAAGGAAAATGTCTCCACTGAAAATTTTTATTCCTGTCTTTTGTTTAATTTTCGGAAATCAAAAAATGTTAATATTTTTTTCGCAATATCACTTAGTGTCAATCATTCTGCTTCTTTCAGTATTCTATGCTTGAGAAAGAAAGCTGTTTGTGCTTTTAGAAAAACACCATTTTGAGCAGAATTAAGAACCAGAATCAGATTAAATTTTTGCACAATGAAAGTTTTTTCTTTTTCGTACTGTTATCAATGAAAAATAAAAAATTCATATTTAAACTTGTAATTCTTTATAATTTTACTGCATTTATATATATATATATATATATATATATATATATATATATATATATATATATATATATATATATATATATAGTACTATACCATTTATGGTCCAAACTGTCTTAATCAAAATTGAGTTATGAGTTTTTTGTCCAGTTGAAAAAGGACTTAAACAGGGGTCTATTGGTGTTCGTATAACAAGGATGAAGTTCCATAACCTTATTAATATTATTCCCTGTTTCCCTTAAGTTCTTGGATAAACATAAAGTGGGAGGCTTCTCACTC
The DNA here is from genome assembly GCF_964235325.1 of Thermobia domestica. Lineage (NCBI taxonomy): Eukaryota > Metazoa > Arthropoda > Insecta > Zygentoma > Lepismatidae > Thermobia > Thermobia domestica. The sequence goes on along the minus strand of NC_137456.1, from coordinate 154,086,605 downwards.
CTCGATTACCTCACATGTTCTTTTACTCTAAGGAAAATATTCAGTGATATACAAGGGCTCTAAGTGATATTTCAAAAGAATATTACTGTTTTTAAATTCCAAAAATTAAAAGAAAAAAGGTAGGAACAAAAATATTCATAGAGGAAAAATTCTCTTTTAGATATTTTAACGAGAAAGTGTGGATATGGTAAAAAATGTTTTATGTAAACAGGATTCAATATTCGCAGTAGTGTTGGAAGAACATATGTAACTATTTGAACATTAGTACATAGTTTCTTACCGTTATTAATAGTAGACTTTATTAAATAATTATATATACCATTTAGATTGCTTACAATTCATTTTTCAATTACATAAGCCCAAAAATGGAGCTGTGTGAGGTTCTATAAACTATTTGAAAAACTCTACCACAGGCTGATGAAGGAAGTAGCATCTTCCGAAAGTGCTATCTGTTGCATGTAGAAGAATATTCTGCTACATATTTTTTTGCGGTGAGTAATAGCCTTTCCGCCTTTTCTCATTGAATATAATCACTGCTCGCAATATTGTGATACTTGAAAAAGTTATTACTGTTTTGTCAGAATCTTAAATGTGATGTTTCAAAAATGTTCCTTTCGTGGATGAATATTCAAGAAAAGGAGCAGTGGCAAGAATACTCCAATGAGGATCGAAATTATATAAAAGAAGAAATATTCTTTCGGGATATAAGATTAGTGCTTATTTAATTCATTAATATGTATATTATAGCATCCATTAGCAAAAAGTCAAGCCTTACACTAATTTATTCCCTACACCAATTTTTTTAGAAATGTTAAGATACGACTGTTTTTGTTAATTATTAAATCAGTTTTGCTCAATACAGTATTATATTATTTCAATACAATATATTGTCATTGACAGGTTACCACAAATCCAGAAAGTCAGTGATTAAAAAAAAAAAAAGAAAAAAAAGCGGATATACTGATTCAGTGCAGAAAACGAAGGTATGCATCTGATAATGGTTGTCTTTTTCACTTAATCTAAAGAATTTCTAAATGTAAAATATCTTTCACATGTGTCCTAACTTAAAATATTAATAATAATATAAAAGAGTAAAAAAAAGTGAACAAAAACAAGATTTCTCCCCCTTTTTTTCTCGTAAATAAGGAATGCACTTCTTAGATTCCCAAAACACCCTACAGAAAGTATATCCTTTGTCAAAACAAATCTCCAATAGGCTCATTTCATTTCGAAATCCTACACGTGATAGCCAAATGTGTACCATGACCACCTTGAAGTTGTATGAAAAAGTATATATTAAAGATAGACATGACCAGAATACAGAAACAAAATAGTTTTGGTCTCTGATGATTTGCAACAGTGTTGCAACCTCTTAAAAATCATCACAGATAGTTACTTTTGCAGCAAAGTGAGGAATTGGCGTTTTGAAGATATTATTAAGAAAGAACGAAAAGTGCTAGAAACCTTTTTTGTTGTTTATTTTATACTGTTTTCAACTCTTCCAAACCATACCAAACAGAGACATTATAGGTGTAACATAAACTGTAACAAAATTGTTGAACTTGGAAAAAACTTCGTTGTGCACATATTTCGGATATTTTCTGGGCCTAAATGAAAACAGATAAGATTTCTTTTATGCTAGGAATAAATACTATGGAAACATGGCATTACAATAGAAATATTATTTCTTACCTATCTGTACCCTACAAGTGAGAATTTAGCATGAAAAAAGTGAAAATTTTAAAATTGGACTATATTCAAAAATTAATATCTCAAAAACTCCATCTTAAATTTTCGTAAAAGTTACACAAAGCACGCACACGACATTTCTCTCCAATCCTGTAAAGACAGACTTCGTATTATTTTTCTACGAAGACAGATATGAATTTTTATACTGCATCTTACACAAGTTGTGAAATAATAGTAAAGTAGTGAACAAAGTGTAGGATTGGCAACACTGCTTTTGATTTAAATTCCACATTCAAAGTGTTATATCACCATAGTAAGAATGTAAGTAAATATATTGATCAAGAACAGGTTTAGTAATTACTAAGACTTATTTTATGTAAGCAGTCGTCAGTGTATCACAGCTGTGCAAAAACGTCTTCTGTAAGTTTTATTTGGGTTGCTGGAAATTTGTGAAGACGAGCAGAGCGTCCAGTGGGAATAGGGTAATCCATCTTGAGCAGTACACTTCTTATGGGAATTATACAAACATTTTACACTGAAGACCATTTGAAACCAGTTGCAGTACCATGTGGAGTCATGAGAGAGATCGAAACATCTTTCAGTTTTAGTGACACGTGCGTTGTCCCACCTACCATTATAGGTAAATAGCACCCGCGCTGTACGGGTGATGGCGCTCGAGCTCCAGGGACGCAGAATATATAGAAAGTAGGGGTGCATAACTAAGCGTTGCAGGGGTGGGACGCTGAAACTTTAAGTTACGCCACTGCCCACCACTGATTGTCTAATACACACGATACAAAATCACGTACACACAAATCCATCACAGTATATCGAGGTTTGGTTACGAAACTAAAAATAAGAGGTTTCTTTGTATGAGCAGCAGTTCTGGCAATGTAAAGTTCACGTGATGCAATTCAAAAGTGGCTGGACTGAATTCCAGTCACCTGTTTCACATTCACCTACTCTTTCCTTTTAATTGAACGATATTCTTCGACGACAGTACACTTGTCTAAAAACAGAAATGTGTTCTTCATGAATGTAGAGACAGTTTCAACGAATCCTCTTGCATCTCTATTTGCATCAATAGGCTATGTTACAGGTCAAATTTTATTACACAGTGTTTTACTAAACCCCCTACACCATCACAGGAGCATTTTCCATGCCCAGCACCTGAAAATAGCCATCTCCTTGTAACGTTGTCAAATAACTGAAATCTCTTTTTGAAATGGGAGGCTGCACTCTCAGATACAAATGCCTGGGTAGAAAACGCATGTCCATCACGCAGTACAGATATTTCACTCACGATCAACTGGACAGCACATAGTGCTTGCGCACTATCATGAGCCAAGTCATCGCTGACTACTGCAAAGCTATATGTGTTACCATGAAAGTATCCAACATATCTGAATATTGAGATTTTGGTCAGTGGTAGAGCGTTCGCCTCTGGTGCATGAGGTCCATGGTTCGATCCCAGTTCGTGCCAAGTGAACTTTGTGGTGAACAAACACCGTGTGCAAGCATACATGTGTGTATTCTCAACTAGTGAGTTTGTATTCTCTCACGTGCCGAAGCAAATGTGTTATTTTCTTTATGGGTGTTTCGATTGTAAACTTTCGTCGCAGATTTGGTTAGTAACATGAAGTTAATAATATCGAAATAACAAATAATACATATACGTAATATTTCAGATTGCCTTGAGGGTCAAATTACAGTAGTACCTGTCTTCAACGTCCTACGGTGAGTGAACTTTCGTTCACCGTCCTACTAAATATAGAGAGTCAAGGAGATTGAAGATGGTAATTCTGTTTTTTCAATAAAGTAATTGTTATCTAAATTTGGAGAGGTTCTGTTTTTAACGGTACTGGGTTCTGTCTCTTGCTCGGGCAATATTTTTATAGTAATAATTAGTATTTCTAATATGTCTATCGAATTGCTGGTTCGGAATCAATAATCCGGTTCCTGTTCCCAGTGAACGTAAATCCTACTATCCACGTTCAATTCGAGTTTCGTCTTATAAACTGTTCGGAATTTTATTCCATTTTACCACATTCGGTTTCGAACCAAGACCATGAATTATTCAGTAATTAACATGTTCAATTGCCCGAACACGCTATGAATCAGTATGTGAATAACTGTACGAAATACCGGTATGATTTTCGTTTAGTTATTCACATTAAAGCACAAACATTACAAAATTAGCATTCATGCAACATATAACTCATCATGTAATGAGAGAAGAACACTTTCATTAAACAATTCTTATTTCGTTTAACATATATATTTCTCGGGCTGTCGTTATGACATTTCTTTTCACTGTCCTTATCATACTTACATGAATTTTACATTATTATTACATTGTTGAATAAATATATTAATGTAACTTATTATTTCCAACCTTTATTTTGTTAATAGTAGTTTATTTAGCTCATGTTTGATCGCGAAACCGACGGGATCATGTATGCGCGAATACAGTCACCAACACGAATATTCACGAAAATCGAATATAGCCTACTTCACATTTTTATATCGTGCACTTTTTCTTAAACTTTGTGAATAATTTTAGATATTGCTTTATTTCACTTTGTTTTACAATTTCTTCATGTTTATGCTATTTTTCCATTGGGATGTTCAGTTGCTTCTTTACATTTTCACACCATCAGTCAGAGTGAATGCATAACTTGTCAAATTGTATTCTTCCGCCACTGCAAAATCGCTAACTCATGCATCCTGTACACGTAATATCACTAATTTACTAATTATATCTTTTGCCTGAAACTTGATGTATCAGTATGTAAGAAATGAGTGATTAATTTCAATATTTTTAGTTTAATGAATAATGATTTATAGTTTTTTTTATTTATTTATTTATTTACTTTTTTTTTAAGAAAGAAAGCGTCTTTATCCTCCACAAGTTCACTCATGGTTTCTTGACGCATACTTTCCTCATATTAGGGTATGCTTTTGCACCGGAAGATCTACTCACACTAATACACATGTTCACACAAGCTAAGCCACACATTATACGAAACAGAATGTCTTGTAGTTCACCAGAAGATGTCCTCATTCCGTACAGGTTTCAGATTTAAAACTTTTGTATAACAGGCTTGCACACTTACATGTTTAGGCATAAACCTTATGACTTATTTAACACAGAAACTTGATTCGACATAACTGGAGTGCACTGTATAAATCCCGACTGTGAAATTTTGAAATTTATTTTACTTTTTTTCTATTGGCTAGCATTATATCTTTGTGTATGCATTATGCAAAGTTTATAGGAGTATGAAATTTAGTATCCTTCCCCACAAACATTATTTCAGTATGTAGAAGGTGAGGGAAATAGATAATATTTCGGGGTTTTAAGATTTTTAAAATATATATATATATATAAATCTTATGGTAATTCTATACTAGTTACGATCTTGTCTTGGGTTTGTTTATTTTACGAATTCAACGTCCCTCTTTTCTTTCTCTATTTAGGATGCAACTTCGTTAGATTTAAAAGGTTTATATTTCTTTTTAAGAAGGTATTGATTTACCTAAATACCGATATTTCATACATTCACTCGTTCACTTATTTATAGTCTCATGTTTACTTATAATATAACAATTTTAGCTATTTCCTTTGTATAGAAGTTGTAAGTCTATTCTAGTTACATCGTACCTATGAAGGCTTGAGTTCCTTCGTTAGTCGTCATAGTATTGTGTCAACATACTTCTCTCTAGTTCCTTTCATAAACACCTATTCGTGTCAGTCCAACACCCAATTTGTCAGTGATTTGTCTTTAATATGTCCAGAGTTCAAGTCGAGTGGATTGCCTGTCTTATTCTCCCCTTAGGCTTCAACAACTGGTTCATGCGTATGGGATGAGCTCCGGAAGTGAATATACTTACAAGATATTGTTCGAGTCTGTACATAAACATTGTCACATAATCATCTAAACATTACATTCTACACACATACCGCATCTTATATATATTACACTAACATCTAAAATTTCTCCTCACTCGATACGTAAATACATACACATTAACGCAATCATATATACATTAAACAGGAATTACATAGGATTACACACATTACATAGATACCGGTATTTCAGATTTTTTTCTTTCCACTAATATTCGCCTTCGGCGAAGAAAATATATTTGTATGTAGACAGGGGCGCCGGAACCGGGGGGGCAAGGGGGCAGTTGCCCCTCCTGAAATTTTCAGATGGGGCAAGATACTCGTTTTGCCCCCTCACTTTCAGACTGTAAAAACATCACACAACACTGATTATAAGAACTAAATTTTGCTTTTTATGGTAATGTGAAAAAATTCTCTATTCCAGATTCATCTTTCTCTTTGAAACAAGGGACCGGGCGCTTTTTCTGCCCACATGTTAGACAGAAAGAGTTAGGAAAAATAATTGAAAATTCTCTTTATTTCCATTGGTGTACATTCTCAAAACACTGTAAATTCTTTAAAAAATTGTTGTTTAAGTAATCGTAAGTCTGCAATATGAAACGAGTCGTCGAGCGAGATTTTTAAATTTAAAAAATATAACAGTTTAAATGAATAACAGGACATTTAGGGCCTAAATACATTTTCCATAAAGTTAAATTAATGTTCTTACAAACAATATGCAGAGTGCAGTAAGTTTTATAGTGAGGAGGAAAAATGTATAAGGTAGGATTAATAATTCAGAGCACAAGAAAAATGTGAACTCCATTGTCGTTTCATTCGTTTAACCCTTTCACTATAATTTTTTTTCGGAGTGAGAAACATTATTATGGCTACTTTAAGTTGTTTTCAAACATATAAATATATATATTAAAAAATATTTTCCGCCGTTTCGTTTTTCGACGTGGGAAGGGTGGGACATTATGTATCCCACTGATATTTTTACGTGGGATCTATATGTCCCAGTGGTAGTGACAGGAATGGTCATCTTGTATTTTCAATTATGATACGTATATTGTCAAAAAAAGTCGTATTTATGATTACAAATATTTTACATTTCGGCATCCTTTTCCAAATGACAGTACATGCAACCACTGCTTTATCACTAGCACATTGTTCCTCAATTTCATTGTTCACGTTCACTTCCACTATTGTCTATTTGATAATGTTCATAACAATTCTGTGAACCATTAGCAGCCTTCTCTTTACTAGTGGAACTTCGATTCATAGCAATAGCATGCAATAAATTACCACGGGTCCTCTGAAAATGTATCGTGGGATACATATGTCCCAGTGGTAGTGAAAGGATTAAGATATGAGTGCAGAAACAGAACACCTGTTTCAACTCTCCTTTCAGACCAAGTTCGTAAACAAGAATAAGGAAGACAGTCACTGCTTATAATAACTAGTAGTCTTAGATATTTAGCTCGCAGTGGTCAAGCAATCAGTGGACATTTGCATAGTACGGATAATTTGATTTAACTCCTGGCTGAAAGAAAAATGGATGTGCCTGTTCTCAATCAATGGATTAATCGACGGGATAACTGGCTTAGTGCTGATTGAAAGAATGAAATTTTAAAGATTATGTGACATGCAATATAGAGAGACTTGGTAGCAGGAGTTAAAGAGTCTCCATTTTATGCAATCATAGCCGACTCCACGATTGATATTTCAAAGAAAGAACAGTTGTCTCTGTGTGAGCTGTATTGACTGATTCATCAAACCCAACAAAATATTTATGGGAATGATCACCCCACATGGCACAAACAGAATTCACGATCAAAGCTATTCTAACGAAACTTAACCTGAATTTAGAAAATATACGCGAATAGTGTCATGATGGTGCAGCTATTACGTCAGGACGAGTGAATGGTGTGCAGAAGATAATTTCGACTCAACATCCGAAAGCTGTATACATTCATTGCAATAATCATGTATTAGATCTTCCATTGCAGGAAGTAGCACGAAAATGCGAATCTTTGTGTGACGTACGGGCCATAGTGAAAGACGTTTGAAACATCAACCTGGATTCTGCAAAACGATAGACAACATATGCCGACATTGTTCTTGAACCCTGTAAAACTATCAACGAAAGTAATCCTAAACATTTGCTGCCTCTTTGTCCTACTCGCTGCTGTGTTAGACGAAAATCTCTAATCAGATTTCAATCTACTATAAACGAATTCAAAGCACCAGTAATACAAGTGGTCCAAATGATGATCAGAAAGTAATTCTAAAAAGGTATTTGAAAAGAATGAACAAATTCGGAATGATATTTTTTCTGTTAGTCAGTATATGTGCTTTTGTACCTTGGGAACAACTGGCGAAAGTGCTTCAAAATTCTGAAACTTCTGCTTCTGGAGCTAAAAGAGCAGCAGCAATTCTATCTAGAGGATACTCTGAGAAACCTACGAACGGACAGTTTATTTGAAAACATCTAAAAGGAAGCAAAGGAAAATGCAGACAGACTACACTTAAAATTGCCCACGTCATCAAGATCAAACAAAACGCCAATTAGGTTGCAGCAGACTGATACTCCTTCTATAGCAGGTACCCTAGAATCTCTATCAGATCTTCCAAAAATGTACTTCGAAATTATTGACTATTTGTTGAATGAAGTGCATCGTCGTTTCAATCAGCCAGGCCTCAAACAACTCATAAAACTCTAGTAGATACTTTGTGAAGGAGCTATATGTGCTGGTCGGCCTCTCTCCAGAGATTATTTGAAGCAGGAATTGAGAGTTCATGCGTCGGATTTTAACCTGGAGAGATTATGAGCTCAGCTCAAGCTGCTTCCACCTATTTTGATGACGACTGAGTCGCTGGCGACCACCAGAATATTAAAAACTATTAGTGCTGAAACCCCTACTGTTCGCAGTCTTCTCGACCAAGTTGTTCGTCTAGGGACTTTCGTTCTCACTATGCTAGCTTCTCGAGCATTTGCGAAAGATCATTCAGCTATTTGCGTCGTCCAAAGACATATTTGAGGACGTCCATGACGCAGGAAAGATTGGCTCATCTGCTGTTGTTGCATAGATTCTATGTGTAGCGACCAGACTTAGATTTAAACACCATTGCAAGATAATTCATATCAAAAGCAAACGAAAGAAAAGATACTTTTGAAAAGAAATAAATGTAGAATTGCGTAAGTGAAAATGTTGTGTGTTATATAACCAATTATTTAAATTACAAAATAGTACATAAAATTCAATATAAACTTGAATTATTCCCTATTAATTGTGTCGTACCTTATTAGTGTGAAGTGAAGTGAATATAATGAGATTAGGAAGAGAGGTAAATGTAATAACAAACTGGATATACTGAAGTAAGTGTTTTAAAAATACAAATAACTCTGGATAATTAGTGTAATTGAATTTTCTATATAAATTTTAAGAATTCTTTAGTGAAAATTCAATTTTTCCATTTCTGGCACTAAGTCAAGTAAGTAGAAAAAATATATTTTCTTATTTTTTACTTGATTATGTAGCCTGTTTTATAATGTTCAAGTTACTTTCTACTACAAAGTGCTACAAAGTTTGTAGTTCTAAATAGCAATTTCTAATATTACGGTGTACTGCATCACTAGAGCTGGATTTTTAAAAAATATAATTTTAATTTCCTCATTTCCAAGTGATTTAAGTAGCTTTAAGATTCTTTAATAGTGTCCGTGTGACCACGTTCAATACAGTTAAAAATATGTTCCAGTATATAAAATGGTAAAAATTGTACTTACAAATAGTCATTGTGAGCAGTACAAATTTTACAATTTTATGTGTTTTTAATTCTGATTTCAGTGGTTGAAAATTTCTTCACCACACCAAAATCCAGCACAAAACTGACACGGAATTAATTAATATAAAGATGTAAACTAAGATGCCTCTCATAGATGGAAATTCCACTCTCACGAAACTGTTTACAGCTTCATTAAGTTATATTCTTCTTCTTTCTCTTCTTCTTCTCCTCCTCCTCGTCCTCCTTCTTCTTTTTCTTCTTCTTCTTCTTCTTCTTCTTCTTCTTATTATTATTATTATTATTATTATTATTATTATTATTATTATTATTATTATTATTATTATTATTATTATTATTATTATTATTAACCAATCAAATCAAATTATTGTTACATTACAAACATATATTTGTATTCTTACCTATGTTACATTACCGTGTCTATTTTCAAGACAACAGTTTGCCCCCCCCAGCTGAAAAATACTTCCGACGCCACTGTATGTAGACATACAAAGTGGTGAAGATAAAATCTTACAAATCTTAGACTTTGTGAACATTCGGATTTCGAGCATTGATGAAAGTTTACGTTACCTGTTATTTGTATTTACTGCCATTGAGTGGATTGATGTCTGCATGATAGTGCGTCGTCACATTTTCAGAAATAAATGGTATTATAGTAACGTTTTCCATATTACATTCTAAGCTACTTAATTTTTAAATGTTGAAAAACTTCGGGTTTACAGGAATTAATGTAAAAATATTTTTATATCAACAGGCATAAATGAGGAATGGAACAATAATTGCTAACAGAATAACAGAAAAATATAATAATTTGAATAAAATTGTAACAATTGCATTAAATAAATTTACGAAACAATTAAGAAAAAATGATTAAGTCAACAGGAAATATATTTGGATAGTCGAACCAAAGGAAGGGGAGAAAACCACCTATCAATGGCATCATATCTAGTGTTACTGTTTGCTTTTCTACGCCATCCAATGATATTACACCTTATTTGTATAGTATGTCGTCCAGTTGTATAAATGTTCAGTGTTGTCCTTTGTGTTAGAGAAGAAATACCTCATCTAGTTCTTTTCCATGTGGTAAAGTGCCAAGAACCGACGACACATTGCCACGTTGGATAGCAATAAATATGTGTTGAATTAGGAAAGATGTTGGACGAATATCTCCAGTAACGATAGAAATGCATCTGTCTACTTCTCTAATAAAATCAAGGCTTGCAGATCCCAAAGCACCACTAGTCTCGATGGCAATTGGAGAAAAAATAAATTTATCAAGGAGATTGTTATATTTTCTTTGCTTTTCTACTTCTCTACGACCAGCAACAGCTCCAGCATTCATAACAGCTAAAGGGAGACTTGAATGGGCAAATGTATCTGAACACGTAAAGTCCCATACTAGTGATTTGTCTTTCAACCAAGGAACTAATGTCATGCCATCAGGTCGTTTACCATCTGAACGACAACATCCTGAAGGTTCACGTATTGAAGGAATTCCAGCTGTGGTAAGGGCTCGTAAAATGATATCATTCACAGAGGAGTGTCTAGCGTGTCTACCCATGTTCTTCATGCATGAAAGGCCATGCAGGCCACGTTGGTTAACTTGATCCCCGCAAGCTGGACAGCGATGTGGCTCACAAATATCTGCACCTAATCTTAAGGCAACAGAGATTCGAAATGCCTCATTAGTCATATGAAGACCTAATGGTTGGGAGGATATTGCATTCAACCATGCCCCAGCATGTAGGTATGAGGCAGCACGAATCCTGGCTTTATCCTCTGGAGCAATAGCTGACTGTAAGAGAAGTTCAAGAAAATGCGCTGCAATTGGTGTGTACCAAGATGCCTGAGAACCTATTTTGTTAATTTCTGGAAGATCTGTATCTGTTAAATTTTTCCATTTGGTAGAGCCTTCTTGAATTGTGCCATCTGGGTCTAGGTCGTAACCTTGCGGAAGAAGAGCCTCGACTAAACGAAGAGATCCGTGGTAGGACGCTAAAAAGGAAGGAATCGCCATATCCACGGATTGCCGAATACCAAGACCCCTAATCTCAAAGGTAATGGTGCTTGAATCCAAGATTCGTCGCTTAAGGAGCAGTTTAAAATTGGCTCCAGACCCATTTTAAGGATATGATCGTATTTCTCCAGTAGTGGAGTCTCAATCCAAGATGAAAAGCATCGTAAGAAGTACCGGTAGTTTAAACGAGGGATCGACAAAGAGGCACGTAGAAGAAAGAAAGCTGCATGGACAGAAATCGAACAGGACATTGGTAAAAGCTTCCTTTGTGAGAGCGGCTCCTAGAAGACAAGCATTCTGGTTAGTTAGGAGACGTATTCCTGGGGCAGATTCGTCAAATTTTTTAAATAATAACCCAAGAAAACCAACTTCACACTTTGAAAAATTTAAATATAGGCCGAGTGCAGATCCCTTCTCATTTATTTGTGCTAGAGTTGAAAGAACTACTTCAGGTTCATCAGCGATAGTTCCATCATCCAAATACCAAATGTTTAATTCAGTGTTGATTGATTTCACTAAAGAATGAATGGTTATAGCAAAAAGTGCTGGGCCCAGGGGATCGCCTTGTTGTACTCCTCTCTGGGATGAAATAGTGTCTTGACCTAAGAATAGATCACTGGGTTGAGCGTAACATTGGTAAACATATGGATAGATTGAAGGAAATTCATTCATCACTGTAGTGAGCATGGAGTCCCGGCGAAGCTCGTTAAATGCGTTGCGAAAATCCAGCTTTAAGATAGCCTTAGGAGCATTGTGAATGAAGGAAAAATAAACCCGGTTTGCACGAACAGCTGCTTCGGCTCCGTTGGGAGTACAAACACCAAGTTGATGGGGAGACAAAAAGTTCTTAAAATGCTCCCGTGTTCTGAAGCATATAATTTTTGCTTATATTCTGCGCCAGACATTACCAATGGCAATAGGTCTAATTCCACCAGATTTCTTTTTTAGAGCAGTAAGTTTGGCTCCGAAAAACAATGGCCGAACTTCCAAGGGAACTTTTCCTGAAATAATTAAATTAAACGTAGAAAAGCTACTTAATTATTTCTACGTATATTATTATTATGTCTAATCGTTTTCCTTTATATTCAAGGAGTTATTCACATTGTCTTATTATTTTTTTTATTTATCAATTTAGCTAGACGTTTTATTTACATGTTATCTTTGCTATTTTCGATCAGCAACTTCGGTGCATTGATCTTTTAAGATAAGCCGATCCTAAGAAAGTCTTGTTGTCGTATCCACCCTCCCCCCGCCTTTCATTTGTGCGAACTCAAATGTATTGGTGCTGCTAGAGTAGCCATACTGGAAGCAGCTCGTGGAGACTGAATCACGTTTTGTAATTTTCCCTGCTTTAGGATTTTTCTTAAAGTTTATGATTTATAAGATGTTAATAAAAGCAAGAGTATCCATATGGAAGATGTCCTGATGACGGCTGAAATGTAAATTGAAATATTAGTTTTTTTTTTCTTTTTTTACCAGCAGTTATGCTTAACACACGTGCCTGAAGTTGCCCCCCGCCCCACCTCTCCCAAATTACACCAAACGTTTCACATCACTAGTGCATCGTTAGTGCACTTTAGTGCACTAAAAACTAACGTTAGTGCTATCAGTGTTTACGAGATATTGAAGATTTTTGGTGTGGAGGGGCAACTTCATATAAAGTTAGCCCCCCACCCATCTTTATGCAGACAGATTTCCACAGAACTTAGCGCATCGTTAGTGCATCGTTAGTGCACTTAAACAGACTAAGCACTACCGTTAGTACTACCATATTTTGGGATTTGTTCAAGATTTTCGGTGGGGGCCAACTTCAGAAATATCAAATTTCATAAAAATTTATGTAAAAATATGGGGTTAACGGCAGTCGTTAGTGCATCGTTAGTGCACTTAAACGCACTAAGCACTAACGTTAGCATTACCATATTTTGGGATTTATTCAAGACTTTTGGTGTGAGCCAACTTCAGAAATATAAAAGAACATACAAACTGAGAGTGTTTTCTAGAAGCACTAGCGATGCACTAACGAATGGCACTAATTTTTTGTTAGTGCTTGAAGTTGTGGCAAGTTCACCGTGCCCTCCAAAGATATTTTACTTGTAGCACCTACACTAATGAAGTACTATCGTTAGGGGTTGGTGCACTAAGAAGCACTAACAATGCACTAATAATTGCACTAGAAGATATCATTAGTGCTTTTGAATTTGGCGGAAATTTGATGCAATTAAAAATTCCCAATAAATTTATTATGTGAGTTTCATGACATGTAATTGGCCATGACTACACTAATAGTGAAGTACTAACGAAACTGTTAGTGTTTACTAGAAGCACTAACAATGCACTAACGAATGCTACTAAGGTTTTAGTTAGTGCTTGAAGTGGAGGCGCCAAGTTCACTCTGGCCTCGAAATGTAGCACCTATACTAATGAAGCACTAACGTTAGGTGTAGATGCATTAAGAAGCACTAATAATGCTCTAACGATTGCTTTAGAAGAGATCATTAGTGCTTTTGAATTTGGCGGAAATTTGATTTAATGAAAAATTTGCCATAAATTTCTTATATGAGTCTCGTGATATGTAAATGGCCATAACTACACTAATAGTGAAGCACTAACGAAATTGTTAGTATTTTATAGAAGCACTAACGAATGGCACTATTTTTTCTGTTAGTGCTTAAAATGTGGGTGCGAAGCTCACGCTCACTCTCCCCAAAGGTTTTTTACTTGTAACACCTACACTAATGAAGCACTAATGAAGCACTAATGAAGCACTACTTCATATGAAGTTGGCCCCCCCACCAAAAATCTTCAATATCTCATAAACGCTGATAGCACTAACGTTAGTTCCTAGTGCACTAACGTGCACTAACGATGCAACGTTTGGTGTAATTTGGGAGAGGTGTGGGGGGCAACTTCAGGCACGTGCTTAACACTAGAAGTCCGCATTGAATATTGTAACGTTAAGTCCCCATGGAGTCAAATTCGACCCCACATTTATCTTAGCAGCAATTACGTTTGGTTATTTATTTATTCCACTGATTTCGAGTTAATTAAACATTTTAAATAATAGTAAGGCATATATGTGCATAACCCATATAATTATCGATATTTAATACAAGTAAATGTGTAAGAAATATCATAAAGTATATCATGTTAGGGTAAAAAAAAAAAAAAAAAAAAAAAAGCCCCCAAGCGGACTACTAGTGTTAAAGAACTTAAAGATACCGGACCTGCTTAGCAGGGTATAATTCCTTAGAGCTTATTTTCTACTAATACCTTATTTTCTTTTGTCCCTTCCCTAATTTTATCCGTTTTAATAATTTAATAACTTTCTTCCAATTAATTTTGAGATAAATTACATTAGTACGCCAACATTAAAACTGTTAAAAGGAAGAAATTAAAATTAAATAACTTAAATTCTGAATATTCAGCCACTGATTAAAGAATTGATGTATAATATATATAGGTAATAGTCTGGCCAGAGAAAGTGAAAACTATTTTTATGATTGGAAAAGGTGTTTTATTGTGTTTACAAATGTGGTTACATATCAGGTTGACTTTGTGGTTTATGAAACTATATGTTCAATAGAGTATGATGTTTACTTCAGTAGAAAGCTGTACTTTATCGGTGTCAGATAGGGTCGGCCTGAGATCTTGAGTTTATGACAATTTATTGAATTTCGCATTTGAATGAAAATGGAAATTAGACTTCGAGAGCGCTTCATAAATTGTAGGTTCTTTAGAAACTCCATATGTTTATAGTCATTAATGATAAAGCATAACGCCACAACTTTATGTATTTCTACGAATAAGCTTTAGGCTCCTACTATTATTGTAAATATTTATTCAACAGCGAAGATTTATGTATAAATACGAAGGAATAATTGTAAAATTATTGTGCCTCCGTGCAGATGGGGTTCTTATAAGATGATTTTTTTTTTAAATTTTATCTTCATTGTACTTGAAGTATTGTAAAGACAGGTCATGATCTTAGTGAGTTTCTCTAATTTCCTACCTCGTTGTCTTTTCTCTCTCGACTATAGCCATCGCTCTGTACTCATTGTAAATATGTATAAATTAAATGAAACTTTACAATTTTGTAAAGCCAAGTCCCCTCTCTGGTACTGCATTCATTAAACTTTATTAGCTTTGAATTAACGAACTCTTTTGTACCTAGCAACGAAATGCAATGCTTTTATACGATAAGCCCGAGTCATTCTGTTTGTAACTAAAGGAAAGTTGTGAAATTAAATTGAAAAAGGAAAGGTTACATATACTTCATACGAAGGATACAATTATTCGTAAAACAACGCTATTAAATCAGAGACTAAAAATGACTATTTTGAATTTCAAGTTAATCACGGCAAGGCAATATCATAATATTTCAATGCTCCTTGTTCATGGAAATTAAGTAAGGCGAGCTGCGGAACTAAGCCATTTTTGGATATCTTCAACGTTTTTCTTTTGTCTTACCTCAGTGAATATGTACTTAAAGCACGAGAAGTGGAAATTTTGACTAAAGTTACTTGTAACGTAATCAGTTTCAAGCTATTTCGAATCCTAAAGTATTTAATTTTCAACGTATAGTGATATCTTCTTCAGTGATGTGACGATATGTTATAACTCAGCTTCAGGCATATAAAGTCATTCATTTTAAAGTTTCTTTCATCTCAGTGAAGATATGGTTAACCACTTTCATTGTTTTTGTGTCTCTAAAGTAAAATAATATTGATAGTAGAAGGTGTCCCTAGTAGTGACGAAATATTTTCAGATCTTACGTTTCAACGATCAATAGGACTAGAAAAAAATTAATTGCGACATATCACCGTTACTGCTAGGAGACACTATTAAGTGGTATGATTCTACAACATCTTAAATATCATACTGGATGAACGAAATAAAATTACACTTGATGTGGACGAATCGAAACTATCTATTTTAATTACGAAACAAATTATTTTATTTTAATCTACACTTCTGTATTCTCTGTTTTCTTTCCTTTTGTCCTAAATGGTTAAGTTGTATCAAAGTTTGTGAAACACAATTTAATTTAATTCATTTTTTTTTCGAGACCCAAGCAGTGAAAAAAAACATGATATAAAATAGGAAAATTGAGAGTTGGGGCAAAGTGATTTTTTCGTACTTAAAGCTATATAAACTTTAGTATTTTAGTTAATATTGTTCAAATTATGAACGACCTTAATACAATATATATAATAACATATCATCATAATTATCAATATATACGAATTTATTTGTGTGTGTGTTTTTTTTTTTCTTGTCTTTTATTTTCTTCCATTTTATGTAATAAAATCTTATATATTTCGTACTTTAACTTATTTTATTTAACTTACAGTAAAATTAGACACTGCCTTCACCTCTAATGTAGTTCAAAGGTTCTAGATTTAAGTGATGTTAATAATCTCATTCTATTGTTAATTAATGACAATGTGCTCCAAGAAACTTCATTCACTTTTGTGGGTATCTACATGTGTTGGTAACTTTGTTTTATTACGGTACCTACTAGAATTCAAAGCTAATTAGGTAACCACAAACACGATGAAAGAAGGTCTCAAAAGAAATTTCTCGTCTCCATCGATATTTACAACGCATTCGAAAATTATATTCATTCTTTCTTTTTTCCTCAAAATTCAAAATTACCTTTTTTTATTTATTTTATTTTATTTTATTTGGTAACTTCCCGCTTCAATTCTTCTTGAGGCAGCACGATCGATTTCTTTTAAAATTTTGGTTATCAACACTCGTTATATATATATATATATGGATTTTAAATTTTTGTAATTATCCTTAGGTAGTTAGATTATAGTTACCTTAGTGATGAAACAATCTTGAAAGAAGAACAGAAGAGGGGAAGGGAAGTTACGCAAAACGTTTTCAAAGTCTTTCAAGAATTTTTATGTAGAAATTTTTTATTTTTTTATCTGCCCTGATGGTATCCACTTTTTACCAAAGAACGACTCCCCTTGAGTCAAAAAAGCACAAAAGCATGCATTTCACCTTGGACTTCGACACACTATTGCGCACTTTGACGTTTCGTTTCGGGGTCATATTGAAAACATCAACTTTCATCACCAGTGATAATTCTGTTCAGTAAATCCGGGTTAGATTCCACTTGATCCAACAAATCAGCCGCCACAGTCCTCCGGTCATGTTTTTGTTGCTGTGTGAGATTTTTCGGAACCAGTTGGGCACACACTTTTCGCATTCCCAAATTTTCAGTTAATATCAGACGCACTGTTTCTCGGTTCATGTTCAGTTCATTCGCAATCATTTTTACGGTTAATCGTCTATCCGCTCGCACAAGTTCCCTCACCCTGTCTGTATTCTCTTCTGTTCGTGTTGTTGTGGGTCGCCCACTGCGATGTTCATCTTCGATTTTTGTTCTTCCTTTCACAAACATTTTGTGCTAACGATAACATTTCATTTCCAAAGACCTGCTGAAGCGTCCGGTACGTTACCACGGTAGTTTCATCAAGTTTCACATAGAAGGAGATTGCGTAGTGCTGCTCAATACTACGTGCTTTCATTGTTGTGACGGGGGTCCAACAAACAGCCGCACTCTTCAACCTCTAACTCCATGATTAATAATATTTCGTGAGTGTCACGTGCTGTGCTACTAGAGCAGACCCAAGGTCACAAGCTGGCGGCGGTTTCAGTCTGCAGGGTTGCCAGCACCATGCCAGCATCAGCTGAAAAAAAAAATTCTCATTACTTTATTGTCGGACCTCACATAGTGTATATGTGCAATCAACATTTCTAGGTATAACTATTGATAACAAAATCGAATGTCATGAGCATACAAAAGTTATCTGCAATAAACTAGCCTCAGCAGCATACAAATGGATCTCTAGTATCAAGATTAGACATTATTTTATTCAAATATCATACATGGTTTGTGTTCTGGGTAACCTCATCGGATCTAAATAAAGCTTTTCGCATGCAAAAATGGTGGTACGATTTATCACACACACACTTCAGTTATCGGAAAATCTGTTAGGTAAACCGCGATCTCTTCAAGCAATTAGAGATATTAATAGTGCCATGTGCATATTGTGGCAACACTCGTTTTTCGAGTTGATTATTTTGTATATTTTCAATTTTGTTTTAATGTTTACGATATAAAAGTCATATATTAAGGTTAAGGTAATTAAATGTTGTGTATGAAATATAATGCAAGCTGCACAATGTTGTTAATTCCAGTGTCAGCAGTCTGTTGTAAATAAATGTGAATAAGAATGTCTTCGTTGAGAGTCTGGCAATGTAGGAAGGAAATGTAGACAATGCGTCTATTCTTGCATTAGCCAGATTCTATAAATTGTACAAAGAGAATCTGTAAGATTTCACGAATTTCACGAAATCACGGATATGCGGAAATTGCTTAGAATCGAGAAATCAGAGTGTGTCGAGAGTTGCAGTTTTTGAGTCTTGACACATGGAAGGAATTTGTCTTTCCATGTGAAAAGGGGTCGCACGTGTCACAAGCAGACGACAAGCAGACGACGGAGGTTGGACCCAGCTCAACAAAACCAGAGGATGAGAGAGGTTCAGGATCGAGTCCTTGCGGGACAGTTGATCAAGTCTTTAGGGTCGAGTTTTGGATCAAGTCCTAGAGATCAAGTCTTCGAGATCGAGTCTCAGTGATCGAGTCTTAGAGATCAGACTTTGAATACCGTTTAAATCGAGTTCTTGGTAAACTACGTTTAAAGTCGCCAGACAGCCAGATGACAGCGAACGGAAATACAGCGTAAAACTACACTATTTTAACAACGCAGAACGTCACGTCCAGAGAAGCTATTGAGAGGATTCATACCTCAATGCTCGTCCTCGTAGTCCAGCAATCAGAAGTATCATCATAGAGGAGCCAGGTTCGACGCCAGATCATCGTTGGAACAACACCAGATTTCCAGGTATGTGTTACACCGACTCAGGGCTCAAAGGCTCAATACTCGACCGTTGTTATACTCGTCTGGCAAATCGTTCCTAATATCCGTCATTAAATGCTTTACGAAATCTTACAGTAAACTCTTAATTCTGAGAAATACAGTGATATCAAATTAATGAAGTTAACGTATTCTTATTTGTTTTTATCCCCATTAAGAAACCTCTCGCAAATGAATATTAGTTTTATCCCACTCATTTTAGATGGTGAGTGGAAGGCATCCAGTTGCACTCAAAATTGCATCCCCAACTAGGCACTGAGTGGCTGGGTTGTCATGGTGGAGTATGCTACGGGTTTCGATCATAGTGAATAAAAGAATAGTAATTCATAGCATGGTGGAAATTGCTGGTTTTGGTAATAGGCCAATCAGTAGCGATCTCAGCGAATATATTTAAATAATTAAGCCCTCCCGACCCACCCATTTTTAAATGATATTATATTACGTTATATTAGTAAATAATCCCACCCATCCCACCCTCTTTACGAAAAAGTGTAACATTAAGGATTTTGAACGTATTTTCTCGAATTAGTTTAAGGTATTTAGTTATAAGTTGTTAATTAATGTAGTGTGAATTTAAGGTTTTGCAATAAGAAGATAATTTATCCGACCCTCCAGACCAATTAGTTAAAGTAGCTCGAAGTATACGTTTTATAAGAATAAATAATTAAAGTAATTAATAAGTAAATGAGTAACGAAAGTATTCGTACGAGAGCACAAAGAGCGGCAAAAGGAGTACAGGTCGGAAGCATATTTAATATTGCGTCCTCGAGTAAGAAAAAGCAAGAAAGCGTAAAACCTAGTTTGAAATTAGGACCCGTAGAGAACTTTCCGTCTAGTCCTGTAGCAAAATCTTACACAGAAGATTTTCAATCTATCTTTCCGTTTGAAAGTAGTGTAATAGGTGATAAGCATTCAAGTAGTTCAAAAGAAAATAAGATGGCGACAGGCGTAATGTTCTATTCAGATGTAAACAAACTTCCGAAGTTTGATTTAAAGGTAGATAATGATATAATTGGATTCTTCGACGAGTTTGACGACGCGTGTCAAATGGCAGGCGTGAGTGAGGATAAAAGAAAGGAACTGTTACCTAGCGTGTTTAAAGGGAATGGTAGACAGTGGATGAAGGTATTTTTAAAGAGAAGGAATGTTAGCGATATAGATTATAAGCAATTACAGAAAAGTATAATAGAGGAATTTACACGTACGAACGTAACATTAGATATAGAGGAAAGAATAAGAGAAAGGTTGCATCTTGAGGATGAACCTATTATAAATTATGTGTACGACATGTTAGTGTTGTGCGAAAGATTAGACGCTAGCATGGACGACAAAAAGAAAATAGGGATAATAGTAGGTGGCCTTCAGCCATACTTCATGGAAAGAGTAGGAACTAACTCGTATTCGACAATAGATAAATTTGTGGAGGATCTCCAGAAAGTTGAAAAGAATAAGTGTAAAGTAGAGAAACGCGTCAAAAGAGAGAATGGAAAAGTTACCGTCAAAGACCTTTTAAAGAAAATGCGAGAACAAGTAGAAGATGAGGATAGTGATGTTGAAATAGATAAATTGCTATTGAAGAAAGAGATTAAGAATAGGGAAGATGTTAAAATTAAGCAGGAACCACCAAGTATCACTCAGTTGGGTGAGCTAGAGAAAAAGATAGAAAAACTACAGTTAACATTAGCGACTAAGTTTCAGGACCGGAATAGTAGAGAAGATAAAAGCGATAGAGATTCGAAGCAACAGAAGAATAATAGTAGTAATTTTAGAGGAAACAGAAATTTTCGTAATGGAGGACGAAATTTTTATAGAAACAATGGAAATAGGAATTGGAATCGGGATAATAATAATAATAGCTATAGTAGAAATAGAGGTCCTAACGAATACAATAACAGAAGAGGATTTAGGAATAATTGGCGTGGTAACCGAGGGGGAAGAAGGACGAATTTTTGGCAACAACGAGGGAGGAGTTGTTGTGCTAACGGGTCTAATGGTCCATCATGGTGCCAGAATCATAGTCAAGTAAACGGTCAGGTTCAATACGTTCCAGTTGTACCGAACCAGATAAATGGCACAACGTACTATCAGGCTACAAGCGCAAATAATTTAAACTGAGTAATACTGTAAATGACAGAGGCGCATTTAAAGGAGGTAAATCAAAAATTAGAGAAATAGTAGCCTCTACGTTAACGGAGAATAACATGCTGTACGTTCCGATAGAAGTCGACGGGAGAAGTCATAAAGCATTGATCGATACGGGTTCGCAGATATCTATCGTAAATGAAAAGCTAGTTCCACCTAGCGCAAAGGTAATTCCTAGACCAACACGTATTCGTGGAATAACACAGAATGTGTTAGTAGTAAGTAAGATCGCTGTGATAAGATTTAAAATGGCCGGACAGACATTTCATTTGGAATTTCGCGTAGTGAAGGATTTTCCGTATCAAATTTTGATCGGGAATGATTTTCTACAAAGCCAGAATTGCCAAATAAATTACGGTCAGAATAAATTGACGTTGCAGAGATTTGGAAAGCCAAGATTAAGGAAAAGGGAAGAACAGGAATCTGTGACTGTATCCGATAAGGCAGCTTTAGGTATAAAACATTGTATTAGACCAAGATGGGTACTAGGTCATAAGGTACGGTTGTTACCTAGGACTAAGACTACTGTGGAAGTTAATTTGGTTAGTTCTTGGAATAACAGGGAATACTTGTTAGAGCCAGATAGAAAGATAGAAACCCAATACAATGTGTTGATCCCGCGCGCACTTTTATCGGCTGAGAACAATAAGATCGAAATCATTAATCCATCCAATAGATCAATTTTATTAAGGCCAAATATAACATTAGGACAAGCTGAGGAATGTGTAGATGAAGACCAATTGAAGAACGAAGGATTATCAAACGAGGATATAGATGGTATTTTAAGATCCCGTAGGAATTTTGACAAATCTCGATTGAAATTTGGAACAGAGACGAAACCTGAAATTAAGGAGCGAATTGAGAGCTTATGCTATAATTTTGCGGATGTTTTTGCATGGCAGGATGATGAATTAGGTCAGGTTAAACATTTCGAGCACCACATCGAGTTGGAAACAAAAGTACCGTTTAGAAGACACCAATATCCTATTCCCATCGCGCTAAGAGATAAAGTGAAGGAACAAATTAACATTTTGTTAAGACAGGGAATAATAGAAGAAAGTGCTAGTGCTTATAACTCTCCTATGTTGTTCATACAAAAGCCGTCAGGAGGTATTCGGGCAGTTCTCGACTGTCGCTTTTTGAACAAATGCGTGAAGCTGCATAGCATTGCGCTGCCTCCAATCCATCAAATTCTAACTTGCATGGGAGGACATAAATACTTTAGCATTTTGGACGTAAAGTCGGCTTACCACCAAGTGCCTATTTCTGAGGAGTCACGAGAGTATACCGCATTCAATATACCAGACGTAGGAGCCTATTCATATCGAGTGCTTCCAATGGGTTATTTACAGGCGCCCGCTATATATACAAAAATAATGGCGATGACCCTGGCAAACGTAAATCCGGAGTCAGTTTCCTATTATATGGATGATGTATTTCTTTATACGAATGATCAGGAGAAAATGGTAGACGTACTACAATCAGTTTTTAAAAGGTTGAGGCATTACGGTCTCAAACTATCAGTAAAGAAATGTCAGTTCATAGAAAGGAAAATCTTGGCTCTCGGACACATTGTCAGTGACGCAGGATATGAGGTTAGCCCGAAGATAATACAGGCGATTAAAGCGTGTAAGGCCCCGAATAATGTTAAACAATTAAAATCTTTTCTTGGACTAACGAATTACGTTAGAAAATTTTGTAAGGACTATGCCAAAATCACGTCAACGTTTCAACCAATTTTGAAAAAGGGTCACAAGTTCGAGTGGAATGAATCACATCAGCAGGCTTTTGATCAATTGAAATCGGCGTTAATGAATGCACCATTATTGGCCCCGTTTCGGGAAGATCTGGACACGAGAGTGTACACTGACGCATCGACTAGTTCGATTGGCGGAGTTTTAATGCAAAAACAGGCTAATGGTGAATGGACACCAGTAGCGTACTACAGTCGCGTGTTACGTCCACAAGAGAAGACCAGACATATAGTGGAGTTAGAAATATTGGCAGTGATAAGTTCATTAAGAGCATTTAATTATTACTTGTTCAATAAAGAATTTGAATTGTATACCGACTGTAAGGCGTTAAAGTATTTGCAAACGTCGCCGAAGTTAGCTCCGAAACTTGTGAGATGGAGTTTAGATTTAGCCCAGTATAAGTACACACCGGTGCATTGTCCTGGAGAAAAGAATCCTAGTGATATTTTGTCCAGGAACACCGACATTGAACCAACAGGAGATGACATTGAGGCATCATCATCACTTAGAAACATTGAAAGTGAATTCCGAAGATCTACAAGTCAATTTGACCTTTGACAAGGACATTGATGTTGGCGAGTTACAGCGAAAAGATTCATTTTTCGGTCCGATCATGCACGCAATTGAACATCCAGAAGATGCAGACGTAAAAGCCGAAAAGCAAGCTCGATGGTATACGGTAAAGGACAATAGGCTATACAGAACATAACGAATGGCAGGCGGTACAAAGTTGTTATTATGTATCCCTTATACATTAAGAGAACAGGTATTCAAGAACCTACATTGTTCTGTGTATGGTGGTGGACATTTCTCTTACACGAAGTGTTACAAACGTGCACTAAAGTTAATATATTTTCCGAACATGAAGAAATTCTTTATGGAGAAAATAGGAGAATGTATAAGTTGTCAGATACAGAAAAGGAAGACAGGAAGAGTACCATTTCACGCGCAGACGTACCCCTCTTATGCTCCATTCCAGTCAGTTGTGATGGATGAGGTCGGTCCTTTCAAGTTGTCTCGTAATAATAGAAATAAATATGTTCTAGTATATGTAGATAATGCAACTAGATTTGTTATCGCTAGAGCGGTACCCGGAGTAACGGCAGAGATCGTTGCGCAGGTAATATTCGAAGATCTTATTACGAAACATGGGGTCCCATCTCAGCTCCATCTGGATAGGATGTCATCTCATCGCAGCAAAATCTTGGAGGAAATGTCAGAGAAATTTGGAATGCAATTGCATTTTGCGAATACAAGCGCCCATTATTCGATAGGAAGCGCAGAAAGGGCCATTGGCTCATTACAGCAAGTAATGAAGCATTACATTGATAAGGATTTTTTAAACTGGGATGAGATATTACCAAGTTTGATATTTACTATTAATATGCAAGTGCATGATGGTACTGGTTTTTCGCCGTACTATCTATTGCATGGAGTCGAACCAAGAACGTTTCTTGAGCAGGACCTAGACATTCCTTGCGAGTTCGTCGACAATGAGGTGAGACTTCAGAGCATAAAAGAGGCACGACAGCTGGCGTATAAAAATTTGCAGAGAAGATTTAGATCTCAGAAGAAGCAAATAGAGAAAAAGTTTGACCAACCAAGTTTTGAGATCGGTCAAAAAGTGTTAATTAGGGAAATGCCAAGAGCAGGTTTGCCGGCATGTTTTGGAAACCGTTACAATATAAAAGGGGTAATTGTGGACAAAATAAACAATAATTCATACAAAGTGCAGTATGAAACTAAAAAGGGTGAAAAGAAGAGTGACACTATAGACTTAAGACGATTAAAATTGTTTGTAGAGAGTAAAAATGGTGAAAAGTTTGGTGATACAGCTCAAACATCGGATGGCGATGAATAAATTTAAATTTGGTGAAAAAAATTTTTTTTAAAAATATTTAACGTAGGGTCTAATGTAACTATGGTACAAATTGGGTCTACCGATGAAGTGTCAGAAAGGGGGCACTTTCTCAACCAAACCCTAAACCCGAGATTGGAGGAAATGCTAATCTCCATCAGGAAATTTCCCGAATCGATAGACACTTTTTGAATTGTAGTTGCTAGAGTTTTGAATAAATAAATAAATGTATGGAATGTGAAATTAAATTAAAATTAAAATCAGTTGACACCTAGAAAGTAAAATAAAATATAAAATACATAGGAATAAATAAATTGTTGACAGTAGGTTAAAACACAAATAAATAAATAAATGAATAGCAACAAGGAAATTAATATTAGGTTTTACTAATTACAGAGTTTTATTCGAGACTGAAAAGGAATCAGTATAAAATGGAATCAACAATGTTGGTCATCTTTATAAAGTTGATAGTTATGGTTCATTTTGGAAAGTCAGACGACCATCATCAAATAACTATGAAGGACGTAGGAATAGCCCTAACGCAAGATTCGTTGGCCGTTCATGCGTCAAATATGGTTTATACAACTATCCGATTACATGTAAACTTTCACGAAGCTGTGCCTATGCACAAAGTGTGTAGTGAATCATATGATATTTTAGAAGAGTATGCAGAAAGGGAAAGACAATTTAGAATTAATATAATAAATTCAATACCATGTCAATTTGTATTTATAAATGGCAGTTCTAAATGTATGGAGTCAACAAGAACTAAACGTTCAATTTGGTCTATGTTATTAGGTTTTGGGTCTATAGGTTTGTCAGCCTATAACCTAATACACACACAGCAATTGTCAACCTCGATTCAGAAATTGTCTGAACACGAAAACGTATTAGCTGAAGAAATTCACAAGTTAAAAATATCGCATAATGAGGAAATATCAATAATGCATGGTGTGGTAGTAAAGGTGCATCATGTTCTTCAGAATGTAAGGAGTAAACTGCAAGAGATGTATTGCTACTTGCAGCAAGCTCAAAGGAAAATTTTGACCAATCTATTTTCTCATTTAGCTAGAGAGAGAGTTAATAAAATATTTAACGACATACTTAGCAACTAATTATCCTATCATATTTTATCAAATTTAGATGTGAACAAATTTATAACTAGTCATGATATTTTGAAGCATTCAATTTATCGTTTCGACATAGGAATGTTTTATCGAGTGTCATCTATTTACTTAATGAAATACAACTATAATGAAAACAACATCGACTTATTACTAAAAACGCCTATTGTTTATGAAAATACTGTATCAAAGATGTTTAATGTAATTTCAATGGGTTTCCTAACGAACAATTTTCGAACATATTACAAGTTACCGGAAGTGGTATACTTAGCTAATGGAATGTATCATACGTTAGATCGATCGAAATGCGAATTCAAGAGTTTCTTGTATTTTTGCGAGCAGATATCATTAGATGATGCAGCTAAGTGCTTGAACAACATTGTGTTCAATGGATCGCTAAGTGGTTGCGAACAACAAACGGAGAAATACCTAGGCAAGGTAGTATACAAATATACTCATGCTGGAGTATTATACTCATCATTGGTAGAAGGATATGTAACTAAACTAGGAAAACATCATGAGGTTACATCGACGAAGGTAAATTTTGGGAATAATTGTTCGTACTTCATTGAATACGGTTCATTTGATAACCTAATTTTCGGAGAATTGGCGATTCCAACAAGGAAAGTAATAAGCGTAAATAATAAACATCTAAGTTTGATAGGAAATTGGGCGCTCAAGCAATTAAACTTTAGTATACACCACGAGGAACTCAATAATCTAGCGGAAAATTTATTAAAACTGAAAGTGGATACTACTGTACCACTATTAATAATTAAAACAAATTACATGATGTATGTAATAGCAGCCATCATATTAGTATTAGTTGTTTCAGTCATTGCATTAATAGCGTTGTACTGTAGACTGTATAAATCCATAAGAAAATATAAAGTAGAAAACAATGAACCATAATAATAATAATAATAATAATAATAATAATAACAATAATAATAATAAAATCATTTAGTGTCATATTGTATAAAAATGTTTTAATATTCCGTGCACTAGAACGGAAAAATCTAGAAAAGGTTGTAAACCACGTTGTAAACAATAGAATTAAGTATTGGTTATTTTGAAAAAAAAAGATGAAGTCGAATGTAAACAAACATGTAAATGTGTCAAAGTGTATACAAATCATGCATTCCATACTCACCAAACAGCCATCACCAATAGTAAACACCATCACCAAATGAAGGTATGAAGTCAAGTAAATAAAGTCTATACTCTATAATAGTCCATAATAGATCATACTACCCAAACCGAATAGGTTGTATTGTAATACGGTACCAAACGATGTCAAATTTCCGTATTAAGTGTGAAAGAAATGAAGGAAAATTGTGAAGTAAAGATAGGAAATAGATGAGAATAGATAACCTAGACGAATCTAGGATAGTAACATCAAACAAGGATAGATAAAGTCAAAAACATTCAAACATTCAAGAAGGGATAAGGAAAATAAATGTAGAAAGTGATAATATTAGTAATAATAACAATAGAAATAGTTAATAATAGATAAGAATAGACAAAATAGTAATAAATTACTATTATGGTAGTAGTAGATATATATATGCATAATTACTACAAGTGTTTCTATAAAATAATGAATAATGAATTTTATATAGTATGTACATGATAAATTAAAGGGTTAAAATATGCGAATAAGCTTAGATGAATCTAGAAATAGTTCACAAAGAGTATTGAAGAATGTTTAGTTTATGTAGTAATAACATATTTACTCATTATTTTTAAAATCCAAAAATTTTTGTAAGTTTTAGAAAAGAAAAGAAAAGAAAATAATATATTTTATTATAATTAGTAATAATCAATCAATATTGATTGAAAAGAATCATTAGAATTATTTATTTTATCGTGGAATGTAATTTACAAACGCTACGAGCAATGCTCATATATTATTCAGTATGGATTTACGTCAAACAGCTTTTGGACGTTCTGAGCAGCAAGAGGTAAGAATGTGAACAAGAGACCCGCGCGAGAGAGTACAGACAAGACCCTGTGAAGGCTAGGTTAGTCTCCACTCCAGGTCTCAGGGAACACTGCAGACGAAATACGAACGGTTCCGAGTGAACTCGGACGAACACGAAGGATTCATTGTCTATCCCGCCACGCAGAAAGCCTTGCTGGCTTCCCGTTCAGCTCAGTCCGAGCGTAAATCTATGAAATATATTTTTAAAAATTATAGAAAAATTAGTATTTAATAAAATTAATGATATTTAATCACGTAGATGATTAAAATAAAGTCTAAACTACATAAATACGTATGAAATAAGTAATAAAAGTTTAAATATAGAGAGATATAGCGAGTGTAACTTAGTGCTATATTTATGGTAGAAAAAGAGTGAAAACACGAGTTTTTAAGTGTGAAACAGAGTCTCCTAGTTATGGTTAGAAGGAATTCACACATAGTTAAAGTTTTAACGGTCATGCACGGGAATTACTGAGAAAGTAGCAAGTGTGCTCGACACAGAAAGAACAAAATGAGACTGCTTCAAAAATATGCGAATTTTAGGACGCAAAAAGTGTAAGCAGACACAAGATAGGAATATTAATTATTTAATTAACTATAATAAATGTAATTTTCTACGAATTTTAAGTAGGCCTATCCCGACTTTATCTATTTCTCGTCTATTTCAGATAATATCCAAAAACGAAGGAAATGGACATCAATACAATATTATTATTAATATCAGCGTTAGTTTTAGGAAGTGTATTAGTTGTAATAGTAATTATCACGTGTTATATTTTGATAAGATTAAATAGGTTAGAGAGAAAATACGAAAATAGTGTAAGAAATAGTAAAAATAATGTAAGATCAAACATAGGTTTAGAAGTAAGTGGTAGAGATGAGTCTGAGACTTACGCACTTTCACAAGTTTCACCACTCTACGCCACAATTTTAAATAAGAGCAAATCAACACTCAAAACTATGCCACAAAGCACTGATATCACTATTCGTAATAATTTGCCAGATCGTAGTAAAGCAGGTTGTAGTGAGAGCACTGAAACTGAGTGGGAAAACACACACTTGTACCACATCACTACAGAAGATGAGAAACACACTAATACATTAATGGGACACTATGAAACCACGAAAACCGACGTTTTTCTCGAAAATTCCGACAAACACGGAAAAACCGAGTGCCCGAAAAACATGAAAAGTGAGTTTTTTATCCATGCGATGTAATTGTGCTATAAAACACAGTGTTTTAAAACAAATAACAAAATATTTGGTAGTGAATATTAACATCCAGTGTTATCCGTACAAGAGTGACGCGCAAACAGAAATTGCTGGAGCGGATGTAAGATTAACCTTGGTCGAAAAATGATGAACCAGCAGTTACCAAGTTGGAACTTTCAGCAGCATAGCCAACGCCCTACAGCAAGATTTTATGTCCGTCAACTCTAAAATATCAGTGATTAAATTTTAGGATGAAAATAAAACAATTATATTTTCAGTTTTTTAGTGCTACGGAAAAATATCAACTTACTATGTTTTAATAATATGTTAAGAGTTTTTGTTCTTAGATTTCCAATCTGATACCAGTGGAAACAGATGATGATTAACCAGTACTAATACGGCCAATAAATACGTCAGTTGGCACGTATGGACAGAGAGAGTAGTGGAAATTTTTGTAACATGAAACCATAAAAGGGCTGTTGCGAAGGAAGATTAACCAAGAGTACTTGTAAATGAACATATATATAATTTTGCACAAGCACTCTTGTGCAAATGTGATGAGCAAGTAATTCATTGAAAACTCACTAGATGTCGTGAGCATATACTTTGCCAGTTACATTTTGAAGTTTTGTATTCTATAATTATATGAATTAAGTAAATGATTAAAGATTGAAATATATATATATTATTAATAGTTTAGGTGAAGGAATATCAATTATTGTTTATATTATTATTTTGCACAATTATACATGTTTTATTTAATTTCAAATTTACATTTATCGTTTACTACTAATTTATTTTGTATGTTGTACAGGGTGTTCATGGAAAATCGCCCTCTTACGAGGTCTACTTTGGTTTGCGAAGCAACCAAGATTTTGAGGGGGGCCATGTGGCAACACTCGTTTTTCGAGTTGATTATTTTGTATATTTTCAATTTTGTTTTAATGTTTACGTTATAAAAGCCATATATTAAGGTTAAGGTAATTAAATGTTGTGTATGAAATATAATGCAAGCTGCACAATGTTGTTAATTCCAGTGTCAGCAGTCTGTTGTAAATAAATGTGAATAAGAATGTCTTCGTTGAGAGTCTGGCAATGTAGGAAGGAAATGTAGACAATGCGTCTATTCTTGCATTAGCCAGATTCTATAAATTGTACAAAGAGAATCTGTAAGATTTCACGAATTTCACGAAATCACGGATATGCGGAAATTGCTTAGAATCGAGAAATCAGAGTGTGTCGAGAGTTGCAGTTTTTGAGTCTTGACACATAGAAGGAATTTGTCTTTCCATGTGAAAAGGGGTCGCACGTGTCACAAGCAGACGACAAGCAGACGACAAGCAGACGACGGAGGTTGGACCCAGCTCAACAAAACCAGAGGATGAGAGAGGTTCAGGATCGAGTCCTTGCGGGACAGTTGATCAAGTCTTTAGGGTCGAGTTTTGGATCAAGTCCTAGAGATCAAGTCTTCGAGATCGAGTCTCAGTGATCGAGTCTTAGAGATCAGACTTTGAATACCGTTTAAATCGAGTTCTTGGTAAACTACGTTTAAAGTCGCCAGACAGCCAGATGACAGCGAACGGAAATACAGCGTAAAACTACATTATTTTAACAACGCAGAACGTCACGTCCAGAGAAGCTATTGAGAGGATTCATACCTCAATGCTCGTCCTCGTAGTCCAGCAATCAGGAGTATCATCATAGAGGAGCCAGGTTCGACGCCAGATCATCGTTGGAACAACACCAGATTTCCAGGTATGTGTTACACCGACTCAGGGCTCAAAGGCTCAATACTCGACCGTTGTTATACTCGTCTGGCAAATCGTTCCTAATATCCGTCATTAAATGCTTTACGAAATCTTACAGTAAACTCTTAATTCTGAGAAATACAGTGATATCAAATTAATGAAGTTAACGTATTCTTATTTGTTTTTATCCCCATTAAGAAACCTCTCGCAAATGAATATTAGTTTTATCCCACTCATTTTAGATGGTGAGTGGAAGGCATCCAGTTGCACTCAAAATTGCATCCCCAACTAGGCACTGAGTGGCTGGGTTGACAATACATATTCGTGTACGAAGTACTACCAACAATTAAGGAACACAAATAAATTTCAAAAGAATTTTGATAGACAGACTATAATACAAAAATTAAAGATGATCTTGTTGTAATCAGACCGAAATCCTCTAACTTCTCATAATATATTATAGTTAAAGGAATTAACATATTTTGTCTCATCTTTCAACTGAGATAGAAGAGATACGAAATATAAAAAAGTTATGCAAAATATATTATTAAGAGGTTCATTTTATACTGTAGATGAATTCATGTTGTTAGATTTAAATGACCTTACATGAAGCAATTTTGCTGTATGTAATACATTGACGTGCTTCGTATCTTGTATCATTATGTACAAAATACATCGAACAGAATAAATGAATTGAATTAAATTGCTACATTGTCTTTAAATATAAATATTTTATTGTAACCAGGAGCAGAAATGGATTTTCAGAACTAAATTAATTGTCATTAATACATACAGTCTGTTAAGGATGCTTCACAATACCACGATTCTAGGAAGGTAGGAGAGCATGCAAACTGTCGTGGGCAACCTTTTTAAAATCGCCAGCGTTTGATACAGAAGAAATAACAACTAAACAAAATCAAGATTAATGATTACCGCAATATACTATCTGAAATTCTCTTGAATATAAATGTTTAAAAAATACACGCATATTATATTCATGAAATCTCAACATTAAGATCTAGTGCAGAGGTCGGCAAACTACCCAACCGGACAAAAAGAGGATAGGGGAAGTACATCCCTTTTTTTATTTTTATTTTTTATCTGGCACGCGAGATTCATTTTTAGTGTTTGGTGCCACTTACCTGTGCCAGTTATTTACAATCTGGGCCTACAAAATAAGTTTGCTGACCTCTGATTAGGGAATTATGTTCTAATAAGGTACGAAACAAAGAAAACATGTAAAGTCCTTTCTGTCTTCATATCTTTGCGTAATTCTAATCACTTTTTCTTCCATTTTCCTTGAACTTAAACTCAGGGGACTCCGTTCCCTCGCGTCCCTCCTCATTTTCACTTCTGATTGTAGCACAAGAGACAAACCTAGGGGAAAGTTCCAATCTGATTTATGAGTTATTTCTTGTTCTAATTTTCTTCAGAAGTTTTTCGGGGCTGCAATATTACCATAGAATCTGATAAAACATGTAAAATTAACTCGTAATTTTTATCATATGGAATGACCAAAATGCTCATTTTCTCCAAGATAAAAGGACACCATACAAATTTTAAAGACCCCTAACAAAGAATCTCTGATTTATCTGGAAATTTGTTAGAAATTGAATGTTGAACATGCAGTTTGCACAACACACTAGTAAAAAGGTTTGTGTTCGAAGCTCCACATATTCTTATGAAAGAGACAAAGTTAAATTTAAATAATGGAAATCTTAATAAACACTGATACCATATTACTCACTGATACGACTATAGTGAAAAGCAGTTCATTATTCGATCCTCATTTAAGTGCAATCTTAATCATCATAGTCTTAACCTTTCTTATTTATGAACCAGTAGTTTCATATTAGTTTCTAATTGACGGGAAGAATATTAGACCACAAGGACACCAAAAATTTTTGTTTCTGAAACAAAGGTAGGGAGCCTGCTGTAAAAGAAGAGGCATTCGCTCTGAAATTTCAAATTACCAGGCAATGAAGGTGAAAAAATCATCAAATATAATCGATTTATTTATTTATTGTGGATTTTCTTGATTTTAAAAATGTTTCTAAAGTGAGCTCTGAATCGCTTGTTTTCTTAAGGAATTCGAGCTTGGGTCTCTCATAACGAAAGCGGGTACGCTGATTACGTCAATGTTTATTGCACTTTCGTAAAAGAGCGGTACTTGATCAACTAAGAAAGAAGGGAAGGTGTGGTAATAATTTGGTTGTGACTCCTAAATATAATTTATTATCACGTTTAATTGTAATCCTAAATGACCAGAAATACTGTGAGCTTCAGTGGATTTCTAGAAAATCAAAAAAACATACTGGCCAGACCTTATTTTCCATTCATTCACTCCTGTGGTTGCGATTGATCCAATCTAGAAAAATAAGTGTCTTTACTTAGTTTTCCAGTGAATTTCTGTTCACATTTCTTACTGAATACAATAAACATTATCACATTACATTCACAATTTACAATACAAGCATGTTTGGTAACCGTGCCTTTAAGTAGAGGAAAAGACAGAATTACAAAAGAAAAAGTAAGGCAAAGAACTGAAAACTAACTGTGTATCGTCCAATCATGTTGAAAAGCACTGTAAGCTTATAGTGTTGCCAGGTTGAAAGTAGAATTAGTTTATTGGAGAAAGATAAGATTAAAGGGGCCAGGTTAATCAGTAAGAGTATAGGCAAGAGAAGAAATAATGCCGAAAAGAAGTCAAATAGTATTCACACTTTCACCATAACTCTCTTCATATTGTGCACATTGTCTTCACATGTTATAATGTTACTCTTTTGTGATAATGTTACAAGTTTTTGATCTTAATTGCTCTATTTGCCTTTTTTCTATTGAAAGAAAACATAACAACTCCACTGGCAGTGATCATGTGACAAAAAAGTACTTTGTTCAACAGTAGGTCTTGCCATTGGTGCGAATTTTTGGCTTGACAAACAAATTACTGCCTCTTGGACTGTTAATTGTACGCCCCTTTTGCAGATTTCTTCTAGTATAGGCCCTTTGAATCCCCAATTACGGTTAGCAACATCTTTATCGCGGAAGTTTGAGCCTTAAATTGCTTTTTTCATTAGTTATCCTGGGTACTTCCGCTTTGAAACAAACGCTTTGGATTCTAACTCAGTATGAGAACTCATATTCTTGTGACTATTCTGCTCAAAACATCGTTATTGTAGCAGTAGAGTTAGTTGTTGGCGTTTATACACCTTGTGTTACGTTTGTATGGCCTCTTTTTAAAATTTCTGTTCTCTCGTGAATTTTAACCCTTAACTCACATTCAAGCGAAAGAACTCTGCGCACAATTTAACCCTTTCACTGTGGAAGGCGACGGAAAGAAATTTCCCTAACCTGCGAATGTCGATTATAGTCGACGTGTTAAAATTTGTCTGTATCTTGGTTTTGTTTTAGTTAACTATAGTCGCCAAAGTTTTTCTGTGAGATTTCTATTGTTTATCGAAAACAATAAAACACAAAAAATTGAACGGTACAACTTTGGCGACTATTCTCGACAAAGCCAAGATACGGACAAACAAATTTTAACCTGTCGACTATAGTCGACATTCGCATGTTAAGGAAATTTGGTTTCTATCGACAAAAGTCGACTTCCTCTGTGAAAGGGTTAAAGAGACTTATGTCGAAAATGTGGATAATTTCTAACTTATCCTCGAAACTGAATAGGGGATTTATATTCTTATAATTATGCAAAAAAAATAATAATAATAAATAAATAAATAAATAAATAAAAATAGTGTGTTATAAAATATAAAATATGAATTAATGAAAAATACAAACAAGAAATTATGAATAATAATCAAAAGAGAAATGACAACAAAGAGATAATACCGAATGAAAAGTATGTAGAAAAATATTAAAAAATAAAAAAAGGAAATTGATGAAGGTAACAAAAAATAACGGAAAATGATTAAGATCAGGTGTGGGGTTCGCAGATAGACTGGTGATGCAAATTGTCTTACCTTTTTCTGAAAGAGAAGCAAAAGTTTTGAAGATTAAGCGGAGTGGTTCTATAAATTGTTATAATGTACTGTGTGTTCTAGGACAGATAGGTTGAGAATTTGAGAGCTACAGAGTATCGGTAATCGTTGATGGAGATCAAAAGAAGAGTTAGAGTTTCTCCAACATAGAATGCTGTCGGTAGTTACATTTAACATAAATGAGGTTGAAATACTCAGAATTACCATATGATAATAATTGTGTGTTATTTCTATGAGAGATATTGGAAGATCAAGTTGGTGTCGAATACAATACAGTCTGGTGTGTACAAAGCAATCAGGCAAATTTAACTTGTGACTTGCTCTTTAAAACTATGGAAATAGTCCCAGTACCAATTAACCGTGGGTCCACATGAGAAAAGTCAGTGTTGGGTAAGTTACTTGTAAAATTGTAATGCGTTACAAGTTACTTTACTTTCCCTTAAAATGTAGCGCGTTACTTGCCCCATAAAAGTAACTGCTACCCTATTTCAAAAGTAACGCAAATAACGCGTTACTTTTAGCTCCGAAACTTTGCTATATATATATATATATATATATATATATATAAAGAGGGTTGATTAATTCGTGTGTCAATTTCATTTGTTCATTGTGCAAAAGTGGTATGAGGTAAAGCCGTGAAATTTGGTGTAACTTTAGACGACGGACATAAGTTTGGTTTCACCATAGAAGCATGTCACTTGTACAGCGGGGGACACTTCTAAATGGTACACCTTAGCCGTAAATCTCCATATGGCTGTACCATTTAGAAGTGTCCCCCGCTGTACTAAAGATTAAAGAGATATAGGGTCAAAGGTCAAATTTCGATTTTTTTCGTTATGGGACTGCAATGGTAAATTCTGAAAGAGCATGAAAAAACGTAAATGGAAGTGATAAAAAAAAAAAAGTTGTATTGTATGAGTCTATGTCGCAGGCCGACCAAATATGCGTCAATCAAGTGTCAAGGTCAGAGGTTACGGTCAGATCAAGGTCCCAGGTCATCTTGAGAACCCATTTGAATACACTGAAAACAATGTCCGTACCTCATCATGTCAAATGGGTTCTCAAGGTGACCTGTGACCTTGTAACTGAAACGAACATAAAATAAACTTAATTCGGTATACAAATTATTTCACATCAAGATTTTATTCAATTTTTCAGTAGTTTATCTCTAACATTCTGAGTCGCAATACGTAAAAGGTGCCACAGTTCACATCCTTAAGACATGTTTGGTCATATATTAGGTAAAAAAAAAAAAAAAAAAAAATGCAAAAGGATGCATAAGGTTGCTCTTAAGAAAGAATATTAGTGTTCTACATCACAACTCCTTTTTGAGAATCACCTTATTAGCTGATTTGTCTTATATACATAATTCTATACTATATGCAATAGTATCATATATACTTGTATTTTCATATTTATATTGTCAATGTAAATAGCAGCAATACAAAATATCAATATCGATATTGAAAAACTTGTATGCATTTTTGTAGTTTCAACAGTGATGCCCCCCCTTATGTCCATGACGCCCCCCCAATTGTCTATCCGTAGGTGTTCTTCCATGAAAAATCTTCTTTTCGATTAATTTTTACACCTCCTCAATCATATTTATATAGATTTTTATCCCCCCAAATATTTCAATGACGCAGTTTGCGTCATAGCCCCCCTCTGTGGGCACCCCTGGTTTCAATCAAATCAAAAGGTCAGATAATCGGGGATAAAGGCTATCTTATGCATCCTTTTGCATTATTTGCTTAATATATGGCCAAACTTGTCTTGAGAATGTGAACTGTGACACCTTTTACGTACTGCAAGCAGTGACGATGTTAACGGGTAGGCCGGATAGGCACGGGCTTACCTTAAAATTCTGAAAAATATATAAACACTAAAAGATACAATAAAGAGTAAATATATATTTTCCACTTTTTACATTAATGGTAAATAATTATTTAAAAAGCAGTATCAACCACTACTGTAAAAGTAATTTCCTATTGTCATTAATCAATCAAATGTGCATATGTATCCATACGCGAGGGAGCGGGCCTACTCAAAATTAAAATCATAAAGCCAGCGGCGTAGCGAGCATTACAAGATTGGGGGGGCTTGAAACTTGAAATTGCCAAGTCTTGATTAAAGAAATGCCGTCTTGGTAAAAAAAAAAAAAAAAAAAAAGAAAAGAAAGAAAAAAAGAAATGCCAAGTGTTTAGAAAATCTTAGTCTCACTTTTACCAACCCTGCGGAAAACTTTACAGCAACCTTATTTTCAAATTCGTCCCATTCCGTGCCCCATCTGAGATACGAATACGAACAGCCCCCGGTTCCGAGTAAAATTTCACACCTCAACTCAGAATCATTATCATTTCCCACGATGCAGAACTGTTAATTTGACAACTTATGGCTAGTTTAGTTAATCTGCGCCAGTCAATCCTCACCAGAAATGCGCAGTTTTCTTCTCTTCTGTCCTCCAGTCTCCTCCCACTTCGATTTCATAATTTCGCACTCTGATGAAAAGTATTAAATACCGGCAAGAAAAATACAAATATAAAACCTCCCTTTTAGGCGCCTTTCCAACCACAAGCCCGGGGCACGTGCCTTGCTTGCTCCTCCATGAGCTACATAAGTAACATACAATGGTTACTTATAAATACTATAAAGAAAGGAAAAATTGCAATTTTGTTTTACTTTCCGAAAGAAGCAACTACTTCATTAAAAATAAAGTAGGAAAGGCATTATAGGCAACACATTTGTATGAAAATGAAGTGAAACACACACCGGTCTATTTTTTCACCCAACAGACGTATTGTTTGGCCTCCCAAAATGTAACTTTTGGAATCATGCACTTAGGCTCATAGCGGAAGCGACAGGATGACTTGACTCATCCATTGTACGAGTCAAGCTCGTAGCTTTCGTCCATCGAACTACATTTCCAGACACCTACTGTGCCCCCCTGTGCCGTGCCATGGAAAATCAGCACCCAGGGCGAGAGTATACGACGTCGGCCTCGTACATATGAGTTAGCGCGACAGGTTATCCGCGAAGCGCCACCATGGTTGGCGCGAAGCGTTAAAAAAATTTCAAAAATAAACCCTGCTTTTCCTTGATTTTTAACACCTTTTATAATTTTTCTCCTTTCATTTTATATATGTGCACATATATTTTCTAATATGAGAAACATTATAGGACCACTTCCTGAAGCAGAAAAAGGATTTAAGTAAGCCTACATACTAGTAATATTCCAAGTAATTTTTCCTTTCTCTCTTTTTCTTTCATTCTCTTTTTCATTTTTCTCCCCAATTTTGCGCCCCCTTTCTTCGGCGCCCGGGGCTATCGCCCTCCGTTATGCAAGGTACTGATGATGCCATTCCCAAAACACACTTTTGTTCAGTTCTCCCTACTCGAAAAGCCCTGTAAATAGAAAGTCTTACTGCAAAACAGAACTGAAATAAGTTATTCTTGTCCTCTGTATTAATATGAGTACCTTTGTTTCAAAGCGAAAGGTTTATTCATACACAAAGCATACACGGTTACACAATACAAAGTATATTCACTCTGGTGTCAAAATTTACTTGCCTTTGAAATTTTACTATTAGAAAAAAAACTTAAATTTGTCAAATTTACATACTATACATAGTAAAAAGTTTATACTAATAAACTTGCCATGTTTTCTTGGTGGGAATACGGGACATCTTAGATCCCCTTCCCCCCAAACTTTCCAACACAATCCAATAAACTGTACCTCTGGTTATGAATGACAGTATAATAGGCCGCGGTGGCACAGTGGTATAGCGTTTACTTCTGGTGCATGGGGTCCTTGGTTCGATCCCAGCTCACTTCAAGTGAGCTTTGTAGTGGAAAAACACCGTGTGCGTGGGTTTCTCGGGTTCTCCCGTTTCCTCCCACTTTTTTCATTCATTTCTTATCATCACCGTCTCCTTTAGCCTAGCCGACATTTATTTTTTCAACAGTATAATAGGCTGAAGTTCAACAGTATAATAGGCGGAGACTTTTCTCTCGTCGTTCCCTGCAACTAACTTTACGGACTGAAGATGTTTACAATCCAACTAAAAAAAAAAAAAAGCCTTAAATCTTAAGATAATGTCTTATAAAAATGCTTTACAGAAAAACAATATGCAAACGGTTTAAATCAGTGATACAATTTACATTCAATATTCTTCGCGCGTTTAGCAATATTTATTTACGTGGTAGTATTTGCCAAAATTACGTTTGTCAGTTTAATCTGATGAAAAGTTGATTTTTCTCCTTGTGTCGTGTATAATTGTCAGGGCCAGATTTACATATTTCTAAGCCCTGGACCAAACAATTCTGTGCCCATAACCTCTCAAAAATATTATAATTCCTTTTACTTTATTTAACGTCTCTCTGAAAAAAAAAAAAAAAAAAAAGACACTCATCTTTCCTGTGCTTGTACATGTAGAAACCAAGGATGTTATAAATAGAGGATCTGTCCATATGTATCTTCATCCTATTAAATCTATGAAACCAAAAAACAACCGAGCATCGGCACGTCTGATTGGCTACTCTCGTTTCCGCCATCATCTGATTGGCTACTTTCGTTTCCGCCATGATTGTTGGCTCAAAACATTGCGATCCTATTGGGCGGAGTGGGCAGAGTAGGGGTGGCGAAATTGTGACGTATGGCTTCAAGATTTTGTCCTCTATTTTATAAGATCCTTGGTAGAAACACTCAAAGCCATTTTACCTTTTTTTTATGTTGGAAA
Source organism: Thermobia domestica (assembly GCF_964235325.1). Classification (NCBI taxonomy): domain Eukaryota; kingdom Metazoa; phylum Arthropoda; class Insecta; order Zygentoma; family Lepismatidae; genus Thermobia; species Thermobia domestica. Next base: position 154,046,692 of record NC_137456.1, on the reverse strand, counting down.
GTGTCCGAGTTTCCACCGGTACAATGGAAAAAGCAGTGTTACAAATTTCGCTCGCTATCAAGTCGGACAGGGTATTGTGATAACTTGATCAAAACTGTTACATGCTACACTTTATTGTTCATTCGAATTATCCCAGCCAATGTCAGAATTTTTGCTTTTTTACTTTTCGAATAAGCTTATATTGATAGCAGAAATAGGATGGAATTAAAATATAGGACATTTGCCTGTCCCGACTAAATTTATTGGAACGCGGGATTCTCGGGCCCAAAATCGGGACTGTCCTGTTTTTTTACAGGACGTATGGCAGGCTTAATACTAACCAATCACTGCCTTGTTATTGTTTTAATAATATCAATTCTGTGAGTCACTACCTTTTGCCTTGTATACGCTCTTGTAATGCTTTTGCGTCAATGCTCTACTTGCCACCGAAACGCCTCTTCTGTCTGTCTTTGCATGCCAACTCTATTCTGTTTTTGTCAGTGGTACAATTTCCGATTTTTATTAAAGATTCTTCAAAATGTTTATGAATATCAAATGAACAAAAGTGAAGTGTAATCACTTGCAACAAGTAAAGGAACTTTAAACGAATATATCAATTTATTTCAAGATTGGAAACTACACAAAACTTATGCCAAGTCTATACGAGAACTGATAATAATTTGCAGCAACTGGGTACCTAAGAAAATGTTAAACTGAATAAGTCAATTGAACAAAACGGCATTCTTCAAATTGCCAATATGTATTTTAATTTGCCAACTTGTCAAGAGATTGGTAACTTTGGGGGGGAGGATCCCCCTTTATCCCCTCCTTAACTACGCCGCTGCCTAAAGCCGTCTCTGACTGCGAGCCTTAGCATGTTGGAGGTGAACTACTGGAAAACTGAATAAAATTTTGTTGTGAAATGACTTGATACTAGACCAAAGTAAGTTTGTTTTACCTTCGTTTCAGCTACAATGTCAAACGATTTTCTTGCAACTGAGTCAATCAATTTTCCATTTCTCTGAAGGTAACTTCTTTTTTTTAAATTACATTCATTTTTACTGAAATAGATGTGAATAACACTGTTAATAACAGAACTGTATCTATTCATTTTTTCGAGAAGAACAAGTAGAATAACATAAAAAAAATATGATAAAACTTAAATAAATAGTTATTCTTCTTTCAGAATGTTACAATTACTAAAGAATAATTCTCTTGAAGAAATCCCTCCCTGGACAGAATTCCTCGTCTCAAAAGATTAAACAGAACGGGAATTTCCGTTCTGCCTAAGGATAAGATCATTTAAACTATTTTCTACAAAGTGCTGGAGAGTCTTTAGGCAGAACAGGAAGACACGATTAAAAATCTTGCTACTTTGGTTTTAGAAGATTTTTAATTCTTGCTTTTATGTACCAATTGAATAAAACAACTTACTTTCGACAAGATAAATTTTCAAGCAAAGCACGCAACGCAAGATTGAATGGAAATCAACCTTTACAGGACTATGATCGTCACAACAACGTTTGATCAATCGATTGCCAACGATTTCATTTCTACGTCACACCAAGCATGAGAAAATCGACGCTAATTGGCTCTGCCCGAGGAAGGAAATCCAATGCAATCGTCCATTGCATCAAGGAATTTTAAAGTTTGTATTTTAAAAAAACGCTAATTAAAAAGACGATAATAGTATACTACCTTATAGCAAGATTGCACCCCCAAGATTTTTTTAACACCTATCTAAGTTCAAAATTCTGGATAAATCACTGGTCTCTGTTTTGATCGGTTGTCTCGTTAGCTAAAGGCTAACCAAATAAAACTATTAAAATATAAACATGCCAATGCAAGGCTATGTGTTAAATAAAATATTAGCTTTCTTTTTTCTCAAATAAACCTCTTTAAAAACATTTAAAATATGGTTGCTTACTCACGTGTACTGCTTGCCAGGGGGGGGATCCAGGACCGACTTCCGGGGGGGCGGGGGGTTATCATACTGCTATTTTTAAGGGCTCCAAACTTTGGGATGGGTTTTATTTATACATATAAAATAAGAAAGTTTCCTTTTCGGGAGGGCGATCGTCCCGATCCCCCCTTGGATCCGCCCCTGCTGCTTGCTAATGTTCACAGGCACCAAAGGCTTAATGTTACTTTAATTGATCGTTAACAACGCACTACTACTTATTAAAAAAACTTAAAATTAACTGTAAAAGTCCTTGGTTCAAACCCACCGGAAATCTTTTCTCTTCTTATTTGGCGCTGCCTCGCAGTCTTAATTTCACTCGCTGCTCGGTGCGGCTCGTTATGGTCCTTGGTTCGTTCTCGCTAACGACTGTCCTTGTTGTCTCCCTCTACGATTCTGGACTTGTAAGTTAAAAGTACCCCTTGGAGGTCGTCTAGTACTAACATCTCTTAAAACTTAAACACGTGCCGGCTCACCTTCTTTAACTTCGGGTGCTAATAAGTACATCACCAGGGCTAGGCATCGGGTTCACTTGACAAATACACGGCACAAAGTAAGCAACATACACTCTTTAAAAAATAAACAAAATGAACGAGTAAACTTTTTAAAACTTAGTTTTTTATATTAATGAGCATCCGTGTTTACTCCGTTAAATATTTAATTTTAAACTGATAAAAGTATGTTTTTGTGTGACATCCGTGTGCTTGTTTCTAAATTTAGGCTGGTTGTTTTCCTTAAATAGCTTGTCTATTCTAAAATCACAACACTGTCCAAATGTTTACTGTTTTCAATTTAAAAATGCTAGTTTCTTAATAATAACATTATTTTAAAATAAAGATATAATTAAGCCCATTCCGGCTGCATGTTTGCTACAGTTATCATTCGCTAAATACGGCTCCCCTGCGGATGATACTTTTCAGATAGTTTTCTTCATTTGAAATACCGAAGCAGATTGGTTGGTGACATTTTGATAGCATACTATGTAGCACATTTTAATAGCACCAAGATCAAATTGTCCCATGTTTTTATTGTGTCTTTGATTTTGCTCAGTTCAGTTGAATGTCTTTGTTCTCATGACGGCATTTTTCCTTTTTCTGGGATCAATCGTTAATACATAACATCCCTTGATCGTACTGAATCTTATTACGATATCAAATTTGCCAAATAATAAAAGATATGCCACCTGAACTGAGCCTTAGTAGTACCCTACTTTAGAGCATCTTCTTTCTTGTGGAAGAGCAGGAATTGCAGAATAACATTACTGTACTCAGCTGACCCCTTTCGTGTTTTAGACTTTCTATTCACATTTGCATGGAACGATGTAGTCCAAGCTTCTACTGAGAGTCTCACTACATGTATCCAGTTGATTTACCTCCTCAATCTGCTTCAAGAATATTTTGATGTGGTATCTCACAACGCTCTGTTACTGGTGAACACCTGCTACGATGAAGGACAGATCTAATGCTCAGTGGTGCATCCAACCCGGGGCCTAGGACCTCCCAGTTTTTTGAGTGACAAAAATAATTTAAGCTATTATTTATATATTTTTTGAAAGTTTATATTCACGTTTACGTGTATAGTAAACTCATGATATATCAATCATAGTCTGTGTTCTGGCTGCCCCCTCCCCCAGTTTTTACTTTAAGACCCGCCACTGTTAATACTACCAATAAAATATGAAATGAAATCTTTCAGTTTTACGTCCCACGATTATGCCGGTTAGGCTAAAGGAGACGGTGATAATGAGTGATGAATGAAATGGTGGAATGAAGAAAGTGGGAGGAAACGGGAGAACTCCGAGAAAACCCACGTGACCGGTGTTTGTCCACCACAAAGTTCACTTGGCGGGGGCTGGGAGCGAACCCGGGACCCCAAGCACCAGAGGTGAACGCTCTACCACTGAGCCACCGCGGCCCCTACTACCAATAAGTCTCATCAAGCCAGTTATCAACAATGCATGTGCAATAAATTAACTCAATATAGGGGTATATAATAATTTCTATACTATATTTCGGAATGCATGGAGAGGCCCGTATCCAGGGGGATCTAAGGGGTCGGCCCCCCTAAAAAATTTTGGATTGGCTACGGGCCTGTGCAGGGAGTATTTTATTTATTCCTTAATTATAAACTTATATTTTTCAATTCATTTTTTGTTCCTTTCCTATTATTTTATATGATTATACATGTATACGTTTGCATCTTTATTTGTTATTGTTTACATCACTTTTGCTCTTACCAACCAGTCTGTTCTATTAGTTCCACTAATGAGCACCTACCTCAAAATGGTCCAAAACTGCCTTAGAAGCTTCAACTCGTTTCTTATCATGATCTTATCGAGACAATGGCCAGCCTTGATTCGAGTTATCGAGATTCTGAAGGTGCTGTAGGAAAGACACTGCTATCTAAATGTTTGCGGTATATCAGTATTGACGTCCCTTGCAGATTTTTCCTAGAGAAACGAAACCTTCGTGACGTTCCGACACTCCATAGCTGTAAAACTTGCTTCAATCATCACTACCTTAAGCCTGAAAAAAAGTGTTACATTAATTATAAGAAACTATATTTTCACTATTACATACTAAGTTGTCATATTAACCTATATATGCAAAGTTTTATGTGGACGGTAGGGGGCAAAGCCAAGAGCTTTTCAGCACTTCTTGTATGTATATTAGGAAGTCTCCTTTTTCTTCATAAAAGACAAGTGGCTCATAATCTGTGCACGTAGGTACAGTACATTCAATGATATTGCAGCATTTAACTTATTACGATACAAATGTTTCCCGCCCTTTGCATTTAGTAGACATGTATAACTTTTGGATCTGTAACGTAATTTCTGACAAATTATGTGCATTCGTTTCAAGTTCGTAACTTATTGACAGTGTTACAACAACGACTTATCAATGAAATCGGCTTTCTTTAGATTTTCAAAACTTTCGTTGATATTTCTTTCTTTTCCTTTCTTTTTAAACAGATGGCAAATGAGAAACGCATGTAAAAAATGTTCTGAATATGTGGTTCATAAGCTTTCAAAAAATTTTGGAACTAATTCTAAAATATTTCAAAATGAATTTGAAGTTTAACGTCTCTTAGTTATGCTCTGTAAAGTAAATTAGAGGGATTATAAATGCAAATGAAGAACGATGAAGTAAAGAAAGTAGAAGAAACAAGAGAAACATGAAAAAAACTCTCGGACACATGCTATCATCAGGAGTAGGGTAGAGCAGGGTCAAGTTGCGCTCTCAAGTTTACGAAACATGCTTTTTAATAAATTATATACGAGGTTAAATCAATAAGTATGTGCACTTGTTTTTAATCGTCTGTAGATTAGCTGTACGGTCTTCTGCGCTAACAAACCGATAGACGACCCTGTATCTGCACAGGGGCGGATCCAGGGGGCGATCGGGGTGATCTCCCCCTCCAGAAAAGGAAACTTTCTTAATTTGTATTTAAATAAAACCCACCCCAAAGTTTGGAGCTCTTTAAAGTAGCTCTAAGTAGCAGAATTACAACCCACCGCCCCCAACCAGAAGTCCGTCCTGGTTCCGCCCCTGTATCTGCACTTGTTGCAAGTTTCAGCGTTTTATCACTTCAGTTCGATTTGCGTTGTTGCGAAGTAAGTATGACTGCGCCACTATCCGTTTGAACCACAGAACAACGTCCAATAATCCTACTTTTTGTGCTCTGAAGATGTAGTACCAGGAACTGCAATCTATATAATAGAAGATTTTGAGCACAACACTGGACAAATGTTTTACCATAATGAACTGCTTACCAATGGATTTAAAAGCAGTGTTGCCTACGAGGGGAGAAATTTCTCATTAAATTCAAGACAAGACAATCCTCGAATCGTTTCGGAGATTACAACCGAGATGACACGAGATATTTCTGGTTTCTATTAAGCAACACTACTTCACCCAAGTTTTAGATCTCAAACATTGTTTTACTGTTGTATGGTTCATAGTAGTAAATGAATAAAGTGATTGCACGAACACAATGAAGAGTATTTGAGTTGATTTTGGGTTTAGCAGCAAGGCTATATTAGACGGGACCTACTGATTAACGTGGAATCCGAAAGACATGAGGAATTGAACCCGAGTCTCTCACGCCAAAGTCGAGTACGCTACCCGCTTAGCCACGAAGAAGCTCTTGAAGAGCATTTATTAATGTTTAAAGATATTCAAGTCATTGCACAACATACCGCAAAAGTGCTCAAACATTGTCTAACTTGTTGTTCATCAATGTTAATTTCCCACCGCTAGACAAGCTCAAAGTAGACCAGTTATTTATTTCTTGGCTGAAGGATGGACATCATTCCACTGCGGATGATTTACCGCCAAAAAGTTACCAACTGGAAATAAATCCGATTTCAGATTTGTTTTAAGGTGGAAAATTACGTGTTACGGAAAATGTATACTTGTATTACTAATGGCTTATTTGTGTTATTCAATTTTGTACCTAATTTTTAGTAAGTCTCTTCTTTGCTTTAGGTAAACTACTTTGAATAAATATTCATAATAATTGCAATTATGCATATTTGTAACTTAAATTTAACATGGTGTTTTAGTGATTACACAAATTACAATTATGAGCATACTTTATGGAGATGCTCTCACAGAGGGTAACCGAGCACCTTTATACCCTATGAACAACTGATTTTTCAAGTCTTTTGTGAGAAAAATATTGTGAACTGAGAAACCATAATCTTTTAAATATTGTACAGGGGTATTTTCCTGCGAATAGAAGTTTCTTGTGGAATGCGTTCAGAAATTAACACTTGAAAGAATACTCTCTTAGTACAAGTATATTTTAGGCACACACTAATTTCCCCCCACCTCGAACTGTTTCAATTTCCTCACTAACAAACACTTTACCATTTTATATCGTAAAGGTCAGATCCACTGTTATTGTAACAAAGTGGTGCTTGAGCGATTGACTAGAAATTCAAACTCCGGTTAGTGATAATTTCACAGTCTTGTTTTATTACAAGTGTAAACTCCTTAGTCAGTTTAGAAGAGGCCGTGGATCGTGTTCAGAGTTGGTGACGATGGATTTTGGTGAGTCAGAGTAGGTCAAAGTGGATAAGAGTGGTTCCTGATGGGTGGTGGGTCAGAGTGGGCCACCGTGGGTGGTGGGTCATGGTGGGTCAGAGTGGGTCATGGTGGGTGGTGGGTCATGGTGGGTCGTGGGTCAGAGTGGGTCACGGTGGGTGGTGGGTCAGTGGGTCGTGGGTCAAGTTTTCACTGACCCACGCCAACTTTGCCTGTAGGTGAAATTAAGAAAAAAGATCAGGTCACAAATTTTGTAAATGAATTTACAAAAGAACATGAAAAATTCTATCCCAGAATTGAGATTCGATGAGAAACAATTATTCAAGAATCGAGACAGGCTTCTACAAAAATTTACGAGAACGCAGGGCGTCGATTTCTCTGTAAATTTGGGGGGCATTCAGATGCAGAAGGTATATATATATATATATATATATATATATATATATATATATATATATATGAAGATTTTAAGACAAATTGCACTCAAATTATTAAAAATATGGTATATTCATAAATACAATAGGGGGGCCACATGAGCTTTGGAGGGGCCCTCGGCCCCCCAGGATCAGCGCCCTTGCGAGAACGAGACCAAAAAACCTTATTTCTAGTCTCTTTGGCAACAGTATTTAAAAGTTCAAAAGCCTGCTTTGTCCAGGTCCCAACACTTTGTCGTGGTAGAACATTACCCCCATATTGTGCTAAAAGTGTTCTATGGATTTCAGCGCCTTTTATACCTTCAGACCAATAATAATAATAATAATAATAATAATAATAATAATAATAATAATAATAATAATAATAATAATAATAATAATAATAATAATAATAATAATAATAATAATATAGAAACGTTGTTCTGTGGTGCGAATGGACAGTAGCGCAACCTTGTTTACTTCGCAACAATCCAAAGCGAACTAAGATCACAACATTGAAACCTGCATCAAGCAAAGGCCATCTATCGGCATGTGAATCCAGAAAACCAATAGCCAACCTAAAGACTACTAGAACAAGAGTATATATACTTATTGACTTACCTTTTTTTAAGAAACTAATGAAAAACATGGAACTCCTATATCGGTGGACAATCTTCCGTCCTACCCTTGCAAAAATTGAAATAACTCTCTGGCAAGGGGTGGGTCATGGGGGTCCGGACCCTTCCCCCCGAAATTTAGACTTTTGTGTAAATTTAGCCTAATTTTAGGGGAAATTTTAAGAATTTTAATATAAAATACCCTCATATTGAGTTTGGACCCCTGCCCCAAAATAAATCCCTGCGTACACTACTGTCTACTGGGTATCAATAATCTAACCCATATGGACTGGGTTCAGATAAATTACGTCTTGTACCGGAGGTAAGCATTCTACCTTTTTTTTTTTTTTTTTTTTTTTTTTTTTTTTTTTTTTACTGTTGAATTGTACAGTACTTGACAGGGATTTGAGCACAAAAACATCGAGGACAGTTAAATACGACCATGCTCTTCAGAGGGACTCGAATCCCTTATGGACGTCGTGTCACGATCATCAATTTAATGCTTCAGAGTGCTCTATTCCAACACATTAGATAACTGATGCACCACGCCTTATCTAAAACATTTCAGACAATCAAATGTAGGTAATAAAGAAATAGGTACCTTAAGAGCTTCATTGATCTGAAACTTATTTTGGAGCCACTTGGCTTTCCAAAGACGCCACTACCAGTGAGCACATCAAAGCGAAGCAAGTAAATCGTCACTGACACAGATACTTAACTTTCTTTTTCAGTACCTAATAACCCTTTGTCATGTTTGTGTCTCAAGTTTCTCCTATTCGTGTTCTGGTGGCGGTGAAGCAATTGTGCTCTTGTGGATGCTGGCAGGCACTTATCTTCTAAGTCAAAGTTCACTTGTTCCCTTCTTGTTATCTTATTGAACCTGTCAGTCGTAAATATCAGCTATTTAACTCTTGTTGATTCTTGAATGAACACACTACACTATTACATGCGGTCATAATTTTAAATGGATGTTTCCCTCTAATTGTTTCGCTCGTGTATAACTAAATCAGTTTTCTGTCTCCTGTAAAATTAGAAGTTTAAAAACTGTTCCAAGAAAAGAATGCTTACTAAATAAACGTACGTATATAGCGTGTAAATATAATTGTCTTTTGGTGACATACAAAGAGATTTTGAAATACCGGTATGAAATCTACATATGCATTCTATGCATTTTATTATTTGTTTACTATACTTAAAAATGTATATACTTTACTTATACATAGGCGTAAAGGAAATAAAGAAGGAGCAGGCTCGAGACTCACTGTTCAGAATTGATGCGTTGACCGCGCATTACAAGTTCAATTTGCTCTATATGTTGTTCCAAATCTTTCGTAAGCTGTAGTGGCACCGAAAATTGCTTTAATATCGAAATACAGTCATCTACTATCCATTTCATAAAGATAGGCCCCTGACTTCGTGGTGCTGCCATGAAGTTCAGTCAAAACTTATATTGCATTGTCGTATCTCGTTGGAATTGCTGGAATGTTGTCTTTTCAATACTTAAGACATAAAAATTTTCTTTGTACTATGTAGTGAGAAAAAATTAAAAATTAATGAAAAAGTGCGTATTTTTTCGTACTTTTTTGGTAGATCAATGTTTATAGGACTATATCTCCAAAAAGAGATCACGTGAAATAATTTCCTGTGTACAATATGTAGATGCATCCATTAACTGTAAGTTGTGAAAAATTCAATTTTCATCACTTGATACTTTTTGTGTAATTAAAACAAATGTACGACGCTCTGATCTCCTTTACCATGGTAGGTAGAGAAACGTATAAAACACTGTTCGAAAATTTGGAAGTCTAGTGTTCCAAATATTTGAAACTATTAACAAAAAAGGTTTAGTTGGTAGAGTATTTATTTTTAATTTTTTTTTTTTTTTTTTTTTTTTATTTCAACATATTCTCTGCGTTAAGCGGTGAGCCATGTTGCAGCCCAATCTTTAAATTCCCCGCGCTTATATGAAGATACAGCATACAGTAAGTGGAAGTGCGGCACCGCTGTCGTACAGTGTTGCGTTCAGGAAGCCTGTAGCGCGAAGCCTACTTCATAAAGAATGTAATAGGAAAAAGTATTTATTATAATCTTTCACAACATCATAAAAATAATAATGCATTACACATCTCAATGTAATCAAAATAAAACGTTGAAGTAAAACATCCAAAAACTCATTACTTCATTCACTTTCGTAATGGGTTTGTTGACTCATCGTTGCTCCTGCTATCTTCCTGAACACATTAACAATGGCTCCATTTCTACCTCAAGATCTATCAGTATACACACTTTCCAGCTTAGGAACATGTTAAAGGTTAAAAAGAAATGTAGCCTTGGCAATTACATGTTCACCCGAGTTCTGCGATCAATTCCCCTGCCGAATGTACAGTAACACAGAATGGGTCCTCTGTTTTTTTTCAACGAAAGAAAACAATGCAATGAGTAACTGACGAGGGCTGTATTTGCGTCTAATCACGTCGCACTGATTACGTCTTCAACACTTCCCTTCGGTTCGTAGGCGTCAAAAACTTACACACGCATATATATACAGGTATATGGATATTCCTTTACGTGCGGCGGTATTACAAAAAGAAGAGGCAAAATTTTTAGCGATAATGAAACTGCAGAACTGATGAATGACTCCGACTCAGACGGTTATGAGTTAGTAATGAATAGTAATGACATTGATTCTTCTGTGCTCAGTGGCGTATTCGGGAGTGAACAAGTATTAACTCGGTTTCAAGTGAACCTGAGGCTGCGCCGGGAAAGAGAGAAAAAAACGTGTCGATCCTATTCAAAGACAGATTCTGATGTAGCTTGGAGCGATAAAATTCAAGTAAACGCAAAACCCCTGTTTAGTGGTGTCCCGGGAATTGATCAAAATGCTGGGCTATCTACAGAGTATTCCGCATATAAAGTGTTTCAGCTGTTTTTACCGATGAAGTTTTATAGTAAAAAAAAAAAAAAAAAAGTTGAGTTGATTTTGAATTGAACGTCCTTCAGCAGTGAGGCTATATGAGACGTGGACCTACTGATAAACGTGGAATCCAAACTACAAGTACGTAGCATCCGCAAGGTGAAATGAAGTTTTTAATAAATATTAGCGTTTATTGCAGGAATGCAAATAACCACTCTCCCGGGGCGTGTGGTTCATCGGTGCGGGCGAGTACCGTATTTAATATCATACGGAAGTTAAGTAAATTATTTTTATTATGTGGTGTGGGATAGTAACTTTTTTCTTGGGCGAGTAAACTTTTGTTGCTTATTTGCATCCCTGGTTTATTGCCTGATATATAAAGTTGGACTTTGTGTGGAAAAGTGCTTCGAAATGTACAACACTAAAGAGAAGTACTGGGACTCCTAGATCTGAAAACAGATTTTCTGTGAAGTGTAAACTCAATATTAGACCTACATATCAACTAAGGTTGTGTCGTACAATAAAGTTTGTGCTTGTATTTGTTTCTGTACCAGTGTATTTTGTACTGCGTGCAGTAAGTGAAAAACTGACAAAAAGCAACAAATTTTCGAGGACCATCACATGCAAATCCAAACAAAATAAGAGTTTGCTTTTCTAATTTTGAACACTTGGCACATTTACTGTATATCCTGTTAATTTCTAAGAAATTGATTCAAAATCTGTGGAGGCATAAAATTTTAAAAATATCTAAGAAGTGCCGGACAGTGTGCATGACAAGTTTAAATACCCGCCCGGCTGAGAGTGTATAGGGCCAGGAAAATGTGGCAACGTAGCACTCCGTATAAACTGCGATAGGAAAGGGCGCAAAGTTGAGAAAATCATAATGTCATATTTGTGATTGTTTATCTTTTAAAACAAGTCAAAACAGTTTGGTTGAAAAAGCTACTTTAAGATTTTTCTAAAAGTTTTTTCAGATTGTAAATACACCGCAGCAATTCAGAGATAATGGTGTTTCACTTTTTATTTAATAACAAGATAATTACTACGTGTTGAGTAATGAAATTTTCAGAACTTACAGGTAATATATGCATCTACATATCATGCATAGGAAATTATTTCATGTTATCTCCTTTTCGAGATATAGTCCTATAAACATTGATTTACCAAAAAAGTACGAAAAAATACGCACTTTTTCATTAATTTATATTTTTTTCTCACTACACAGTACAAAGAAAATTTGTATGTCTTAAGTATTGAAAAGACAACATTCCAACAATTCCAACGAGGTACGACAATGTAATATAAGTTTTGACTGGACGTCACGACAGCACCGCCAAGTCAGTGGCCTATCTTTATGAAATGGATAGTGGGGACCTTTGCTCATGTAAAAAAAAAAAAAAAATTGTGTTCAGTGGCTGTCAATAAATTGTCATGAGTGACTACACTTCTGTAGATTGAATCATGGACAGCAAAATTGGACGCTCGATATTATCTTGAACGTTAAACACACGTCGTTGCATACATCACGCGCGGATTTTTTAAATTTTATTTTATTTTATAGTGCTCCACACCTCTTAAAACTAATAAACTTAAGCTTCCATTTACTAACAGCGACGCGTGTTGTAACGATAGTTCTAGGGATGGCCCAATCTGATTATTTTTTTTAATACCGTAAGACGGGGTTACTTTGCACCAAATTTAAGGAATTTTAAAGAAAATCGCGTATAATTTGCAAACGTAATTATTTAGAACTCTGTATTTTAAAGAATAATAGCTAGATATATATAAGGAAAACATTCCTGTAAGCGCATTGGTAAACATTCAGTATGGCCGTACTTATTGAAATATAAACGTTGGTGCAAAATTACCCCGTAGATGGTGATACTTTGCACAACATACAAATACATATATCAGTGGCGTATTTAGGGGGGCTTCCGGGCTTAACCCCCCCCGAAACCTTACTTACTATAGTAAAGTATATGAAATATATTGCAGAATGTTCACATTTTCAGGCAAAGCCCCACCCCCCGAAAGTTAGCAAAGCCTCCCCCGAAACAAAATCGTAAATACGCCACTGATATATATATATATATATATATATATACAGGGTGGGCCATTTTAATTAATCCACAGAAATATCTGAAAAATGATAAAACATAGAAGAAATTTTTCAAGTACATGTTATATATTGCTAAGGGGGAAAACCAATTCCGCCAAAAGTACCCCTCCCCGTCCCCCCTAAACGGGGGTAACTGGGGGTAACTTTGAAATGTCAAATGGGAACATGGGTCGTGTAATACCTCGTTCGAAAGGTCTTGGAAAACTGAGTAACGCTGTACCAAAAGATGTTCCATATTGTGCACCAGTTTCAAAATGGCCGCCATAATATGATTCGGAAACTCCAGTACCCGTAGTGTGAAAACTATGGAAGTTAAATGAATGGAACAAAATTGAAATACGTAAATATCATAGGGCATATCGAACGGTGTGGTCCCTGTAATCCCAGTGGCCTCCCTAAAAGGGTCTTGGGGGCTAACTTCAAAATTTCAAATAGTAACATGAGTCGAGTGGTACCTCGTTCGATAAATCTAGGAAAATCTAACAAATTGCAGGAGAAAACGATTGATGTGAAATGGTAGTGTTCTCAAAAGGCCGCCGAAACCTAGTATCCGTGTCAGAGAAAAGGTTTAGTACCCGTAGTATGAAAGCGATTGGAGATAAATCAACAAAAGAAAAACTGGAGTAGCTAACTGACGTAAGGCACATCGAGAGGTGTTGTCGGGGGGACTCCAAGGGCCAACTGAAAGGTATCCGGGGCTAACTTGAAAATTTCAAATAGCAGCTTGAAGCGAGTAACATCACGTTACATAGACAAATTAATATCAAACAGCTTCTGTAAGAAAATTTTCGACATGAGACACCGTTTTCAAAATGATCGCAAAGACATGGTGACTGTCTAAGAAAACGTCTAGTGCCCATAGTATGAATACGGTTAGACATGAATGAAAATAACGAAAATTAAATAGGAAAACCTCGGAGGCGTTCCAAGGCTCGAAAATAATACAACAGAGATAAAAATATTAGAGTAAAATTGCCATAATGTATAGAGAGAAATCCAAGTCCTCCAAAATAATCTCTCCCTGTGCTCTGTATGTGAGTGGGGTGGAAAGTAAAGTGAAAGTTCAAACGAGAACTCTACTCTAATTCGTAAATTAAGGCTAACCTTACAAATAGGTATGGTGTGGTTGAAACATTTGTTTGTAAGGATGATGCTGTAGTGACTAAAAAAGGAGAAACTTTTATGCAATGTGAGCTGGTTATTCAGAAAGCATTTCGGGGATATACGTACACACCGTTTCGTCCCTCAAGCTCACAATATGACATGAATGTTAATAGTTAATCAAAATGTAACTGTGGCCATCCGCGTTAACTTAGTGCACCAATTCTCTATGCATGAAGTCTGCCTTCCAAACAGCACTGGGTAGGTCAAGCGTACGCCCGAACCGTTGTCCGGTCGGACATTGAAATTTTGAAGTTAGCCCACAAGACCCCTTCAGGGAGGCCACTGGGATCACAGGGATTACATCATTCGATCTGCCCTATGATATTTACGTATTTCAATTTTGTTCCATTCATTTACCTTCCATAGTTTTCATACTACGGGTACTGGAGTTTCCGAACCATATCATGGCGGCCATTTTAAAACTGGTGCACAATATGGAACATCTTTTGGTACAGCGTTACTCAGTTTTCCAAGACCTTTCGAACGAGGTATTACTCGACCCATGTTCCCATTTGACATTTCAAAGTTACCCCCCGTTACCCCCATTTAGGGGGGCGGGCAGGGGTACTTTTGGCGGAATTGGTTTTCCCCCTTAGCAATATATAACGTGTACTTCAAAAATTTCTTCTATGTTTGATCATTTTTCAGATATTTCCGTGGATTAATTAAAATGGCCCACCCTGTATATATATATATGTTCAACATATGAATATAATGTTTCTGTGCAATGTTTTCCCTTCAATATTTATACATTTCACTTCCTACACAAAACTGCATGCAATCTACAAATATTAAAATGATGGCACTGGTTTCAGTACTTAGTATAAATTATCCATATTTGTAAAGAAAATTATGCATTTCATGGTACCGGCACAAGAACCACATTCTGATAGTTTAGCATATGCACCACAGAAGTGCTAACTCAGGAACAGAAAAAAAAAAAAAATCCCGTGAACTGATTTGCCTTTGTTGCTCTTTATGTCCAAGAAAGTTAATAGAACACATATAAACTAATTTCAAATAATAAGTTTACAGTTTATTATCTTCTTTTCATGATACTAGTTTCTCCATATTTTTCGCAAACGTGAGTACGTACTTAGACAGCTGTTAACGCTTAGAACGCAATTCCTCTCGCTTTCTCGGAGACTGCTGATGTGGCAACTCCCTGGTAACCACTATCTATTGTCAGCAGAAAGAAACGTATATAACTGCTCACGCGCCCACATACGTTCGCCGTAACAGTATGCTAGCTAGCTACGGGCTGGCAACCAGACTGGTTGCCACTCTGTGTATCGGTTTCCGTAGGCGGAGAGAGTAAATGTAAATTAAGAGAAATGACATAGCAGCTATTTTGGGTCTATCTGAGAACTTTAGGGCATCATTTCGTAGCGCTTTGCGTCAACACAATGCAAAAGTTGTGTTTTACTTTGCGGTTGTTGTTATTGTACTTATTATTACTTATTGCATTATCTGCCTTGAGTTGAACCCCCAAATTTTGCGCCAACCGTTACGAAATGAAGCCCGCAGACAGTTTTGTAGATTGGAGAATGTGTTAACTTCTATTTATTCTGACGATCGTCGTGAGTTATATCTAGCAGGAAAATGGAATGCTAGCAATATATATATATATATATATATATATATATATATATATATATATTAATGTTTGTTGCAAAGTAAATTGATTATAGAACGTTTGTTTGTAAGGTTAAAATCAGTACAATAATGGATTTATGTCATATTATGGATTTATTTCAAATAGCATAATCACGTTACATATTTCGTGATACAAATTGATGAACAAAAAATATTGCATATGGTAATTAAGCACATTCCGTAATCGTTTGTGTTACTACAACGCAAAACTTGAGATTTAGGGCGAATTTTCATGCAAGCGTCCGTTGAGTTAGTTGGTTGCGGTTTCTATGTGTAGCCAACGGAAGGTTCTTAATTGGCTATTCAGTGAAATCGCAAGCAAGGAACGCAATAGACGTTTGCATGAAAATCCACCTTTAGGTAGCTCCTTCGTGACTAAGCTGTTACCGTAGGCGCCTTTGGCGTGGGAGACCCGGGTTTGATTCCCGGCGGGAGCCCACATAGTTCGGATTCCACGTTAATCAGTACGTCCCGTCTCACATAACCCACGTTAGTTAATGGAAGTTAAAATCACTCAACTCAATTTAAGATTTAGGTAACCATAATCGACATAACAATTAAATGACTGGATTTTTGCTTTGCGTTGCTGTACTGATTTTTTTAAGAACACTGGTATAGGGTTGCCAGACGTTCCGGTTTTCCGGAACAGTCCCGGTTTTTAATGAAAGAATTAACTGTCCCAAAAACGGCTTTCAGGACGCCTGTTTCTCCCGGTTTTCGTTCTTCAGACTGAAAAAAAAAAATCAATCTATAGGTACTTGTATGTCTCAGTTTTCGGAAGGTACGGAAGGTTTTCGGAAGATTTATGTAACTAAATAATTTTACTAAACAAACAACAAGGAGCTTGAAAATCACACCCATTCTTTCCTCTTATGGGATTGTTTCGCTTTCAGAAGAAAGGAAAAAAAGAGATTTTTTAAAAAATATATTAAAGAGGAGCATATTTTATGGCAATAATTTCTCGAATATCACTTTCAATGGAAATTAATGTCTTTTACTACTAGTTATTTTATACTTCAAATGATTTTTTTTTTCTTTGCTAAATACTAAGGTAGTGTTTCTGACTCAGGTGATGACGCAACAAAGAAAACAATATCTCTTCAATCATAAATGGTACGTGTTTTGTAATTGGTGCAATATTTAGGACCCGTTAAACACAATTATTCGTAATAGGAGATTCCTGTTACCTTTTCTCATTTTTTACACATATCTTGTGAGGCTTCATTTATGTTAACTGTGTATAGAATAAACTGGAAAAGACAGGCATTTAATTAATTCTGACCAAATGAGTAGGAATTCTCGCCTTATATACATGGGCGGCGATTAGGGGGGCAAGAGTGGGCAGTTGCCCCCTCACTTTTTTAAAGTGACCCTTAAGTATATAGTTTCATTTGGCAATGTAAAGTTTGTGTATATTACTGCTTCATAGAAAAATGGCGCCATATAATATTTGCCGTTACGTGAGTACGTATGGGTTATTTGTCTTCCCGTGAAGTTAAGAAAGCTACAGGAATTGCGTTTCAATTGCCACGGAAAATGGCCCACAAATTAACCTATTGAGCGCAACAATTCCAGCGTAGCAACAATTCCATTTTACAAGGACTCGATATGTTAGCCGCTTTTAAATTAATTGAGAGAACATTTGCCCCCCGCCCCCCAAAAAAAAGTCTCTCACAAGTTATCCTTTAATTGCACAAAAAGTGACAGTGCCTAAAATGTCATTCTTCATTACTACGATTAGTATTATCCTTTCCATTTATTTGTTTTTTTTTTTTTCAAATTTTTTACTAAATAATTTGATCACACACTTTTCCAGACAGAATTTTAAGATGTCCATGAGCAAGGAATCAAATCGATTCTTACACCTTCGCTGTTAAGACTACAAAGGCCTAGTACCTATTTGGGTTGCCCTTGCCAATTTACTTAATAAAATGCGAAATACAATAGACGGTATTTTAATTGAAAAAACATAGTATCCTATTAGTTATACAACCTTTCGGCAAACAAAACATTAGAAACAACCAGGAAAACTAACCTTGATATACAAATATTCAGATCATATCTTGCCCCCTTTACTTTTAACATCTAATCGCCACCACTGCTTATATATAGATTGAGATAGCGGCTCCGGTTTCTCGTTTACAAAATCTGGCAACCCTAGACTGGTACGGAATGACAATCTACATCAGTAACAGAGGCGACTATTGAGGAAAGTGACAGGGGTAAAAATTAACATTTTATGAATGCAATCCTCGAGAAGTTAATTGAGCAAAGGTTTTATGTCATTTCACTTACGATGGAAAACATTAATAGTTTCAGACATTAATAAGTTCAAACAAAACACACCAAATACTATTTGTTCATTGTTATGCATATTTTGTATATTATTATTATTAATAATAATAATAATAATAATAATAATAATAATAATAATAATAATAATAATAATAATAATAATAATAATAATAATATACAAGGTCAGTGATAGCCCATGCCGTCAAATCAGTATACGCCATCCCCAAAAGTCTAGTGATTTTTTTTTCTAAGTTTTCTGAGTTGGATCCGCTACTCTTCGTAATTTATTTTCCAACGAGAAATCCATTTCGGCATATGCCTAAACAGGAAATTTACCTAAAATTAGAAGGCAGGAGGTACCAGCAATAGTATCTTATCTAAGGGGTTACTTTGGACCGGTGCAAAGTAACCCCGATAAGATGCTGAAACCACCTTGTCCCATTTTTATTTATATTTTTTTATTACTTTAACACATTTCAATTTCAACTATTGCTTCAAAGTCCCATTATACACAGTAGTATTCCAGGAAACTGACTTAACTTTGACGGAATTCTTGTAGGTATCTTTCAAATTTGGTCGGCCTTTACAATGACTGCTTTCCTTATTTCTACAACAACAAACCCTCCGCGTAATTAAAACTGATGTTAACCGCCAACATCATAGCCAAAATATAGTTAGATGTTCTATCTTACGGTGGCAGTTGAAACTTTCTCTTTACATTCATGGTTTTACTGACAGAGGACTGTGAAACTCTTTTTATATTTTGTGCAAAGTTACTCCTGAAGTACAAAGTAGCATAGTCTTACGGTATCCGGATATCGGATAAAATCCGGATATAGTACAAAATCCAGATATCGGAGAAAATCCGGATTTTAGAGAAAAACAGATATTAGAGAACATTCGGATTTCAGAGAAAACTGGATATAGGAGGAAATCCGGATTTCGCGGGGGGGATGCTATTTTATACACAAGTCGCATATAAAATCATAGTTACTCTTCAGTATAACTGGGCGAAATATAACGGAAAACACTTCTTGCTTGAACAGAGATCAGCGAGAAGATTTCAGAACTGCACATGTGGACAGCACCATTGCCAAGTCTCGATCCAGTACAGGTTAGCTTTTATAAAGTAATTTTGGAAATTTTAAATAATTACGTATCGTATCAAAGATTCTTATCTGTCTGACTCTATGGGTCATTTCATTTAAAATATCCTAATTTCAAGGTATGGAAGATGTTACAGTTTACAACCCTTCATTTCACGGAATTTTCTGAAATTCGTATTGGAGGCTCAGCTAAATACACGTGTATATGCCACGTGACTGTTGCTGACTTTTTCCCTTATATGAAGACACTAATAGGAAATGCACGCAACTTTTCTCCACCTATGCTCTTCTGTATTTTCTGTCTGCTGCAACAGGTTCTTTACCACACTGTGTGCTTCTTCATGACGTGGTTCAAATAGTGTCACCAACCGCTCAGTTTTCAACCGGACAGTTCGGTTTTACTATTTGTTATCCAGTGTCTAGTTCATTAGTCACACCGGATAACTTTCATTTGATACTTTTATTTACAAGAATTACGCGTACATTTTTTATGTAAAGATATGCGGATTAGTTAATTTACTTCGTAATTAGGTAGGAATTTATAGAAATATGTTATTTTTCTACAGTAACACTAATCCAAATTTAATTAACATTATACATCATCATATTTACTATTTCTCCAAGCAATAGTGACGTAGAAAAAATTAAAAGTAGGAGGGAATACAGTGAATCTTCTAAGCAGAGTGCTGATTATACGTCTGCACTGGCTGCATACAAGCAAGATGAGAAAATTCGTTGCTAATCGCGGCAAGAAGAAAGGGCGAGGAGACTCCGCAGTAGATTTTTGAAGCATTGTGTATGCTCAGTCATACCCATATACAAAGCATTTTAAAGAAAAAAATCATATATACTTTCTTAGTGGACTTCACAATTTTAGAACTTAATAACATCTTTACAAAACTTTTTAAAAGCATTTAGTCGAAAATATTTAGAATATTAATATTTTTAACTATATTTTAAATTGATTTACCTCTAAAATGTCACTGTAAAAGTAAGCATGCAAAGCCATAGACAAATATGTAAGTGTTGCACTTGTAATTAAAATAAATATTTATAAAATATCAGTAAATAGAGACTACTTAATTGTTAAGTCATGTAGGACAAGTTTAAAATGGGGAACCTTCAGTGGTGGCTTTAGCGGGTAGGCCGGGTAAGCACAGTCCTACCCAAAAATTTTGAAAAATGTATAAACGCTAAAAGATACAATAAAGAGCAAATATATTTTCCACTATTTATATTAATGGTAGATAATTATTTAACAAAGAGTATCAGCCACTACTGTAAAAGTAATTTCCTACGTCATTAATCAATCAAATATGTATACGTATCTACGAGGGTAAGTCAACTGAAAACCATAAAAGTAGAAATAAAAATCCGCATATGGCGCCAGTGAGCTGTAAGTTGGCATGCCTGTTTACGATAGTATGCCGGATGTCTCCTAGGTGGCAGCAGCCGGCAGATGCACAAACACCGGCGCAACAACAGTTCCAAAATGGCAGCCACACTAGCCACATGCACCAGCGAGGAGCAGCGTTCTGTGATTCGGTTTTTGCGAAGTGAAGGTGTGAAACCGATTGACATTTTTAGGCGAATGAAGGTTCAGTATGGACGTGTTTGTCACAGCCACAAATCTATGAATGGTGCCGGAAATTTGCAAATGGTGTTACGTCTGTGGCCGATGCTCCACGCCCCGGCCAGGCTCGGCGCGTAGTGACTCCAGAGACCATTGCAGCCGTTGAAGCCATCGTTTTGGAAAACCGCCGTGTGACAATAGACGAAATTGCAGCGGCAGGAAGTTCCACTCCGATGAAGAGGTACGCAACGCGGTGCACGAGTGGTTGCGCCGTCGCCCAAAAGACTTTTTTTCTGCAGGTATTCAGGCTCTTCCGAAGCGCTGGCGGACTTGCATTGAACGAGGAGGGGACTATGTTGAAAAGTGATTTACTTCTGTACCCTGTGTGACCAATAAATAATATTTTAAAAAATAATTATGGTTTTCATTTGACTCCCCCTCGTATAAGTAAGGGAGCGGGCCTATCCAAAATTAAAATCCTGAAGCCGCGCGTGGGAACCTTACGGAGTTTCAGTAAATTCGGTCTCTTTTAGATTTATGAAACTTTATTCATACGAGGGTCACTACGAAAGTTTTGAGATACGCATTGTTGTGGCATAGTATTTGAATTCCAACAATTGCGTTTTGTAGTGGTATCCAGAGCGAAGAAGCGAAGCAAGTTTCAACTCGCCTCGCTTATCGACGTGGCCATATCGCCTTTACTTGTTTGTTGATGTGAGTAGTATTCGGCTGTCTAGAATGGAGCTCAAAAGGGAACATTTTCGGGCAATAATCCTTTACGATTTCAAAAGTGGTTTGAACGAGACACAAAGCCTTGACCGTTTGCAGGGAGCATTTGGGGACCTTGCTCCTTCCCGTACTACATTTTTTGGTAGTTTTTGGTGAATTCAGAAGGGGCCGGACATCGCTTAAAGATGAAGAGAGAGCTGGACATCCGGCAACAGCTGTGACAGATTAAAACATTGCCACTGTGGAACAATTGATTCGAGAAAATGCTCGAACAACTTTGAAGGACATTGAATCTACAGTGAACATTGGATCGCCAGCAGTAACAAAAATTCTTCACGATCATCTTCGAATCAGGAAGGTTTCATCTCGTTGGGTGTCTCACACTTTGAACAGCAGAAGCGCATGCGTGTGGAATGGTGTGAAGAAATGCTTGCAAGATTTGATGGAGGCAATTTTCGACGCGTCTCTGACATTGTTACTGGTGATGAGACTTGAATCTATCAATTCGACCCTGAAAATAAACGCCAGTCTACAGTTTGGATCTTTCCAGACGAAAATCCACCCACGAAAGTGAAGCGACCGCGAATTGTGGGGAAGAAGATGGTCGCAACTTTCTTCTCCAAATCTGGCCATGTTGCAACTGTTCCACTTGAAGAACAAAGGACTGTTACTGCTCAATGGTTGCGTGGGAAGAGATTTTGCAGCCCTGAAGAAGCTGTAGTGGCTTACGAGAATGAACTTTCAACACTTGAAGAAAAAGACTGGCAACACTGCTTTTAAAACTGGTTTTCGAGGATGCAAAAGTGTGTGCAGTGTAATGGTGAATACTTTGAGAAAATGTAAGTGTTAAATTGATTTTAAGTATGTGTTATTTCACATCTCAAAACTTTCGTAGTGACCCTCGTATTTTGAAGTTTCCTCGTGGATATGTGGATAGCAAATGCATATTCGGTATGAAATAACAGTAGGTGTACATTTTGGTGCTGAACTGAATTGTCGAATGAATTATTCATTTGCTGTAAGGTTGGTTTTTAGTTTAGCGCCCCTTTTAGCACCGAGTAGCAATGTACTGCTAAATTTCTTGAAAGTATTCACTCGACCGTTAATAAAAAAAAATCACACATAGGGTATATCCACCTTCATACTTTCCATTACATCCCTGATTTAAAATGAGTATACGCGAACTATGAAAATATTATATGGGTATACGCCGTATACCCTTCATCATATTCTTGACACGACGATTATGTGAGACGTAGGCATACAGCTTAAAGTGGGATCCGAACCACAAGAAATCTCTCCGGGAATAGTGCCCGGCTCTCCTGCGCCGAAAGAAGGTGAGCTAACTATACACAGTTGAAGGTAACTCCACCAAAAAACTTTGGGAGGTGATTTCTTATATGAAATGAAAGAAAAAGTTCTAATAAACTTGAGTAGACCCTTTCAGAGTTATAAACAACCGAAAATTCGAAAGATCATGTTTCAAAACGCTCATCCCAAGCAACTCAAGGAATTACACAGAAACTAAACGACACTTTACTTAACCCTCTCATGCATACTGGCCTCATATGAGGACAAATATTTAACAGATCCTTCCTTATCCAATTAAAAGCAGAATTTTCTGTAAATGAACGAGTCCCTTGTAGAAGAACAGGAAAGCATCGGTGAGAAGTGACAAGGCGGCAGCACCTCTCGTTCTGGTGATGCAGTTGATGGAATATGTGAAAACGCATGTTGAGCATATGCTCGTAAATTATATTTTTTTTTTCCAGCGATTGGAATCATTTTATCAGGTAAATATTTTTGTTTTAGTTTGTTACTTTGGTGTAACTTTATGAGATTATGTTGTTATTTTGAACAAACGTATTATATAAAATGAGATAATAGCGACAAAAGACGTTATCTCCAACAAAACGCCTGACATTGTCATCACCTCCGCAAATCTCTCCACCCATAGCCTCCTTCATGTTCTTGATACCATAGGTAGCGATCACGCTCCTGTCCAATTTACGCTTCAACTACACCCTCCTGCATCACCTCGATCGCAGATGCCTTCCCGTACTTGTTATCGCTTTGATAAAGCAAACTGGACCCATTATCACAGTTACTTGACGCACCATACAGCACATCTCACATCACCCACTACCGAAGAGGAACTATATTCTATTCTTGATTCTATTACCACTTCCATCCAGGAAGCCAGTCAACTTTATATTCCAACTAGTAAATGCACTCCATATCAGCCATGCCTACCACCACAATATCTGAATATGATAACCCGTTCACGTCAACTTTTCAGAGATTACCTTTGCACCAGAAACCCCGAATCCTTACATCATCATAAACAACTACAGCGCACTGTGCACAATTACATTAAAGCATATAAATTACGATGCTGGGTCAAAACCTGCAACAATCTAGCGACCACCAGTCATCCAACAAGATACTGGAAAAGATTCAACGCTTTATGCGGCAAGTCTAGCAACACTCCATACCCCATACTGATTGGGAACTCTGCTCCTCCCACAGATACAGATACAGCAAATGCTTTTGCCGATCACCTCCAGACAATCTTCACACCCCCACCCTCTGAGGGCCGGCCACACATAGCTGATCGAATAAACCCATCTACCCCCTTTTTACAACCTAGTCATCTTCATGTACTCAACCAAAATCAACCCATCACCGCACCCATAACAGTAACAGAGCTCAGCGATACCATACGATATAAACGAAATACAGCACCAGGGTTAGATAACATCACATATCGCCAAATCCGAGAGTGTCCTTCTCCCTTGCTACTTCTTCTTGCAAATATTTTTACCTTCATCTTGCGTACTGGATACTTTCCTATGTCTTGGAAGACTTCAAAAACTCTTATGTTCCCAAAACCGCATAAACCACCTCACGAACTCTCTTCCTACCGACCGATTCAACTAACAGCAACATTCAGCAAGATACTTGAACGCATTCTCGTAAAACGCCTCCATAGCTACCTCACTCGCAGAAACATACTACCTCTCACCCAAGCAGGATTCCGCCCTTCGTTTTCTATAAATGATCAGGTTTTACGCCTCACCAGCCTAATCAGCACGCATTATAATTCAGTGAATCCATCATGTTTGGTTCTCTTCGATTTGGAAAAAGCTTTTGACAAAGTGTGGCATCTCGGACTAATTCACAAACTCATTAGACTTCAGCTACCTACCGCATACATACGTCTCATTTTTAACTTTCTCTCCGGCCGCCTTACATATGTTGCCATCCGCAATAGCCTGTCTCATCCGATTTTCTTATTATCAGGAGTTCCGCAAGGTTCCGCCCTTTCCCCTCTCCTATACATTCTCTTTGTAGCTGACATGCCACGCCTCCCAGATCACGTCCACGCCTTTCAGTACGCAGACGACACTGCTTTTCTTGCTCTTGGCACATCTATTCAACATATCAACCGTATCTTGCAACTCGCTATAGACGACTTCTGCCGCTGGTGTAGACACTGGAAACTTACAATAAATGCTACCAAAACACAGGCCATCATCTTTCTGTCGAAGCGGAAAACATCTAAAGTCCGCAGAAACAGACGATGCCTGTCTCTCCATGTGGATGAGGTTCCGTTGCAAGCTACCAGGACAGTAACTTACTTAGGCATCACTTTTGATACTCATCTTACATGGATGCAACATCTTAAAGCAATTACGAAAAAAGCTTATAATAGACTTAATTTACTTAAACGTCTCGCCGGTACAACTTGGGGTCTATCACCGCACACTATTCTAAACACTTACAAGGTCTTTCTTCGTCCGACTTTAACGTATGGGTTTACAGCTTGGATAGCCGCTTCCGACAAATTCTACCATAAGCTACTTGTCCTTGAACGCCACGCTTTCCGCATAGCCTTTCGTATAAAATTGCCTAGCCCAACCCGTGACCTTTATAGCCGTATTTCTTTTCCAACGTTGCAATATCACCTCGAAACCCTCCGACTCTCCTACATCCGTAGCCGTTTTCAAGCTCATCATCCCCTTCTGTTTGACACAATGCATTATTTAGCACTACATCCTACGCCTTCACGCCATGTACACACTCCATTATCCCTTCTTTTCACGTTATATCATTACACACTTCCTCCCGATGATCCCATGCTTATGCTTCTAGATGATTACACCATTCATACTCATCTCCCCCTCATTTTCCCATCATTTCACGCACAGTGATTTCCTTTGTATACTAACTTGGGTTCCCACCGTCTTACATCATAGCCTAGAGTCCCCCTAGGCAAGAAGATAACCTCATGCGTCTGTTAACATCTCACCGTTGTGTTGTTTTTGTGCATTGCACCTCACTCCATCCTTCATCTCCATCATCATCTAACTACCGAATCGTATCTTAAACTACATCGTTTCTATATTTCCTTATTTCACAATAAGCCTCTTTTCATACATGTTATATTTCTCTCATATTATGTGTGCTATTTTCATCCCTTTCTCTGTATTGACAATCTCACTTTTCCATTTCATTATTATTTTAACAATAATAAATGTTTGTAATTAATGATTTGTTATTTTGTAATTCCTAACAACTAATGAATGTATGTATGTCTTTCATTCATGGAATGTATTCATCACTGTATCAATAAATGTAAAATGTGAACGTTCCTTCTCCAAGCCAAATGTTAAGGAACGCAAAGTTCCTTAAGTCCAGCACTTCAACGAATAAAGATGTAATAAAACACTTAGACCACCTCCCGACCTTTAAACCTCAGTTTCCTCACATCACTTCCCTAAAACAGGGCGTAACCCTGTAATAGGTAGCTAGCTTTGGCTAGCATTGTATAAAAAAAAAAAAAAAAAAAAGACGTGTCCTCAAGTGAGGACGTTATGCAGCTGCGGTTTCAAAATTTTCTGGTTGTCATTATGTTGCATACGCAAATATTGCATCTCGTATGTTTTATTTCCAGTCTTTATGATTCGAAACTGTAAACAGTGATAACATGAAACGAAGTAAGATCAAAATTATAGTATATGTCTGTGTATTTTAAAATTTTTTTCATTTAATTGAGATCACATTACGAAATGAAATATACACAACTATTACTTTACAAAGTTGACCTGTTACCATATATAAATCCGTAACTCAATTTTTGAAAAAATATGAAGGTAGGTCAGTCGATAACGCTTCTGACTGCAAGGCTAAATTGTGCTCAGGGGCAGTTCAAATATTATACGTAACCATAAATTTTGCTATTTTTGAGCAGCAATCCCCCTTTCAATAAAAAGTAATCAAACATGAGACCCCCTAATAGTAACAATACTTTTCAACCATAATATATATATATTAATATCACTGAAAAGATAGG
Source organism: Thermobia domestica (assembly GCF_964235325.1). NCBI lineage: Eukaryota > Metazoa > Arthropoda > Insecta > Zygentoma > Lepismatidae > Thermobia > Thermobia domestica. The sequence goes on along the minus strand of NC_137456.1, from coordinate 154,019,763 downwards.
GATATCACTAAGTTGGACTAGAACCTCAATTGATTGATTGATTAGGAAGGAATGGGAACGTCAACATCAAGGCCGTGTGTCCCCATCACCATTATCACGGCTGCTCCAATACGAACTGCAATAATAAAATTCAAGTAAATGTTAAAACGAATAAATCAGGAAGCGCTGCGAAAGGAAGAAGAATATTCAAAAATTAAAGATAAAAGAATAAATGTATAGTATAAAATAGATAACGATAACAATAAAAAGTAGAACAAAAGATAAAATCATAGCAGCAATAAAAGAAATAGACTAAAATCGCTCAGGAAACGTGAGCAACCTCAGATCCATGAATAAATTGAAGTACCCAGCAAATAACACGAACGTCATCTCCCAACACACTGGTAAGCGTACACGGCAGTCCGTGACGTTCTATGAGATATGAGTATTCAGGACATTCGACAAGAATGTGCTGAATACTTAGGGGAACACTATACTTCTCAGAGTAAGGACGATTCAAACAACGCAGCAAATATATGTGTGTCCGATGAGAGTGTCCGATATGCAGACGCGCGAGGAACACTTCATCTCGACGACTAGAGCGAGAGCACGTATGCCACTCTCCTACGGCGGATTAACTACGTGAAGTTTATTTCCAACTACCTGGTTCTAATCTGTTTGCCAATGAGAGCGCATCAAGCTAGAAAAATAACGACATAGATCAGAAGAAGGAAGACTATGCTCCAAGGCAACCGGACCAAGTAAGCGTTCTAGGCAGCTGTGTCATCACGGTCGTTTCCCAGAATGACATAACCCGGCACCCAGCAGACAACGACGACACAACTCTGTTGCTGTAATTGATGGCATCTCAAAAGAATCTCTTGAACGAGAGCGTACTTACTGAAGATATTCCGTAGACTCAGTACCATGCTTTGAGAATCGGTGCAAACCAGCACAAGACGTAACGAAAATGTGAGAGCATGGTTAGAACCTCAAGACGAAGCCTCACGATTCTCCAGAAAAGAGAGGAAAGTTATCAAAACTCAACGTCCATTTGCAATCTCAAAGTACAATCTTCATATGAGAGGGATTGATTTGATGGACTCTCGTGGCTCGTTACAGAAATGACATTAGAAATAAGATATGGTATGTGCGTACATATTATAATTTCTTGAGTATTACTGTGGTAAACGCCTTGATACTATGGAAAAACTCAAAAGATGAATATATGGATTTGCTTGACTTCAAAACTCGTGTGGCTATGAGAGTTGTTTACAAAGGAAATGCCATCACACCTGCAAGACTTACTGTTAGAGGAAGACCGAGCAGTGAGACTTCGCTACCTCCACTAGAGAAGAAAGCAATCCTGATCGTATCCAGGAAGAAAAAGTTTCATGGAGAAGGTCATTACTCAAAGAAAGGTGACTGAAAATGTGCAATCGTTGTCCTGATGTGAGGTGTAAAAGTAAGACATGATATATCTGTGGAAGGTATGAGATACCATTGTGTCCAGAGTGCTTTAAAGTGTTTTATACAATTCAATAAATAATAGCTTTAATCATTTAGTGAGTTAATACAATCTTTAGTTGTAGGCCTATCATTTTCATTATTTTGTTGCTCAAACAAAATAAAGATTTATGTTAACTTTTTGAAGCCTCATAAAAAAAAATACGGGTTATTTTATTATTGATATTCCAAATATTCTATTTCAGTGTTTTGGCTTTCCAAGGTATATCTTAACTGATTTGCAACAGATTTGCCCCCTTTATGTAGTTTTCGTACAATGTTTCACATTTTGTGTCTGTTATATGTCACTAATAAATTCATCCTTTCAAAAACTATTGTTCCCTTTATTGCACTGCGTCCTCATATGTGGACACGTCATATCTCGCTTATCAAACTACAAAGTTTTATTTTTTTTTCAAATATCTATTTTAAGGAATCTACTTGATCAGAAAATCAAACTCAAAAAAATATTTTCTAACTTTTTCATAATTTATGCATGAGAGGGTTAAATGTCCTGTAGTATCAGCGAAACGAATGCACCATTAAATGGGTATTCTCATACTCCAACTTCATTTATATAATTTATTTCACCGATGACGAGGATAATAAAACGTGGATGTTTAGATAGAGTGCATACCAGTCCCTGTGTAATTCCTTGAACCGTTTGCGATAAATCTTATAATTTCGAATTTTTGGCTTTTTGTCTCCCTTCTGGTATCGTTATTGATCAGTATCCATCACAAAAGTGCTCTGACCTCATTAATGCAGGGTTTTTACCTCCTAGGAAGCTTCGAATTTGAACCAGCGCTTTACAGTTGGTTAAAATAATCACTACTTTATGTACTAAGGAAAGGCTTCGTGCAGTGTTCAGCTTCCTGTGTTTCTCGAGTAATGTCACTAATAAAATCTTGGTGCATTATTTTCTCAATTTCATAACCTGTAACGTGCATAGTTGAGTATCTCAAATGCTGGCTGGACATCGCAAGACAAAATAGCAAGTGAGTTATGTTTGCTAGGGAAGTGGTATTTATATCCATAATGTTATATTCATTATTATTATCATAATTATTTCTCATTTTCCCAATTATCTTATTTAACTTCCTGATAGCTACATCGTTAGCGCTGGAGACTGGATTCGATTCCTGCTGAGAGATCATTGGGTACAGATTCCACATTAAGCTGAAAGTCCATGTTTCATAGAGACTCGGTGCTGAAAGCAATGTTAAAGTTCTAAAACACGAGATGTTAAGGGTCTTCACTACTGCGAAATTAAACTACCGCTAATTTTAGAGATTTTCTGTAATAATTTCAGAACAAATAAAAATATTCGAAAGGCAGTAACGTAGTGAACTAGACAATATGATTTTGCACGTGATACTGTTATCACAAGTCATCTATCTACTTCCGATTTGCAACAGTAGATAGATTTAGTATTTTTTGCGGATTCTGTAAATAGCGGCATACCAAAAGCAGATAGGTGAACTGTGATAAAGGTATCGCATGGAAAATCGTATTGTCTAGTTCACTACGTTTCTGCTTTTCGAATATTTTTATTTGTTTTGGAGATATTACAGAAAAACTCTAAAATTAGCAGTAGTTTAATTTCGCTGTATTGAAAACCCTTAAGTATAGTAAAGGACCAACTAATCAAAATGATAATAATTACAAATAGATTGATTTTGTGAAAGATGAATTGGAATGTAGAGCGACTCAAATCGTATCATTATAGTTATTGCTTTTTCTCGCTTGTTTGTTTGTTGAAATTCATTGTCAATTTTTAGCAGCAAGGGTACGTAAGATGTGAATCTATAGCTTAAAGCAGAATTCGAACCACAATTATGCGTTTCAACTGAAATGCTTTCCCACCGGGAATTTAATCCATTAATAAAAGCGAAAACGCTAGTCAAAAAGAGTAGTACGGGGAGACCTATATTTAGTTGAGTCAGTAAAAATTTTTGGGTGACCCGGGAGCCATCCCTATAGGGAGCATAAGATTACTTTTCTAAATTTTGGAAGAGGTACATAGGACGACTCTTTAAATTTTGGGAATTACCAAAACTAAAGCTTTAATATGGTAGAAAAGGATCGGAGTATGTACCTCTGTAAGTTAGGATGGTCCTCCTTGTTCCCTTTTATGGGTAAAAAAAAAAAAATTGTGAAAAATTCAAAATTTGTAGGTTTTTGACCTATTATATTTTTTTTGATTAGTTTTTATTACCTTAAATGGTTATATAGATGAGTAGAGTCCATTCCCTTTTATAAGTGTCCATTCCCTTTCATAGGACATGAGTACATTGATGCTTTCTTAAAATTTGAGAAGGGTGTTGGCCTAACTCTTAAATTTGGAAATTGACTAAAAAAATTGAAAATATTCTCTATGACTCGAATATATAACTTAGTAGATTTGAATGGTCCAACTTGTCCGTTTCTGTGACTAAAAAGTTTATGTGATTATGTGATTGAGTACAGAGTTCTATTGTATTTTATACGTTATGACATGGGTGCTCCCTTGTCATAATTTGGAAAGGGTATGCAGGCACATGCCTTAAATTTAGGAATTATATATATATATATATATATATATATATATATATATATATATATATATATATATATATATATATATATATATACATAAAGATAAATTCTCTTTAGGACTCAAATATATAACCGTAAATTTGGGTGGCTTGCTTATCCCCTTCTATGTGTAAGCGATTGCCAAAAATCCAAAATTTGGATCTTTTTGACCTATTATATAATATTTGATGAGACCTTATTGTATTATATGCTTATTAGATGAGTAAGGGGGTCAATTCTGTTTCATAGGACATGAGTGTATTGATGCTTTCCTTTTAAAATTTAGAAAGGGTACATTGGTTCACCTCTTAAATTTAAAAATTGTCAAAAATATATATCGCTATACTCTCTAGGACTTGAATATATACTTTTGTCAATTTCATTAGCCTTGCTTGTCCACTATAGGTACTAAATTATCAAAAGTAACACTTTATATTTGGCAATAGTTTTAAATTTTGGCGGGAAAATTGAATTAGAATGAGGGGGGATTTTCAATGTTGCGATTAATGTTCACTAAAATAGATGTAACATATGATCTTATGAATCGATAGAAGGTCCCATTTTCTTTCTTGGACATGAGTACCTTGAGACACTCTTCTTAAATTTCAGGAAGAGGCCCGCCCTTAAATTTAAAATTGTTATTTTTATTTATTTATTTATTTATTTATTTATTTATTTATTTATTTATTTATTTATTTTATTTATTTTATTTATTTATTTATTTATTTTTTGTAATTGTTCCCTTGGACTCGGGTATATCAGTTTTGTAATTTGGGTGGTCTAACTTATGTCCTTGCATGTGTAAAAAAACATTGCCACAATTCGAATTTGAGGATTTGAACCAATATACCATCTTAACACTTTGGATCTTAAGACAACTCATAGTGTAAGGCCATTGGTGCACCCCCTATGGTGAACCACCCTGTATATTTAGGTCATAGAGAACATTTGTCAGTACCTACGAAAGGTACCAGAGAGACTCATATGTAATAACCAACGTCATGTCAGCCCGCAGCAGGGGACAAGGGGGGCATTTTTCTCCCTGGATTTTCGAAGAGTTGTCAGTTTTTGAAAATACATGTCAAGACATACTAATTTGGTTACTTACATACCATATTACTATAGTACCAATACTATGGTTTATTTACTGAAGTTAATAAAAATTCTTGCGTAAATAACTGTTATTTTGCATAATATATGCACGCGTGCATCAAAGTGTGTGTATATTCGTGACTGCGCTTGTGTGTCGGTATTCCCCCACCACTCCCATGGACTCGGTTTTATTTTCCGTTCCTGCGGGCGTATCTGCTCTATGTAGACTCCGTCTTCATATGGCTGCTTTGACAAGATATTACGAATCCTATTTGAACTTAGGATTGAAAGTATTAAGTTAAAATCTATAAACTAGTTACTCCTGCGCCGTAATGTAATATTATATCTCATACCAAAAGGAAGAGAGGTCAATTTTTGCCGGTATCCTTTTTAATTTCTGTAATTCGTATATTCTCTTCGCAAACAACTCAGAATTGCAAGATATGATAGAACAGTAAGGAAATTAAGTTGAAAGTGAAAGTCTTTTAAATGAAATCTTTCAGATTAACTTCCTACAATTATGCCCATTAGGCTAAGGGAGACGATTATTAACACAAGTGAATATTGATGGAAGAATGGGTGGAGTGAGAATCTGGGAGAAAACGGAAGTAGCCCGAGAAAACCCACGGACATGATGTTGTCCACCACAAACTTACTTGGCCGGGATCAAACCAGGGACCTGATGCACCAGAGGTAAGCACTCTACCACATACCTTCCTTAAGTTGAAAGTGAATATGGAAAAGACAAAAAATGATGTTGTACAAACAGAAGCTAGGAACTTAAGTTGAAAACATGCAATTAGAAATAATAAACACGTCTACCTCAAACACAAAATGTTCATGGATTGGTAACAAAAAGAAAATATAACATACGAAATTGGGTCAATCCATCTGAAGTGGTCCAAAAATTTTGAAAATGGTTGCTCGACCATCTCCAAAAATTATAAAAATTTGAGTGTGACGAGCCGTGTGTATGGAAGGTCAATAACATCATTCACATTTTCGTATGTATACACGACTCCAAAAGTGCATTACCACCTGCAATTCTCGTTTTCCTGCAATAGCAGGCAACCCAAAAAGCTCGGCGGTTGGGTTGGTTCCGAATTCGAAAGGCGCTGGACCAAACCTCAATTTTGTAATAAATATATCAGTGTGGCAGACTGCAAATGAGGGAATAAAACAAATTGTTAAAAATGACAATAATATTATCATGACGGAGATGGATGATATCAAAAGTTACAAAATGATCTTACTTAAGCAGTTCAAAAAAGATGAATGGCAAAAGACACATATCAGAGGAAAACATTTCTCTCCTCACCTCCCAAAAAAGAATCTCATAAAAAAGAAAAAGTTACATAAGTTTTAATATAAAAGCCCCACTCTATATTGTGAAAGTTGACACCCGAAAGGCAAGAACAACTGAACCAAAGTCAATAAAATTGTGCACAGATATTGTAGACGTAAAAGGAGGGAATAGGAGTTTCGTATTTTCCTGGAAAAAACGGTTGGGTGGGGCACGGACCCCTCCAAACCTTTTATCACGAAATATCAAAACTGCTAGTAACAGTATGTCAGAAGTGTGTAAAAGACATGAATAATTGCAACGGAACATTTTGTATTGAAAATACGCAAAAACTAAAGGAATACGGCCTTTTTAAATTTTCTGCGGAAAAACGGATTTAGGGGCAAAAGCTCCCACCCAAAATTTTGAAACTTGATGTCCGAAAGGCAAGAAGTGAACCGAAGTGAACGAAATTAAGCGCAGATATTGCAAACGTAACATGAGGATACGAGTTTCGTATTTTCCTCGAAAAAACGGATAGGTGGGGCACGGAACGTGGCACGGAAAATCAAATGTGCTGGTAACAGCATGTCAGATGTGTGTAAAGGACATGAAGAATTTAATCAAACTGCGTCTATGGACAACACGCAAAAAATAAAGGAAAACATTTATTTAAATTTTCTGTGAAAAAATCAGTTTTAAGGGAAAAAAGCTCAAACCCAAAATTTTGAAAGTTGATGCCCGAAAGGCAAAAGGAAGTGAACCGAAGTGAATGAAATTGTGCACAGATATTGTAGATATAAAATGGGGGAATACGGTTTTAGTATTTTTCTGGAAGTAACGGTTCGGTGGGGCACTAACCCCTCCAAACCTTTGATCACGAAATATCAAAAGTGCTAGTAACCGTATCTGAGATGTGTGTAAAGGACATGAAGAATTGCAACGAAACTTTATGTGTGGACAAAAAAATAAATGAATATTGTTTTTTTATTATTTTCCGCGGAAAAACGGTTTTAGAGGGAAAAATTCCCACACAAAATTTTGTAAGTTGACGCCCGAAAGGCAGAAGAAAAAATGAAATCTTTCAGTTTTACGTCTCACGGTTATGCCGGTTAGGCTAAAGGAGACAGACGTTGATGATGAGTAATGAATGAAATGGTGGAATGAAGAAAGTGGGAGGAAACGGAGAACCCCTACAAAACCCACGCACACGGTGTTTGTCCACCACAAAGTTCACTTGGCGGGGGCTGGGATCGAACCCAGGACCCCAAGCACCAGAGGTGAATGCTCTACCACTGAGCCTCGGCGGCCCCTGAAAAGCAGAAATAAACCGAAGTGAATAAAAATTTTCACAGATATTGAATACGTAAAATGAGGATACGAATGTCGTATTTCCCTGGAAAAAACGGCCGCGTGGGGCACGGACCCCTCCAAACATTTGACCACAAAAAATAAAAGTTCTTGTAACAATATGTCAAATGTATGTATAGAACATGAAGAATTGCAACGAAACTTTGTGTATGAACAATAGGCAAAAAATGAAAGAATACGTTTTCTTAATGTTCTGCAGGAAAACGGTTTTAGGGGGGCAAATGAACCCACCCCAAAAGTTTGAAATTTGACGCCGAAAAAGCAAGAAGAAGTGAACCGAAGTGAATGAAATTTTTCACACATATTGTGAAAATAAAATGTGGGAATTCTAGTTCCGCATTTCCTGAAAAAACTGTTAGGTGGGGCACGGACCACTCCAAACATTTGCTCAGGAAATATCAAAAGTGCTAGTAACAGTATATCAGATTTGTGTAAAGGACATGAAGAATTCCAATGAAACTTTATGTACGGGCAATACGCAAAAAAAAATGGAGAAGGTTTTTTCTGCGGAAAAACGGTTTTAGGGGCAAAAGCTCTCACACAAAATTATGAAAGTTGACTCTGTGAAGGTAAAAAGAAGTGAACCAAAGTGAATCAAATCGTGCACGGACATTGTAGACATAAAATGAGGGAATATGGGTTTGCTATTTTCCTGGAAAAAAGGAGTGGGTGCGGCACGGACCCTCCCTAACGTTTGATCACAAAATATCAAAAGTGCTAGTATGTCAGATGTGTGTCAAGGACATGAAAAATTGCAACATAACTTTGTGTATGGACAATACGCAAAAAGTAAACGAATACGGGTTTTTCTAAGTTCTGCGGGAAAACGGTTTTAGGGGGCAAAAGCTCCCACACTAAATTTTGAAAGTTGAACTCGAAAGGCAAACAGAAGTGAATCGAAAAAAAAATGAAATGAAATCTTTAAGTTTTACGTCCCATGGTTATGCCGGTTAGGCTAAAGGAGACGGTGATGATGAGTAATGAATGAAATGGTGGAATGAAGAAAGTGGGAGGAAACGGGAGAACCCCGAGAAAACCCACGCACACGGTGTTTGTCCACCACAAAGTTCACTTGGCGGGGGCTGGGATCGAACCCGGGACCCCAAGCACCAGAGGTGAACGCTTTACCACTTTTTTTTTTATTTCCGGAAAACATGTTACATGACCAAGCTATTTAGCATATCACATTGATGCTTGGTAGACGTGATATTGTCACTGAACAATGGTAATTTACAAAGAAATTCAATGGTACAATAACAAAGAAAAAATCAATTGTCAAATATTACCTGTAAAAAGCGAGCGAAGAGTTGTTGTTCTTGAGATTGAGTGCAAGTCTTTTTTCTTACCCTGTTGAGATACTCTACATATAGGCGAGGATCACAATAAGGTCTGTATTGGTCTATAAAAAGAATAGTAGTACCAATTAACCAAACTACTGCCCGTCGTTTCATAGGAGGATACCACTGAAAGTCAGGGAAGAAGAGAATAGTAGATGTAAAGGCGGACGCTGGACAGCGGCAAATTAGTCCGAGAAAGCCGCATAGCCTCTGCCACACAGGTTGAGTGTCAACACAAGAAGTATAGCGATGCTCCAGAGTATCTATGTGCGAACACAAGTCACAAAGTTCGGATGTACTGCGGCCTATTTTAGCAAGTCGTACGTTGGTAACTACGAGATTATTCACAATGCCATACCAAACGTCCGTGGCTCGTCCCATGAGGTATGGTGCATGAATTGTTTTCCAAATAGTCATCCAATTACGCTCTGGTGTTCGTTGCTGGCATAGGGGTATGACACTTTGAATAGTCGGCGCAAGTAACACAGTATAGAGGAGTTTTGGGGTCCAATGTTCCGGCATATCCTCAAAAGGCACTGTGGACCATGCGAGTGCTAACTGTAAAATATACGAAGGACACACATTTGGAAAGCGAACATATGCGGGATTGTTGTTAGGCCAGAGATGAGGCACCCAACAATGAAGCCACTGCGCTGTCTGTGGTGCCAATAGTTCATTGTCCATATGCATCTTGGCTGTGGCCATATATAATGCTAGGCATTTGTGTCGGACACTAAAAAGATCAAAACCTCCTTGATTACGTTGAAGATAGAGCACCTGCCTTTTCACACGAAACATGTAAGTTTTCCAAATGAACCATCCATAGAGTGAATCAATTTGGCGCGCATATTTTTCTGGCAATGGAAAAAGTCGGGCAGTGAACCATAACTTTGAGCTGACATACACATTTAAATATTGAATTTTCTGAGCAAGCGTGAGAGAGCGCAGGCGAGTGTCTGCCAGATGCATACGCAAAGTTCGAATTAATGGGCTCCATACGTGATCATAGGAAGGAGTCAGGTCAGCTGTGAAAGGAACACCTAAAATAGTCTTATTAGTTGTGTGATCAAATGCTTGTAACAAATGTTCTGGTAACAAAGTATGAAAGTTGTTTACAGAAAGGATGGTTGTTTTCAGCATATTGAGATGAAGGCCGCTTGCGCGCGAGAACAGCTCCACTTGCTGTGACGCACACATGAGTTGTTGAGAGGTTGAGCAAGAAATAGTTAGATCATCCATGAAGGCAATGGCTGTTAATTGCCGAAAGGGATGAGTGTCGCCCGCATTAAGCGTCGACAATCGATGGAGTAAAGGCTCAAGGGCAAGACAAAACAGAAGACCTGAAAGCGAACATCCTTGACGAACTCCTCGAAGGAGTTCAAACGGTGGAAGAAGATGCCCATTTATTTGTAGCTGCGAGGTCGCTCCTGCGTATAGGTGACGTATTACAGATATAATTTGGGCAGGAAAGTTGTATCCTTGCAAGACCCTGTATAAATAGTCGTGTGACACGGTGTCGAAAGCTTTGTGGAAATCGCAAGCTAATAAACCTACTGGGAGTCGTTTAAATTTGAAATAGGCTAGAATATCTCGAATGGTTGCAAGAGCTGTATGGATGTTCCGTTCAGAATGAAGCGCCGTTTGAGCTGAACTGATGTAAGGTTGGACAATCTTCTTGATACGTTGAGTCATGATAGCAGTGAAGATTTTATAGTCTGTATTGAGCAGAGTGATGGGTCGATAGTCAGCAACTCCAGTTTGGTTTCCTCCTTTGGGTATTAAAATAATGATTCCTTCGTGCTGATACATTGGACCACCTTGCAACAAAAAGTTATATATATTGCATAGGGTCGGACCTAGTAAAGGAAAAAATGACACATAAAGCTGGTAGATCAATCCATCTCTTCCAGGCGCCGTGCGTCGCTTGACCGTGCGGAGAACGTCCTGTATTTCTTGAACCGTGACAGGTGTGATAAGTTGGTGTCGTTCTTCATCGGAAAGGCTGTGTGGAATACTGGCAACAAAGGGATCTGACAACGAGGTATCGCATTGCTGAAGTGAGTACAGTCGGGTATAAAATTCCTGAAAATGGGCATAGAGTCCATCAGCTGTCGTAAAGGTTGTGCCAGTCGTGGACGTCACCTCTGTGATACATTGTAAATTTTGGCGTCGTAACCTATGTATGTAATGGTATAAGGAGATAGGTTCCGCAACCATTCTGCCTGGTGTCCTTTCGTGAACGCAGACACTGAGAGAATGTTCCAACTGTAGCTGTTTTAAGTGATGTTTCACTCGCATGATGGCGGCCATATTTGAAATACTGCTTGGTTGTTTCCAGAGATCGCATAAAGTGGCATATAAGAATTCAAAAGTTTCTCTATAGGTCTGACGTTTTTGTTTGCCCATTCCTTGAAAAAACAAACGAATTTGGGGTTTGACAAAATGACACCACCACATATTTATATTCGGATAAACTGTCTGGGTACGTGTCCACTGTTCCCATCTATCAGCAAAGAGTTGTTGTATTACGTCATCAGTTAAGAGCTGACTATTTAATTTCCAAAAAGGACGACCATATAACCGGGGAATGTTCTGAGGAAATCGCAATATGAGCTTTAATGATGAGTGATCCGAAAAGCTCAAAGGTAAATTTTGAATGTCAAACACGCTAGAAAGATATTCTTTTGAAATAAAACACATATCTAAGCGAGACTGAACTCGCGCCGACTTATATGTGGCTTGGTGATTATGATGAGTATGTAACCAAATATCAGCGAGACCTAGTTGAGTGACGAACTTTTGGAAAGCTAAACATGGATTAAAAATACCATTTGTGTCCTGGGGGGACATAATACAGTTTGTGTCCCCGAGAAGAAGGAGTGGGTAACGTGTGGTGGGTAACAGTGATACAACCTCTTCCGCATAAAAGCGCTCGCGGGCCACACGTTGAGCTGTTCCAGAAGGCCCGTAAACACAGAGGATACACAACTTGTCTACGACACAACTAATTGCTCTACAAGACGAGGAGAGTTGTATGTGTGAAGCTACTAGTCCTCGTTTTAATAAAATTGCTGTACCTAACACGTTGGGAGCCACATTCGTTATTGCTGTATAATTGTAAACAAATGATAGATCACTAAAGGTCAGTTCTTGAAGGCAATATATGTCACAATCTTGCTCGAGTAAAAACTGGGCTAAAACCTGTTTATTGGCCATGCTACTAAGAGAATTAATGTTCAAAGTCATATATGAACGTCCGTTAACACTGGCTATCATCTTATGAACACATAAGATATAAACAAAAACATGTTTTAAAACGCCTATCCAAAGCAGTGACCCTTGTATAGACATAGCACCAAAACGTCCAACCGCCGTAACTGGAGGCGATTAATAGTAAACAGAACACAATCGTAACTCACCTGTTTATGTGTGTGAACAAGGCAAGAAATATTGCTCGGGAATACAGGCTGTAGACCATGGAACAATCATAACACTAACCCCAATAATAATAAGAATAAAAACACTGCCACAGTGTGACAAGAAACAGAAGCACGTTATCACAAACACCTTGGATTCCTTCTTGTTGTGTAGAGCGCTTATCTAGACACAACTTCCGTACACCATAGACTCACAGTTAACATCCTGAAGGTCACCTTGAAACTCACGTTCTTTTGTTTTTCGTTTTTTAACATGTTTTACGGATAATATTGGAGAAACACTATGTACGGCACTACTCGCGTCACTAGAAGGTGGAGGGGAGAGAGAACGAGCCGACATATCCGTGTTAACGTCATGCTCATCCGTTAGTGCCACGGTCGTCTGTTCTGGAAGCACGTTAGGAGTAGGAGATAGGCTTCTATCACGAAGGTCGTGGATGCGATCGTCGTTGTTGGTATTTTGCATATTCTGGTTCTTTTCGTCGTTAACTTCCTTGAGTATGGTTCGAGGTTTTAGTACACTAGCCATAGTTTGCGATGTCAACATTAGCGGTGGAAATTCTGTGGCCGTAAGAGCGGGAGGTTCTGGGACGGAGTCCCGCGTATCATCCACACTGGGAACTAGGGAAATGGGATTTCGGGCAGGTCCCGAATTTGTTTCATGTAACGTGGACACTTTTCGAAGATCCGTCATCACTGCTGGTTCGATGTCTGGGTTCATTAGACGAGCTGGACGCCGGCGCTTTGGGCAGAAAGAGATAAGATGTTGCAAGGAACCACAAAAATGGCAAGTTTGAAGTTGACCTCCGTAAGATACAGAGCATTTCACAGTATCAATAATGAGTCTGGTAGGAATGTGTTTTTTCAAGGTCATAGAAAACACTCGATTGCCATTATATATACGTGTAGGAAAAATAGTATTCCATACTTCATGCTCGATTTTGAGTATGTCACCATAGTCACTTAACACTTGAGACACTTTCTCATCGGGATAATCGAAAGGGAGGTCCATGATCTTTACACGGGTAACATGTACTTGTGCATCCAGAATGTAAACATCACTGGTGGTCTGATCGAAATGGGTAAAAGACAGTTTTTCCGGTGCGTGGTCGAGAAATTGTTTATGTAAGGCACTAGTTTTGAATTGAATGTACATGCTGTAGTCCTCATTGTGCAATTGTAAAGCTTGAAGATCCTGGAATATATTCTCGAAATGTATACATAACCAGGTATATAAATCGGCTGGCGAAGGTCGTTTACTGCGCGTGGTTTTGTCAAAAACAAATTTGACTGAGTTTTTCCTATGTTCTTGCATTGCTGGTATCGAACTTGATTACAGTACTTCTCAAACACAAAACAAAAATCACTGAATTAGAGTGCACACACTAAATGTAAGAAAAACAAATTCACTTGCTTAAACAAACTTAGTAACACAGGTATTCGGAGCTGTACTTCCACACGTCCGCTCCGTTCAACCGTCTGTAACGAAGTCACCACTGAGCCACCGCGGCCCCAAGAAGTGAATCGAAGTGAGTGCAAATGTGAACATATATTGTAGACATAAAATAATTATACGGGTTTCATATTTTCCTGGAGAAAATAGTCGTGTGGGGCACGGACCCCTCCAAACCTTTGATCACAAAAAATTAAAATGCTAATAACAGTATGTAGAAAGTGTATAAGGGACATGAAGAATTGCAATGAAACTTTTTGTATGGATAATACGCCAGAAATAAAGCAATACGGGTTCTTTTATGTTCTGTTGAAAAATGGTATTAGGGGGCAAAAGCTCCCACACAAAATTTTGAAAATTGACGCCCGAAAGGCAAAAAGAAGTGAACCGAAGTGAATGAATTTCTACACAGATATTGTAGACGTAAAATGAGGGAATACGGTTTTCTATTTTCCTGGAAAACAGGGTTGGGTGCTGCATGGACCCCTCCAAACCTGTGATCACGAAATATTAAAAGTGCTACCAACAGTATGTCAGATGTGTGCAAACAACTTGAAGAATTCCAACATAACTTTGTGTATTAACAATACGCAGAAAAATGAATACTTTTTTTTTTTGTTCTGCGGAAAAACGGTTTCAGGGGCAAAAGCCACCACCCGAAATTTTGAAAGTTGACGTCCGAAAGGCAAGAAGAAGTGAGCCGAAGTGAATGAAATTGTGCACAGATATTGCAGACGTGTAATGAGGGTACGAGTTTCATACTTTCCTGGGAAAAACAGTAGGGTGGTGCACAGACCCCTCCAAACCTTTGATCCCGAAAAATCAAAAGTAAAAATAACAGTATGTCAGATGTGTGTAAAGGAAATAAAGAATTGCAACATAACTTTGTGTATGGACAATACGCAGAAAGTAAATGAATACGGGTTTTGTTATGTTCTGCGGGAAAACGGTTTTTGGGGGGCAAAACCTCCCAAACAAAATTTTGAATGTTGACTCCCGAAAGGCAAAAAGAAGTGAACCGAAGGGAGTGAATTTGTGCACAGATATTGTAGACATAAAATGAGTGAATATGGTTTCGTATTTTCCTTTAGAAATCGGTTGGGTGGGGCACCGACCCCTCCAAAGCTTTGATCACAAAAAATGAAAAATGCTAGTAACAATATGTTAGATGTGTGTAAAAGACGAAGAATTGCAACAAAACTTTCTGTGTGGACAAAAAATAAAGAATATGTTTTTCTTTTTTGCGGAAAGACGGTTTTAGGGGCAAAAGAACCCAAAACCAAAATTTTGAAAGTTGACGCGCGAAAGGTAAGAAGAAGTGAACTGAAGTGAATGAAATTTGGACAGATATTGTAGACACAAAATTAGGGAATAAGTTTCCTTATTTTCCTGGAAAAAACGGCTAGGTGGAGCATGGATCCCTCCAAACCCTTCATCACGAAATATCAAAATATCTAGTAACAGTATATCAGATGCGTGTAACGGACATGAAGAATTGCATCAAACTGCGTGTATGGGTTGAGTTGAGTTGATTTTAGTTTAGCGTCCCTTTCAGCAGCGAGGCTATATGAGACGTGGACCTACTGATTAACGTGGAATCCGAACCACATGAGCTCCCGCCGGGGATCGAACCCGGGTCTCCCACGCCAAAGGCGCGTACGCTAACCGCTTAGCCACGGAGGAGCTCTGCGAGTATGGGCAATATGCAAAAAATGAACGAATACATTTTTTAATTTTGGTTAAAAACGGTTTTGGTTGGCAAAAGCCCCCGTCTACAATTTTGGAATTTGACCCCGAAAGACAAGAAGAAGTGGACCGAAGTGAATGAAATGTCCACTAATATTGTAGAGGTGTTTCGTATTTTCCTGAAAGAAAAAAAAATTGAACCGAGGCATTGAGTCGCGGGAGAAGTGGACCGAAGCGAAAGCAATTGTATGTAGATATTGGATATGTAAAATATGGCCTCTCGTGTTTCACAAGTGTCGTGTCTCCATCCGATTTCTTCAAAAATTTGGCAGATCAAGTAACAGCAAACACAAACAGTATAGCGCATTTTATAGTATTTCAGAAGGCACCTTTAACCCTTGCAATGTTTTTTCAGCATAAAGAAAAACACGTGTCGATTTATTTCCAGTTTGCTATTGGTATGCCAAATTTGAAGCAAAACGGATAGGAACACTTGAGAAACACGAGAGCCCTTATTTTACATATAATGTCTACACACAATTTGATTTGCTTGGGTCCACTCCTTTCTGAGCTATTACGGTAATATTTCCTTTTTTTGGGGGGGATGGGACCTAGGCCCCAACACTGTTTTTCCGCAAAAATTAAAACACGTTTCATACACTGTTTTGCAAATAGTCCCTTTACGAAGTTTCGTTAGAATTCTCCATATTCTTTAGGAACTTTTGCGTATGCTTATTTGCACTTTTGATATTCCGTAATCAACGGTTTAGAAGGTCCGTGCCTCACTCAACCGCTTTTCCCAGGAAAATACGAAACCCAATTATCTCGTTTTTCGTCTACAATATCTGCGCACAATTTCATTTAATTCGGTGCACTTCTTCTTGCATTTTGGGCCTCAAATTTCAAAATTTGGGATGGGGGCTTTTGCCCCCTAAAACCGTTTTTCCGCAGAAAATGAAAGAAAAACCGTATTCGTTTATTTTTTGCGTATTGTCCCTACACAATGTGTCGTTCCAATTCGTCATGTCCTTCAAACACTTCTGTTATTAGCAGTTTTGATATTTCATGATCAAAGTTCTGGAGGTGTGTGTGTCCCACCTAAACGGTTTTCTTTTTTTTTCTCAGGAAAATGAGAAAAACGTATTCCCTCATTTTATGTCGACAATATCTGTGCACAATTTCATTCAGTTCGGTTCACTTCCTCTGGCCTTCCGGGCCTTAACTTTCAAAATTTTGGGTGATAGCTTTTGCCCCCTGAAATCGTTTCTCAGCACAAAATTAAAAAAAAACCGTGTGCCTTTATTTTTTGGTATTTTGTTCATACACAAAGTTTCGTTGCAATTCTTTGTGTCCTTTACACACATTTGTCATATTGCTATTATCACTTTCGATATTTCGTGATGAAAGTTTTGGAGGGATCCGGTCCCCACCTAACCGTTTTTTCCAGGAAAATACGAAACACGTGTTCCCTCATTTTATATCTGCAATATGTGTGTAAAATTTCGTTTACTTCGGTTTCCTTGGTTTTTGCCATTGGGGCGTCAACTTTCAAAATTGTGGGTGGGGTCTCTTGCCCCTTAAAACCCTTTTCTCCGCAGAAAATAAGAAACACGTATTCGTTTATTTCATGTATAGTATCTACCTTCCAAATTTTATGAAGATCGGAGTGTTACACTTCAGAAGTGTTGCTTGTTAATAATAATATTTCTCTAAAATTTTATGAACAAATAGAGGGAATTAAAGCGAAAATTTGGGATCAATTGGAACTTCGGCTCCTACCAACATTGAAAGAAATGACAGCACAAGTATTTAGATGCAAGCTAGACATAAAATTTAGAACTGAGATTTAACTATATTTCTGTCATGATTTTAATGCAGACTTCGAAGTTCTTAAATGCTAATTAAGTCAGGATTTCACATCCAAATTAAGTTGCAACATAATAATTCTTGTTAGAAAACCCGACTCGGCAATGCGAATTTAAGATTAGCCGATACTTTAGATAGCATGGGAAAAAGGTGAAGAGTGTAACCTAAGTGTGCTGCCAAGTGAGTTGCGAGGCGGTTTAATAAATTGGATGTCTTCTACTCGGCAGAGTCCACTTCAACCGTTTAATTTTGTTTTAAAACAAAACGTTTTTGTCATGAGTTACATTTTTGTCATGAGTTTTAGGGATGCGCACAAGACGAATCGAGACAGGATTTTCCTGACAAAATTCGAGTCGAGACATGGCACTTCCAATAGAGAAATATACATTTTTCGAGTCGAGACATCACTTTTACAGCACATTTTCGAGACGAGACAGCCACAAATCTTGTCTCGTGCGCATCCCTAGTTATATTAGCACACACTACATGAGTCACAATTTATATTATGATGGAATATACTATGAGCTTTAATAGAAAAAGTGTAGACACTTGATAATTATTTTATGTAGTAAGATTTCAATAGATTCAGTGCTTGATCGTGCCGTGTATGAAGTTATGAAATATGAATTGGTTTCAACAGGCGCGGATCCAAGAGGAATTTTATAGGGGATAGGGATACAGCCCCCCCCATGACGCTCAGGTGTACACTGGATAGAGTGGGTTTCAATCCTACTTTATTTACACTGGGTAAAGTTGGAAACTATGGTTTAGTCCAGCGTTTCCCAACCTTTTTCAACTTGCGGCACACCAGGGTAACTTGAATTCTCGCGGCACACATATTATTATTATTATTATTATTATTATTATTATTATTATTATTATTATTATTATTATTATTATTATTATTTGAAAATATAAAATACTGTAGTATTTTTTTCTGATTACTGACATCCTTCTCACAGAGAAGAAAGCTAGACCACTGTTTTTTCCCCGTGGTAAATCATTATGCTTATTTTTCATTTTAATTTAAAAATAGAAAACAATTACAATCAAATATAGGGCTCAAGTTGTCAAAAATACATTTTTTTTTCGAAAACTGTATCCAACCTTTCATTAAGAAGGAGGATCACTAAATAACGAACGAACAAACGAACCTCTTTTACTTTTAAAACACAAATATAGGTAATTCGTATGCATGTTTACTTTGCCGGAAGGATTGAATAATATTTTAAAATTTCAAGTTAGGAAATAGTCTGCAACAATAAAGAAGCAATAATGGTCATAACAATGATAACACTTTTTTTTTCAAAATTAGAAATGTACAGAAAAATGTTCTACAGAAAAGTAACACAGTATGAAACTTTAAATTTTAGATTCATAGTAGGCCTAGTAATTTGAAATACAAATATACCTTTTTCTGTATGTCTTGCAATTTGATTGCTATAGAATTAATAATTTTGTTCCGATTTCCTCACGGCACACCAGCGACCCATTCGCGGCACACCACTGTGCCGCGGCACACCGGTTGGGAAACGCTGGTTTAGTCCATCCCTTGATCATATTCTGGTTCTGCGGTGTTAATATCTGGTCAGAACTTGCTGTTCTAGAAGCCTTAAGTTCATACGCGATAAAATAGTATTTCCGCATTATGCACCTTTTTAAACTATTTTCAATATTTGTATGTATCTTCAGATAAACCCTCCGTGAAAAGTTTTATTTATTGGATACTGTATTTCTGACGATGCTTCCATTATCAAATAGTGTATGTAGTTTTATTTAACGTAGAATTGCATACGACAAAACAGTAGAAAACATTCTCATTGCTTTAACTTTTCTTGAGTTGATTTTGAACTTAACGTCCCTTTCAGCAGCGAAGCTATATAAAACGTGGACCTACTAATTAACGTCGAATCCGAATCACATGAACTCCCACCGGGAATCGAGCCTGGGTCTTCCATGCGTTAACTTTACTTGAATTTGGACTCGAACGCTCTGCAGCAGATTTAAAACGGTTGACTTGCCACCCCTGAGTTTTTCAATGAATGTATTTCTTAGTAATTATTTTAATTTTACTTTTGAAAAGGTGTAAGCATTTTGCTTTAAAAATAATCCTTGAATTATACGTAGTCAGTGTTGAATACAGGTTTCATTTTTGTACGTGGCAATAGTAACTTCCATGGTCCCCTCTCTTCTACCTCTAGACACAGAAATTTTGTTTTTAATAACGCCAAATTACGATTTTTATCAATAAAGAGTGGCTGTCCTACTAACTCTAGTATCGATTTCCTGCTAAGCAAAGATAAAGTGAATCTGAAAAGGTAGGGGAACGGTAGGTAGCGGCATGACATCACGCCGTCCCCCATGCCTATCTTTGCCCATTGTAATTTCTTAGGAACTGGGGGGACGCCGTACATATTTTTTGGAGGTGGGGGACGGCGTCCCCTGCATTCCCAAGCACTTTTACCTCTGCTGCTAAGTATTAATTGCTGTAAGGACTAACGAAAAATATTATGTGGTAATTCTACTACTACTACTACTACTACTAATAATAATAATAATAATAATAATAATAATAATAATAATAATAATAATAACAATAATAATAATAATAAATGACCTGAATGATAAAGATATTTTTTAACTTTCTAATACAATCTCTGTGGGCTTTCGCGAATCTGGATATATTGTTTTTATGAGGAATAAAGAGGCTTCAAACAACGACGATTTGTATAAAAGTCTTATCAGGTGTCTGACAGCTGACCTTGTGTTTTTTTTTAACACAATGTTACAAGGCACAGAAGCGTGCGGGCATTTTGCTTCTTTTTTTTTTTTTTTTTTGCCTGAGTGTAGTTTGAGTACTAAACTCAAGACTTTCGTTCTGTCGTTGGCACGTGTCGAAGCAGCTTGTTTGCTGTGCGATGTTTTGCCTTCAGACGATCGACTAGATCGAAGAGTCAAGAAAGAAAGAAATAAACAAAACGATATGCTTGTTTCATGGAGATATGCTTGCTTCTTGGCATTAGTGTTTGAAAACCAAAACTGTTCTGAGTATCCATTTTGTTATGTCCATAATAAGTATAAAGGGAAATGTTAATTCTCATATATAGTAAGGGTAAAACTGAGGGGGAACGCGAGGGTAACGTTATATATATTAGGAATGGCCGGATCCGGATCTGGTCGGATTCGAAGATCAGGATCTGATTGGGTCCGGATCTCGGATCTGGATTCGGATCTCGGATCTGGGTCCGGATCTCGGATTTCGGATCTCCGATTTCGGATCTGGGTTCGAAATTCGGATCTGGGTTCGAAATTCGGATCTCAGATCTTGATTTTTATCCAAACCCACATCCCACCCAAATTGTGATAAACTTGAATATCAAAAATTCGCCGAAAGAAATTTCACGAAGTCCTGACAGTGAAGAAGAAAACATAAAATTAAGAAGAATACTGGCAAGTCTATTTGTCTCCTTCAATCTACACTAACGATTAAATGCTTGCCTAACTAAAAAATAATCTGATTTGATCCGGATGAGAGTTCGAATGTCGAATCTAAGTCCACCCGGTTGCAGGACCGAGATGAAATACATACATATTTATATTTGAAACCGGAATACAAAACACGAATATTTAAAATTCCTCAATACACCTATTTCATTGACAGTTAAGAAAACATAAACAGTTAAGATAAGTATTGACTAGTTTTTACGTATATTTATCTTGCTCAGTCTGCTCAAAATATCAAATGTATAACTTACAATTAGATTTAATAATTATTTAATAAATCACAATATGAGCACCGAGAATAAACTATGAATTTTGGTGCCCCTTATCTAGATTTGAAATTTCGGATTCATACATAGAATCAGGCTGAAAGATAAATATTTGAGATCTGGAAACCGAAACAAGTGCTGGTACCATGATCGTAGCCGTTTGTACCTAGGTAGTGCGAGCGGAAGGCACTTGCACTAAGTCCGGGTGTACTTTGGGGAACACGAGAAACTAAAAACAGATATATATTCTTTTTCAGGGGCAAGTCGCGCTTTAACATGACTTTTCATGAGTGTTGTGTTTAAATACGAAAACTGTAATGGCGAATTGTTTGAAATAAATGCCATTTTTTTAGCAATAAAGTTAGGTACTTTCACATTGAATAAAAATTACCAAAGCACATTTCACTGATGAGAGTGCTGGTTCTTATGGAAGCTTTCACACTGAACCGAAGATTTCCTCATGTGGGTATCGGATTGCCACAATTCACCTTTCTGAAAGACGTGGTTTATCAGGAGGTCGGCCAAGATTCTTTTGGACTTAGCGTGTAGACTGCTTCTGGTCTCAATTATTCAAATATAGTAAGACTAACCGTATTTAAAGTTGGTTCGAAATGATTTAAAATGAAGGGTGCGGTGGCTCCGTGGTAGAGCGTTCACCTCCGGTGATTGGGGTTCCTGGTTCGATCACAGCACGCGCCGTGTGGACTTTGTGGTGGACAAACATCGTGCTCGTGGGTATTCTCGGGGTTCTCCCGTTTCCTCCCACTTCCTTCATTCCACCATTTCACTCATTTCTCATTATCACCGTCTCCTTTAGCCTAACCGGCATAATCGCGGGACGTTAAACTTAAAGATTTCATTTCATTTCATGATTTAAAATATCACTAATTGACCTTAAGGGTATAATTGCGATTTAAATATTCGTAAATTAGAAGAGATGTAAAAATTAAGCGTTAAAATAAATCCGATAATTCCTAATGCAACCTAATAATAGCAATAAAACTCCTTATGTAACATTTTCAAAGCTAAGATTAACAGTTATGTTCTTGAAGAGGGTTTATGGCAACATAGATTATAAATCCAATTATCATCAAGTAGTATCTCTGACAGCCCCGCATTTCACATCACCATCGCCCTTCATCCTGACAATTCCGGACATCCGGGCAATTCACTTACCCACAATGACTTTTCAGGCGTTCCAGTGACATCAATATATCAGTTTGGGTTTGGGTTCATGCTTCGGTGAACCTTGACTATCACCATCAACAGCTATTAGAGAATCAGAACTTATTTCTGTATTAGATAATGTGTGTAACTATAGCTTTCCGTCTATAGAAGACTGAAAGCCTGCCTTCGGTGCCCGTGGTCATGGGTTCAATTTCCGGAGAGGCACTCAACAATTTCGATGTTGACCCAGCATCGTGGGGGAGTTATCTTAAGTAAGAGGTAGCGGACTCCAGTCTAGAAAGCCGGCATAAGGACTTCGGGTGTCGATGCGTTGACTACACATCCCCACTTTGAACGTAAGGCCGCTGGTAGGAACCAAAGGACTGTCGTGCCAAGAATTTAGTTTGTCTTAATTATCATAAATGCCTTCTTTATTATTAAATTTTATCCAATATTTTCTTTTCAACTAGTTTGCGAAACTCGGAGCTAGCTACTTGTTTTCTTTTTAATTCATGTTCATAGTTAGAAGAACTAATCACTAAGGAAAAACAATCTTTTCAATAAAATTCGTCTCGCGTCTTTCGTAACTCTAAGTTTAGTTATTTTTAGTTAGTTTTTTTTTTAAGTTGAAGGGCGGTTTATCATTTCTCCTCGCTTTCCCTATTTTTTTCTAGTTTTACCTATATTTCTTTGCACGGACATTGCACCTATACCCACGTGCTTAGTGTGTTCGTTTACAAAAGCGGGCCATTTTTCTGCCACTATAGAAAGTAAGAGTGCACTGTATCAGAGAAATATTAATTGACGTATGTAAGTGAATATATCTGTGACGAAGTCATAATTACTCAGTTTTTGCATCGTACATAGTTTCCTCATCCTCATTAATCTCTTTACCCCCGCTTCCTGAATTCCAGTTCTAGTATTCTTTTTTGATAGCGGACTGATGTCTCATGTGGACGTATTAACTATAACATCAGCAATAAATAAAGTACGGTTTAATTTGCACTAATTTTAAAACATTACATTAATTAAATAATAATAATAATAATACGGAGCGAGCTCAGGCTACTTGTTATGATTCTTGCTTCGCAATTGGATAATACCAGATTCGAAAATATAAAATGAAATCTTTAAGTTTTACGTCCCACGGTTATGCCGGTTAGGCTAAAGGAGACGGTGATGATGAGTAATGAATGAAATGGTGGAATGAAGAAAGTGGGAGGAAACGGGAGAACCCCGAGAAAACCCACGCACACGGTGTTTGTCCACCACAAAGTTCACTTGGCGGGGGCTGGGATCGAACCCGGGACCCCAAGCACCAGAGGTGAACGCTCTACCACTGAGCCACCGCGGCCCCAATACCAGATTCGAATTCGGAGACCAGCCATCCTGACTGAGGATTTTCCAGGGTTGTTTCTCAATTATACTGGGCAAATGCTAGGTTAGTACCTTGATCTAAGGCTCTGGAGACCTTCCTTCCATTCCTTTTCCAATGTTTTCATCTGTTGATTATTACAGTGTAAAGTAGCCTCTGAGGATGTATCTGATAGCTTAAAGTGAAAAAACAATAACGATGTTATATATCTTCACGAAACGTGTGGGTTAATTTAACTACAGCCTTACAGTCCCAATATATAGCTAAAGTTTTAATATCAATTTCCTGACTTTTAAATACTATTTTCATATTGTTTCAGCTTTCAATTTTCTCATGTATGTTCCCACCGAGAATTGAACCTGAGATCACATGAACAAATGCGAATATGTTAAATATTTTTGAACACTTTAATATACAAAACACAAAACGCTTCAATGATACGACGCATGGATATGTTTTGGTTACCTCCTGCAATGTATGTTTAAAGAAACATGGAAGGTGAAGAAAAAATAATAGAAATCTCTTTTATATTTACTCCTTCAACAAACGACCGACCTCAGAAGGGCAAGCCATAAGTTAGGTAATAAAGTCATACAACGAACACAACCATATCGCTCTCCTGAAATTCTCACGCCAACCAGTCTATATTTTTTGTTGTATATACCTTCGAAGTGAAAGATATTCATTATTACATTTGTTGATGGTTGGACTCTAGTGAGTCAGAAACTACTATTAATAAAGAGTTTGTTTTGTCTAGTATTCCTGCGATTAAAAGGGCCTTATCTAAAAGATATTTCATTTGTATCTGAGAAAAGGAGAAAGTTTATTTTCTAAGAATAAAATAAATATTATCAATGTGAAGCTAACATTAAGTTTCGAAGAGGAGCTAAACAGAAGAATTTGTTACCATTTACATCAGTTTTCAGACAGTTCACTATACTCTGAAATGGGAAGAAATCAAACTTGGAAACATTTTACTAAAGCGACTTTGACAGAAAGTGCAACATGTAAATATTGCAAGGTTAAAATAAAATAAAGAACAAAGGTAGCACAAACGTGTTACGGAAACATTTAAAAGCACAGCAACCTACTATATCAGTGAATCCGAAAAAAGTTTTAACGAATTTTAGATATTCAATTTTATAAGATCACAGTTTCAGATGTAGGTTTGGATACGAATCAAGATCTGAGATTCGAATTTCGGATCCAGATCCGAGATCCGGACCCAGATCCGAGATCCGGATCTGAGATTCGGATCCGAGATCCGGATCTAGGTCCGGATCCGGCAAGATCCGGATCCGGATCTCACTGGATCCGGGATATCCGGATCCGAAAATTTTTGGCCATCCCTAATATATATAACATAGCATATTTCTTTCCAAAATTTTATAAAAACTATTTATTTTATAGAGTTCAAAATTCGGCCAAATGTTTATTAGTATTAATATTGCATGTTCACTTTTACTTTTTCTTGCTAAGGTAATATTATAGCGCGCTAATTAAAAATTAATTTTCTTCCATTTAAAAGCTGTTTAAGATATTGGCTGCATTTTGCAACAGTGCAGAACAGCAGATAGGAATCTAACCAGGTAGATTTCTTTCTCTCTCTTCCCTCGCTAGGTCACGTGCGTGAACTTAGGATTGTCCGCGGAGAAAAAGAAACCGATGGAATGCAGATTGACAGCAAATAAGAACAAAGTCTGTTTTCTTTCTCTTCATAGATCGTAAAGATTTCCTTGATTCTATGTAAACATTTCCGCGAATAATTGCCTGTACAGGAATATTGCAGCTAACAACGTACGAAAGTTTCAGAAAATCTGTCTATGTTGTTTTCAAGTGTGGGGAGTCTGTTCATCTTTAAAATCAGTTTCGAAATGTAGAGCGTAGAACAAACACACTTATTTTTTGCATCAACTGACAAAAGTTTACATACAGATCAAAGAGAAGTCTTAGTGCGTTTGCACACGGCAACGATAATATCGGTGGAAGCATCGATAATGTCGGCGGTGAAATCGACTTCAATGTACTCAAATCGTAGCTTACACACGCCACCGATATTATCGGCCGATCCTCCGACACGCAAATGCTGTCGGCCAAGCCCCAGATAATGTCGGCGGTATCGCCGACACCGATTTTGTCGGTGGCAATGTTTTCTTATGATTGGATGCACATGTGGCCGATAATGTCGGCCGGCCAGTGGGTTAGATGAAGAGAGTGAGTGACAAGGCGCTGTATATTTTTGTTTCGTTTCTTGTCTTTGGAATTTTGTTGTTTCCATTTTTTTCTATTATAATTGTATAATAATATTATTATTATCTTGTCCTATAAACAATTTCGGAACAGCTTATTATTTTTTTACAGTCTCTGTTTTGGAGTAGCTAATTCCCTTTATTAAATAAGTATAAAATGTGGGAAGTTTGAAGAGTACTGGTTTCCCTCTAAATAGCTATTACCAAATGGAATATAGAAAATTTAGATAACCAAGTTCTTGATTATTTTCCACTAATTTTTAATTTTTGTTCTTTCTCTCTCTGTCTCTCTCTCTCTCACACACACACACACACACACTCTTTGATGGTATATTTTTTAATCTATTAATGCATTTAAATTTCAATACATTCTGGAAATTAATTTAAGCGTAATTTTCAAATTTTGATACACTGTGAACATAAGCATATGAAAAAAATCCTGATTATTATTACTTCCTTTTATTTTCATTAGAATTGTGTGCAGATTACTTTTCCCGGTTCCACTCAATAAGCAGTGATTAAATACAATATTTTTTGACAAGTCAAAGTAGAATTATTATTTTGAAACGAAACCAACACAATCAAACACTCTTTCCCAAGCTCCAAGGACAAGTTACTCACTTGGCATTTTCTTGATTGTGATCTCAACAATAGGGATGTGACTTCATGCTTCACTTGTTACAGATTTTTTCTCTCACTTCCAAAACTATCCCAAATCTCCCATTTTAAAAAATAATGTGTAGAATGGCAATTGAAAACAAAGACCAAAGCTATGTATCCAAGTTTTTCCTCTCCCCTTTGTACCGGGATCGACCCCCTGATAGAGTTCTGCATTTTAGCTACAGTGACTGGATCAAAAGGTTGTATATTATTGCATTCTTACCTTTCTAGTTTTGCTTAGATTTTTAGAGATGGCAGGAATTTTTCCATTCGATATTTTAACCGTTATTGAACTTGTGGAATGTAGACTTTGCATATGGGATAAGATAACAGACTCTTTCAAGAACAGGATTGAAAAGCAAAAAGCACGGCGAGAAATTTATGCAAGCCTTGTCCAGGATTTTGAGTTCATGAACAAAAAGAAACGAGAAACGACAGGTATGTATGCAACAGCGCAAATCTGTCTTCAACATTAGACTACTTTTACATGTCTGGGTTAACGCCCTCCTGAGACCCCTCTGGTTCGAATTTAGTCAAAAACGCTTCACCTTGGTCTGGGACCTGAACCAAGGTATCCGTGTCCAAAATTTGGTAACTCTCTGCCAACTTGTCTGGTTCCCAGGCCGGTCCCGGTTGAAAAAAAAAACTCTTCGTCTTGATCTGTGGCCTAGACCAAGCTACCCGCGACCAAATTTTAAAAACTTTCGTCCACTCGTCTGGTCCACGGGCCGCACACAGATAGAGAGACAGACACTCAAGCAAACTCTATTTTATTTATATTAGAAAGGTCAGATCCACCGTTATTGTAATAGAGCGGTGCTTGAGTGATTGATCGTAGAAATTTAAAATCCAATGAGTGATAATTTCATAGCCTTGTTTTATTACAAGTTTAAACTCTTTAGTCAGTAGAGAAGAGGGCATGATTCGTGGTTAGAGTTGATGACAATGGGTTTCGGTGGGTCTTGGGTCACAGTGTGTGACAGTGGTTCATGGTGGATGGTGGGACAGAGTGAGTCACGGTGGGTCATAGGTCACGATGGGTGGTGGGTCAGTTGGTCGTGGCTAAAGTTTTCATTGCCCCACACTCTCTCTGAACTACAGTGTTGAAAATTAATCAGTGAAAATCAATTGCAATTGATCAATCAATTGAAAGTAATTGCTGTGGAAATCAAAAATTGCAATTGAATTAATTGCTAATTAATTTCAATTGCTAATTAATTTCAATTGCAATTACTTTCAATCGATTGATTAATTGCAATTGATTCTCCTTTATTAATGGGCAACTGCAATTAACAATTAACCATTACTTACTTCCGTTGTCAATTGCAATTAACAATTAAATTTACAGATTAATTGTTAATTGTCAATTCAATTGAAATTTGCCCAACACTGCCACTCTTCTCTTCACTGTCCCGATCCGGCCCTTCAAACTTTTTTTTCCTTCTATCGAAGCCAGTACTGCCTATTTGGGAAAAGTCTCAATGTAGAGTGGTAGTGGTAAAAACGATGCATATTCGCCGTTCTGTTGGAAGGGGGGCTGGTGGAATGTGCCGTAAAATTTTAGGTTGCCCCCATAGGAAAAAATCTAGATTCGACACTACTAATATATATATATATATATATATATATATATATATATATATATATATATATATATATATATATATATATATATATATATATATAATTGAGAAACACTATGTTTGTGACTATAAATCTCCCGAACCGCCCCACTGATCTTAATCAAATTTGAAGCTATTCACTTTGATGGTACAACTTGGGGGGAGGGTGTAAAAATAAATAAAATTTAATAATTCCTGAGCCACTCGGCCAATCTTGATCAAATTTTCAACATAGATGAGGTTCAGGCCTGGGATCGTGTTATTTAAATTTGACGAAGTAACGTGGGGGCGGAGAAGAAGGAGATATATATATAAAAATCAATTTATATAAGACTGAAAGCCACTATTTTTGTAACTTAATAACTCTTGAACTATATCTTTAATATCCGACCGATCGCAATCAAATTTTCAAGATGTATGAGGTTTGGATCTGGAAACATTTTTGTAATTTTATTTTAACGGTACATCCTAGGGGGGAGGGGGGAACGTATAAATAGAAACTAATAAAACCTAATAACTTTTGAACCACCCAACCAATCTCGATCTAATTTTCAACAAATATGAGGGTCGGGCCTTGGGTGTTTTTTTATCATTTCACTTTGACGAGCCAACGTAGGGGAGGGAGAGGGGGCAGATATATGTAAAAAAATAAAAATAAAAATGCCTGTCTCTGTGACTTCATCACTCTTGAACCACCCGACCGATCTAAATCAAATTTTCAATATACATGAGTATAGGGGCAGGGATTACTTTAGGCTATTTACTTTGACGAAACAACGTAGGGGAGGGCGAGAGGGAGAGAAATTTAAAAATGATCAAAAATGACCGATATTAATGTTGAATCCATAGTTTTCGGGCCCGATGAGACAAACAGTAACACTTCTGATGCTATTTCAATCCAAGTTCAGCCCTAATAGTTGGGAAGGTGGAGGGTACAATGGAGGAGAGGGGGATAAACGTTTAAAAATGATCGAAACTGAGTAATATTAGTGTCGAATCAATAGTTTTAGGAGTAGCTGAGATTAACAGTGACAATTCTGATTTCGTGTGAAGCAGCACGGGGGAGGGGGAGCTATATATAATAATAATAATCGAAAATAACCAATATTAGTGCCTAATCCATAGTTTTCGGGATCATTCTGATGAACTGTGACATCTTCGATCCGGTTTAAATGCAAAATCAGCTCCGCCACTTGCGGGAAGGGGAGAAAGTGATATATAAAATGATCGATAATGGCCACTATCAGTGTCAAATTTATAGTTTTCTGGGTCGCTTAGATGAGCAGTGGTACTTTCGATAATGTTTAAATTCAAATTCAACCCCACAACTTGGGGGAAAGGGAGGAAGAGATATTTAAAGATAATGGAAAATGACCGTTAATTAGTGCTGAATCCACATTTGTGGGGGGTCGCTGAGATGAACAGTGACAATTTCGTTGCCATGGCCCGCAACATAGGGGAGGAGGAAATATATATATAAATGACCGAAAATGACCATTATTGGTGTCGAATCCATGATTTTTGGGGTCGCCGAGTTGATCAATGATGCTGTTTAAATCGATGCCATTAAAAACGAAAACAGCATATTTCACGGGTACTAAACACATGAAATACGGAGTTGTGCTTTAACATTTTCATTTTAACTTACCAAAGCGGGTAATATATGCTAGTAATACTAATAAAGCTCAGGTACTGTCCTTTTTCTATTTCAAAACCACCTATTTTTTAAATCTCTTTGCTATAATATCTATTACTGGAGCTATCAGTATATTTTTGTTTTTCGTCTTTATACAACACCAAGGTTATAAAGGAAGGTCTTTTATATGTGGGTTCGGAACTCGAATCTGATAAGTCGTTCCCAACCATACTATCTCGCCTCCAGAAAAACTGGATTACAGGGCAGAGTCTAAAGCAAGAAATTTCTCTCTCTTTTGCTAAAAAAAAACTTTAGTTCGCATACTAGTCATAGCACATGTTTAGAGGTTTTTCAACGAATCTGTATGAGACGAGACCTGCAAATGACACAATACTGAAAGTTGAGCTTACACCAGAAGTCGATTCTGGTATCATCCTAAAACCAAAAAAAATCCTAATGGCTGACTACTTTAATGCTCATAAATCATTCTAATGTAAAAAGTTTTGGTGATCTCGGCCCCCTAGACTTCCCGTGGATACGAGCCTGTGTGACCCCCCACCCTCGAACACAATTTTCTGGAAGAAAGCCTCTATTCTTCCTTTTGTATGTCTAGTTTACTGAAAACATGAAAAGCAAACTAGATCACAGAGCATAGAGTTGGAAATGATGGACATGTTGCATTGCAGACATATTTCGTACCGTTGATGATTTTGGGAAGTTTTCCAGGGACAAAATTCACCTCGGAGTTATATCTCCTATGGTGCTCAATGTGAGTTGAGTTGATTTTGTCGTCCCTTTCAGCAACGAGGCTATATAAGACGGGACCTACTGATTAATTGACAAACCCGAACTACATGAGCTCTCACCGGAATCGAACCCGGGTCTCTCACGCCAAAGGCACGTACGCTAACCACTTAGACACGAAGAAGCTCGGAGCTCATATTAGAAAAGAAGGAAGCACATTATGGGAATTTCAGTGCAGACAACTAAGTACGACGAATGTTAAAAGAATATTTTTCATCTTAAATATATTGTAATAATGGTCAATATTATTCGATAATGTCATTTTTTAAAAAATAGCATTCTCTTTTCTGTAACTTAATACAGTATACAAGTTAAATTTCACACAGTGTGCAAAAGAGGGGAGGGATTACAACGTACGATGGGCTTCGTTCGCTTCCTATCCGATGGACAAAACCTTTCTTGTAAAATTCAGCGTTTCAAAGAACCTGTGTGGTTGCTGATAGCTACACATAAATTGACAGAATTTTAGTACTGTCTGCCTGAAGCAAAGTCTTAAGTTTAGTACTGAAGCTGCCTGAGGCAAAAAAAGCAAGCACACCGCAGGCGTGGTGGCTTCTGTGCCTCGTAACATTGTGTTTAAAAAAACAGACACAAGGCCACTTGTCAGTTCTTGCAACTGATAAGGCTTTTTTTTTCTTTTATACAAATCATATTGTTTGAAGCCTCTTTATTCCTTTCAAAAACAATATAACCAGATTCATGGGAACCCACAGCAATTGTAATAAAAGTTGAAAAAATATCTGTATCATTCAGATACTTTATTATTATTATTATTATTATTATTATTATTATTATTATTATTATTATTATTATTATTATTATTATTATTACATAATATTTTTCGTTAGTCCTCACAGCAATTAATACTTAGCAGCAGGGGTTAAAGTGCGTGGGAACGCGGGGGACCCTATCCCCACCTCCAAAAAACTGTGTACGGCGTCCTCCCACTTCCTAAGCAATTACAATGGGCAAAGATAGGCATGGCGGACGGCGTGACGTCATGCCGCTACCTACCGTACCCCTACCTTTTCAGATGATTCCATCCCATCTAGCCTAATCCCACCTCGCCTAACGATTTATCAGCCACTTATATCTCCAAAATAAGAATGTCTACCATTTTAGGCGAGATGGGAATTTCCATCTTACTTAATCCCATCTCGCCTAAAATGGCGGTAGGATGCAAGGAGGGAATTTCTGTACTGAAGAGGGAATTCCTCTAATAGAATTTTAACCAGATATTTCAATCAATATTGGCAATCTCTGTCAATTACAATCTAAATATATACTAAGCACTATACAAGAAGAAAGCATAGGGGGAAGGCGATTTAGTGAATTTAGTTCACTTTTGGTTTATTTTGGGAATACTGGAAATTGA
Source organism: Thermobia domestica (assembly GCF_964235325.1). Lineage (NCBI taxonomy): Eukaryota > Metazoa > Arthropoda > Insecta > Zygentoma > Lepismatidae > Thermobia > Thermobia domestica. The sequence continues at coordinate 153,987,519 of NC_137456.1, read as the reverse complement.
TTGGCAAAGAGAAGCTAATCAGAAACAGGATAGAAATATAGAGGGTGTTTCAAAACAACACTTACAACGTTTGAGAGCTCATTCCTGACACCGTGATAAGACAACCTGGGTGCACAATGCTTCCTTTTGGCGCTATGACCAGCCAAAAACCAGTCGGAAAAATGCCCAAAACAGCCGTAACTCGAGAACAAAATGTCGGATCGAAGTCGGGGGAAAGGAAATGTATATTATTTTTAGCCATGGCTTCCATTAATGCACAACCCGATATGATACAGAGGCAGCACAAAGGTCACCTCAAATAAATTGAAGAATTATGGGGATATTTTATGAAAGGGGGTTATAGCCCCACACAAGTTACTGGCACATGCAAGGAGCATTAGAATATTAATTCTGTGACATTTGTGAATAATCTGACGCTCACTGGCATTTCCGGAACAAAATTTTGAATTTTTATAAAGGTACATCATCTAATGCTTCGTCCCCTGTGCCCCCCTAAGGCGGTGCGTTACCAAAATAGCATTCTATATTTCAAAAATGCATACTCTTTTGCTACAATGACGCCAAATTTCACACTAATTAACAAAAACACCTTCTTCTCGTATGTCCCTACTAAGGATATTTCTGGTGATTTTCTTACTTTTGAAAGGGGGCTGTAGCCCCATTATCAGTCACTCTTACATGTAAGGAGCATTGGAGCATTAATTATGTGACATTCGTGATTAATCTGACGTTTACTGGCACTCCGAAAATAAATTTTGGGATTTGGTAACACATCACCCACCAGCTTCCCACCCAACACAAGTACATACTGATCATGTGTAAAGAATGTTCCTCGAGGTACATTGGAATGTACATGATAGGTACGTGAATAGAGCAATCATGTGAAATACACATGTAAGGAATAAGGTTACTTCCGCCCAAAAGTACGTGCATGACACATACCGAGGAATGTATCTATTATGTGTATATCACGTACCGTGTATGTACTTGACACATTTACTTGGCATTGGCATGTGCCAGGAATGTACTAGGCATGTCAGTAATGTTCCTTAGGGCAGTGCTATGCAACTGGGGGTGCGAGTACTTAAATACTAAAACCTTAACGCTTCATTTTTACGTTCGAATTTAGAAGCTTGTACTTTTAAAAAAATGCCAAGCAACTAACTCTGAAAATATATGCCCTCCTCCGGCATCTGTGTGGCAATTTAACTATCTATTAAAATACTACAGTAACATTTACGAGCGACCGAGCTCTAACCTATAATCTTAGCATTCAAACCTTTGATTTACGGTTATTTGTGATTTCACGTGTATAACAAAGACAAATATTTTTAAAAGAGTGTAGTTTAAATAAATTACTGAAATAAATATTTTTCACAAAGTTTATCCTTTTAAATTATTGTTCAAAGGCCTTTGCCTTTAGTAAGCCTTCTCCGAAATACATGGAAATGAATTGTGCTGCCATCTTTGGAGCTCTTTTAAAATACACATATATGTTTCTCGACAATGAGATCTCAGAAACTACAGGCTCTAGAAAGATGACGTTTTCACTGATCGATTGCAAATTTCATGTAGATTGTCCAGTTCTAATTGAATATTTAAAAAACATGGGCACTATTTCTTTAGTACATTTTTACGGGTACATTGGAAGTGTTGAACTTTCAAAAAAGTAAAATAAAACATCACATCCTAATCATTACACATTCCAACACCACACACTGTTGTATATAGCGGTTGTATATGTCTCCGGCATTTGTTTCATAGCCAAATAATAATGGACAAGGAAGGATAACCATTTCTCCAGTCTAAGATGAACTTTTTTGGGGAGTGTTTTTCCCAATAAGCACCATATATAACTGACAATATATTAATTTTGTATGTATATTACAATGTGGCTAAACTCAGAAAGTGGCTATAGAAGTGAAAAGCATATGGCTAAAAAGCCACTATTGGCTCTTTGGAAATTATGTGACTAACGACGTTCTCAAAATGGCCAGATCTCGTCACAAAGTGGCTAAATTGGCAACCCTAGTCGCAATACGAAGCAACTTACGCACAACCATGCCATGGTACATGGGGTATGTGCCATTCACATTCCTCACATTCCAGTGAAGCATGTAAAGGTACCTTGCAAGTGTCAGAAATTCCTCGAAAGGCACGTACCTAGCGACACGTGCTATGCATATGAAATGTACATGTTTCAAGTACCAGGTACGTAAACGGTACATATGGAACTTAAATGGCACGTTCCTAGAATGTACCTGGTTGGGTGGGTTTTTACGGCCCTTGCCCCCCGAAGGGGGGCCTTCCCAAAATAATGTTTGAGACGGCTTTACTAGCTTTGTGAATGAGTGTTTTAGCATTTCGTAACAAATACAACTCATTTGCCCCAAAATCTTTACGAATATTTATTGGAGAAAACTGCTTCCAAAATTTAACATTGAACCTCCCATAAGGAAAATGAACTTCTGTGTTTACACTTCCAAAAGGGGGGCTAAACATTAATTTTCTTCTATTTCCTTTAGAAATTCGAAAAATTCAGATATTTCTCAATAAGAGTGCCAAATTTTATATTAATGGTGTGAAAACTTCATCTTCTCCCAGTGCTGTAGAAAATTACACGAATTGTATAACAGTCTGTATATATGTATATGTATATGTATATATATATATATATATATATATATATATATATATATATATATATATATATATATATATATATATATATATAATTCAAAATCACGTTTTCAGTCAAAAGAAAAAAAACATTCCATTTGTTTACCTTTGGAATACCAATATCTAATCTAAATGATCTAGACCCTCAAAAGTATTGTAATATTTATTTTGTATATTACTGTTACGCACACACCTAAAATGCCAGGATTGTTCTTTCATTTTAGTAGATATTTCTTTTAAAGTTATGTTTTTTAAGTAACATTCCGTATTTTGGAATGCAAAATATTGATGATAATGCTTCTACAATAACTTTGTTTTCCTTCTGTCGTATCTTCCTTTCTCACCTCGCAAAAGTCGATTTATGGTCAAAAATGGTTGGAAAATGAAAATAGGGATATTTCACCCTGTTTGACAAGTCTTGTTATAAAATACTGTACTTAGAAGGTAAATTCTGTACCACCAGACATGTCAACTCTGACGCGAAATCGTAGCAGTTATAGTAGTATTAACTGTGGTCGTAGTAGTAATAATAGAAGTAGTAGTAATATTAGTAGTATTACAGTACTTTGCAGTCTTGAATAAAGAGTCAGTTTCCCAAACACACTACGATTAACATAGACTGACAGTAAGACCGTACGAACACGGCAAAGGCAGGGGTAGTGGAGGACATTTAAGGGAAAAAATGAACATTAGTTTCCAATCCGTCCTTGAGTGCCCGGTTCCAACCCGGAAATACGTGCGCCCGGTTCGGCCCTATAGCATTTGTGTCCGGGCCGAACAGGACACGCCCAGCCCGTGCAGGGCAGAGCCCTGCAAACCCAGGCCCGAAGACGGCCCGGCCCGACCCGAATGAATCTGAATTCTGTGCCCGGCTCGACCCGGCCCGGCCCGAATCTCGAGCCGGGCTCTAACCGGGCCGGGCACATTTCGGACCGAGCCGGGCCGAAACGGGCCGGGCACAAATCGGGCCGAAACGGGCCGAGCACAAATCGGGCCGAAACGGGCCGAGCACAAAGCGGGCCGAGCCGGGCCGGCCCGATTCGGCCCGAACACTGTGAAAGACGGATCGGAAACTAATGTTGGCAGCCTGTGTTAATCGTAATGTGTTTGGCATGGGCGGCGATTAGGGGGGGCAAAGGGGGGCAGTTGCCCCCGCACTTTTTTTAAGTAACCAATTAATGTATATAGTTTCATTTGGAAATACAGTGAAACCTCTACTAACGGACACCTCTGTAAAGCGGACACCTCCCATAACGGACATATTTTGTAATCCCCAAACACTGTAACAGAAAAAAACATATTGGCAAACCTCTCTAAAGCGGACACTCTCTAATACGGACACGGACAGTCTTTTTTGTCTTTTATAGGTATTATTTACCTCCGTATTACGGACACTTTCTCTGGAAACAAGTTGGAAAGTGCAGTAAAAATACACTTTTAGTAATTCATAGGTATGTCTCCAAGGAAGAACATGTGGGTGTGACAACATTTTGCCTCCTCAACTGTCTGTTCAGCAACGTAGAGGAAGGGTCTCTGTTTCACAACACCCTTATATCCTTTGCTTGCATTCCACTCCCACCCAACCTGCTTCAGAAACAAAAGTGATTGACACTTGCCCACTGTTTGGAATTACACATCATTCTACTGTCCCGCTGGAATCTCTAACCAAACAGAAGACAAGTTTGGTATTTTTGACCACGGGTACGCATATTGTCTTTAAAAAAAAAAAGTCATTGCTGGACTGCAATTAACTCACAAATTAAAGTAACACACTGAAAACGTAGTAAGTAGAGGTAAGTGTAAAGTGCAGAGAACTATAAGATCTTATTCCCGTGTTGTGCCTCGAATTGGATGGCGCAAGATAATGTAGGTACAGTAACATTTTGGTAATATTCATAAATACGTGATTCATGCAAAAAAAATCTAATTGCATATTACCTTGTTTATTAATTTACGTAAGAAAATATTAAAACCTCTCTAAGGCGGACACCTCTCTATAGCGGACAATTTTTGATTCCCCACGGCTGTCCGCTTTAGAGAGGTTTCACTGTATAACGATTTTGTATGTGTTACTGATTAATAGGAAACAATGCTGCCATATAATATTTGCTGTTGCGTGAATACGTATTGGTTGTCTTCCCGTGGAGTAAAGAAAGCTACAGTAATTGCGTTTTAATCGCCACAGAAAATAACCCCAAAAAATAACCTATTGGAGCACAATTTCAGCATACTTTCATTTCTTCTTACAAGGGCTCGATATGTTAGTGAGCCGCTTTGAAGCTAATCGAAAGAACATTATGCAAAAAAGTAGGGCCTATTTCACAAGTTATTCTTTAATTGCACAAAAATTGACAGTTCCTAAAATGTCTTTTCTTCTTTCTAAAGTAAGGAATATCGATTAAAAAGAGCGTGATAAGAAACAACTTCTACCTTTTCCATTGTTTTGTAGTGTAATATACGAGTGAAGTGTTGTGTTTAAGGATGTACGAGTGTATATACAATAAAATTTAGTAAATTGAACATAATTCTAGGTTTTAAGTTTATTTTGCATAACTGAAGTGTGGATTGTAAGTATTGTTGTGTTTTGATGTGTTCCAAGAAAGTGAAATCTGCACCTAATGGCAACGAACATATTTCAAGAAGTTGCAAAAGCAAATATTTCTTTAAATGTCGTAGCATATGCTTTTAGTATTTACTGTCTTTCATTTTCTAAGAATAATAACATACATTTAATATCATGTTTGGAATTAAATATTAAGTTTTTCATTAATCCTCAGTTTCAATATAACTTTTGCAAAACAAGCATCATTATTCATTACTATGATTAATATTATCCTTTCTATTTATTTGTTTTGCAAATTTATTAAATAATCTGATCACACAATTTTCCAGACAGAATTTTAAGATGTTCATGAGCAAGGAATCAAATCTCTTCTTACACTTTCGTTGTTTAAGAGTACAAAGGGCTAGTATCTACTTGCGTTGTTCTTCTCAATTTACTTAATAAACTATTATATACGATATACGGTATTTTAACTGAAAATATAGTATCCTATTAGTTATACAACCTTTCGTCAAACAAAATGTTAGAAACAACCAGGAAAACTAACATTTATATAAAATATTCAGATCATGTCTTGCCCCCTCAATTTTAACGTCCAACCGCCGCCACTGGTGTTTGGGAAATTAACTCTTTATTCAAGACTGTAAAGTTCTGTACTTCTACTACTCTTATTACTAATACTACTGCTACTGCTATTATTATTATTATTATTATTATTATTATTATTATTATTATTATTATTATTATTATTATTATTATTATTATTATTATTATTATTATTACTTCTACTACTACAACTGCTACGAGCGTCAGAGTTGACATGTCTGGTGGTACATACTTTACAATCTAAGTACAGAAAAAATCGAAGAAATACTAATTATTATGGCCAGTCTGCGTAGTCTGGCCAGTAGAATGCATTCACATCTGGTGCTAGAGGTCGTCGGATCGATCCCTCCTCGTGTTATGTGAGCTTTGTTGTGGACAAAAATCGTGAGCGTGGGAGTTTTTGGATTAGACCGTTTTCGTCCACTGTCTTCATTCCACCAATTCGTCCATCATCATTCATACGTCTTGAGCCGTAATTGCCTAAAGGACATATGAGAAAGTCAAGTCCTTGACCTACTAATTAGAATTTGTTCCGCTACATTAGACCACGGAGGCCGAAACCATGAACTGGCGTGTTCATAAGATTAGCACAATTTGTAGTAATGTTCAATTAGCACGGCAGATTCCAAATCATATTACATGTTCCTGTATTCTTTATAATTCGATGCTACAATAATAATAACAAAAAACAATGATCAAATAAATCACCCAGACCCCAGGATCGATGAAATGTTCCTGGAACGGTGCGTAACAAGTAAATAACAGAGCTATATGACGGAATGCGAGGCAGTAAATCAAAACAAAATCCACACATATCATTGTTGATCAAAAAATACCTCAAAAGTCCCCTGAATGAAAAATGTATAGATATCAGCTATCAAAAATGCCTCTTAACATCACATATAATAGAAGGGATAGTTGATATTAAGAAAATGAAAATATAAGGTTTCCTAAGAAACCAATAGTGCAAAATGAACATCGCTTTACTGTATGTCCTTGTACGCATCGAATAGCACGGAAACAGATTCAACAGTTTCAGGCTTTAGAGCATTTCTCCGTTCCTGAGTACTAAAATCTCTTTCAGTAGACGCACTAGAAGCAGGGATGACGAGATACTGACGCGTTAATTTACACAATTTTGGTAATGATTGTTCTTGTTGCTTCCACCACTGCAGTATATCTAGTTCTCTTACACATGATGACATGTTGAGGTAGATGTCTACTTCATCATCAAATTCACCAGAGACTGAATGTCTATCTTCTCAATCCATTAGTTTATTCTTCTTGGTAGGTGGTTCCAAGTTATGCCAACTAGCCTAAGGGAGACGATGGTGAGAAATAAATGAAATAGTGGAGTAAATAAAGTGGAAGGAAACAGGAGAACGCCGCGAACCCCCCACACGGTGTTTGTCCACCACAAAGTTCACTTGGCGAGAGCTCGGATCAAACCAGGGACCCCATATACCAGAGGTGAACGCTCAACCGCTGAGCCACCGTTCCAGGAACACCTAATCGACCCTGGCGATTTGGTGATTTATTTGATCATTATATTTTGTTATATTTGTAGCATCATACTATAAACAATACATGAACATGTAACACCATTCGATATTTGCCTTGCTAATTGAACATTACTACAAATTGCACTGTTCTTATGAGCACGCCAGTTTATGGTTTTGCCCTCCGTGGTCCAATGGTAGCGTACCAAATTCTACTTACTAGGTCAAGTACTTGACTTTACCATACGTTCTTTAGGTAACTACGGCTCAGGCTGAATGGATGATGATGGGATGAATTGGTGGAAAGAAAACAGTGGGAGGAAGCGGGACCACCCCAGAAACTCCCATGCACACGATGTTTGTCCACAACAAAGCTCACATAGCATGAGCAGGGATTGATCCGACGACCTCTAGCACCAGATGTGAGTGTTTTTTCTATTGAGCCACTATTCTCCCTCGTAGATCAAACATCGGTTCACATTCTACGCAGACCGGCCATAATAACTAGCATTTCTCAATTTTATTCTGTACTTAGAAGGTAAATTCGGTACCATCAGACATGTCAACTCTGACGCGAAGTCGTAGCACTTGTAGTAGTATTAGCAGTGGTCGTAGTAGTAATAGTAGAAGTAGTAATAGTAGTAGTAGAAGTAGTAATAGTAATAGTATTACCAGTACATCACAGTCTTGAATAAAGAGTCAGTTTCCCAAACACATTACGATTAACATAGGCTGACAGTAAGACCGTACAAACACGGCAAAAATAGAGGTAGTGGAGGACATTAAAAAAACAAGTAGGCTGACAACATTAGTTTCCGAACCGTCTTTCAGACTATCGGGCCGGCCCGGTTCGGCCCGATATGTGCTCGGCCCGATTCGGCCCGAAATGTGCCCGGCCCGGTTCGGCCCGAAATGTGCCCGGCCCGGTCCAGTTTGATATTACTTGAAACGGGTCGGGCCGGGCCGGGCCGGGCACCAGGCCGAATCGGGCGCGCCCGGCCCGTGCAGGGCTCTGATTCATATCCACTGCAAACGCTGTTTTGTTCCATTTTGACTTTTATTTTAGTACTCAGACGAGAATTGTGTTCTATGTCTTAATTTTCTGCATTCTTTCACATATGGAAACATTCGTTTACGTATCTAAATGTTTCATTACGTATGGAGAGCTAAATGACAAACAGGCTTGTGCTGATATTAATACAAAGTTTCGAAATATTGAATTATTAAGTATTTCAATCAATGTTGCTTTTTTATACAATTAATAACAAGTCTTATTATATTTAAAAGAAGAAAAACACATCTGCAAAATTTCACCCGATTGCAAAGGTTGACTTCGAGGTTCGAACCTGGTTTACTTTTTCCCGAAGATACCCGAAGCTGGACTTAGAAAATTCTTTCCTTAAAATAGCAATAAAGAATGCCCTCGACCTTTGAGACAACATGTACCTTTCGGGAGTCAACTTTCAAAAGTTTGGTGTGGGTTGTTTTGCCCCATAAAACTGTTTTTCTGCAGAAAATAAAAAAGCATTCCTTTATTTTTTTGCGTATTTGTCCATACAAAAAGTTTCGTTGGAATTTTTCGTGGCCTTTACACACATATGACATACTGTTACCAGCATTTTTTTATATTTCGTGATCAAAGGTTTGGAGGGGTCCGAGCCCCCTAACCGTTTTTCTCAGAAAAATACGAAACCCGTTTGCCCTCAATTTAAACCTACAATATCTGTGCAATATTTGATTCAATTTGGTTCACTTCTTCGCGTCTTTCGGGCGTCAATTTTTAAAATTTATGGTGGGTCTCTTGCCGCCTAAAACCGTTTTCCCGCAGATCATAAAAAAACCGTATTCCTTTATTTTTTGCGTATTGTCCATACAAAAGGTTGTGTTGCAATTCTTCATGTCCTTTACACACATCTGACATACTAGCACTTTTCATATTTCGTGATCAAAGGTTTGGAGGGGTCGGCGCCCCACGCTTCCGTTTTCCCCAGGAAAATACGAAACTCGTATTCCCTCATTTTATGTCTACAATATCTGTGCACAATTTAATTCACTTCGCCTCACTTCTTCTTGCCTTTCGGGCATCAACTTTCAAAACTTTGGGTGGGTTCTTTTGCCCCCTACAACTGTTTCTCCGCAGAAAATAAAAAAACGTATTCCTTTATTTTTTGCGTATTGTCCATACAGAAAGTTTCTTTGGAATTCTTGTTGGGCTTCACACACACCTGACAATCTGTTACTAGCACTCTTGATATTTCGTGATCAAAGGTTCCGAAGAGTCAGGGCCCCAACTAACCGTTTTTTTTTTTTTTTAGGTAAATACGAAACTCGTATTCCCTCGTTTTATGTCTACAATATTTGTGCAAAATTTCATTCACTTCCGTTTACTTTTTCTTACTTTTTGGCGTCAAATTTCAAAATTTTGGGATGGGGTCTTTTGCCCCATAAAACCGTTTTTCCGCAAAAATAAAAAACCCGTATTCCTTTGTTTTCAGTGCATTGTCCATACAAAAGTTTCGGTGCAATTCTTCATGTCCTATACACACATTTGACATACTGTTAGTAGCACTTTTGATTTTTCGTTATCAAACGTTTGGAGGGGTCGGCGCTCCACCCGACTGTTTTCTCTAGAAAAATATGAAACCGGTAACCTCATTTTCTGTCTGCAATATCTGTGCAAATTTCATTTACTTCGGCTCATTTCTTCTTTTCTTTCGGGTGTCAACTTCAAAATTTTGGGTGAGAGATTTTGACCCCTAAAACAGTATTCCGCAGAAAATAAGAAACCAGTATTCATTTATTTTTTTTGGTTATTTTGCATACACAATGTTTCGTTGCAATTCTTCATGTTCTTTACACACATCTGACATACTGTTACTAGCGCTTTTGATATTTCGTGATCAAAGGTTTGGAGGGGTCGGTGCCTCAGCCAACCTTTTTCTTCAGCAAAATACGAAACTCATATCCTCATTTTACGTCTGTAGTATCTGTGCAGAATTTCATTTACCTCGGCTAATGTCTTTTTACCTTTCGGGCGCCAACTTTTAAACTTTTGGATGGGGTCTTTTGCCCCTAAAACCGTTTCTCGCAGAACATTAGAAACTCATATTCCTTTATTTTTTGCGTATTGTCCATACAAAAAATTATGTTGCAATTCTTCGTGTCCTTTACACATATCTCAAATGCTGTTACTAGTACTTTTGATATTTCGTGATCAAAATGTTTGAAGGAGTCCGTGCCTCACCCAACCCCTTTTTCCAGGAAAATACGAAACCCGTATTCCCTCGTTTTAAGCCTTCAATATCTGTGCAATATTTCACTCACTCCGGTTCACTTGTTCTGACCTTTCCAGCTTCAAATTTAAAATTTTGGGGTGGGTTGTTTTGCCCCATAAAACAGTCTTTCCGCAGAAAATAATAAACCCGTATTCCTTTATTTTTTGCGTATTGTCCATACAAAAAGATATGTTGCAATTCTTCATGTCCTTTACACACATCTCAGATACTGTTACTAGTACTTTTGATATTTGGTGATCAAAGGTTTGGAGGGGTTGGCGCACTACGGAACCGTTTTCCCCAGGACAATACGAAACCCGTATTATCATTTTACGTCTGCAGTATCTGTGCACAATTTAATTCACTTCGGCTCACTTCTTCTTGCCTTTCGGGCTTCAACTTTCAAAAGTTTGGGTGGGGCTATAGCCTTTAAAACCGTTTTCCCGCAGAACATAAAAAACCCGTATTCCTTTATTTTTTGCGTATTGTCGATACGAAATGTTTCTTTGGAATTCTTTATATCCTTTACACACATCTGACATACTATTAATAGTACTTTCGATATTTCGTGATCAAAGGTTTGGAGGGGTCGGCACCCCACGATTCCGTTTTCTCAAGGAAAATACGAAACCCATACTCCCCCATTTTATGCCTACAATATCTGTGCACAATTTCGTTCACTTCGGCTCAATTCTTCTTACCTTTCGGGTATCAATTTTCAAAATTTTGGGGTGGGTTCTTTTGCCCACAAAATAATTTTTCCGCATAAAATAAGAAACAAGTATTCTTTTTCTTTTTGCGTATTCTCCATACACAATGTTTCGTTGCAATTCTTCATGTCCTTTACAGACATCTGACATACTGTTACTAGCGCTTATGAAATTTCGTGATCAAAGATTCGGAGGAATCCGTGCCACACTTAACCGGTTTTTTTTTTTAGGTAAATGCGAAACCCGTATACCCTCATTTTATGTCTACAATATCTGCGCAAAATTTTATTCACTTCGGTTCACTTTTTCTTCCCTTTCGGTGCCAAATTTCAAAATTTTGGGGTGGGGCCTTTTGCCCCATAAAACCATTTTTCCGCAAAAATGAAAAACCCGTATTTTTTTGTTTTCAGCACATTTCCCACACAAAAAGTTTCGTTGAAAGTCTTCATTTCCTTTACACACATCTCACATACTATTAATATTATTTTTGATTTTTTGTTATCAAACGTTTGGGAGGGTCGGCGCCCCACCTAACTGTTTTCTCTAAGAAAATATAAAACCCTTATTCTAATTTTACGTCTGCAGTACTTGTGCAAATTTCATTCACTTCGGCTCATTTCTTCTTGTCTTTCGGGTGTCAACTTTCAAAATTTTGGGTAGGAGCATTTGACCCCTAAAACAGTTTTTCCGCAGGAAATAAGAAACTCGTATTGATTTATTTTATGGTTATTTTCCATACAAAATGTTTCGTTGCAATTCTTCATTTCCTTTACACACACCTCACTGTTACTAGTACTTTTGATATTTCGTGATCAAAACTTTGGAAGGGTTCGTGCCCTTTCCAACAGTTTTTTCCAGGAAAATACGAAACCCGTATTCACTCATTTTACGTTTACAATATATGTGCACAAGTTCATTCATTTCGATTCACTTGTCCTTGCTTTTCGTTCGTCAACTTTCAAAATTTTGGGTGGGTGCTTTTCCCCGTAAAACCATTTTTACGCAGAAAATAAAAAAAACAGTATTCGTATGTTTTTCGCATATTATCCATACATTAAGTTTCGTTGCAATTCTTCATGTTCTTTAGACACATCTCACATACTGTTACTAGCACTTTTGATATTTCGTGATCAAATGTTTGGAGGGGTCCGTGCCTCACCGAACCTTTTTTTGCAGGAAAATACGAAACCCGTATTTCCTCATTTTAAACCTACGACATCTTTGCAATATTTCACTCACTTCGGTTCACTTCTTCTTATCTTTCTCGCGTCAACTTTAAAATTTTGGGGTGGGTTCCGCCGAAAATAAAAAAACGTATTCCTTTATTTTCTGCGTATTGTCCATACAAAAAGTTTCGTTATAATTCTTCATGTCCATTACACCCATCTGACATTTGTTACTAGTACTTTTGATATTTCATGATCAAATGTTTGGAGGAGTCCGCACCCTACCCAGCCGTTTTTTAAAGGAAAATAAGAAACTCGTATTCCCTCATTTTATGTTTATAATATCTGTGCAGAATTTCATTCAGTTCGGTTCACTTCTTCTTACCTTTCGGACGTCAAATTTCAAAATTTTTCGTGGGGGCTTTTGCCCCCTAAAACTGTTTTCCGCAGAACATTAAAACCTCGTATTCCTTTATTTTTTACGTGTTGTCCATAGAAAAAGTTTCGTTACAATTCTTCATGTCCTTTACACACATCTGACATACTGTTACAAGCATTTTTGATATCTCGTGATCAAGGGTTTGGAGGGGTCCGTGCCCCACCCTACCGTTTTTTTTTTCAGGAAAATATGAAGCCTGTATTCCCACATTTTACGTCTGCAATATCTGTGCACAATTTTATTCACTTGGGTTCAGTTATTCTTGCCTTTCGCGTGTCAATTTTCAAAATTTTGGGTGAGTCTTTTATATTAAACCTTTACTTTATGTAACTTTTTTAAAATTCTTTTTTTGGGGGGGAGAAGGAGAGAAATGTTTTTTCTGATATGTGTCTTTTGCCATTCATCTTTTTTGAACTGCTTAAGTAAGATCATTTTGTAACTTTTGATGTCATCCAACTCCGTCACGATAATAAAATTGTCATTCTTAACAATTTGTTTTATTTCCTTATTTTTCAGTTTGCCACACTGATATATTTTTAACAAAATTGAGGTTTGGTCCAACGCCTTTCGAATTCGGAACCAACCCAACTGCCGAGCTTTTTGGGTTGCCTGCTATTGCAGGAAAACGAGAATTGCAGGTGGTAATGCACTTTTGGAGTCGTGTATACAAGTGTTCTTGAATGGGGCCATCTTTGTTGTCGGTGGAGTGCCAATTTTTGCACTTGCAAACGTTTACGAAAACTACAGTTGCTCAGTATGTACGAATCAGACGAACACCAAACAAAAACGAATGCTTACAGAAGAGACTGAGGTACGTGGAGAATATAAACTCTTGCGTCTAAATAAATATGCAGGGTTGCAAACTAATACATGAAATAACCAGAAAAACTACAGAAAATTAGACTTTTAAAGGGGCTGTATTTTGAAATGGCATGAAGTGGGGGTTCATAAGTCTTGTGCTGAATACTATTGCATGTAAAGAGTTTTCAGAAATATCCACAGCTATGATACTACTGGCACAGTAGATTTATGGGGGTCCGAAAGTTGAAGTTTGTGATTTTGATGCCATTTTTGGGGCGTAATATCTCAGGAGGGCAAAGTGCTAAAAATTGCTGCTTATGCCAGAAAGTAATTCTGTATGTAAATAAACTATTGCAAAAAAATCATGGCTGATATTACATGGATAAAAAAGTGAGGACATAGTAAAAATGGTAAGAAAGCACTTGCGTGACGATGGTCGTAGCTCGGAAAAATTTAAATGTTTGGATATGTTTCATGCTATATCTCAAAAACTATGCATGGTGCAGCAATAAGGCCCGCTTTTGTTTGTGTTCAGTTGTGCAAAAGCTTGCGAGTTTTGTTTGTTCCATCTGTCTAGCTCCATGATCATTGCCACGTCTATATGGTAAGGTGGGTTACCTCCCCCTTGCACCTACGACACCCATCGTCGAACGTCCGTTATTCGTCTAATTCGTACGTCCTGAGCAACTAATTTTAGTAAACGCTTGCAAATGTAAAAATTGGCACTCCACCGATAACAAAGATGGCCGCCATTCAGGAACACTTGCACACGTGAATGATGTTATTGATCTTCTCATACACAAGGTTCATCACACTGATTTTTTTTATAATTTTCAGAGATGTTCGAGCAACCACCACTGGACCACTTCGTATGGATTGACCCAATTAGCTAAGCTGGAGTGCATTCGAAAGGAATAACTTCATACTACAGAGTAAAATATCAATGTATTTAAAGTGTAAAATGTTCAATGAACGTGTTCAGAGATGGCTGTTGAGGGAAGTAATCTGTAAAAATAAAAACTTTTCAAACTATCAGAAGAAAACTTCCCCATTGTTGTAATTCTTGTATACAATAATTAGTACATTAGATAAGTTTTCTTCCGTTGATTTAAACCGTTAAAGGTTTAATTTTCATGGATGTGACTTCCCTCAAGTTCCACCAATGCATATTCACCATGTTGTGACATATGATTCTAAGACGTGAACAAGAAAATCAGACGTTCACTGCTTACAGGCTACACAACGAAACGTGATGAGGTGTATATTGGGAATCACCCGTAAAGGTAGGAAAATAATCAATAGATGTTATCATGAAAATAAAGTCATTGATATAATGGTGAGCTGTACACACTGCATGAAGAACGATGACCCATGAACAAAAGCAATTTTTGATTGGATATCAAGAGACTAGAAGATACATAGAAAACATTCTTATACAAGGTAGTGTGACGAAATCAAGGAGCATTGCGGATCTTTAAGGTAGAGTGGGGGTCATCAAGAACTTAATCAAAATGATGGTCGGGCCTCGAACCCAGACTTTCCCTAATACTAAATTAACGACGATTCAACTCAACCAAGGCCACTGTCACTTACTCACTTCCACTCCTTTCCTCCCAAATATATATATATATATATATATATATATATATGGGGCGGACCCAGGATATGATCAAGGGAGGAGCTAAACCATTATCCATTGCCGTTTTATCCAGTGTATCCAGTATAAAGCAGGATTGAAGCTCATTTTATCCAGTGTATACCTCAGCGTCAAGGGGGGCTATAGCCCCTATAGCCCCCCTTGGATCCGCCACTGCATATATATATATATATATATATAGTATAAGAGGGAGAAAAAGAGTGGAATTGAGTAAGTGAGAACGGCCTTGGTTCAGTTGACGTCGTTAATTTATGATGCGGTATGCAGATGATACGGTTATTATAGCTAAAACCGAAGGAGGACTACAGGAGATGATTGACAAAATAGCTGGCACTGGGAAACTATATGGAATGGAAATCAACATCGAAAAATCGAAAGTCAAGAGAATATCCCGTTGAAATGCGCCCTTACATTTCAGAATTGAACAAAAAGTGCTTGAAGAGGTTGGCCATTTCAAATATCTGGGAAGTATTTTGACGAAACACACGTACTGCACCAAAGAAATCAGGTCGAGAATTGCCATAGCCAAAGAAGCATTCAAGAAGAAAAAGTCGGTAAGGAAGAAATTAGCCCCGAGTGCTATATATGGAGCATTGGACTTTATGATTCAGAGACTTGGACATTACGGAAGTTAGAGAAGAAATATTTAGACAGCTTCGAAATGTGGTGTTGGAGGAAGATGGAGAAGATAA
Source organism: Thermobia domestica (assembly GCF_964235325.1). Lineage (NCBI taxonomy): Eukaryota > Metazoa > Arthropoda > Insecta > Zygentoma > Lepismatidae > Thermobia > Thermobia domestica. The sequence continues at coordinate 153,971,432 of NC_137456.1, read as the reverse complement.
AATAGACAGAAAGACTAACAAACGAAGACGTTTCAAAACGGATAGAAGAGAAGAGGACGCTTCTAGTCACCGTCCTTCGTAGAAAAGCCAATTGGATTGAACACATCTCGCGAAGAAATTGTCTTCTTTATACCGCCATAGAAGGAAAGATGGAAAGAAAGCAAGGAATAGGAAGAAGAAGAACACAATTGATCGATGATTTGAAAAATAGAAGAAAATATTTGGAGTTAAAAGAGGAAACTGAAAATCGAGAAACATGGAAGAAACATTTCCAGGTCCAAACTGAAAATTAAGAAGAAAAGAAATAAGAAAAAAGAAGAAAAAATTCAGTAGTCCTAGGACTTGCCAAAAGGTAGAATACTTAATAAATATTGTATGTGTTTGTATCAGCATCTTCTAGTTTTTTTTATCTTTTTACATAGCGTGTTCAACACGAATGGCCCCCTAAAAGTTTACCGGCTCCCTTCCTGGTCTCCCTGAATAAAATCCTAACAACGCTACTGATTGCAGAGTTACGTGGAAGAATTGCCTAAGGTGGGTGCCTATGGAGAAGAGTTGGGAAGACTTTTATCCAGCAGTGGATTGACAACGGCCAACTAATTTTTTTTTTTAAGATATTATATATACACAGGGTGGCACAATATATATAGGCCCTACACATATCTGTAACTTGGGTCTAAAAGGGCCAATATCACTTTTTGGCAAAAAAATGAGATCTCTTCAATTTTAACGTCTATAAATGGATGTTTTCTTGTGCAAGAAGAGCAAATGTCAACACGAAATAGTTTGGATTATATATCATTCATATTAACATTTGCTTTTCTTTCTCAATAATATATACATTTATAATGTTAAAATTTGAGGAACATCTCATTTTTGCCAAAAAGTGACATTAGCCCTTTTAGACCCAAGCCACACACACACACACACATATATATATATATATATATATATATATATATATATATATATATATATATATATATATATAGCCCGGGTTTCCTGGGTTTTAACTCCCCTTCAACAACATATTACCAAAAAAATAAACATTTACTATTTGAAATATTAATACAAAGCTTCTTAAACGAAATGAACTGGGAAGCTTGAATCCCACCCCACCCCTTTGATGAAATTTTTTGCTCACCACTGCACACAGTCACTTGGTTTGCGATTAGGATTTAGCGTCCCTTTCAGAACTGAGGCTATATAAGTCGTGAATCTACAACTTAACATGGAGATCTACACGAACTTCCACCGGGAATCCAATGCGGGATTCCAGCGCCGGAGATGTGTACACTTACTAACCATATAGCCACGAAGAAACTCACACGATTAGTGTTAACTACAAAACTATGTATAGTAAGATAGAACCTGGTATCGAATTGGTGACTGCGCTTCAGTCGTATTAGAGGCTTGAAATAGTATCATTGGCATTTGTGACATTTTTTTTAAGGATGGGGAATAGGGTTATAGGTGAACTTAAAAGTAAACTTCGTTCATAAATTGATAAATGATTTGGTGGAGATGATACCCCTAGTCCCGACCATTAGAGGGTTACGCGCTCTCTGTGCCATATAACGATTCATATGATTCGTAAAATAAAGGTTCTGAATATGTTCTCTTCTGTATTTCTCTAATACTGTAATAAATTTACAATTAGACGTGTATTATTATTATTATTATTATTATTATTATTATTATTATTATTATTATTATTATTATTATTATTATTATTATTATTATTATTATTATTATTATTACAACATTCATCGATTTATCACCTTCAATGCATCCGTTTGAAACAAGACACCGCCAACCAGCTGTTTAGAGGATGAACTGAAGCAGTTCGCTACAGATCTCACACATCGATCGATGCTGCCATCTAGTGACAGAGACGTGTACTACAACATCTAGACTGGAAGATCCAGTCCTGCAACAGCGGTGAAGCCGAAACGTTGTTTTGGTTTCGAGTAAACTGTGCAAGGCCTATACTTTTCTTCCTCTCTCTCGTTTATTTTGTGTTTTGCATGAGAATAAAAAAAACTACCTTGTTTATGCCTTGGACTAATGTCAGACAACCATACAAGCATGACTCTTTCAAGTGTGTTATGTCTTTCGCGGAATGTTTCGCACGGTTAGAAAATGTCTCGTTAATCTAATGCCGAATTCTCGATGGCCAGGGAGCCGCGAATCGTGTGAGGAGACAAGTCGGATGTTTACTCCAAGCGCCCTGTCCTCCAAGATGCAAGCAGCTCGCTGCCTCATCGTGCTACTCGCCGTAAGCACTCTTCAGACAGGTAAGGAGACAGGTGTCACTTTTCCTATGTGCATGTTACGGACTCAGGGAGGGGGTCAACCCCAATATACACACATGTTGTTGACGATCTGCGAGATGTTTTCTCTCCACAATCTCCGTATGTGTTGTTGGTGTATGTAGTAATATTTATGTAGTTTTTGTTTTGTTTTTAAAGATCTTTTTGATGAAAGGCAATGAAACTTTAAAAAACTACAGATATTTAGAAAAACATCAGTTCTGATATTTGAATCTTAAAGTATTCGGGTTCTAATCTTGCAGAACAGTTGGTTGATTTGTAACATATCTCTAGTAAAGAAAATCCAACTACTCTGAATCCCTCTCTTAGCCCTATATAGTTGAATTTTGTAGGAAGCTTTAGAGTTGGCATATCGCGGGTTCATACTTCCTTATTGGTAATTTAACAAGCTTTCTATACAAATAGCAGGGTGTCAACTTGTTACAACGGCCATACGTACGTGAATATTATGAGAGATCCTAGGATGGATCTTAGGATATAAGTCTCAAAGAAAACTTACATTATCATAGCCAGTGGCGTATTTACGATTTTGTTTCAGGGGGGGGGGCTTGGCTAACTTTGTTCCTGGAAATGACAAAATTCTGCAAGATATTTTATTTACTTTAATTAATATAGTAAATACAATTTCGGGTCCTCCCCTTAAATACGCCACTGGTCATAGCCCATTGACAACAATATTTATCATGAACATATTGCGGAGTCAACAAGCTGAGAATCATCCTCCTTTATTTAATTTGGGGTTCCTTTTTAGCGGCAAGGCTAGATAAGACGTAAACCTGCTAGGGACGTTGTCAAGGGTAAGGTCTTCCTCCTCCCAGAAAATTAATGAAATCCCGAAAAATACTACCTATAGAAAACTAGATAGCAAATTTACATGAACTTCTAAAAATGACAGAAATAGCATCCCAAAATGAAATTTCTGGGTACGATTCTGGGTGGTATTGAAACCACCGTAATGCGTCCAAATGCTGTCCCGCCGGGAATCAAACCCGAGGCCCCGTGAGTCAAATGCGCACAGGCTAGCCACTAGGTCAGCAGGAAGTGTTCAGATCTTTTGAGTAGGCTATTTTCAGTTTTGTATATGTGAGGAATTAGACCTCTTAATGTTACAAGAATATACTATATATTTCACAGGAATTCATTATATTAGCATTGTGTAACTAGGAATTTAAAAAAAAAAAAAAATTCAATTACAGAATTACTGAGAGATGCATTTTACAGTCTTATGTAACACTGGAGCTATTAGAAACGATATTTAAGACATAATAAGTTTTATTATGCAAATTATTTCTTGTTGTTAAACAAGGTGATGTTTTTATAGACATTAGAAATCTTAAATTAGCATATGCATTAGTCCTAATTAAAATGATGATAAACTCAATGAGTAGAACATATTTAATTTATGAACTTATTTTTATCTTATCTTAAATGTATGCAAGTGAGATCTTAATGAAAACGTTATAACTCGAACTTCTATTAGTCCTGGTACTTTAAAAATAAACAATAAATCACTATCGCATGTTAATGTTGACGCATATATTGTTTTTAATTTGAATATTACTAGGATCATCTGTCAGACGCATGATGGAACATGTTTATAATAATAATAAGAAAAAAAAACACACACACACACAAGGAAGGGGAAGTAAAAGTTGGAAAATTTTAGAGCACTCAACACAATTTGTATATATACCGTCAGACGGGGTTACTTTGCACATTAGGGGTTACTTTGCACAAAATACGAAAAGAGTTACACAGTACTCTGTTGGCAAAACCATGAACAGTAAAGAGAAAGTTTCAACTGCCACCGTAAGATAGAAAGAACATCTAACTGTATTTTGGCTATAATGTTGGCGGTTAACATCAGTTCTAATTACCGGGACGGTTCGTTGTTGTAGAGGTATGGAAACCGGTCACTGTAAAGGCCGCCAATATTTGAAAGATATCATGTATAAGAATTTCCGTATAGTTTCGTAAAATACTACTGTGTATAATGGGACTTTGATGAAATAGTGGAAATTGAAATGTGAAACGTTTTAAAGTCATAAAAAAAGTAAAACTGGGAGACAGCGGTTTTAGCCTCTACTTGGGGTTGCTTTGCACCGGTCCAAAATACCGCTTAGATAGGAAATTATTACTCCTGGAATCTCCTGCATTCTAAATTTAGGTAGATGCTGGAATGAGTTTCTTGTTGGAAAATAAATTATGAACAGTGGCGGATGCAGAAAAGTAGTTTGAAAGGGGCTTCACTCATAAAGGCTTCGTTTTTTTTTTTTTTTTTTTTTTTTTTTTTTTTTTTTTTTTTTTTTTAATCACTAGACTTTTGGGGAGCTTGCAGTTATACACATAGGAATTACTAACATTAGATTAAAAAGAAAAAAGAAATTATGCAATTTGGGTGGGCTTCAGCCTGAAAGTCCCAAACCCCGTAAATCTTCCACTGATTACGGTTGGGATGATATTCTTGGACATAAGGAATAACCAAGGCAAATCAGTTCATGGGGATTTTTTTTTTCTGTTCCTTGAGTTGGCATTTTTGTGGGACATATGCTAAACTATCAGAATGTGGTTCCTGTGCCGGTACCAGAAAATAAATACTTTTCTTTGCAAGTATCGATAATTCAAACTAAGTACTGATACCGGCACCATCATTCTAATATCACTATTTGTAGACTTAATGCAGTTTTGTATAGGAAGTGAAATGTATAAATACTGAAGGGAAAACATTGCACAGAAACCGGAGTCTCCTACGCCAAAAGCGCGTACGCTAACCGCTTAGCCACGAAAGAACTCTCTTAAATTATAGAACTATATCTCATATAGTCCTGGTTTTAGTATGAAGCATCAATCTCTCATATTGGCTCTGGATATCTTAATACAAAACGTTCAGAAGTTAGTTTTCTCTTACAACTTCTACTTCATTATTTAAAAAAAGAAAGAAAGAGAAATAAATTATGTATGTTCTGAAAGCCACAATAATCCTCGTACAATATATTTGCATTTTTAACATTACAATTGAAAGATAAATAATCCTTCGTTCAATGTATAGAGTATTGCTTATTTTCCGTAAATACAGCCTTTGGTTTCAAATCTGTTTGCAGGGCTTAAGCCGTCATTTTTTTTTTTTTTTTTTTTTATGTGGTAACACTGCTGGTAGAATCTGAAAAGCGTTCCGTGTCTGATCGAAAACAACAATACTAGGCATATACTCGTATACACAGGTGTTGTTCTCATTGCGCTACAAAAATATTGTATTTTCTTGAAAATCGGAGTCCTGATTCCGTCTCCCGACAAAATTCGCCGGGTCTCAAATCTATGCGGTCTTATCTTAGGCATCGCCACTATTATTACTACATGTAAAATATGAATTCATTATTACATTCCAACGCTGTACTCAGAAGTTTCAATGAGGGTTATTGTCTTAAAAAAAAAAAAAAAAAAAAAAAAAAAAAAAAAAAACGCAAATCCTTCTCGAACGTAAGAATTCAGCAGTGTTGTTAAGTACCCCAATCCTCCCCACCTACCACAAGATGATTTTACATCGTAGGCTTTTGTGCAATTCACTTTCTCAAAAGCAGAGATTTATGATACGATCCATACAGGCAATGCAGTGCCACTAGGTCTGGAGTCTGGAATACGATCTGAAACAGCTTGAGTTGATTTTAGTTAAGCGGTCCTTTCAGCAGCGAGGCTATATGAGACGTGGACCTACTGATTAACGTGGAATCCGAACCACATGAGCTCCCGCCGGGAATCAAACCCGGGCGATCTGAAACAGCATCCAAATCTTCTACCATCATCGTTGTCATAGGTATTCTACTATTACTGGCACCTAACTTTCTGCTAACTAAGAAGCTTCCATTCACCATAGTCTTCAAGTCGAATTGATGATGATGTTGTTGTTTTTGAGTTTAACGTCCTGTTCAGCAGCGAGGCTATATGAGACGTGGACCTACTGATTAACGTGGAATCCGAACCACATGAGCTCCCGCCTCAGGTCGAATTGAATTCTAAACATTTTGCACTATAAATTTCCAGAATACGTTAAATTTCTTTTAGGTATTTTATATGTAGATAGGCTCAGTTTAGAGTGGAAGGATGCTCGAAGCAGGCTATAATTTCCGAAGTTAGTAGTAAAATTAATTAGATCAAGACGTCTAAAATGGGTGAGATACGGTTCTTATGTGGAAAACATGTACTTGATATATGGTTTTCTAGTAGGAAAGTATCTTTGGAAGAGACCTTTTGGTTGACTCATGGTAGGATCCAATAGCGGGTGATGGATCTTCAGGATTCTTAGGCCACAAGGTTTTTATGAATTCCTTCATTGTCATTTTAAAGTGAATAGAAGCATTGCATTTCAGTAGACGTTTTAATTGGAATAAAATTAGTCGAACAGTTATTCAGATAATCAATAATTATTCAAATTATTATTTGAATAACGAATAATTATTTGAATTGCGAATAATTATTTGAACTATTATTTGATTGACGGATAATTATTTGAACTATTATTTGAATCACGAATAATTATTTGAACTCTTATTTCAATAACGAATAATTATTTGAACTATTATTTTGAGTAACGAATTTTTATTGAAATAATTGTTCGAATATTGAAAACGAATATTTGGATATTCAAATGGCAGCAGAGGAACTATTCGAATAACTTATATCCGAATGATTTTATCAGCACTAACTTGAACAATTTAATTATTCTATCCATTTGAGCAGTAACGCATTTACGCTGATGAGCGAAGTACTAGAAGATATATTAATAAAATTGTTGTATCTCATTTGTGCTGTACATTTGTTGTAGATAGCATGAACATTTCAACACAAAGTTTAAAGGCTTACTTTGACACAATTTGCCTGTTAAGAATTTGTAGTTTAAGCATTTCGTTTTCGATTAGCTAAACTAAACGAACATATGTATGTACTTAACAACTGCTGATCAATGCAAATACTTCCGTGGAAAGTGCATTCTGGGGGATTACGTAAAGCACTTTGCAGCTGTGTAGTGGTGAGTTTAATTTGCTTAATTCAAGTCGAATATCTGCTTAAGAGATTTGTGGTGGGAATGCAGTTGATTTTAGAATGCAGTTGAGCCATTTTCTTTGTAGTATGTCTTTTAAAACACAAATTGCATTTCATGAAAGTACCCTTCAGAATAACTCAAACTGCCTTCCTAGAGTTCTTTCCCCTCTTTTATACTTAAGTATATTGCTGAAATTAACAAATAAATCACATTTATTAATAAGTGTTATTAATAAATTAACACTTATAGAATCAATATCAGCAGTGCAACATAATGGAAGTTCTTTGTGATTCTTTTACATTACACGAATTATAAACCACAGAATTTCCCCATCACCTCAAAAAAAAAAAAAAAAAATCTCGAAGTAAGATTATTTTGAGATCTTGCAAATACAGTTACCCATGCAATTAAATTCGTACTCACACAAACAGATACTTATTGTCGATTTTTTTTTTTTTTTGAAAAGTATTTAACATGAAATCCTGTAGTTACATATTCTCTAGGGGCCTCTATTTTCTATCCATAAATTTCATTATTAGAACCTCAAAATTATAACGTCTATATAAGAAAATAAAGAAATTTCTTCGTTTCGTAATTAATCTGTCTTTCAATACATTGGTCCTGTCATTCAGCTTTTTGCACTTTCGTTTTTGTTGCACGCCATGATTCCCAACCTCCTCAACATCTGCATCGGCTTCTCATTTTCCATCTGCTCCAACTGCATTTGCTGAATAAACGTAACTATATTGGGATGGTGTCTAGAAAAAACGCTTGTTCCATTTGGGATGCCAGCCTTTTACTTTGTTTCTTGTTCTTTCTGCGTTACTTTCAGTGGCGTAGCAAGCAAGTTGTTCTCGAAATTTCGTAGTAATTTCTTTTAGTGATTGTAGTAATTGAAGCCGTGACTTCCATAACCACACAAATCCAGCTGAAGAGATATTGAGAAACTCGATAAAAACTGAATATTTGTTGGAAATGTAAACTTGGAATTCAGACTTTTTTCAAATTTACACTTTACTGCATAATAAATATCACTAAGTATGAAAAAAAATCTGATTTGCAAGTTCACATTTCCAGCAAATATTCAGTTTTTATTGAGTGTCTCAATACCTTTTCAGCTGGACTTGTGCGGTTATGGAAGTCACAGCTTCAATTTCTTGAATGTAAGTTATTTTTTGTATGAAATAGATGTATACGTGTATAAGTATGGGAACACTGTCAGATCTTCTATATAAAGGGTATTTCCTTCTTGGTAAGATCTCTAGGCGTAATGGCAATTAGGCCAAATGGGAATTGGCATTTCACCTAAAATGGCAGATGTGATTTTTATCTGTAATTGACAGCTGATGAAGTGTTAGGCAAAATGGGAATTAGGCCAAGTGGGAAAATACCGAGACGAATAGCGACACTGCAGGAGTTTCATTTTGCACATTGTAGAAAATGTGGCTATCTCTACGACCTTGTGACCGTGATGCCAATCCTGTTTTCATTTCCATAACTTGGACAGTTTTCTACGCAACTACCGGTAGTAGTTTTCCTGAAATATGTTCGTTGGATGTGTCGTGGAATACTTTGTATAGTTACAAATCATCCTTTCGTTTTCAACCTATATTAAAAATAGAAAAAGAAGTAAATTTATAAACATTTACTTTTATTAAGGAGAGCACGGTGGTTTATTGGTAGAAAGCTTCCCTCTGGTGTGTAGGGCCCCTAGTTCGATCCCAGACCAAGTAAGTTTGTGGTGAACATCATGATGTCCATGGGTTTTGTCGGCGTACTCTCGTTTCCTCCCATTTTCTCATTCCACCGACTCTTTCACCATCATTCAATTGCCATAATCATCCATCTCTTTTAGCCTAAAGGGGATAAACGTGGGACGTTAAACTGAAAGATTTCATTTCATTTCACTTTTATTAAATGTACCAATTTCCCTCTAGATTTATTGCAAGAGAACGTCAGGACATGTCAGCTATTAACGTCGTGTGTTACTGACAGCCCCTCGACTACAAAGCTTCGCGCCCTCTTCTCTCGTCTGTTAACTGTTAATTCCATAAATAACCCCAATGTGTAGTGATTTCCTCACGGGTTTAGACAATGCCGCCAATCAAGCCACCCTTCCTGAAATCAGTATAACACCCCCAACAATTCCAGTCATAATTACTTCCTTACCCTCTTAGACAAAGGCTGAAGAAAAAAAGTCATCCCTTCAATCAGATTCTGTTGTAATATTCTTAACAGGCAGACAGGAGCATCTATGTAATTCGTAAATGTGATCATGAAACTGGTTTCCATCATGATCATGGAAACACATCATCATGAAAATGTGAAATTGGTTACGTTACCAAGGAAAACTCCATATTTTGCTTGTAATTGCCGTATTTTGCTTTCCTAATGAAGACAAGCTAGTGGCATAGACAAATTGTTCATTTTGGTGTCTTTGTGTCCAAATGTTTGTCCGAAGAACAGCCTAATCAAAGTAGGGTATAAACTACACACTCTAAAAACGGTATTCTTAAGCGCCAAAAATAATCATGTAGTTGTAGCCATACTGGTACTTAGAATACTGCACAAGATAAAATGTATTACTGGTAAATCGAAACTACCGGATGTTCATGACTTCAAGTTGTGTGAAATAAATGATCTGCGCAAACAAAGCATGTATACGTATAATATGTGTGAGCAGAACTTTTTTTTTATAATTAAGGTGATATATTGATATCATATAAAAGTTCGTCAGAAATATAATCCAAAATAATGTTAATAATAGGCCTATAATTAATTATTTTTACTATTTACAATTAACTTTTCCATTTTCGTGCCTATTCGTGATTTCCTGTGTGCGTGGTCTGATCCCATATTTGATCCTTGATAGAAGTATACGAGCCTAATTAAAAAAACCCAAGTAGGTGTTTGGATAACATTTAAAAAGTACATTCCATGACCTTGGCGCTGAAAGGGTGTATTAAACTCCAATTAGTAAAGAAATTATTTTTTCGTTTCCAACCACTTTGTACAACTTATACAAATCTAGCGTTCTCAGTGGCCTAACTGGCAGGAGAGGGAAGTTGACCCATTTGTTACCCCCAAGGCTATGGCACTCGGGCAAGCAATGCAAAGAAATTGCGATATAATTGATTGGTTAATACGCCAGAGGAAAACTTAAATATTATGCGAAAAGCTAACCATCGTATTCAACGGCGCCGACTTTCCAAAATTTATGTGTTGCATAGCAATGGCGGCAAGTGTTATATGTTTTCAGGGAAGTATTTATATTTGATTGGTTTATTTTTAGTTAAAATCTTTTATGAACGCTGTCATAAAGGACTGTGCTGTGATAGAGTAAAATATGCCGGTAGTATAAGGGTAAGTTGGGGCTGCCCTAGCTCAGTCGGTAACACGGCTGACTTAAACGCAAGAGAAACGGCTTCAAAGCCGGATCCGAACTAAAATTCTAGTGGGTGCGCGCACCCACAGGATTATTTGTGGGTTTGCCGGAGCCCCGGAGCACCCAAGTAGTCGGCGCGCATGATCGTATTTTTTTTTTTTTTTTTTTTTTTTTTTAGGAATTTTTGGCCTTAATGCACTCCACAGGTTAATTTGATGTGACTTGGTTTTTAATTTAGCGTCCCCTTCAGCAACGAGGCTATATGAGACGTGGACCAACAATTTAACGTGAAGTCCGCACCACATGAGCTCTCGCCGGAAATTGAATGCGCTCCACAGGTATTCGTCGTATTACTCTCTTCTGTGACACAGGACAACACACTACAATCTTCTATAGAATGGTGGAGGTAATTGTGTAGAAAAAGTAGTGTGAACACAGGCAGTTAATTGAGTTTACTTCAGTTTATCAGAAAAAAACTATTGTTATTGCAGTTGGGAGTCCTCTTCTAACCTAACAGAGACAACATTGTTGGTCAAACTGGTTTTAATTATTTTCAACGTAAATATACTACGACTTTTTTATTTTCCCTTTTGCGTAGCAAACTACGAAACAAATTAAAATTGCATTTTAATTTATTATTTTTGTGTCATTTTCTGCAGTTATGGAAAAAAGTACTATTATTAACTCAAACGCTCATTCTTTCAACGTGTGGAATAGGTTTATTGAAAGTATTTGAGTATCTTCCCCTTTGGGATAAGCATTACAATGAAACTGTAATAGATAAAAATCAATAATGATTCCCCCTTTACACCTCTCATTCATCCATGACGATGCCATGTCACTATTCATCTCAGTAACCACGAAAATTATGGATTGGACACTAATATCCGATGTTTTCGATTATTTTTACATGTCATTACAGCATTTTTTACACTTATGATCTCAGCTTCCTCCTCACGGCATATGTTTTAATCAATTTAACACCATAAGATCTTTAAGGGATTAAGTTTGATAATCATGCCAAATATCATTTTAACTGGTTCAGTAGTTATTGCATGGTTTGTTTTTTTTCGCATAAATTATGATCTCCTTCTCCTTCCCGCGTTAGGATATGCATTAAAATCAAATTAATGTAATATGATCCTTCGGAGGTCTAATATTGATAATTGTGTGCCAAGTATATTTTTAATTCGTTCAGTAATGCGACCAAACAGAAACTCAGTTTCACTTTTATATAATACCAGGTTGTCTAAAAGCATCGAGCCTCATCAAAATTGAGAGTACATTTGTTGTCATTTGAAAATAACATTCTGAAACCTTGAGTCATTTTGTTCGATAATCTTCTGCCATTTTCTCATCAATGTCATATGGGGGTTTTACTATTGCTGAATTCGTGATACCGTCAAGGAACAGCTAATTAAAAATTTTCAGTCTACGAGGGACTTTTCACTTTTACGGCAACCGTCAAGGAACAGCTAATTAAAAATTTTCAGTCTACGAGGGACTTTTCACTTTTACGGCAAAAGCAAGGAAGTTAATTTTACACTATTGTTTATTTCTTAACTGATATAGTAGCCAGTTGCTACTCGGATTGTTTTTTTTTTTTTCTAAATAATTTAAACCTAAATCTTTTTGTCTTTGATTTTAATGTAAAAGAAATGAGTATAACAAAGCAAGCGTATTTTCCTAGGCCAATACTGTAAAACAAGTATGAACAGATAGAAAAGGATAATAGAAAGTATTGTTGGTAAAGTCCTGTGTTTTTGTTAGTTATCTAGTTTTAAAAAAGTAATCTCCGGTCTTGCATTCTGGAAATCCATTGACGTGCTTTCTTTGTAAGTGAAGTAGAATGTCAAAGTTGTCTGTCGTTAGTTCCACGGCCAGTCTCCTGTAATGTGGATTGCAGTCCGTAGAAGATTGTGATCATGAGAACTCATCAAAGACTTTGAGGGAATTGTTTGGTTTCCGGGAAGATATTCATCTCTTGAGTTTGAACTAGATGTGAGATTGAAAGAAGTGCGTTCCGTTATTTATACAATCTTCAGTTACAGACACTCTCTTCAGTTAAAAAAAAAAAGAAAAAGAAAAAAAAAGAAAAAAAAGAAAGAAAGAAATGGTCGTAGATGTATTGGATTTTGCTGTCCATTTTCTTTTCCGTTCGGATTAATTCCGAATTTTTCTTTAGATATCCCAACTCCTAAATCGATTGTTTTAAACATGGCTAGCAAGAGACATAGATCCATTCTCTAAGTTACAGGAGAAATAATCTCAGAATACGTGTATATTAGTTTCTCCTCATTTATCACCCGATTTTTTAGAGCCTCAATTTTATATATATATATATTCTTTTGCATTCACTACAGTAGGACATAACGTTTCAGGGACACATAATCCAAAGTTGAGAGTCGACTTTCTTCTTGAAAATTTTATTCAGAGGCAACAAAATAATAATAACAATAATTTTAAAAATTCAGGGGCTACACTCGGAAATTGTGTACTAAAGGACATACCACACACAAATATGACAAAATCACAAATTAATTTATATTAACTCCGAGGGGTGGGGCGGTTGGCACTGAGACTAATGCTGTGCAATTTAAATGGCCAAACATGAAAAAGAAAAATACGTTCTTCTCTACAGATATATAATACTCATTGAAAGTAAAGTTTTGCCATTGAAAGGTCAGTAATTAAATTAAGTGAACCGTGTCGGAAAACCAAACACGCAGGGCCGTAACTTGTGGGGGCAGGAGGGGCAACTGCCCCCAGGAATCTGCCCGCAGTTCGAGGGGGATCCACTTTAAGTCAAAATTTACCTCATATAAGATACGAACGTGAAATTATAGATGAAGCATCAAACAGGTTCTCTACCTTACATAAACAAAACTGCACACAAAAGGTACATAAAACAAAAGTGAGTCATGGGCTCATTTCCGAAAAAAAAAAAGTCTACTATTAGGGGCCCTGGAAATAATATTTATTCGTATGGCTTTGAGATTTGTCAGTATTGTCCTCTTAATTAATTTGTCATGTATGGAACAGGTCCAGGGGCGTGCGGGACAGCCCACAGGCTTCAGGAGGCCCACAAGTAGTAAGAGAAAGATGGAAAGAAGAGGCCTATTTTCGAATTTTGCGGAAAGGCTCAAAACAGCTTTACCTAGGGGGCCCAAATATTAATGCTTGCCCTTCCAGAAAAAATAATCTAAGTTACGGTGCTGCAAATACGTTATAATTTGTAACTTTAAATAATTAATCAAGTGATCACATTATCGTTAGAACACGAAAGATAAAATATGAACACAATGGCAACAGAGAGAGAGAAACAAATCGAATATAGGATATCTTTAAAAACTAATACTATTCTATTTTATTGGTCATATGGTAAATATCGATTTTAGACCCAGGTCAACGACCTCGTAGTATTTATTTTTCCATATGTGAATTACCTTAGAGTATTCGAATAAACCCCAGGTAATCCGATTATTAGTGGAATTTTCTGTAGAACGAAGCACATTATAATTATGAGTTCGAGATACGCAATTAACGTCTCTTGAGATGCTGAATGATATATTTCACTGGCGTAGAATGTTAATGTGTTTAATGTGAGGTTATATTTTAATTAAGGTATTACATGAATGGACACTTCAACACTCCTAATAATAAAATCAAACGGATGTACATTATTCGTAATTTTGTATAGATATTGGTCAGTATTTATGTATTTGTTTTTTAATTGAGTGATTTTGATAATCTTGTTCCTCTACGAAAAAGAAGGGAAAATACAGGTAAATTATTAGTCTACTGATCTAATTGAGTATATTGAATGACATAATACATTGATGTAACCGGATTTTGCTAGGGTGTATGGGTCTTTAAGGCTAATTCACACATAGGATGTTGTGTTCGTGCCGTGCTGTGGGCCATAAACTTTCTTTTCAGTCAGACTGTGACGTTTTAGATTCGAATCATTGTTTTAGACGTTTTCTAAGGTTATTAGTTACTATTTTCTTTTCAGTCGTTGTTCAATATCCTGCAATCATTTATTTACTTCAATTTTCCCTAACTTCAAAATACTGGGGCCCAGGTGGCTCAGTGTTCGAACACTCGCCTCCGATGCGTCGAGTCCCTGATTAGAATGTCAGAATGCGCGAGTAGATTTTGTGATTGACAAACACAGTGTGCGTGGGTTTTCTTGGTGTTAACCCATTTTCTTCATTACCTCACTTCATTCATTATACAGTCACACACGAAAAAATAAAAGTACTGAGCATCGGACCCCAGGGTATGGATTCAATGTATTTTGTTACACAGAATCCAAATTTCGAACCCCCGGGATAATTGACCGTGCCATTTTTTATGGGCGTAAAACGAGCAATTTTGAATAGGAAGGATATCAAACATAGCAATATCAAAACAAAACAAAAAAAAAACTGTTCAGCGGACCCCAGGGTATGGATTCTATGTATTTTGTTACAAAGAATCCACATTTCGAAACTCTAGAACGATTGACAGTGTCAATTTTGTTTAAGGTTAGTTTAAAGGGACTAGTTTTGCCGATAGATGTCACTACAGTCTTCGTATCTCTCTCATGTATTTTTAGCTTTCACAAAAATTCACGATTTCTCTTACAAATTTCAACCTAGAGATTTCAAATTTTTAAAGAAGGAACTTCATAACCTATCGAAGGCAACAATCCGTGCCGATTTTTTATTTAGAATTTCCTTCATGGTTGAAATGGCTTATTTGTTGAAAGGGATATCCAAATCTTTAAAAATATAACTGTTTCAACAATGAAGAAAATTCTAAATAAGAAATCGACACGGATTGTTGCCTTCGATAGGTTATGAAGTTCCTTCTCCACAAATTTGAAGTCTGTATGTTAAAATTTGTAAGAGAAATTGTCAATTTTCGTCAAAGGCAAAAAATACATGAGAGAGATACGAAGACTGTAGTGACATCTATTGGCAAAACTTGTCCCTTTACACCAACCTTAATGGGCGAAAAACGTGTGTTCTCCTTATCCAAAATCGCTTTTTTTTTTTTTTTTTTTTGTATAGCTGTGTTACGTGTATCCTTTCTATCCAAAATAGCTCGTTTTTCGCCTATAACAAAAAAAAATTAACACAATCCATCTTGCTGGGGTTTCGAAATTTGGATTCTGTGAAACAAAATATATCGAATCCATGCCCAGGGTTCCAGTGCACAGAACTTTTCTTTTTTTCTATTTGTGTGGCTGTATCATCACCACCACCGTCTCTACTAGCCTCGGAGCATAATCGCTGAACGTTAAACAAAAATCTCTATATGATTTCTTGTGGAAGGCAAAAGTTACTAACTTTTCCAACAGAGGCACCATATGAAGATCTCCTAACTTGCCCCAGAGTAAATGGAAGTTATATGAGTAATGAGGTGACCAATAAAAAAAAAAAAGCAACACTGAAACAAACAAGTAGTCAATTAAAGGCGTCCGAAACTATTCCCAGATACCCCTAAAATAACTGGTTACTTGTATAGCTTTTACTGATTGTGACCAGCAGTAAAACCACTCTCTGCCATGAATTGAAGTAATCTTTAATTAACAAGCGATGCCTACAATACACCCGCAATTTAAATAGATTTGTAATAGCTTAATAATTATTTTTACAGTAAAATGATAGAACTGAAGCGAAAGTTATGTGAAGAGTATATATATTTCTTCTGCTTGACGTATTTGTACAAAATTTCAGAGCTTTATTAATATGAAAGTCCGTGAAAATTAAGCTTCAAGATTGATTCTAGTAAATAAATGAATAAATAACCAGAAAACTAACCTAACAAATGTATTAAAAAAAAAAAAACTCTCTTGATTCAGTTGAACACAACGCACGCCTTAAGTAAGCAAAACTAATAGAATATTTAAAAGGGGAGAAAACTGATGCTGAAGTTTCGAATTATGAATTCGATTTGAAGAAGAAGAAGAAGAAGAAGGGAAAACTTGTGAAATCAAAAGTTGTAAGAACAAAAGCTTTGCGGGGCTAGCACCTGGCAAAATATGGAAAGTGTTGTAAAGCACCTCGCGTAATTGAAGAAAGAAGGAAGCATACTATAGACTCGTTGGTGGCACGCAAAGCGCCTGTGAAATGAAGTCGGGGGGGGGGGGGGGGGGACGAAAATATAACTAAGAATCATGAAATGATTCTGCACGAAGATGTATCTAATACATACATGTCTGCTTTATATGTGATCTTAAAATTGCATGCACTTCATTTTTTTTTCCTTTTTGCATGCACTTGCATTTTCTCATGATTTGGATTCTTCCTATTGCAATTGGTATCGTTAAAGCGAATAATTGAAATATTGTATACTCAGTAAACAAAGTTTCATTTTTAAAAGAATAACGAACACACAAAAGTTTGATTCTTTATATAGTTAGTTCGTTGGGAATCACTTCTAAAGTTGCTTGTGTCGTTAAATTAATTTCCAAGAATAGTCAATATGCTCTGCTATCACATCAATATCACGCTACCAATTGACGTGTTCATCAGATTAAGCATTTTACAAGTGAAAGCTGAACAAGAACTGTATCAAATAAAATCTTAGGTAGTTATATATACACTGTATTTGAAGTAATTTTATTATTATATCTGTGTTCTACCTTGTTTATACTATTGTCAATGAGACGATTTTAAAAAAATGTATTTTCGTCTCTTTCGCCTCGTAAATTTTGTCTCGTCTCGCTCCTCGAAGAACTCTTTATAGTCTCGTCTCGATTCTCCAAAAGGCTTTTCTAGTCCCGTTTTATGAGTTTATGTGAAAACTTTTTTGTCTTCAAATTTTTCCCGCCTTAATTTATCTATAAGGTATCAGAAACTTACTGGGTCATGAGTGGACATAACATTTAAACCACATTCATTATTAGAACATATTGTGTAATGACATTATGTTCGTACAATTACTTTATGAATTTATGAGTGAGTCAGTGTGTTATGTGGGTCAAGGTTTGTGAGTGGGTCATGGTCAAGAGGACGTGACTCACTGTGAGCCACCACCCACCGTGTCCACCATAAGCCAATCTGACCCACTACGACCTACCGACCCATTCTGCTCAGTGCATTGTAGACAGCATCTTCTGAACACTGATGAATTTGTCTACGTTTTATTTTCAAAGCCTCCATTTTCCTTCCTTTCTCGTTTGTTTTTACTTACTTATCTGAAATGAGTAAGTGAAAAAAGAACTTCAGGCACTTTTGGATATTGGTGTACGTAATTGTAATAATAACAGTAGGATTTACTATTTGGGTTTCGTGACACAGTCGAATTTTACATTTTTTCTTTACCTTGATTTGAAACTTTCAAATTTCATCCTATTTTCCACTGAAAAGTATCTGTAATTCAAAAGGAAATAATTATATATGATAATTAAATTGAAATTCATGACTCATGACGAACACTTTACTGTTTTATATCGAAAACGTCAGATCCACCGTTATTGAAACAGAGCGGTGTTTGAGCGATTGGCAGTAGAAATTCAAAACTCCGATTAGTGATAATTTCAATGGCTTGTTTCATTACAAGTGTAAACTCTTTAGTCAACGGAGAGGAGGGCGTGGATGATGGGTCAGAATTGATGACGATGGGTTTTGATGGATGTTGGGTCAGAGTGAGTCAGGGAGGTTGGTGGGTCATGGGTCACGGTGGGTAATGAGTCACTAGGTGAGAGTCAAGTTTTCATTGAGTTATGCCATCTCTGCACATGACACTAGAACAGTGTTTGAGATCTAAGGTGTGAATGAACTAATATTACCCACAAGCCTCGTAAAATTTCTCGGCTCGTCTTGATTTTGAAAGAAGAAAAAAAAACTACTTGTCTAGTCTTTCTCGACACGAAACGATAAATTTCTCGTCTCACAGGCAACACTGCTTGTCTGAATGTTCTGCCAGAAGGTATGTTTCACCTACGTTCATCTATTCGTTCGAAATCGTTAAGAAACGTGTAGGTTATACTGAAAATGCATTTTCTTAAGTGATTTGCATGAAATGGTCCCAACCGGATAAATACAGAGCTCCCACTGTTAGGTAGCAATCGCAACTCACTCGAACCTCCGCAGCTCAGAATCATTATCCTCAAAGAGGCTATCACCAGTGGCGTAGTCACAAAACATCATGAAGAGAACTCATATATGCCGCGTCCTAGAAGCACACGCATATTATATATTATATATATAGACTCGCACTAGTTCTATCTCGTGTCCATTAATAAACTTCACTGGGATTAACTACAGTAAAACAGAGTTCGTTTGTGACAAACAGAGTTCATTTGTGACAGAGTGGCCGATGTTTGTACCTTCTGTGTATGACTTCCAGACTTGATTGTCAGTAGTGGTACTCGCCTCGGATACAAAACCGAATTTAGGGGAGCAACAGGATTGCGCACACTATAGATCCCGAATTGCGCACAAATCTCTGTTGGTCTTTCTGAACACAGATTTTTGCCCAACGTTGCCACAATGGTAGATTTAAAATCTGTGCGCAAAGAAGGTTCTCCTTCAGACTAGGATAGAAACAGAAATTAGAAATAAAATTTATATTATATTGAGGATTAACTAAATATAATTTGGTCAGTATATACAAGAAGTCATTATACCTCCAAATTTATAATCCAAATGTTAGAATTTTCTTGTCTCATAATCTGAATCCCTTTGGAGTTCTAGTACCTATTTTTAGGTACTAAAGTAGCGTCTTCATTATTCGATTAAAAAAGAACCAATAAAGCTTTTTACTTTTTTTCAAGTCTAGAGGCACTGTAGAACACGTTACGTATGGTTTCACGCCTTCCTGCGTCGAGGCATAGGAGTTAATGACATCATAACTTTAAAAGAAATATTTTTGTTAGGCCTATTTTCATTATTATTATTATTATTATTATTATTATTTTGTGGGCTTACTTTCGCACCTAGAAGATTGAAATTTTGTACAAACATTCAGTCCACCGAGTACTTACTATTTATTAGATTTTTTCGGATCTCTGCGTAGCACAAGGTGGATCCAGAGGGGCAAAAGTGTAAATAAAAGGGAATTTGTGGTTTGAAAAATCCCTTTTTTCGCGATTTTCCCGCCTGAGATACATGATGGAGACATGTGAAGGGTTCGTTTGAAAGGCAGTTTTATTCTGAAGATAATAAAGGGCGAACTATGATTCTAGGATAAATATGGATGTCTCAGGAAATGTTCTGCCTGAGATCAAGGTATTTTACAGTAATCTGGGGCATTGTAAGGATTATTGATATTTTTCCCGCCCTGACTGTTCAAGATAAAAGCTTGAAATTTTGTACAGGCATTTAGTGCACCCCTTAGTGTTTTCCAGTTGAGTTTTAGGTCTCTGCATTATCACAGTGGGGTCCAGAGGGGCTCATTTTTTTTTAAAAAAAAAAGAAATATTTTCAAAGAAAATCCCGATTTCTCTCGAAATTTCCCGCCTCAGGGACATGATAAGAAGATGTGAATGGTACCATTTGAAGGGTTGCTCTATTGTAAAAAGAAAACGAGGTATGAATCATGATCCTATGATAAATAGGGATGATGCTGTAGCCGCTTGACTGAAAGTCTCTAATTAACCTTAAAAAGCCGGAATCTATAAGGGTTAAGCCTTTCACACTGCTTCAATATAATGTTATGTTTCTTTAAATCTTCTTCTTTTTTTTTTTTTTTTTTTTTTTTTTGAGTATCGGTATATCCTTTCGCAATTGATCTTAATTTCAATTTTTTTTCTGATTGTATCTTCAACAAAGAAGAGATCAATATCTGGACTAAGTGAATAGAATTATTAATTGTAATGCTTGTGAAATGTTTCCGCCCTATTTTCGTTCGAGGAGCTACTGAGGATTCTGAAGCCCATATTCTAGGTGGGAACCTAAATAAAACAAAGCAAACATTTATGATGACATTCTTAATGTTAATAATAATAATAATAATAATAATAATAATAATAATAATAATAATAATAATAATAATAATAATAATAATATGTATACATACTTGCCACTAGTAGCCTTGTTTTTTGAGAAAATTGAAAATTGAAAAAGTGAATAATTTCCTCCATTGTCGTAAAGTGTTGCTTTGGTAAATTTATTGAGGTCTGTCGTTAACGTCTGGTCATATAATAGGATACTTGTTACAATAATATGTGCGATACAATAAACTTAAATTACAATATTGTTAGTATAATACAACGATGTGAGTAAACTACTTCCTCATACTAATTACACTGCATTCCAATATAATCCTTGCAAAATTACACGATTTACTTATTAATAATATGGAATCTGTCAATATATATCTTAAATAATTTTCCTAAATCTAGTTAGAATATATAATTAGAAAGAGTATGATATAGCTACCTGCTAGTTTTATTACATACCCTACGATTATGCACAGTAAATGCTATCATTATTCGTACCTAATGTTACTCGCACAAGTTAGGACGATAATCTTAGCTTCTTCACTTATAAATAGTAACTTTCTCCATCATAACTGAACTCAACTTCTCTTTCAATCACTTACTGAAGCAGCCTCTGTAATATTTCTCGGAAGAACTGGCGTGAGATCTGTTTTTTTTCTTTCTTTTTTCGAATGCAGTATATAGCTTCTCTATCCATATGTGTTAATTCCTCCGTATTTTCTAAATTAGCTCAGTCCTAGTAATTTTATTTGACCCTTGGTTCGGGTATTCCGCTGTTCTTTTCTTACAGATTTACATAACAGAAGAGAAAATATTTCCCATCTGACAACATTGCTTAATTTTTCTGTGCGCAATCCTGTACATAATGACAGCTTATCAATGACTTATCAGATAAAACTGATAAAACTGGAAAAGTGTGCGCAATCTCATTGCAGCCGAATTTAGTGGTACGAATCCGACTTTAAACATTAAGTTCTGTCTATATAGCCTCAGTTCTAGGATTAGGAGTTAGATTTCTGGGTTTTCGGCGTCTAAGACCATTTAGCCCGTCACACGAGCCTCAGTTCTGGAAAGGGAGTTAAATTCCAACCAACTACATTAAATAGATACATACTAGGCTGCTGTATTGTAAATCTGTCATAAAATCACATATAGTCTATACAGCGTCATGTCTGACGGTTCTGGTTCTGGTTTGTACAAGAGTTGTCTGTTGTCTGTAACAAAACTAGTGAGCTTATTAAGGTAGTAGTAGCTATTCTTTCCCGTATGGTTGAAAAATAAATATGGATAAAACTGAGGAGTTAAGGAATGGATTAGATAGAGTTTTTATATGCCTTAGTTACACAGATATTCATTGACACACGTCCTCCAATATAAGATACTCAGATCTCTTATTGAGTGTAAAGATGCTGGGAACTTAGCAGAGGGAACTGTGTATGTAGAGACGACTTAAATTCTGAACTGCACAAAATATTTTAACGTAACAAGATCAGTTGTGCCTCCACATTTGGAAATCATAACTTGCTAATTGGTTCCCGAGAAGTTCACTGTAATCTTAAGTTTTGCTTTTACAAAGGGTGTTTGAAATAAAAGAAATACATGTTTTTGACACTTCTTTAAATCGTGTCTTATAAAATGAGCGTATTTCTTCATAAATCCTTTCGAAAACTTACTTGTGGAGCGGCTACTTACGCTTTACCACGATGGATCAAGTTAATTCAAATGCTGCTCCGCTTGTTTCCACAATTTTTATTAAATAGTCGTATTATTAATTATTGCTTTCTTCGATTGCTTTGCCAATGTATTATGTTTTTTGATGTGCTACACAGTGAAGATTCTAGGAAATCTTTTATCTTCCCGTAGCTCGCATTATTACGCCCCAACATATCCACTATGCCCCACATTTCTTCGTTTTGCGATACTAGATTAAAGTGAATTATATACAGGGTATTCCTGAAATAAACCGACAAACTTCGCGTACCTGTTCAGGACTTCAATACAAGAAAAAAAAAGTTTATCTGCGGCTTTGGTAGCAAACGCCTAATTACGGAGATGGCGTCAATTTAAGATTTACAGCGTTTCCAACCAAAGCTACAAATAAACTTTTTTTTTTTTTTTTTTTTTTTTTGTATGGAGGTTCTGAACATGTCTGCGAAGTTAGTCGTGTTCATTTTTCTGCAACACCTTGTATAAAACATATACACATCTTATTATATAAAATTGAGTGTTTGTGCTTGTTTGTCCCGTATCCAAATCCACACTGTAGAACCGTTCCAGATGAATTATGGAATATAATAGAGACCTAACTTAAGCCGGACAGTACGTTATTTAGATTTTTTAAAATGCATATTCTAAGGTGGGATGGAGGCTCAAAATTTATCTTAGGAGTTCCTCTAGTTAGGGAGATAAAACTTAGTATACAAACTCCTCATTAAAAATAATTGGGCATATATCCCAGTGTCTTCGAAAACTCTGCTTCTAAGGGGGGAAAGGAAGGGGAATTTTTATAATATTGTTTGTACTTATTTGTACACTATGCAGATCTACACTTTTTGAACCGTTTGAAATGAATTTGTAAGCATAGTACCTACCTCGAACTGGGTTGTTATCATGCCACTTTGATTAAACTGGGGAGGGAGTGAAAATTTTATACCGGAACTAGAGTATCTCAGGACCCTCCACCCTCAAGTTAAGGAGATGAAATTCGGTATATAAACTCCACAGTATAAATAATTGTAGATATGTCCCAGCGTTTGCAATATTTAGCTTCTAAATGGAACCATGTTGGTCATTTCTATAATATTTTAATTTCCCCGAAAATAGAGTATTTGAAAAGTTGAAATGAAATCTTTGAGTTTAACGTCCCATGATTATGCCGTTTAGACTAAGGGAGACGATGATTAAAGCAAGTGAATGATGATTAAAGAATTGGTGGAATGATAAAGTGGGAGGAAATGGGTGTACCTCGAGAAAACCCATGTGTACGATGTTGTCCACCACAAATTTACTTGACCGGAGATCGAACCAGGGACCAGGGATCGGAACACGCACGAGAGGTAAACGTTCTACCACTGTGCCACCGTGCCCCTCAATAAAATATTTGAGGAACCTCTCAAGTTAGGGAGATGAAACTCTATATGAAAACTTCTCATTAGAAATAATTGCACACATGTCCTTGCATTTCTGAAAAATCTAGATTTCAAAGGCGAAAGAGTAAGGGTATATACAGTATGAACTTCTGTATCGAAGAGCTACACCACATTTACCTTCCTAAATGTAATAGTAACCTTTTATGCCATTTAACCAATTGATAATGTTGTTAAACATGTTTGATAACATGAAAGTATTTCCTTATCTATGAGTTGCGTGAGTTGCATGCTGAACGAACGGTAATAGGCGACACAAGTACAACCTTTCTTCCCTTTTAAAAAGATTTTGTCCAAAAAGTAGATCAAGACAGCCACAACGATTGCTATCGTGCCTGGTACCTATACATAACGCTAAGTGGATAGTTTGTTGATATGTCACGAGCTCAAATCACCTATTTGAGAAAATATCAATAGAGAAACGTAATCCGACATTGGACGTAATATATCTAAATGGAAAGTAATTTCTATAACAAACCTTTTTTTAAATCAAATTTGGAATTGTGATAATCTTTGTTACAAAACCAAGACGACTTAGTCTGTCACTCACACTCCTAATAAGTTCACGTATAGTGTTCTCGTAAATTTTGTAGAAATCTTGTTTAGTCTCGATTTTCGAAGCAATCTTTCTTACCTCGATTCTCGAAAGGCTTTTCTCGTCTCGTTTCGTCTTGTAAATTTATATAACCCTACAAAATTCGTGATCTAATTTTCAACGAACTTAAGA
Organism: Thermobia domestica; assembly: GCF_964235325.1. Lineage (NCBI taxonomy): Eukaryota > Metazoa > Arthropoda > Insecta > Zygentoma > Lepismatidae > Thermobia > Thermobia domestica. Next base: position 153,946,866 of record NC_137456.1, on the reverse strand, counting down.
AGTTTGTTACTGAATTCTCTATGTCTCTTTGTGTGAATGTCTGTTATTTGCGAGTTTTTTAATTTTGAGCCCTCCATTCTATAGAGCATCAAAAACTATCCCAAAGAAGTGATGGAATTTTTCGCGTCACTCTTACCCTTCCGAGATTTTGGCCCAAAAAAAAAAAAAAAAAAAAAAAATCCGATTTCGGGAGATTTAAGGAGTCGGCCTGTATATCGGGAACCGTAAGTCATAAAGAGATCATATTGCACTGTAAAAAAAATCGTTGTGTTATTTCAACGACATGCCTATGTGTTAACATGATTGTGTTAAAAAATATAACACAAACAGGTGGTTAGAAGAACTCATTCTCCATTTGGAGTTGTATGTCAAGTACCGGTAGTTGAAATGACAACAGTCTGTGTGTTGAATTAACACAAGAATAGAATTTTCGGTGTTGTTTCTGCGTGATTGCCAAATAGCTATTTTGGGCATCTAATTATAAAGGCTTATGTACAGTATTTAAGCCACAGATAAACACAGTAGAAAAGAAATACTTAAACAAATCCTGGCATTCACAAAATTTCAACATGTAGCCCGCGCAATGTGTTCTCACTTGTTTTACATAATGTTTCTCAACAAATATGTCAACAGCGAGAAACAACACCGTATTACTGTGTCATTTCTACACTGCATTAGAGGTCACCAGTCAACACCGGGGACTGTGTTTCAAAAATGGCGGAAAACGAGTAGGAACATGATTAAGAAGCAATCGTATTCTAAGGATATAGATAAGAGTTTCCTATCATTCTTGAACAAGATGTTGATGAAGGTTGTGTTTCGCACCATCAAGAAACACATCACAATAAATGATGGGCCAGGGCGACAAAAAATGTTATGTAGATTTTCTAAATGAAGTGTTCTGTAGTTTATTATCTTTATTTTAAAATTAGAATTTGTTTCCTTGTAACATTTTAGCAGAGTATCTCGAGGCGCGTTCGGAAACACTTTATGAAATTGACGATGTTCACGAATTGATCTGTTGCAGTTCTTTTCGTTAAGTTCGTTCATTTCGTTATTTCCGAACACAATGAATTGGTTGTCATGTTAACTAGCTAGTATTCAAAGATGTCGAACCACCGTAAGCGTAAGCATGCACACCACAAGCTTTTCCAACACAGAAAAAGCTTTATATCAACACTGCAGACGGAGCTATTTCAACACTGAAATAGATGTCGTAGTAACACAGAAGTGAAGTCGAACTAACACCAAAAACGGTGTTAGTGTAGTGGTCTGTCCTTGAATTTTAACACAGGGGGTGTTGATTTAACACCAAAATGGTTACTTATATGGCTTTGACATTGAATTATGACAAAAATGGTGTGTTGAAATAATACAGGGACTGTATTATATTGATACTTGACATGGTGTAATGTTAACACAAAATAATTAACACACTACACACTGTGTTACTCTCATCGTGTTAGTATAACACCGCCACTACCGACCCCACATGATGTCGAATCAACACCGAAAATACTAACACAGGTCCGAATTTAACACCGCTCCACAGGGGTTGTGTGTTTAAAACGTAACACACCCCCTGTGTTAAACGCCAACATCACGGGGTCTGTGTTGAATTAACGCCGGATACTGGTAGTCACGCTGGAACCACTTGCCTGTGTTAAAATTGAGTTGAATTAACACAGCCCATTTTTTCCTGTGTGGTGTTGATCAATACCTAAAAGGATGGTGAACATTTTGGTACCAAATTGTAACCGGTAGCCATTGGCAAACTGGAGACCGTTCTCTAGATATTGACCCCCCAAAAAATCAAATTTTGGGACATTTAAGACGGCACATCTTGGGAACCGTAAGTCATGTACACATGACATTTTGCGAAATTTTCAATTTTGAGCCCTCCATTTTGTGCACTATAATGATTAATTTCATATTCTTTAAATAACCGTTTTACATAATTATAAAATTCATCACCTAAATCTGTTAGTATGTTAAACACGGAGAACTATTTATTTTTTTTTTAAATTTTTGTTATCGCTTTTACAATTTAGAACCTTTCTTTGTTTTTAACTGAACACAATATGCATATCGTGAAAAAATATCAATACAACATAATATATACTGTATTTGTAATTATTATTATACTTTGCAATATTTTGCATGTCTTCTAAAACTATTAGTAATGTTTGTTGTCTTCGTAAAACAACATACCGTAGAACATTTTACAAAACAAGTAGTAAAAATTTAGTACTCAAGGAAATTATAAATGGATAGATATATTACAAGAATTGTTTAATGAGTATAATAATAAAGTACATAGAACAATTGGTATAAAGTCTGTAGAACTTAATAAGAAAAATTAATTATTTTTAAGTTCGTTCTGGGAATATTCTTGGAGCATTCTCAACTTTTTATTTCTTTCTTAATTTCATCTAGAAGTCATAAGAACCCTCCAACGTCACGACAAGTCCACGAAGTGTGTAATGAAACATTTTAACAATATGTCCTATAGTAGTATATCGTGTAACGACTTGCGTATGTTTAAACGTTGATAAATATTCTTCATTGTGTTCTTGATCACAATTCCTTTTATCAATTTATAGTCTTCATACCATGAACCATGTGCACTAAAACAGTGTTTGAGATAAAAGACTTGAATGAGATATGTTTCCCTCGATACTCGTGTCTCGATTCCCTTCTCCAAAACGAGAAACTTTCTCACTATTTGTCGTTTCATTTCGAACTGAAAAATGTACTTAGGCTCATAGGTAACACAGTGGCGTATTTAGGATTTTGTTTGTAGGGGGCTATGGATAACATGTAAATAAGCACCTATATTTTTCCTTTTGGGTGCCGAGAAAATTTAATGTAGTTCATTTTCCTTCCTTTAATATGTGTATAATAACACTTTTCCTGGTATGAGGAATGAAAACATTGAGTGAGAGTGGGGAGGGGGCAGAAATAACTGAATGGAATGAAATTTGACAAATACAATATTATTTCTGAACAAAGAGCATAAGAAAATGGAAAGTCAATGAAATTCTTGGAAATAGTAAGAAGGCTTATTGTTGTATGTGGAATGCGAGAAACTAACAAATTTATTTCGGGGGGGAGCTTGAGCCCGATAGCCCTCCTTAAATACGCCACAGACAAAGGTATTTACGTTATTACATATTCTGAAAATGTGTGTCAGTATACAAAATTTCTACCACACACATAGTGTTTTTTCTAAAGACAATTTTGCCAAGAAATATTAATAGTAGTTTAAAGCTAAAAATCTTCCAATCTCAATATTATAATAAAGTCTCAAGTTTCAATTGACTATGTCCACCTCTGGTTAAATTATTATCTTGAAATAATGGAATTAAAAAATGCTCAATAATTTCTACTTTTTAAAACTGTATAAGGTGATCACATGTATATGGTAAAAGAAAACAATATATACGTTTAATAAATTTAAGAATGTATCGTGTTACGAATCGCTAGTCTGGAACAGGTAAATCGAATGACGTGCAAAAATTCCCATGTATTGCACGTTTCCAATCAAAACCAAGCTTGTGGAGGTAGTAAATGTCATCCAATACGAAAGAGTTACTGAAATTTATGACTGTGGCAGTTGAAGTGTTAAATGAAACGTGAAATTCATTTACAGCTTGTAGAAATCAATGACTCTATATCTTTGTCTTGATCGAAGCACCTTCAAAGCATATACAGCACTTTTGATGGGGGTTCGTTCTGTCTTATTCAAGAAATATGAGTATATTGAAAAAGGATACACACTTCAAGGTTTAATAAAATAACTGATCCTGTAGGCACTCTATGTCGTAAAGTTCATAAAACTGGTTTCCCATTCAGTTATTAATATTGTGTTCCTCTTTTATATGAGAAATACAGAGAATCATAGACACTGCTGCTGAGAGAAGTGTCGTTATTTAGGTGGTAAACGTTCAAAAACAAGTTTTGCACTTGAGTACGTATTTAACGCATCAAAAACTTCTTAGGAAAAGTAACACCAGTGCATATGGAAGAAATTGTTACACTTGCTGTATATGTAAATCTCCTTTATTGTTTCAAATGTTTAGGTTGAAGTTCAAATTGTTCCTAGGAATGTGGAAATCAAGAGCAAATATTATCAGACCGGACTATTTTGTAAATGTTGCACAGTCCTTTACACTTCCGTCGTAGTCTCAAACACAATAGGAATTCGCAATGTAGATACAAGAGTGAGTCGTAAGTTTTGTAATATTGAAACATCTGGATCGCTTAAGGCGTGAATGTCGAATCAATTCAAGTTGTAGAAGGTGCTCGCTAACATGGAAGTACGAGGGTCGTTCCGAAATTAATACCTCCTATTTTTTAATGTTGACTTTGTATGTCCGCGCCAGGTGTAGTGCTAATGCTTGAACCTTCCTCTTTTATTTGCAGTTGATCCCGTTGTTCTGCGGTAGTTAGCGCCAGCATAGGAGTGTTCCAAAATGGAACCTGATGTGGACGTGCGTATAAAACAACGATGTGTGATTGAATTCGTCACTGCTGAAGGAATTGCGCCGATTGAAATCCACCGATCTTAGTAAAGATTTATGGAGATGATACAATAGACGTAAGCAATGTGAGGTGATGGGTACAGCATTTTCAAGGTGATGAAAAGGGTGTTCATGACAAGCCACGGCCCGGTCGACCCTGCACAGCTGTCATCCCTCGCAATGAAGAGCGTCTTGATCAACTGATCCATGCTGATCGCCGGATAACGAGCAGAGAATTGTGTACAAAGCTGAATGTGGACAACATTTTCAAGACTCGAAAGCTGTTGTCAAAGCTGTAAGGAAGTTATTAGCCTCAGCTGGTTCCGAGTTTTACAAGCGCGGTGGCGTGCAGGCTCTGGTTCATCGTTGGCAAAAGTGCATAACGAATGGTGGGAACTATGTGGGAAAATGACAGTCTGTAGCTGAAATATTGCTCTGTTTAGCTGTGCTGCTGTTGTTGTTGTTATGTATCTCCATTAGTTTCCATGAAAACAATAGGAGGCATTACTTTCGGAACGACCCTCGTAGATAGTGGTAATTTATGCGTGCATTGGAAGTAGATAGTGGTAGGCTGTTCAATGCTGCGTTTCATGTGTAAATGACGGCCGCGAAGATGAAATGCTACGAAATGTAATTCGGAAACCGAAACAATTTGTGAGTGAAAAGTGAAGTATTTGATCACAACAGCAAAACAACCAGATAGTTCAAATGACACAGCATGCGAAACTTACTAGCTAACTTTTATTTGTAAAAGATATTCTTTGAATTTATCCGAATAACATGTACATTCACAAAATCCCCTTTCTACTTAATGAAGCTAAACTGCATAACAAACTCCTCTGTTCCTGCTTAATACGTCTCTGATGAGTTGAAGATTGCATTTAACGTATTTTAAGTCGATTAATAACCATAAATAAATTATTTTCTGACTCGCATATACAGAAACGAGAAACTTAGGGGCTCAACTACCGGGTCCCGATTCCTCCTCCAGAAGAAACTTCGTAACTCAACATACGTTTGTAAAACTTTCTTAATAAAACTATGCTTGTATAGCAGAGAAATGACTGATGTAGACTAAAAGTTTACTGACTCACGGATCTAAAGAAGTAAATCTAAAAGTGGAACCAAGATCTTTCTTTCTTCATTCAATTCCTCATTACTAGAGCCCGGATTTCCATGTACAAACAAACCCCGAGATATGCATATAAATATGCACGAAAAATATCAAAAATATGCACTAAAATATGCATTAAAAATTTTATGTATGCATTGAAATATACACTAAGAAAACAAACTTTCAATTTCTTATAAAAATATCTCATCTTATTGACCTCTCTTGTCTCAACTATTAATGTATTCTTTAGGGTTTTCTCTGTGTTTATCAATGAGAAACATTTTGTAAATCGAAAAATTCCTTTCTACATTAGCCAAACTCACTGATACATGTGAAAAACACCAAATGTCTTCCTGTGTTAGATCCTCTTCCAATTTAATGTTCTCACCATTAAGTACATTTGCAATGCCACAGATTGTTAGGGATTTTTGCTTAATACTTGGCAAAGTTTATCTGACGGTATTTTCGCAACACCATGAGTTTCACTGGACAAAGTCTGCGATAACTCGCCCAACAAGGAGAGTGAATGCAGCAAACCATTTTTACGGCATTCCAACTGTCTGATAATTTCATGTATTCTCGAGAAGTGGTTGTGTCTGTAGTCACTCGTAAGTGTGTTCTCAATATCACTTGTAGAGAAACATTTTTTTAAACATATAAATAGCGGCTGCATCGTCGGGATTTAGAGAATTTACAACTGTCTTCACTTGATTTAAGTTTTCTGCATAATACAGTACAGCTTCTACGCACGAGCCCCATTGGGTTTAAACTGGTTGCGGAGGTAGCGAAACATTTTTCGCAATTTCGCGAAAGATACGTACGCGCGATGTAGCTTTCACAAATACTTTCTTTAAATTTGATATAAGTGCGTCTACTTACAGATATTGCCATCTGATTGTTTCTTCTACACGATGAAGACCGTGTGTAAGACAAGTCGGGCGGACTAGTTTTGGATACAACACTTTATTCTATTATTCTATACAACATTTTATTCTACATCTGCGTTTACAAAGTGATTCTATTCACTTTAAATAAAACCGTACTTTCTTGTTATATGCTTTGAAATATGCTAGTATGCAGCAATAAAATTCGGAAATATGCAGTATTCTGCAAAGTTTACGAAATATGCATGCACATCGAAATTCACTCAAAATATGCACTTATATGTGCTATCGTATGCGTCTCAATCGAATCCTTACACGTCCGTCGGATAGAAAAAAAAATATTTTCCATACGTTTCTGCATGTTGTTGTAAATATGCATTCTGCATATAAATCCGGGCTGTAATCATTACTTAGTAGGATTATATTGTCGTGTTCGTAGCGAGGAGTATTACATTTTAACGTTCGTTAAAAGTAATGTATATTGAGATAAATTTTATACAAACAAAACTTAAAAAAAACAATCTTTTTTAAAAAAAAGAAGGAACCTTTTTTCGGCTGTTCGAAATTTCCTGAAATTTTACAACAATAGGTTTCAGACGGCACCTCAGATAGCTTCTAGGCCTACTAGATGATCTAGTGGCTAGCGCATGAGCCCGGTGGGAAAGCATTAAAATTTGAACGCATTACACTAGTTTGGACTTCATCTTAAACTATGTAGGTCATTGTCTCATATAGCCTTGATTATGAAAAGGGACACAACTTCAACAAAAATGATGGCTTTTGTCTTGGGTACTAGGTTCTAGACAGTTCGGTCATAACTTGACCTATAAAGCAAGTAAATGCTCAAAATATTGTAAAACTTTTCACTCTTTCTTATGAAAGTTGTACGTTACCAGAATTAATCAGAAGTGAAAAAGAGTAGAGGATTAGGGGGAAAAAAAACTTCTACATTTATTTGATAAATTATGAACCAATGTAACGGCTTATATATGAAACTTTGAAACCTTTTGCGTGAGAAAAATTAAATTGAGTCATGTTTTCAAAGGAAGTTGGAGGAAATAGAAGAAGACAGGGATAACAATGGACAGGATTTGAGTGCAAATATGTCATCTATCAACAGAGAAAAAGAGCAGTGTTAAAGGAAATAGAGTCATTGCGTGAAAATGCCTCTAAGAGTTTTATCACCCTGACTCACCAACATGCAACCTATTAATCACAGTAGTAAACTCCATATCGAAGGCGTGTCAGCTCCTTCTCGCATAAAAACACATTTTTTTTTCTTTTAATTCTACTACGAAATGTATGAATCAGCTTTGAGCATAATACCATTACGATCGATTCTTCTTCTTGTTCACTAGTTAAATTGTTCCATTTTACTCAATAGGTGTAACATACGTACCTGTATGCACCTGATTATTCTCTGTGAAGGTAGCTGTGAACAACTGTTGAGTCATATAACGAAAGATCAATGACTGCTTGCGTTTCATCAGATCAAAATAAACAATACACGCAAAGATGCATTACATCATTCAACTGTATCCTCGTATGCAGATGTACAGATATGCAGACAATTATTGATAACTAACTGACTAATTTGTTATATCAAAGTCGTAGGGGCACTGACAAGGGCAAGATTTAATGTGTTCTTGTCCCTAGGCTTAAAGGTGTTTGTCGCCCCTCCAGGGCCCTTAGAGGTCCTAAGTACTTTAAAACGTTTGGTATTTTTGGTACCTCTATATATTTGTAATTCAAACTGTTAAAAAAATAACAACTGACAAGGGAAGTATGAATGAGCTCATATCGAAACCTACCGTAAAATTTCACTCAGAGGAAGGAAGTCCCACAGAAAGACCAAACACAAAAAAGCAGCTGCGTTTTCGAAGTGGAATTAACCAAAATGGCAGATTGAAATGTCGCGTATCCATGTCGGCAATTGCACATTACGTTCAGTACCACGCCTTGTAAACGGCCTGTTAATAATAAAAAGTCAATAACAACAATGTGGGTACATATTAACCCTAAGGGAAAGTCGTACGGTAAGGTGAACCTTGACAACAGCCATCTTGAATTCCACCATCTTGAATTCAGGTCAAGTTTTGTAAATAGGAACAGGGTAATGTGATACATGATTTTGGGCTAGAATTTAAGCAGAAAAACAATGGTAGTAATAGTTTTAAGATACGTGCATTTGGTAAAAAATTACAGGCATATTTATTGTGTATGTTTCCATGTGAACAACTCCCAAATGAAGCAGCTGTCCAACAATTTGTAAATTACAAAAATATAGGAAACACTTTCTATATTTTCCCAATTTGTTCCAAATGTTGTTGAGCAAAGCTACACACTTGTAGGAGATTAGTCGGCAAATTTGGTCCAAATTGGTTGAATAGGGGCGGAAATAGACCAGATAATACGAAAATTGAGCCAAAATCGCTGATAACAAAATCGTTATATTAAATGCTATATGTGCAATTGTCCTCTGATCTGTCTCATTTCTGCTTTTCTTTCGTCCCTCATTGAAATGTATTGTGTAACTATCAAGTAGGAGTTACATTTCAACCGCGACAACTTATTTTTGGACAGCTGCTTCATTCGGAAGTTGTGCACATGGAAATATACACAATAAATATGTCTGTAACTTTTTACCAGATGCATGTATCTTAAAACTATTACTACCATTGTTTTTCTGCTTAAATTCTAGCCCAAAATCGTGTATCATATTGCTCTATTCCTATTCACAAAACTTGACCTTAAATCAAGATGGCGGATTTCAAGATGGCTGCTGTCAAGGTTCACCTTACCGTACGACTTCCCCTTAGGTATAGTATGTACCTACATTGTTGTTATTGACTTTTTATTATTAACAGGCCGTTTACAAGGCGTGGTACTGAACGTATTGTGCAATTGTCGACATGGATACGCTACATTTCAATCTGCCATTTTGGTTAATTCCACTTCGAAAACGCAGCTGCTTTTTTGTGTGTGGTCTTTCTGAGTGAAATTTTACGGTAGGTTTCGATATGAGCTCATTCATACTTCCCTTGTGAGTATCATTTCACAGTATGAAACTAAGACTTCCATACTATCGAATTCAATACTCACACTTGAAGTAGTATACCTGTAAGTAAAAAAATGAAATGAAATCTTTCAGTTTAACGTCCCACGATTATGCCCAGCAGACTATGGGGGACGATTATTGAAGCAAATGAATGATGATGAAAGAATTGGTGGAATGACAAAATGGGAAGAAACGGAAGTACCCCGAGAAAACCTACGGACATGATGTTGTCCACCACAAATTTATTTGGCCAAGGGTCGAACCAGGGACCCCACACACCAGAGGTAAGCACTCTTGCGTGCCCCTTTGCATCTGTAAGTAATGGTTGCAATAGGGTAAGGAGATCATAGATAGAACCTCTTCCTCGGACGCTAAATTCATATTTAAAAAAAAAGCCATTATTCACTATTCATTATTCTCTATGCCGAGAAAGGTTGAATTAAAATTCGTTTATTTCAACCACTTCCGATTTAATAGCGGGTTAAGAGAGAAGATAGAACCTCTTCTTGGGACACTGGATCAACTGCAAAAACTGACTTCTTGATATCTTTTACCGCTTTTGCTTTACGGAAATCAGTATTAAAACCAAAAGTAATAGTAAATTTGAACCGCTTCCGGTTTAGATAGAGTATTGTAAATAGTCATGACATGTAGTCTTCAAACGCTGAATCGTTTAATAAAATGCTTCTAGCGATCTATTACCGTCATCATTATGTGGCGATAAACGTTTAAACCGAAAATGGCTAATTTTGACCACTTCCACTTTGAATAGAGCTTCAATACAGGAAATGAAACCTATTTGTGGGACACTAAATCGGTTGCGAAAAATATATATATTGCAGAAATAATAGTAAATTCGAACCACTTCCCGTTTCGGTAGAATGTGGTGGATAGTTAGGATATGTTGTCCTAAGATGCTGAATTTTTTGCAAAAACGGCTTATTGCCATCTTGTACCGTTTTCGTTCTATGGCAGTAAACGTTGAAAGCGGAAATGGATAATTCTAACTACTTTTGGTTTGAATAGAGGGTTAACGGAATAGATTGAACCTATTCTTAGAACGCTGAATCGATTGAAAAAAAATGCATCTTGATAGCATTTACCGTTTTCACTCTACAGAAATCGATATTGAAACCGAAAGTAATAGTAAATTTGAACTATTTCCGGTTTCGGTAGTGTTGTAGATAGTCATGATATATTGTCCTGAAACACTGAATTGTTTGCAAAAAAAAAAAAAAAAAGTTTTTCCCTATATGTTTAACATTTTCGTTCTCTGGCGATAATCGTTGAATCCGGAAGCAATAGCAAATTTGAACCACTTCTTGTTTTGGTAAAGTGTTCCAAATAATCATAGTCATAGTATGTTGTCTTGAGACGCTGCGTTCGTTAAAAAAAGTTACCGTTTTTGTTATTTTCAGATAATTTTCTGCCTTGAAATTGCAACTTGAATACATAAATAGGAACTTCAATAATAATAATAATAATAATAATAATAATAATAATAATAATAATAATAATAATAATAATAATAATAATAATAATAATAATAATAGAAGATTTCTTTATAATTAAAATTGAATGAAAATTAGAATTCTTATTTTCTTCTCATTGTTGGCCGAGAGAGGCAACCAATTATAATGGCAATAATTATCTTAGCAAGTGCTGCATATATTACGTGAGATTGTGAACAGTACGTAGCGCCGGATTTACGTATAAGCCCTACTATGCTTTAGGGCCCTACTTTCTTGGGGCCCCAAAAATTAAAGGAAACAACTGGATGTACGTTTCCAAAATATAAGAAAAATAATAAAATAAAATCTACATATAGCAACATTGCTTCTTGTTGGATAGACTCCTGTGATGTAAGTATTCCGGTCCCTTCTTCTAGCCTGCTTCCTAAAATACCAGTACTTTCTTCATTTCTGTATATAAGATGCCTACAGTCATCTTGATACTTAAAGGGCCCCATTACCTTCAATAGCTTAGGGCCCCACCAAACCTAAATCCGAGTCTGTCAGTACGCAATGGCAGTAAAGGCCAACATACACTAGCGTATTTTCAGCGCGCATTTTCGGTCCGTAAAATGATGTCGTAAATTTCGGTCCGTAAGTTGGCCCATACACCTAGCGTAAAAATAGGCGCGTAAAAGAAGAAGAAAAAGAAGCGGTCATTTTTCGCTCTTCCTCTTGCCTGTTGTTTGAGCACATGGTCGTTTTCCTGTTTACTCAAGTTGCTTGAACAAGATGGTTCTATCTGAGGCCATGGTTTTAAGTGCAGGTGCTATAAACATTGTGTTGTTAAGTAAAAGAATAAAAATAAAGCATAGAAGAAACAGACTGGGAGCCATGCCGAAGACGATTAAAAATTCACATTTATCTATATTACGTCCAAGCAGCTCAATCCATTTGGCCTATTTTTGGTACAATCTTAGATCATTGTACTTAGTGATCTGAGATCACTAAATATTTATATAAATCGTACTTCGAAGGAGGACGACACAGGACAGGGAAAAAGTTATATTCAATTTTTTACGATGTAAATTGCAAACATTTAAATTTCTAAACAGACACAATGATCATTTAATACAATCTGAACGAGCTTGATGTGTGGTTTCCTCTTACCTTCCGAAATAAGCCTATTGTTTGGAACTGCAGTTTACAAAGAATAAAGGAGTAAAGGAGTGTTCCGATAGTTGAATAATTGATTGATTTTTTTGTTATACAATGTTTTAGACTGTTGACTTTGGTGGTTAAAAAGTGGGCTACTGAATGATATATTCAATTTAAAGAAAATATGATTTATTAATGGTTGCAGCTTTCGTTTTTTTTTTTCTTCCTTACAAAATTAACGTAGAATATAGTAGTAACAAATAGAATAAATTATCCCCTCACGGGATACCAATTTTTATTACGTTATCTACAGCTCAAAAATAGGCCAGAAAGGAAAAACAAGACTTATACAACTATCTCCAGCCCCAGGGGCGTCGTTAAGGGGGGTAAGGGGAGAGCCTCCCCCCTCAAAGTTACCAATTTCTTGACAAGTTGGCAAATTAAAATACCAAGCTGGCAACTTGAAGAATGCCGTTTTGTTCAATTGACTTATTTGGTTTAACATTTTCTTAGATACCCAGTTGCTGTAACTTATCAGTTCTTTTATAGATTTGGCATAAATTTTGTGTAGTTTCCTATCTTGAAATAAATTGATATATTCGTTTAAAGCTCCTTTACTTGTTGCAAGTGATCACACTTCACTTTTGTTCATTTGATATTCCTAAACATTTTGAAGAATCTTCAATAAAAAAAAAATCGAAATTGTACCACTGACAAAAGCACAATAGAGGTGGCGTACAAAATTAAAACAAAGACAGATAGAAGAGGCTTTTCGGTGGCAGTTATATTGGAAACAAAAGCATTTGATACAAGAGCGTATACAACACAACAACCATATTGTGGAGATTAATGAGACTAATAAGAATTGATATTAATAAAACAAGAACAAGGCAGTGACTGGTTAGTATAAACTTTTTATTTCAGTTCTGTTTTGCAGTAAGACTTTCTATTCACAGGGTTTTTCGAGTAGGGAGAACTGAACAAAAATGTGTTTTGGGAATGGTATAGCCAGTGCCTTGTATAAGGGGGAGAGCGGGGTGACAGTCCCGGGCGCCGAAGTAAGGGGGCGCAAAATTGCGAAAGAAAAAGAAGAGAACGAAAGAAAAAAGAAAGAAATGAAAAATTAGAGGAATATTACTAGTATGTACTTAAATCCTCTTTCTGCTTTAGGAAGTGGTCCTATAATGTTACTCATGTTAGGAAAATATATGTGCACATATATAAAATGGAAGGGAAAAAGTAACAAAAATTGCTCAAAATCAAGGAAAATCAGGGTTTATTTCTGACAATTTTCTTACGCTTCGCGTCAACCATGGTGGCGCTTCGCGGTTGGTATGTCGATCTCACTCATTTGTACGGGGGCGCCATCGTGTACTCTCGCCCCGAGGAAAATATATGGGCACATGTATAAAATGGAAGGAAAAAGTAATAAAAAGTGCTCAAAATCAAGGAAAAGCAAGGTTTAGTTTTGAAAATTTTCTTACGCTTCGCGTCAACCATGGTGGCGCTTCGCGGTTGGTCTATCGATCTCACTCATATTGTACGTGGGCGCCGTCGTATACTCTCGCCCCAGGCGCTGATTTCCATGGCACGGCACTGGGGGGCCACAGTAGGTTTCTCAGGCGTTCGATGGGGGAAGCTACAATGGATGAGTCAAGTCATTTTGTCGCTTCCGTTGTAAACCTAAGTGCATGATTCCAAAAGTCACATTCTGGAGGAGCAAACAATACGTCTGATGGGTGAAAGCATAGATCGGCTTGTCATTCACTTCATTTTCATACAGATGAGTTGTTATTTCTACCTTATTTTTAATCCCGTAGTTGCTTCTTTCGGAAAGTTAAACAAAAATTGAAGTTCTTCCTTTCTTTATAGTACATATTTATAAGTCAAAGCATTGCATAACTATTGCATGTTACGTAGCTCACAGGGCCGCAACTATGGGGAAGAAAGCAATTCACGTGCCCCGGGCGCGTGATTGATGGGGCGCCTAAAAGGGAGGTTATATATTAGTATTTTTCCTGCCGGTATTTAATACTTTTCATCAGAATGCGAAATCATGATATCGAAGTAAGAGGAGACTGGAGGACAGAAAAACAAGCTCTGCGCACTTCTCGTGAGGATTGGCTGGCGGGGATTACCTAAACTATGATAACCATGAGTTGTCAAACTAACAGTTGTGCATCATGGGTGATGATAATGATCCTGAATTGAGCTGTGAAATTGGACTCGAAACCGGGGGATTATTCGTATTCGTATCTCAGATGGGGCATGGAATGGGACGAATATGAAAATAAGGTTGCTGTAAAGTTTTCCACAGGGTTAGTAAGTGTGGCATTTTTTTTTTTTTTTTTTTTTGTCAAGACTTGGCAATTTCAAGTTTCATTTCCCCCCTTCCAATCTTGGAACGCTCGCAACGCCGCTGTCCAGCCCCATTCTTTAGAAATAGTTTGATCCTTGTTACCTCGGCTGTTGTAAGTTGAAGGGATCCTCCCCGCTGCTTCCACCTGCCTTTTTTTTTATTTCAAAGTTTATCTTGCCATTTAGTTTTTATCTAGTTGTTAAAAATCATTTAAATATTTATTTATTGAAAGGTTGGGTGTTATCGGACTTGGGTAATTTCATCACCGGAATTTTCGTCACCGGTAATTTTGTCACCAAAATATTAGCATGTAGGTTATTTCGACACCGGAAATTTGGACAGTAATTTCGTCACCAAAATATTAGCATGCAGGAAATTTTGTCATGGTCATTTTTTCATCTTTGTTGAACTAAGTAGAGACAAAGTAAACGACCGAAACAGCTGACCTTATCTTAATCAAAGTTGGAAAATAATTCAGTTGGTGTTCGACTCTGGAAAATCAAAGTTTCGGATACTCGAAGCAAGAACAAACAGCAGTAAAATAACACAATGTCAGTTTCAGTGTCAGTTAAAAGCACAGGCAAAATGGGCCAGTAATGGATTTATATATCACTATTTACAAATATTAAGTTTTGGCAATATTAAAATTTCAGAACAGAAAATTAGCAAACAAAATATAACTTGTATTAATGCAATAAATGGTTTACATGTTCATTTTCTACTATTCATAACATTATAGGAAACAACAAGCATTTTTTTCAAACATTTAGTTCCAGTCTTGTACGTTAAGCACAAAGACTAGAGCCATTTCTAAAAAAATCTGAAACACTCTTCTAGTTTGCTGTTTGGGTGGTTGCCCCACAGCATCTTGATGAAGCACAGCTGAAACCGTTGCTTCAACTTGTTGAATTTCATGAATAAGCTTCCAAATAGTTGCGTGGGACATTCCTACTAGATGATAAAACTTCTAGTTCCACAATTCACAAATATTAATTATCCTAGAATTGCTGTTAAAGGTAGCTTGGTGAACATTCCAATTGTCTGGGGGATATAGACGGGGCACATTACGCAAACAAGTATTCCCAGACCGAGCTTTAACACGGCGATACGTGTTTGATACGTAAGTGCTATCAAAATAGTCCAGAAGTTCCACCTCTTCCTACGAAGTCACTTGTATTAATCGATGCACATCTGCTATTGGAAGAAATGCAAATCTGTTTATTTTCTCGCAAAATAGACGAAAATTTTCATTGCTCTTGTACCGTTCTAAGAGCCAAAGCTCTTGGACCTTCCTCCATGTTGACTGAGTCAGGTGAAAAAGTAACGCTATAAACGAGTTGAATCTCCAAAAGTTGCATTTACAGCCAGCATTTACGCTATATCAAAATCCATTACCATAGTTAGAGGTCCGGATATTCACTAAATTCACTGCACTGATGCACCACCGCACGAAACAGTTCTTCATATGAATTTTGTGTCTTGGTCCACATTAGGGCGTATATCTAGTAAAGGAAGTCTCACCTCATATAACATACACTTTTCTTTTGGCGCCATTGAAAAGTTGGCGTTCACCATCCATGTTTCACTTTTTAACAGCTTCATAAATCTATATTTAAAGGAAACATCCGGAAATATTTATACGGTTTTCTTCCTTTATAGAAATTTGGTCTCCACATATATATCCAATAACAATTTGCCAATGTTTACTCAGAGTTGAAATATAATTCTTTTAATAGCTCCTAAAAAAAGCCACTCTTTTCAAATGACTCTATTAACTTGGAAGGTCCAAGAGTTTGGGCTCAGAGAACGGTACTAGAACGATGAAAATTTTCGTCTATTCTGCGGGAAAATTAACAGATTGGCGTATCTTCCAATATTTGTTTATTATTTTCTGTTCTGAAATGTTTATATTCGCGAAATTTAATATTTCTAAATAGTGAATAATGAACCCATTAGTGCCCCATGTTGCCTGTGCTTTTAACATTTGCTCAAGCAGACATTATTTTCTTCTACTGGTGCTTGTTCTTGCTTCGAGTACCAGAAACTTCAATTTTGCAGAGTTCAACACCAACTGAATTGTTTTCTAAGTTTTATTAAAATAATGTAAGCTGTTTGATCGTTTGCTTTGTCTCTATTTAATTCAACAAAGGTGAAGAAATAACCGTGACAAAATTTCCTATATGACAGTATTTCTGTGATAGAATTACTGGTAACTTTTATCTCTTGTCTCAAATACAATATCTAAAATATGTAACTCTTTATTTAATAATAATAATCTATTTTGATTATGCTGCATAGTTTTGGCAGTTGAAGATTAAAGAAAACAATTTCAAAAACTTTTTCGAGTTCATTCATTGTTCTTGTATTATGTTCTAAAATACACTGGTGATGAAATTATCGTGACATTATTTTCGGTGACGAAATTACCTATATGGTAATATTTTGGTGACAAAATTACCGGTGACGAAATTACCGTGATGAATTTTCCGGTGACAAAATTACCGTCGCCCGGTGTTAGCATGCGGGGTCAGGTTAAATTCAGTTCTACTCTGGTTTTCGTTTATTGCCAGTTTATCACTATTTATTTTCATGTTTTCTTTAAATGTAGTCTTTAGTAATTTACTGTATTAAAAAAATGTTTTAAACACTTAATGACTTTTTTATTCGTTCTTGCTGTCGGGTATGTGACATGAGGGTAAAATCCACCCGAACTTGAGGGTTTCCACATATACATACAAATCAATTGAGTAGTAGTAAGGGCGAACTCAACATCGGATAATTTTCTTTAAATTCGAGTGATAAGTTTCTAAACTTAATACTTTTATCAGATTTCCAAGGGAAGGTTTTCGAATTTTCTTCCTATCCCCCAAAATAAAGGAAGTTCACTGATAGATGAAAATAAAAATAAATGCGATTTTATCGAAAATGACTCTAACGATTCTGCTCGTACATCAATATTTCATTACCACTTTTATTATCTGGCATAAGTTATTTCTGTGGTAAAAATACAAAAAGGTTAGTTTAGTCTTGCCTGTGAGTTTTTTCGAGATATTTTCTCAAACACGAGTCAGTTAATTTTGTTCGTAATTGATAAATAAATGGTTTATTAATAAACGGACAATATGACATAACTAATTTTTCCTAAAAAGATCCACAACGGGTAATTTACTATCGAGGGAGAATTTGTTTCGAATTTCTGAAAAACGCCTTAGGTGATAGTTCATATTTCATAAATAAATATTTAATTAATAGCCTGCAATATGGAAACATCCACACGAAGCAGTCTTGAAGATGAGTTTCTACTATGTTCAATATGTAATGTCTATGAAAAATATACACTATTAAGTAGCAGATTGCGTCAATTATGTCAATTCTCCTAATAATGATGCATATACTACTTACAAACATAGTAAAACGATTGAGTTGTTCGTGAAATAAATTATTTAAATGACAAGTATTGAGTGTTGCATAATATTTTGTGGCAATATATCTTAAGTTGACATGTATCTAGGAAGGTTTGATAGTACTTCCAACACTGAGATTGAGAAATGCTTTAATAAGTTAATATAAATTTATGAGTGTATTTCCTGTAAATGGATGTAATTTTCAATTCTGGTCTTAGTTATAATCTCTTTTGGGCTTACATCTATTGTACTTTTCAGGTAAGTGTTCGTAAACATATCCCCATCATGATGAGATATAATACAATGTTGAAAAATATTCAACATGGCCGGCACCTCGAATTGAACCAGAACTTTTACGGCTGGGAAGCAACCATACAGAAAAAAACAACTGTACAACGATTTGCTATTTGACTTAGTATATAAGCATTAATGATGAAATAGGATTATTATTAGATTTAAATATTTGCACAAACTGAGGTTTGGAAAATATACGAAGAAAGAAACATTATATATATATCGTGGTTTATTGAATTTTTTAACGAGTAATATCAAGATCACGTGAAAAAATAGTTACTTTCTGAACCTATTTCGCTATAAATTCTTGTAAAGTTGAGAAAGTACTTAAAATAACAAGCAGCACATTGTCAAAATGGCAAGAATCGTCATCGAATTTCGATATTCAAACTCAATTATTTGCTCCGTGTTATCAGGGAAACATCGGATAGTATCTTGTTCAAGGTCAGGATTACTACTATTTAAACTTACAGATACAGCACTAGGCCATTTTACTCTGAAACATTTTAACAATTTGATAACAATTTGAGGTCAAGATGGTACAAGACAACAGCGACATTACAAAAATAGCTTATTTATAGATGATCTGAAAGTATACTCACTTGAAAAAACGTCTACAGTTTCTGGTAACTGATTATAGGTACTGATCTAATTTTGTTTAGAAGGGACCTTTGGATAATATTAACTCTCACAGCTCGAGTGTAAAAGAGATCACTAGACCGTGTTGTTCTCGCGGGTACGCGAAAATTGATCTGACTTAACAACTGTTCATATGATATGTGGCCATTTCAATTTTTTGTAAAAATATTAGGTCAGAAATTTTGTTTCTCACTAGGGGAGGTTTGATATTGAGGGATTTTAAAACGTTATTTTTTGGAAGTGTTCGGAGGTGAGGTACTCGGTAGGATACAATGGCTAAAAAGAAATTGATTACGGAATTTAATTTTTTAAATGAGTAGGGCAGGAAATAGACCAGATATGAGAACAATACTCAATAGTGGGAGCAACATATGATTTATAGATAATTTTCAATTCGGCAAGAATTGGTAAAATGCTATTGGCAGTCATACTTTTTTAAATATCACAACAGAGGGCCACAGCGGCTAAGTGCTAAAGCACTTATCTCTGGTGCGTGGGGTCCCTGGTTCAATCCCCGTACAAATAAGTTTGTGTGGGCAACATCATGTCCGTGGGTTTTCTCAGGGTACTCTCGTTTCCACCCACATTTCATTCCACCAATTCTCTCATCATCATTCCCTTGCCTTAATTATTGTATTCTTTAGTCTAAATGGCATAATCGTGGGAAGTTTAGCTCAAAGATTTCATTTCAGTATCACAACATGGGTAACTCTGAAGGTGTGATTTCATCTTTATATGCGCCTTTACCTGTGTGAAAAAAAAAAAAACAACTAATGTCCAAATATTAAATTAAATCTTAAATTCCTAGTCGAAAGGCATCAGGTTCGATAAGTTTAGCGATCCTATATGAGAAGTAGAACCCGAACCGCATGAGCTCCCACCTAGAATCGAACAGGGCGCCCGCACAGAGGACGCGTACGCTGACTATATAGCCACGGAGAAGCTCTCATAATTTGCGAATTCAGATTAGGAGGTATTGGATTTAAATACATTTTTCTGTGTGCACTCAAAATTAATTATGAATTTTAATTAGGAAATAATGTCTCGTTTTGTGCAATAGGAAATATTAGTTTAGCCGAAATCGTATCTTGTATGGAAAGACTGAAACTAGATTGGAATGATGATTTCTGGTAAGTCTACCAGCAAACCTCAGCAACGATTCGCGAGGACAACACAAGAACAGATTTTCTCTTCTAAAAACAATAAGACCAGACCAGGGAGAAGACCGTGGAAAGGGCAAGAGACCACCTGCTGCTCGAAAACCCTTTCATCTGAGCCGTTTTTACGCGCCGTATTTACGCTCGAAGTTAAAAGCAGTCAGACTTTTCCAGCGTATAAAAATTCGGTACGTAAACGTACGCCAGGCCCCATACACTAACGTATTGACAGCTGCTAACAAGACTAGCGCAAGAAATTTTATGGCTACGGCGGAAAAATACGTCAGTGTATGGATCGTATAAAGGCCAACATACACTAGCGTATTTTCAGCGCGTATTTTCGGTCCGTAAAATGATGTCGTAAATTTCGGTCCGTAAGTTGGCCCATACACCTAGCGTAAAAATAGGCGCGTAAAAGAAGAAGAAAAAGAAGCGGTCATTTTTCGCTCTTCCTCTTGCCTGTTGTTTGAGCACGCAGTCGTTTTCCAGTTTGCACAAGCTGTTTGAAGAGGACGCATTGCAGTTCCTATAAACATTATGCTATTAAGGAAACGAATAAAAAGAAAGAACAACAGAATAGATTTGGATAGGAAGTGATATTCAAATGTAGGAGTACTTCTTGTTTCTTTTTCGGAATGTGAAATTCCCGTATAATGTTTTAACAAAGTTAAATCAGATTCAAAAAGAAAAAGAAAGAAAGAAAAACAAAAGCTAAATGCATGATTTTGCGAAAGCAGTATTCAATTTAATAAATTTTCTCACTAAATTTGTTAGACTTTTCGAACAAATAAATAAATCTACTGTCTTGGCGTAACATATCTCATGGAACCAGGGCCTACCATCCAGCTTGTGCCACTCATGTCTTTAGGGCAGGATGCGAATCCCGGGCCGGAATTTCCTTGTATTTTGTTTTAATCCCTTCCAAAAGCAACAAATTGAAACATTGATCGCTCCCAAAGCAATCAACTATCTCCTGTTAGGAACTATTTTATTCCCCTTCAAATATACACAACCTAATTCGCGCACTGCTTTTGGGTAATATATGCTCAGCACATCTGCTGCTCTTGTAGAATCTAGTCCTTAATGAAAGGGTCAAGTAAAAGAAGGAAAGTCAACCGTCTCTAAGTAAAAACAAACCAAGTTTTAATTTCAAAGTGTGATTTGACAAGCTATTTAAAAATTCCAAAGAATATCTAGAATAATTAAAATTTAATATTTAGAAAACGAATTACCACTTCAACTGAGGTACAACATAACCAAATGAAAACAATATCAATTGTATTGTTGTACTTTACTAATTCACTCTCCTGTTTTCTTTCACGATCTTAGAAGCATAGCATTTGTTCTAACAGTGACGATATTAATGCACCATGCTACATGACATTGGATAGTACATTTGCTCATAATAATAAGTTGCTTGGAAGTTAAAATATCTTTTCAAGATAAAAATACTTTACCTTAAATACAACTAATTTTTAAATATATAAGTGCTTGTGTTATCTCTTATTCGTTTAGCAACTGTAGAATAGATTGCTTTATATTTAGAATAGTTCTCATCAGAGTCGTAACTAAGTTGGGGGTCCAGCGGGGCGGTTGCCCCGGACGCTGATAGCAAGAGGGTGCCGAAGGAGCAAGAAGAAAGGAAAGTATTGGAAATGAAAATAGATTTGTTAAAAATTTTCTTGCTCGCTACGCGCGCGATCCAAACGTTTCAATAAGTCAGAACAAGTTTTTACTTATTACTTAAAAAGAAAAAAAAAAAAAAAAAGCTGTCATTTCTTAATGACGATGTGACATACATGCTGCTAAATAATCACTTACAGTGTAAACGAGAGCGTTTTCAAAATCAAAAACGGTCACCGTCTTGAATACGTACGAATTACGCATTTTGATGATGATGACTTTGGTTAGTTAATCACGTTCTTCGTTTTAATCACGACGGTGAGAATAAAGGTATGAAAAATGAAAGGAGTGAAGAGACACACAAGTTGATGCTCGCGCTGGAATATTAAAAATGAATGTAAACAAGGGGAATAATAACGTTCTTGAATTTGAAACAGTTGTAGGATAGGGGCTTAATGGGTCAGAACTTTACCCCATGAATTTCGTCTTTTTCAAAGTGATCGCTACCACTGTTTTATTATTATTATTATTATTTGATTGACGTATGAAATGCTTCCAATTTAAAGGAATTTATTGGGATCATTTCTGCATTAACTACTTGTATCACCAGGATTCTTTTTTGTGCTTACGTATCTAGTTGTATGATATTTTTTATTTATCTACATACCTACAATATATACATACACATTATATATATATATATATATATATATATATATATATATATATATATATATATGTGTGTGTGTGTGTGTGTGTGTGTGTGTAAGTGAGTGAGTGTGTGTGTGTGTGTGTGTGTGTGTCCATGTATTTTAATATGTTTATTAATAAAAGTAACCTTAAATTCAAAATTTTCAGTCATTATCCGGATACCCGGATGAAAATAACTTACATGTTCGTAGCGCCCTCCATCGGTACTGCTGGAATTCAATATGGTGTTGGCTTTCCTTTAGCCTTGATGACAGCTTCCATTCTCCAGGCATACTTTCACTCAGGTGCTGGAAGGTTGTAGGAGGTGCTGAAGGTTGAAGGTACTCGATGTAGGTCGGTGAGGCCTGGCACAAAGTCGGCGTTCCAAAACATCCCAAAGGTGTTCTATAGGATTCAAGTCAGGACTCTGTGCAGGCCAGTCCATCACAGGGATGTTGTGGTCGTGTAACCACTCCGCCACAGGCCATGCATTATGAACAGGTGCTCGATCGTGTTGAAAGATGCAATCGCCATCCCCGAATAGCTCTTCAACAGTGGGAAGCAAGAAGGCGCTTAAAACATCAATGTAGGCCTGCGCTGTGAGAGTGCCACGCAAAAAAAGGGGTGCAAGCCCACTCCAAGAAAAACACGACCACACAATAACATCAGCACCTCCGAATTTTACTGTTGGTACTACACATGCTGACAGATGACGTTTACCGGGCATTCGCCATACCCACACCCTACCATCGGATCGCCACGTTGTGTATCGTGATTCGTCACTCCACACAACGTTTTTCCACTGTTCAATCGTCCAATGTTTACTCTCCTTACACCAAGCGAGGTATTTACCTGCATGATGTGTGGCTTATGAGCAGCCACTCGACCATGAAATCCAAGTTTTTTCTCACCTCACGCCTAACTGTCATAGTACTTGGAGTGGATCCTGATGCAGTTTGGAATTCCTGTGTGGTGGTCTGGATAGATGTCTGTCTATTCTCTCTTCAACTCTCTTCAACTGTCGACGGTCTCTGTCAGTCAACAGACGAGGTCGGTCTGTACGCTTTTGTGCTGTACGTGTCCCTTCACATTTCTACTTCACTATCACATCAGACACAGTGGACCTAGGGATGTTTAGGAATGTGGAAATTTTGCGTACAAACTTCTGACACAAGTGACACCCAATCACCTGACCACGTTCGAAGTCCGTGAGTTCCGGGGAGCGCCACCTTCTGCTTTCTCACGATGTCTAATGACTACTGAGGTCGCTGATAATGAGTACCTGGCAGTAGGTGGCAGCACAATGTACCTTATATGAAAAACGTATGTTTTGGGGGTTGTCCGGATACTTTTGATCACGTAGTGTATGTAGTAGCCAAACTACATTTTGGATTTCAAGTACAAACATTAAACATATTATTTACCTCCATCGATCAATATTAAGAAATCTCCAAAGAAGGTCCCGTTACATTTCACAAAATATTTTTTACCGTAAAACAATCAAAATTAAAATCTTCTTTATGTGCTCACATACAGAATATCATAAAATTACAAAAGTTTAATATTATTACTGGAAATTGATGCTGTTACCCATTTCGAACATTTTTTTTAAATCACATAATTTCTAACGTATTAAAATTTCATTTCTTATATATAGTATGAAACGTAAATAGTTGTAAATTGTTCTCAAAGTGGATTTGTGTACAGCAAAGGCAGTTTTGTAAGTTTAACAAAAAGTCCAAAATAAGCCACTTCAAAACGGCTTTTATGTGTAAAAGAATAGAAAATGATCACTTTTGGCTGTTGCAATAGTCTGTGCAAGCAGCATAATAAAAATTCAACGTAGCATAACGACAACAGCTGTTTCTTTTATTTGTAAAAAAAAAAAAAAAAAGGGAAGCTTGATAAGGTGAGTGTAGGGGCGCCGAATTCTACTTCGCCCCTGGCGCCGAAATTTCTACCAACGGCTCTGTTTTTCATCCACCTTCTAAACATTTCTATTGTTTACTAACACTTATCGATTCGACTGTGATATTCCTCATTGTTGTAAATATATATATATATATATATATATATATATATATATATATATATATATATATATATATATATATATATATATATATATATATATATATATATATAAAGAAAATTTTTCGAACTTTTAACATTCCCCTTCACCGGACGCAAATTCTTATTAATTAATACACTGAGAAAAGTCCGTTATTCGGACAGCGGTATATTGTACAAATATACAGAATCATTATGTTTACTACAGAAATCTGCACGGAACATACGTTATCCATATGCTACAGACTTTCCCCGCTTAGATGTTACATCATTCCGTTGCGGGATGTATGACATCTAACAGTCTTCCATATATCACATACGTATACGTATGTTACATACGCCAGTTGTATGCTACATGCGTATATCTGTTTGTGAGATCTTGACCACCTATATACAGTTCTTTCGTTCGTACAGAAAGTACGTTTATTCGAAACATGTATGCGGAAAGTATGTATAAAATGTACTTTTTTCAGTTATACATTTGCTGTACGTTAAGTCCTAAAACTACATGATTTACACATGTAACCTACGTTTTTACGTACGTCACATACATTTTTCTCAGTGTATAATTTCACAATACGCCCTCTGTCCGCCTTTAATGTTAATGTATAAGATATAAGAAATTTATAGCATTCAATGTAGGGTCTACTGAAAACCTTGTGACACAGTAAGCAGACACTTTTAATCGATGAATCCAACTTTTAAATTAAAAAAAAATGATTGATTCTAATGACTGGACCAAACCACATGTTCAAATTAAATATAACAAATTTGGTGTTTTTTTTAACTGTCATTTATTTAATTGTAAACAAATTAATTTAAGTTGTTGGCCAATGTAATGACTATTAGTGAATATTCTACGTTTGAACGCATCGTTTGATGATTAACAGTTAATGAAAATATAATGAAACTAATTGTAGATCTGAAGTGAAGTAATTCAAATAAAACCGTATAGATCTAATTAAATACTACTAAAATTATTCCTCAACAATTTCTTAAAATTCACTTAAATTGGGAATATTAACAAGTTTGCTGTCCATCGGCGATTAGGGGCGTGAAGGTAATTGCTGCCCCCACTTTTTTGGCTTTACACTATAGCCTAATTACATGCCATGCCCCCTTACTATTAGTAGTGTTTTGTCCACCTTTCTAGTGTTCATACCCAATTGGCGTCACTGGTACTTTCCATTACAAGCGAATAGATCTGTGTTTTTGCGCAACTACAATTGATTATGGAAAGTAAGATAAATTTAACGGTTTATTAAAATTATTATAGTTATTTAGTATACTAAATATTAAATTTGTCTAAAAGAAAGATTTTTGCACTTGTATGTTATATAGGAACGTAAAAAACTGCAAATAATAAAATGTGGGGTTTTTACAAATGATTGTAGCTGTTTCATGAATTTGGCGTAGCTATGATATTTGGCATATTATCACGAAGCTTTACCATAATATAGACTTTAATTTATTTAATTTCGAACTTATAATAGTCAAATTCCGTTGAAACAGTAGCTATTCACAACTCTCTATCCTCCAATTCAATTTAGATAGGTTATTTTCAAACAAAGTTAAACTATTCTGAACGACTGGTTTGTTTAAATTTTACTACATGTGGGTACAAACATCCAACTGCTTATTAAAATTAAATGAGAGCTACCCAATCTTACTTTAGATTTTTTTCAAAAGAAGTTTAAACTGTTAACTTATTAAAGACACTTTGAACCAAATCCATTCGTTCGTTTAAATTTATTATTATTATTATTATTATTATTATTATTATTATTATTATTATTATTATTATTATTATTATTATTATTATTATTATTATTATTATTACATTTGTTTCACAATTTATGAACCAATGATTTGAAGCAATCTAAGTCGGAAGAGTTTTCATTTACTGGTTCAGAAAATATTGTATGTTTTTGTCGTATTGTATGTTTTTAATACTCATAGTTCTTATATTCATTATATAAGGCGTATTTCACTGTAAGAAAGCGTAGTTATAAGGAATAAGCAAAAAGTAAAAAGAAAAATGTAAACAGACTTGTATGTTATACGAAACTGAAAACAATTAAATATCAATTAATTTCGAAGCTCCAGTAGTAAAAATGACACTAAAATAATACACTATTAAGTAAGAAGAAAAATAGTACACTATTAAGTCAATTATTATATAAATTCTCCTGATATGATGGTCATGTTACTTATAAAGATAGTAAAACGATTAAGTTGAGTTGATTTTGAGTTTAACATCCCTTTCACCAGCGAGGCTATATGAGACGAGACCTATTGATTAACGTGGAATCCGAACCACATGAACTCCCATCGGGAAGCAAACCCGGCTCTCCCACGCCAAAGACACGTATGCTAACCGTTTAGTCACAGAGGAGCTCAGTAAAATGATTGAGTTGTTCGTGAAAGAAATTATTTAAGTGTCAGATATTCATTGTTATTTAATATTTTGTGATAATAGACCTTAAGTTAACGTTTATCTGGGGAGAATTGATAGTAACCACACCACAAAGGTTGAGAAATGCTTTAATGGCATACTACGAGTTAACATGAACTATTATGAGTGTAATCCTATTTCCTGCAAATGGGTGTCATTTCAATTTTGGCGTTAAGTATGTTCTGTTTTGAGTCTACATAAGCTTTTCAAATAAGTGTTGGCACAGTTCCCATCATGACGAGATATAATAAAATGTTGAAAAATATTCAACATAGCTGGTACCCTGGATTGAACTTGAACTTTTAAGGCTGAAAAGCAAGCACACTAAAACGAGCGGTACAATGATTGTGCTATTTAGACTTAGTATGTGAGCACTAATGGCGAAATAGGATTATTAGGTCTATTAAATTTAAATATATGTACAATCTGAGGTTTGAAATAATTCACAAATAAAGAAACATTAGCCTATGTATTGTGGTTTATCACATTTTCTTTTTCACGAGTAATGTTAAGATCACGTGAAAAAAAAAATGACTCTGAACCTATTTTGTTACAAGTTTTTGTAAAATTGAGAAGGTACTTAAAATAACAATCAGCAGTTGGTCGAAATAGCAAAAAAATTTCAGTGAAGTTCGATAGTCAAACGCAATTTTTTGCTGTTTTATCAGGCAGATATCGAGATAGTATCTTGTTGAAGTATCTTGGGACTAATTGTCAAATATTAAATTTAATGTTAAATTCGTAGTCGAAAGACATCATGTTCGATTGGATTGGGTTTGACTTGAGCGACCTCTTAGCGAGGCTATATGAGAAGTGAGATCCAAACTGCGTGAGCTTCTGCCGAGAATCGAACAGGATGTCCTGCACCGGAGAAGCTTACGCTGACTATATAACCACGGAGGAGCTCTCATAATTTGCGAATTCAGATTAGGAAGTATTGGATTTAAATACCGTTTTCTCTGTGCACTCAAAATTAATTATGAATTTTAATTAGGAAATAAGGTCTCGTTTTGTGCAATAGGAAATATTAGTTTAGCCGAAATCGTATATTGTATGGAAGGACTGAAACTAGATTGGAATGATGATTTCTGGTGAGTCTACCAGCAAACCTCAGCAACGATTCGCGAGGACAACACAAGAACAGGTTTTCTCTTCTGAAAACAATAAGACCAGACCAGGGAGAAGGCCGTGGAAAGGGCAAGAGACCACCTGCTGCTCGAAAACCCTTTCATTTGAGCCGTTTTTACGCGCCGTATTTACGCTCGAAGTTAAAAGCACCCAGACTTTTCCAGCGTATAAAAATTCGGTACGTAAACGTACGCCAGGTCCCATACACTAACGTATTGACAGCTGCTAACAAGACTAGCGCATGAAATTTTATGGCTACGACTGAAAAATACGTCAGTGTATGGCTGGTGTAAGACAGACAGCATGTTCCTCAACGATTGAAGTATTGTTGCTCTTCTTTGGAGTACAACAGCGATATGTATATTAATTCCGAAAGCGGGCAATGTACAGTTTATAAAATAATTGCCAATAAACTGGAAAAATTTTTAAAAATATTATAGTGTATTTATTCTTAACTTCTCTTTTAAATTAGGAAATAAATTTTATGTATCCCACTTCCAATGTTACCTTTTGCTAATCTCCCTCAGCCAACTTCTTCAGCAATGGCCGATGATGCGCCACGCTTCTGATCTCGAACGGAAAGAAACGCACTGTAGATTATTTCGAAAACTTATTGAACGAACTGTGTATATTTATATATTAATATGCTACGTTTATATGCTTGTGGACAACTTCTTTCAAAAATGAGATTTCGGAAATGTTGTTTTTCCTGGTCGATTTCAAAATTTGTGTAGAATTGCTAGTTCTCATTGAAATGTTCAAGAGATATTGCAGTTTTTTCTTATTCAACGTTTTAAGGGTTGTTTTTAGAGTTCAACATTGTTATTATTAGAGTTCAACAAGATTAACATTGTCATTGGGGCGTTGTTAAGGTTAATATTCTCGTGTTAGGCAACCAGGAAAAGATATATATATATATATATATATATATATATATATATATATATATATATATATAGCACGTTGACAGACATTGCAGACGCTTTGTTTTAATTTGAATAGCAAAACCTATTTATTGCATGCTGGCAATTTCAAAGGCCTGTACAACCGCAATGAAACGTACACGAGTGTGGATTTATAAGAAAAATATTTGCATACGATACCATCTATCACTTCTTCAAGTTTGCTACAGTACAAGCTTACTACAACATCCATATGTTAAAAATGTTACGTTTATATGTTTGTCTATAGCATTTCCTTTCCTTTTTGAGTCTTCTCTTCCTTCACTTGTGTGCATGGGCGCCAGAAGGGGAGGGCAAGGTGGGGCCCGAGCCCCCCCTTGCTGTGGCACACGAAAACGTATTAAATTTCTTATGATTTTCTTAATACAAATAAAAATTGCCAAACGTAATATAGCAACTAGGCATTTGAGCCCCCCTTAGAAAATTTTCTTCGGGCGCCCTTGCTTGTGTGTGTAAAGGAATATCTCAATCCAATCTACTTCGTGTCAAAAAGAAGCCAAGTTCCGAACGAGTACAAATAAAGTAAAGTTATTTATATCGCCAAATTCTTTAGCCAAAGTAAGTTACGATATCGAAGCTGCCAAATTCTTGAAATAAATTTCCTCATTCTGAAAGTGTTTGAAGAACTTGGTTAACTTGTTACGGTCAGTGGTCGAAATGAGACGGTATGCCATGGTATGTCATACCGCCTCTGGTTTTTCAGTAATGAAGACATGTCGTCTCTGTTTTTTTTCAGTGATCAAGACAATATTTAAATAGCCAGTATGTTGAGTCAAAAGCCAGTATGCTGCTTTTTTTTTCACTTCGAACACTGGTTACGGTATTAATATAACCACATTCTTCAGCCAAGGTAAGTTATGATGATATCGATTCTGCCAAGTTCTTAAAATAAATTTCCTCATTCTGAAACGATTTGAAGAACTTGGCCAATTTATTATTACATTATCAATACAGCCAAATTAATCAACTAAGGGGAGTTATGATCTGTTGTTACCAGTCGACCAAGTTCTTCAAATACTTTCTACCTTCTGAAGCTATCTTCTGAACACGCTTGAGAAAAAAATGAAACAACAGAAGAGCGCCAAGAACGTTGCCAAACTTAGAGGACATGGCAAACGAGCAAAAAGAAAAAAAAGAGCGCGTTAAGAACTATAACACGAACACTAACAATCATTCGAATTAAACGGTAATAATAGACTAATAATAACAACAAAAATATAAAATATCGACATAACAATAACAACAAAAATAAACAAAACAAAACTTAGCGGCAATCCGACCACACTCCAGCCTCAGGAGGTGCCCTCCGTATAGCACGAGAGACAACACTGGTAAAATTTCATGGGTGGGGGTTGACGAACGGGACACATCCTCGCGTTATAATGGGTGGTGCAATTGGCAAATCTAGGTCAAGATTCACGACTCGTTGCAATCACTGTAGTATTATTGTGAAAATGGAGTACCTAAAATGTGATACCAGAAATATACTTGGAATGTAGTGTGTAAATTTGGGTGACTATTTCTTGAACCTGAGGAGCACGGTGAATCAGGGATAGAGTGCTTGCTTACATCTGATGCAAAGGGTTTCCCTGTTTCTATTTCAGGCTATGTAAATTTGTGATGGACAACATTGTGTCCATGGGTTTTCTCGAGTCCATTCCGTTTACTTTCACATTCTCATTCTACCGATTCCTTTTCGATCAGTCACTTCCGTTGATGATGCACCTCCTTTATATAGTCTACAGAGCATAACCATGGGACATAAAACTGAAAGATTTCATTTCCGTTTCTATGGTGCAATTCTTAAACTTAACTTCTTACAGTTGAGTTGTCCAGTTCCTAAACGGCTCTTGTGCATTTACAGCAAACCCCACAAAACTTTTAGAGAAAGTGTAGGATCTACATGTTTTGTAGAACTGGAAATACTTCAATGTGTTGATGTGAAAAACTTCAACATGCTCTAATATTTCCAGTTCTACAAAACGCATTGATTATTCAGTTTTTCCTCGGTTTTCTGGGATTTGATACCTGTATAAATGGACAAGAGTCGTTTTGAAACTGGGTGACTCAATTATTCAATGTTTCGAAACTTCATTTTAGTGAATAAGATTCTTTTAGTTCTGTAAATAAAGTGCTTCTTTACTATTAAAATATGTATATTCATTTTTTCTTTTTTTTCTTTTCTTTTCTTTTCTTTCTTTTCTTTATTTTTCTTTTCTTTTCTTTCTTTTCTTTATTTTTCTTTTCTTTTTTTCATTAGTTGTCGCAACGACCACCCCGTATTTTAGATTTTGGTATTATGTGAAGGGGATACACCATGTTTTCTTTCTCCTGAGAAAGTCCGTGAACGTGAAGGGGAAGAATCTTCACAAAGTTTACGCATCATAGAACCCTGTGCAAACAGACTTTGAAGCTAGACAATACGCTTTCATTAAGTAAATTTGAACGTAAGCAATTATTCATTGAAGCTTGTTACATATGCGCTATATGCATCTCTTGTTGCCCATCTGTTCAGAAATCTTGCATATAGATGACAGCACTGCACTCTTGAGAAAATGACTATATACAAGTCGGGTAACGAACGCAGGGAACATGTGGTTTTATGAACTGGGATACCCATTAGCACAAATATACAAGCACTCCTGGTGGAGTTAAATGCATTCATAATGGGAAGATGGGGAATTAGGGTTCACAAGAGGGAGCTTTAACACATACATGAACTGTACACAAAAGAAAAGATGACTGACTGCGTGTGGATCTGCATTCTTTTGAGAAAGTTGAGCCAGTATTCATCGTAGATCAAAGGTTTGTCTGTCTGTAGTCTATGTGTTTGTTAGCATTGTAACAAATCTCAAAGGAGTTTATGTTTGGTCTAAGTGGTTTGGGTACAAAACCTCGCGGCCAGAACCTCGCGGCGACAACCTCGTGGACCAAAACCTCGCCTGGCCAAAACCTCGCCTCCCAAAACCTCGCGGCCCAAAATCTCGCCAGGCCGAAACCTCGCCTGGCCAAAACCTCGCCGCCCAAAACCTCGCGGGACAAAATCTCGCCAGGCCAAAACCCCGCCTGGCCAAAACCTCGCCGCCCAAAACCTCGCGGGCCAAAATCTCGCGGGGCCAAAACCTCGCGTGCCAAAATCTCGCCGGGCCAAAACCTCGCGCCCCAAAATATCGCCATACACAAAATCTCGCCTGACCAAAATGTAAATGTTCCAACATATGATAAGGATGACGGTATAAAAGACTTTGTTTCAGAAGTATCACGGGTATTTGACCAAGTCCCGCGATACCATATGAAAATTCTATTTCTGTATTAGAGGATTTCAATGTGAAGGTAGGGCGACAAGATGTTTTTAACCTGGTTATAGGGAAAGAAAGTCTGCATAAGGAAAGTAATGACAACTAACGAGGCTAGTTTCGTGAACTTTGGAACATCCAAAAACTTAAAATTTTAACAAAAATCTAATAATATTTATGAAAGTATGAAATAATATATGAGTTTTTACGACGTCCCTTGATTATGTCCTATAGGTTAAAGGAGACGTAGATGACCAGGATGAAGGAAATGATCGAATAAAGAAAGTGGGAGGAAACGGGAATAACTCGAGAAAGCCCACGCACACGATGTTTTGTATATTATTATTATTATTATTATTATTATTATTATTATTATTATTATTATTATTATTATTATTATTATTATTATTTGTAATGTGGAATTGCATATTAGGAAACACATTGGGTAAATTTTAAAGAAAAGTTTCATACGCGGCGAGGTTTTGTCCCGGCGAGATTTTGGGCGGCGAGGTTTTGGCCCGGCGAGATTTTGTCCCGCGAGGTTTTGGGCGGCGAGGTTTTGGCCACGCGAGGTTTTGGGCGGCGAGGTTTCGGCCACGCGAGGTTTTGGCCTGGCGAGATTTTGTCCCGTGAGGTTTTGGGCGGCGAGGTTTTGGCCACGCGAGGTTTTGGGCGGCGAGGTTTTGGCTACGCGAGGTTTTGGCCCGGCGAGATTTTGTCCCGCGAGGTTTCGGCCGGCGAGATTTTGGGCGGCGATGTTTCGGCCGCGAGATTTTGTCCGTATACCGGTCTAAGTTCTTTAAAAAAAATAGAAGAAAAAGCATTCGAGATTCTTTTGTGTGCGTCTAGTTCTAGTTCATAGGATTTTATTTGTAATGTTGCGGTAAAAATTCACCTTCTGTTTTACCGCATTCTTTTGCGTAAAAATAGATGAAAGGGATAGATAGCTTGTATTTGGCATTATGTACTATTGCAGTATGACAGCTTTAATAGCAAAATAACACAACTGAAAATCAACATTTCAAAGGAGCAGAGTTGCCTGGTTTAAACCAAAAAACGAAAAATGTTCGTAAAAGTGTAAGTGTTCGTAAAATCTTGATGAACACACATTTGTGAGTTATCACGTTTCACTCTCGTATATTATTCGTATTGTATTCAGACCTAAATTCCCCATTCATTACTCAAAGAGATTATACTATAAAAGCAACTTTTGTTGTTTTTTTTTTATAAGTTTATGAATGTTTCTTTTGTGATTTTTTTATAGTTTGCTATTAAATATTATTGTCATGCAATTGCAATCAAAGAAAAATTGTAAATATTGCTTCGTTTTAATAACGTTTACTATTGATAAAATACATCGAAATGCCGTACTTTTTTGGGAGAGGGTCATGCAAACTCCACGAGAAGTATTTAATGAAATCAAAAGTATCTTTGATATCTGTTTATGTATAAATGGGTCAGAGCCAAAGTGGACTCAAATAATCCGTATCTTTATTCACTTTTCTTACTGGTATGCAAATTAAGTTGTTATATTTCTTTAACTTCGACTAATAAAAGTTGTAGTGAATTAACTTGAACTAAATTAGTTCTTCTGTACTCTGCAGTATTTTGAAATTGTCCATATGAAATTCTGTATAATGGTTTCACTTGTGCAACTGTTTCTTTTTGTCCTTCTGAAATGACTCTTGACAATTATATTAACAAGTATGTAAAGATCAGTATAACGTATTTTTTTTTATCAGGAGTCCTTCCCGAGTGGGTCGGAAGACGTATCGCATTTGTGGCCAATTAGTTCTGGTTTCGAGTTCAAGTGCAGGACGATTTCTCTCGGATGTAAGCCGAGAAGCGGTTTGGATTCAGCTGTAAGCTTATGTGACCGGTAGTTGCATAACACCACCAAGGCAAAACAAACTTATTTCTGTTCATATGTGATATAAATACATATAGCAAATTATTTAAACCAAAAAATCTGGTTTAAAAAAAAAAACAGGTTTAAACCAAAAAACCCGTTTTTTGTTTTTTCAATAAAAACCATAGTTTTTGCCAACCCTGCAAAGGAAGGATATTTAAGATTGGCACTGCTGGAGATGAATATGCGCGCACATATAAGACAATTGCTTTCTGGAGAGTAAGGGAGGAGGAGGAGAAGGAGGAAGAGGAGAATGTGTATGTTCATCTGTGATGATTTTACAAATACACTCCTAGTCTGTAGGACTATTTTGAACATGATATGGCAATAAGGATTATTTTTGAATTGTGTCACTTTTTCTGTTAAATCTACTATTAACAGGAGGAGATATTTGCATTGTGAAGAGTCCATGGTTAGATTTCAGACCATGTAAGCTAGTAATAGACTCTATCGTATGCATAGTTTTCTTCCAAAGGCAACTAAAATACGACTGTGATTTACAGAGCAAATCGTAAGCTTCCAGTGTTTCATAGAATAGTTACTTTCTTTATATTAAATTGCAACGACGATAATAATTACAAAATCTGGTAAATAATCTTTCGTTTGCTGTAGATCGATAGTAGCAACACAATGAGGCGAAACCCTACTTGGTACGACTTTGCTGCTGTTTCTCAAATAGATGTTAGTATATATATATATATATATATATATATATATATATATATATATATATATATATATATATATATATATATATATATATATATTATAGATTATAGATGTTAGTGTATATATACTGGGCATATCGGAAGTCGGGGACCATAGGCCAACTCCATTAATGAGCATGAATACGAAAAGTTGGAAAGAGGGGAAAATTTATGGAAATAGATGCTTTTCAATCTAAAATTCTGAATTTTTTAAAAGCCGTACTAGCCGTTGGGCTCCACACTGCTAAGGTGCCTTATGTTAAGTGCACGCAAAAGTGCCACGTTAAAGTTGCACACATAGAAGTGTTGTAAGGTGACTTAGAACACCTCGAACTCGTTTCCCATGAATGCTGTATTGGTGATAGGGTCTATGGTAAGGATCCTAGATAACAGCGTACGTGGTACTGGTAACGTTACTTGTTCATTTAACGTAAGACGGCTTACCAGTGTAAAACCCAAACGGCTGGTGCAATTTTCGAGAAATCCCACTATTTTAGAGTGAAAAATCATATATTTTCAGCAACTTTCCTCTCTTTAATTTTTTTCGCATCTGTATTCATAACGTAATTGGCCTGTCGCCCTGGACTTTTGATACACCCGATATATGACGAGGAAGATATTACCATTTACACTATTATGGCGCTGCCACAGCATAGTAAGAAATGTGTGATTCAGACTCTGACCCAGAAATTTTTGTTGAGAGAATCGAACGTCTGGATCGAGTGCATTTCCCGTAAGTGTAGACAAAATACAAATATATAATTTATAAGGAAATACGAAATTTAGTGATGGGATCCAAGTCCACGGCTACGCGGCACGTGCTTACATTAATAATAATAGCCAAGGTTTGTATAGTATGTTATAATTGTCTCTTTTAATAATCTTGTATACAGTAGTTCATTTTTAGATAGT
This sequence comes from Thermobia domestica, assembly GCF_964235325.1. Lineage (NCBI taxonomy): Eukaryota > Metazoa > Arthropoda > Insecta > Zygentoma > Lepismatidae > Thermobia > Thermobia domestica. The sequence goes on along the minus strand of NC_137456.1, from coordinate 153,911,073 downwards.
CGTATTTCGAAATGTATCGAAAATTTAAAATATGCTTAAGTATTCAGACCTAAATTCTAGTTTTGTTAGCAGTTTGCTGTTTTGTTTAATCCAGCTTCACCACAATAATGTCATCTTACGTGTAAGTTACTCGGATAGTTGGCTTCTTGACTGAAAACAAGGGAGTGCGGTGGCTCAGCGGTAGAGCATTTACCTCTGGTGCGTGATGTCGCTGGTTCGATCCCCGACCAAGTAAGTTTGCGGTGCATAACATTGTGTCCGTGAGTTTTCTCGGGGTACTCCCGTTTCCTTTCACTTTGTCATTCCACCAATTCTACCCATCATTATTCACTTATTAATAATCGTCTCCTTTAGTCTAAAGGATATAATCGTGGTACGAAAAACTGAAAGATTTCATTGGAAACAAAGACTAGCCATTGCCGCACACACATACGCCGGACTTAGCACCGGTTCTCGACTCTTTTATATTTTCAATAATTAAGAAATGGCTCAAGGGAATGTAGTTCATGGTTACAAACAGGTGTTAATGTAAAATTGTAAGGTGTATCTCGAGGAGACTGGAAAGTCAACTTTTTGGCTTTCAAGGAGAGACAAGTGTATTGCTATAGAAGAGGAGACTACTTTGGACAAATGTAAATGGGGTCCGCTACGAGAAAATAGTTGAGGCTGTCTCGTATCGAAAAGGTGATATAAAAGTGATATCTCGCCTCGAAAATTTGGTCTAATCTCGTCTCGTAAGCAACCGTAGGAATAAAGTTTATTGAGAATGTTAGTGCGTTATTGTTCAGTAAAGAGTGCATCGATTTTAATACATACAGATCGTATGCGTATGTCAGAGGTGGCCATATTCCCATGGTCCTTGGCGCAACTCTTAATATTCTCCTACTGATACGTCCTCTCCAGGATCTTTAGGGAGGAAATTGTCTCTTTCGTGAAACTCTACTATTATTGCTCAGAAGAGCCTAATTTAAATCCGAGACGAGACGAGGATAAATTTGACGTCTCTCGTGGGCAATACTAGTCCACCACCCAAGTCTTACTAAAATCACGTCTCGAAAATTTACTGTTTTACACTCAAACACTGTGTTAGTGTAATCTTATATGGTTCGTATATAAAACCCATAAATTGATAAATTAATTTTACGAACACAAGGAAGAATATTTATCAAGGTTTAAAGATACGCAACTTACCACACAATATACTCCAATAATATATACAGTTTAAATGAGCTTATAACACATCCTTCATAGATCTTTCGTAGCTCAGAAGAATATTCTAGTAACGTCTAGAACTAGATGTATTCAGAAAAATCTCAGGGCATAAATTTTGTACATAAAATTGCAAAACGAGACGATAAAAGTTTTGATTCGAGACGAGACAGAACTATCAATTTTACGAGACAAGAGAGAACATTATTCTAAAATCAAGATGAGAGGAGAAAAATTTTATTTATCGCCTTATCTTGTCTCGTGGGCAACACTGAACCCTACTTATATCGGAGAGTGTTGTTGTCAAAAGCAAAACCTCAAGTGACATTGCTGCTCCCTCCTCAGTCCTACAAAAATCAGTATCACTTGTAGCGTTCCCATCCGCCGTCGAAGCCAGGAAACCCGCCGAGTGTCCAACACACGTGGATTAGCAAAAGGTCGCACGATATGTTGACCAATCAGCAGCTCCCCCAACCAACTACAGAGGGAACTACACGAGCTGATGTCCTTCCATGGTATCCAAAGCAAAAGCAGGCATTAAGTGATAATTCAGCATTCAACATTATACCAGAAATACCACAAATATAAAGCACTTATATCTAATAAATAACCAAAAACTCAGATCAACTTAACAATGGTTTATTAACAAATTAAATTACAGAGTGATATCTGATCGCTCAGATATCTAAAACAACAATAAATTTACCGTCGAAGTACTGTATCATAGATTCTATTCATCAGCTTCAATTTAACTGCGTTAAATGTTAATTCAAGTCAAATGCAAGTCAAAAATTAATTCTTCAATATTATAATTATATTCAAATATCAATGTATTTACTAAATTTAATTTCAATTAAGGAGAGAGATCGAGATTCAAAATGCCTCTGTAGTTTCAATATATATCATTCGAATTATTAAGTACTTCGTAAAAGCCCAAGCTCTGGGGAGGATGAATACTAATGCAATCTCAACAACAATACTTCTTATATATTTAAATTTTAAAGCAAGGGTTGTCATTAGTAAATTTCAACATCGAACCCCGAAATGTCTTATCTCGTTCAAAAATCTTTCCAATTAAATCTCTGACTAATCAATAAATTAATCAAACTTAATTACACTATAAGAAATAATTCAGTAATAGAAATATAATGGAGCAATAATAACACTACCACAAATGCGAAAGTAATATCAGCTTATAGCCAAAAATGATAAATGCTGAATTATCAAAATCTCGGAAAATGATAAACGTATGGGCGACGAATTGAACCACAATAAACCACAAATAACCACAATGGATGCAAATTAACAACCCACACAACATAAAACACACACAACGGACCAACCAAAGAATATAATAAATGGTTTAGCACTCACCTTCACAGTTCCTTTGGATTCATATTTACCTCCTTATGCAATTGAACCTCGGTCTGCATTTCGTCTCTCAAGTGATAACGAGGAATAGAGAATAATTTTAATTGTTGTTGCATATACAAGACAGGAAATATTAAGATTCCGACTATTCTTAGTCAATTTCTGCGAAAACACAGGTTTTCAATCGACATTCAAATTGTCGCACTTCGCAACACTCCCTTGTAATAATTACAATTGAGCGGCAAATACTTAATATTCCAAAGAATATCTTATTAAGCCCAATGAAGATATTTCCGCAATTAATTTTCCTCTTACTGATCGATCGGCCAAGATTCAGGCTAGTGTCTTCCCACATTCGCATTCCACTACTTCTAGAACGTCAAAGTATGTCCAACAAATGTCAAAGTTACAGCAATGATACTTTCCAGGGATGATGGCAATTAACCTTATTAAGGCAAAATAAAAGTTTAACTGCTGAGCGTACTTACGCCTCCCACATCCCCTTTTCACCAACCAAAAATGAATCCACAGTTTCTCATTGAGAACTAGCATAAAGCGAGTTGGATTCAATAAATATCTCTATAGAATGCTTAGTGAAACTAAAACAGGATCTTTCAGCCTATTCACACGCAAATCCCCTACGTTCTCATTCCACAAAAATTGAGAACAGAGAAACGATTTCAATGGGCAATTTCCTCGGACAAGGCAACTCGCCGTTTGACAAGACTTAGTCAAATATATTTCTCTTTACTTTATTTTCTTTACACTCACCCTGAACACGGCAAAAGTGAGGAACAAAAATGGCGAGTGGAAAAAAATAAAACTTCACTCGACTTGAAAAACAGTTGGGCACAAGCAGCTTTAAACTACATTCACAAATAATCCTCTTCATTCACTTTTTTTGCTGCACTTCTTTTTTGAAAATTTGGTAAATTCAATACACGGCAACAATTCACTATTCTCATTCCTTTTTTATTACACACACAAGGAAGATATCCAATAAGGACTTTAGGTAGAATCAAACGATGTAATAAGTGTCCTATTAACAGAAGTCCGCTTCCACCATAACGAACATTGACAGAACAGACGTACTCTCCCCTCTGAACAACGAAAACCAAAGGCACCTGCATGCCCCAGACACCAATACCAAGATATCTACACGTCTTCAACACAACATAGCTAGTACGCCGTCCCTACGGACGATCGTACCGACCATGGTTCCTGGCGCCACAATCGCGTCACGGGATACACGCGTAGCGACCACGACCTTGAGGCAGTAAGAAGTTTACCTCCCCTCTCTCTCTCCTTAAATACACTCAACTGATAACAGCTCGCAACTTACAAATTCTTTCATTCTTTTTCCTCTCTTACCTTTCAGTCTTTTTACAAAAAGAAACAAAAATGAAAATTCAGATAAATTTTAACATTCTCTTACAAGAGAAATGCAAGGTTGACATTGACCAGATGTTTTACAATCCTTATCTTCTTATTTTCTCCTCTCGCCATAGCTCTTCGTAACGGGATCGTTACACACTTTGGAACTTATTCAATGGTTCCGCCCCCAATATTCCGCCTTGTCCGCGAATATAGAGTTAATAAGAACATACTTTCTTGTCTAAATTATCAAGTTCTCATCAGGGGCAGATCCAGGACCGGCTTCTGGGGGAGGGCGGTGGGTTGTCATACTGTTACTTTTAAGGCCTCCAAACTTTGGAATGGGTTTTATTTATATATAATATATTCTGGGGGGAACGATCGCCCCGATCGCGGCCCCCGAATCCACCCCTGGTTCTTATACTCTATTTAAAAGAACTAATTGCTTTAGATGTTTCTACTAATTTTTCTCGCTTCGCTAAAAATTTCAGTGACGTACTTTGCGTCATAATACCCCTTTGTGACGTATGACAAGATAGCCCCCCCACATTAGAAAATTGAAACAATGACTAGGTCATTCGTTTGTACTACGTTTGTACCGTTTGTACCGAAAATATTTTCGTTTGTACCATTTTCCTTATAGGGTTACTTGAGAGGTCGACTGGGGGGGCTATCTTGGCGCCAAGATAGCCCCCCCGTATCACATCACAAAAAATTGGAATACACCATTCGAAAGCAAATCGTTTGTACCGTTTGTACCGAAAAAAGTTTTGTTTGTACCCTGATAGTTTTCGAGAAACAGGGCATGACATTTGGGGGGGCTATCTTGGCGCCAAGATAGCCCCCCCGTATCACAGCACAAAAAATTGGAATACACCATTCGAAAGCAAATCGTTTGTACCGTTTGTACCGAAAAAAGTTTTGTTTGTACCCTGATAGTTTTCGAGAAACAGGGCATGATATTTTGGGCGGGGGGCTATCTTGGCGCCAAGATAGCCCCCCCGTATCACAGCACAAAAAATTGGAATACACCATTCGAAAGCAAATCGTTTGTACCGTTTGTACCGAAAAAAGTTTTGTTTGTACCCTGATAGTTTTCGAGAAACACGGCATGATATTTTGGGCGGGGGGCTATCTTGGCGCCAAGATAGCCCCCCCGTATCACAGCACAAAAAATTGGAATACACCATTCGAAAGCAAATCGTTTGTACCGTTTGTACCGAAAAATGTTTTGTTTGTACCCTGATAGTTTTCGAGAAACAGGGCATGATATTTTGGGCGGGGGGCTATCTTGGCGCCAAGATAGCCCCCTCCCGTATCACAGCACAAAAAATTGGAATACACCATTCGAAAGCAAATCGTTTGTACCGTTTGTACCGAAAAAAGTTTTGTTTGTACCCTGATAGTTTTCGAGAAACAGGGCATGATATTTTGGGCGGGGGGCTATCTTGGCGCCAAGATAGCCCCCCCGTATCACAGCACAAAAAATTGGAATACACCATTCGAAAGCAAATCGTTTGTACCGTTTGTACCGAAAAAAGTTTTGTTTGTACCCTGATAGTTTTCGAGAAACACGGCATGATATTTTGGGCGGGGGGCTATCTTGGCGCCAAGATAGCCCCCCCGTATCACAGCACAAAAAATTGGAATACACCATTCGAAAGCAAATCGTTTGTACCGTTTGTACCGAAAAATGTTTTATTTGTACCCTGATAGTTTTCGAGAAACAGGGCATGATATTTTGGGCGGGGGGCTATCTTGGCGCCAAGATAGCCCCCCCGTATCACAGCACAAAAAATTGGAATACACCATTCGAAAGCAAATCGTTTGTACCGTTTGTACCGAAAAGAGTTTTGTTTGTACCCTGATAGTTTTCGAGAAACAGGGCATGATATTTTGGGCGGGGGGCTATCTTGGCGCCAAGATAGCCCCCCCGTATCACAGCACAAAAAATTGGAATACACCATTCGAAAGCAAATCGTTTGTACCGTTTGTACCAAAAAAAGTTTTGTTTGTACCCTGATAGTTTTCGAGAAACAGGGCATGATATTTTGGGCGGGGGGCTATCTTGGCGCCAAGATAGCCCCCCCGTATCACAGCACAAAAAATTGGAATACACCATTCGAAAGCAAATCGTTTGTACCGTTTGTACCGAAAAAAGTTTTGTTTGTACCCTGATAGTTTTCGAGAAACAGGGGATGATATTTTGGGGCGGGAGGCTATCTTGGCGTAATGATGTGCCCCCCGTATCACTGCACAAAAAATTGGAATACACCATTCGAAAGCTTATCGTTTGTACCGTTTGTACCGAAAAATGTTTTGTTTGTACCCTGATAATTTTCAAGAAAGAGTGGATGGCGTTTGGTGGGCTATCTTGTACGGAAGATAGGCCCCCTAATATGTACTCTTTCCATGCCCATTAATAAGTATTATGTGTGTATTCATGTTAATTTATGTGTATTTAGAACTCTTGTTGTACATATCCAAATAAAAAAAGGACTTGTTGGGAATAAAGCAACGTTAAAATTGAATTGGCGAGTGGGAAAATAGTGTGAGTTCAAAATAAGCCATTTTGAGTTAAAGGCGAAAATAACACTAAAGATATGGAACTACAAGTTGTAATGAAGAGCAGTACAATTTGGAAGACCTCGCACGTTATAACAGAATGCTATAATGTCGACTGTACATTTGTGGCATTAACAAACGAAAGTTCTTTCTTCAAATATCTCAAAATGCGTTTTGTGCACTAGTAGTGTTTTTCCGCTGAACGATTCAATTAATTTTTCTCTATTTGTACCCTTTTCCGTAAATAAATACCATAAAAAGAATAACGAAGTGTGTACAAATTCAGAAAGAAACTGGATTTACAGAAATAATCTTAAACAAAGAAAACTAAAAGATGAAATGTTTGCTAACCTAAACTGCGTCCTTCCACGTTTCTGCTTTACACCAACTGAAAAAATTAGCTGTTTATATCTGTCACATTAACGGCTCGAGAAGTTTGCCGCTTTCATAGACAATAGACGTAAGCAAATAGGCCATTGCTGAATAATACGTATTTACTTAAGGAAAAGGGCAGAAATAGAGAAAATTTAATTGAATCGGTGAGTGGAAAACCACTACTAGTCCACAAAACGCATTTTGAGATATTTGAAAAAATAACTTTCGTTTGTTAATGCCACAAATGTACAGTCGACATTATAGCATTCTGTTATAACGTGCAAGGTCTTGCAAATTGCACTGCTCTTCATTACAACTTGTAGTTCTACATCTTTAGTGTTATTTTTGCCTTTACTTCAAAATGGTTTATTTTGGAATCACACTGTTTTCCCACTCGCCGATTCAATTCTAACGTTGAATTATTACTGAGAAAATCATTTTTTTTTATTTTGATATGCACAACCAGTATTCTAAATACACATCAATTCACATGGATAAACAAATAATAATTATTAATGGACATGGAAAAAGTACACATTAGGGGGCCTATCTTGCGTACAAGATAGCCCCCAAATCTCATCCCCTGTTTCTCGAAAACTATCAGGGTACAAACAAAACTTTTTTCGGTACAAACGGTACAATCGATTTGCTTTCGAATGGTGTATTCCAATTTTTTATGCTGTGATACGGGGGGGCTATCTTGGCGCCAAGATAGCCCCCCCCCCAAATGTCATGCCCTGTTTCTCGAAAACTATCAGGGTACAAACAAAACTTTTTTCGGTACAAACGGTACAAACGATTTGCTTTCGAATGGTGTATTCCAATTTTTTGTGCTGTGATACGGGGGGGCTATCTTGGCGCCAAGATAGCCCCCCCAAATGTCATGCCCTGTTTCTCGAAAACTATCAGGGTACAAACAAAACTTTTTTCGGTACAAACGGTACAAACGATTTGCTTTCGAATGGTGTATTCCAATTTTTTGTGCTGTGATACGGGGGGCTATCTTGGCGCCAAGATAGCCCCCCCAAATGTCATGCCCTGTTTCTGGAAAACTATCAGGGTACAAACAAAACTTTTTTCGGTACAAACGGTACAAACGATTTGCTTTCGAATGGTGTATTCCAATTTTTTGTGCTGTGATACGGGGGGGCTATCTTGGCGCCAAGATAGCCCCCCCAAATGTCATGCCCTGTTTCTCGAAAACTATCAGGGTACAAACAAAACTTTTTTCGGTACAAACGGTACAAACGATTTGCTTTCGAATGGTGTATTCCAATTTTTTGTGATGTGATACGGGGGGGCTATCTTGGCGCCAAGATAGCCCCCCCAGTCGACCTCTCAAGTAACCCTATAAGGAAAATGGTACAAACGAAAATATTTTCGGTACAAACGGTACAAACGTAGTACAAACGAATGACCTAGTCATTGTTTCAATTTTCTAAAGTGGGGGGGCTATCTTGCCATACGTCCTTTTGAGTATGGACATTACAGCTTATGGTGAACAGTATCGCGCCCCTAGTTTCTTTGGGAGAGATTCGTATCAGAGGCAGACTGACCCCCCCGGGTACCTCGCAATCGTCAGGTGGGCCAACATGATAAAGATGAAAGTGTTTATTTTTACGTTACCCAATTCTAATGGTGAGTCAAATCTGTAGCTAGAGCCAGGTGGGGCAAAGTTGGCCAGTCTGCCCGCGTTTCATACTATCTTCATTCTATTTAATAATATTCTTACGCGCTAGTGGCCTTATGTAAGATTGTAATGTTAGAACGTGTGGCTATCCATTACTTAAAGGATAATTCTTAAACCAATGAGAATTTTATTTTTTTCTTTTCTTTTTTCTTTTTTCCTTTCAATAGATAGGTAGATCGATTTTCTCGGCCAAGTTCGTTAATGGAGTCAATCCATTAACATCTTCACAGGTAAAGCTGACTTTAACGGTGGTTATCCATATTCCATTTAAAAATCTATAATATCCCCTAACTTCTATGCAACCCGTAGTAGCAAAGAAATTGGTTGTCTATAATAAAAAGGCTATAGAATCGCGTGACCATTTTGATCGTCTTTAGCTAAGTTTATTATCATTCTTAAACTACTGTCCATATCAACAGCATATTAAATAATGTTTCACTTTTTAAATATATTTATGCTGTAACTTTTTAAAATAAAAGTCCCCAATATGAATTGGCGTTGATTCATTTTCGTGGTTTTAGTTTTCCAACAGCTAATACTATATATAAAGTTTCGTTTTTAATATAATCATGTTAAACCTAGTAGAATACATATGTAGATTCTACATAATACTATACAGAATGTTACGAATCGAACTTAATTTATGAATCATCAAGAACGTCCGCAGCAGATCATTACTTCTCCAAACAAAGTAATAGCATTTATTAAAAACTTAAAGCGAGCACAATGGAAAAGGGTATATATATAATGTGTATGTGTAGGAGAGAGAGAGAGAGAGAGAGAATATTGTATCATTTAGTAAAGACCATACGTGTGACAGTATGTGGTTGGACGGTTGCCCTATAGCTAAGCGAGCAAAATTAAAAAAAGTTCTCCATTTTATTGGTAGATGCCACTACATGCTAATATATGATACCTTGGAAGCGCAACACGCTAGTAGAGAAGCACCCTTGCTCCATCGAGCCCAATAAATTGCCTACATGAAATTCATGTTTATGACGATTCGGTCACGGAGTGGAGTATTTCCATGAGAATAATGTTGGCACTAGCTACGTTTTTCTTTTTCTTTTTTTTTTTTTCGTATCCTCCGAACCAGAAACAGTGTTACCAGCATCCAGTTTCAGAAAGGGAAAATGTAAAGAACTGAAAAAGAGAAGAAGAGAAGAATGAGGATAAGTTCTATTGAACAACAGTTCTAAATATTGAAGTATGATTTGTAGCGACGAGATTTAGTGTGTTTGGCGCAATTTATAGGTATTTTTTTTAAATTCTAACCAGTAGATAATTTAGTCAACGGCATACATCTCTATGTCTAATAATCATAATAAAGCCCTAATGTATTATAGCACCAGTGGCGTATTTATGGTGGATGGCTATCGGGCTCAAGCCCCCCGAAATAGGTAAATTTATATATAGTATATATAGTAATTATGCCTAAATAGACCCAGTATATATACACCCACTCAGGAGAATGTGCATAGTCCCCCCCCCCCGCGAAACAAAGTCGTAAATACGACACTGTATAGCACAGGAAGTAAGTTGCTTCTCATGCCATTTGCTGTAACTTTTTATTAATTACATGAACGTTGTTCTCAATCTTTGACAGTTAATACCTTAAATAGGATGTTATCAACAGTAATTTTCTATTGGCACATAATCTATTGGATTTATCAATCAGCATTATCACTTACTATAGGATTACTTGATTTTTTTTTTTTTTTTTTTTTTAACAATTGAGGAGTTTATGTTCAAAAAGGAATATTTCCAATTTTTTCTTGTTGTTCTTCGAAATTCATCTTTAACGGTTTTTGAAATTTTGGGATAATGTTTCTACAATCACTAATTTTACAGTAGCAGTGAATGAGCAAGATGGATATATTGCCTTTTGATAAAAAGGACTAACTTTTACATTGTGAGTTCTACCAAAAACTTTCCCGTTTGCATAATCAGACAAGAGATCATCTCAAAACTTAAAAAAAAAAAGGTTAAAAAATAATTGAAAAATAGAAAGGAAATAGAAATGTTTCCTTTTGATAATAAACTCCTGAAATAAGCTTCTCTGTCTGTATAAATGATACATACGTGTAGTGTTTCCCACCAGACGAGAAACATAACAATTGCCGTTCCATTCTCGAAGACGAGAATCGAAACACTCACGAGAAATGTCACGAGTCTCAAGTTCACCAAGGTGTTAGATCTCAAAAGCTGTTTTAGTTTTACATGGTTCACAATCTAAAAGCTATAAATTGATAAAATAAATACACAGATACAATCAGAAACATTTATTAATTTTTAAACATACGCAAAGCATTATAAACTATACTCCACTAATAAGTATACTTTAAATGTATTCATATCATACCATTCGTGGACCTCTCGTAACGCAGAAGGATTCTGATAACTTCTAATGAAATTAACTCAAAAAACTAGGGCATAAATTTTACACAAAAAATTTATAAAACGAGACGAGCAAACTTTTTTGTCTCGTTTCGTAGGCAACACAATATGCATGAAATGGACTTATGAAAGCTGTTGCTGATATTAAGAGGCCTTATCACTGCGAAATTAAAATACCGCTAATTTTACAGTAATTCCGTGATATCTTCAAATAGATAAAAGATAATCGAAAAGTGGAACAAGAGCGCCCTGGACAATATTATTTTGCATGAGGTACCGTTATCACAAGTCACCGTTTGCAGCCGTTTGCAGCCATTTAGAAACGTGAGGATAAATACCGGGTTTCTAAATGGCTGGAAATCGGAAGTAGATAAGTGAGTGGTGATAGCGGTATCTCATGTAAAATAATCTTGTCTAGGGAGGTCTTGTACCACTTTTTGATTATCTTTTATCTATTTGAAGATATTACAGAATTACTGTAAAATTAGCGGTATTTTAATTTCGCTGTGATGGGGCCTCTTAAGACCACCAATGCATATCGTTCGAGGTAGAAGAGCTTACTTTGAGTGACGTTCGCAGCACCAAGTTGGTCATTTAATAGAAAAGTAACACAACCAAAAAATTATCTTTATGGATAGACCTATAGAATGATGTTGAAAATGGTCCTCAAGGGTAGGAAAGTCTTGTGTAAAAACATCGCAGATGAATGTACATATTCTTCTCCCAAAAGAACAATTTTGTCCTTTCCTGTTAATTGGATCAGTCCAAATATTCCAATCGCTCTCTTGAAAAGTTGGTGATTTTAAGTTGTGCCACTATTCTGTTAAAAGGAGTGATACATTTGTTTGCAATTCAATTAAATTTTAAGTGTGCTGTCTTTGAGGTTTAGGAAAACGCCTTCTGCCTCGAGTTGAAATCTGGTAATACGGAAGGGTAAATGTGGAGTAGAATCAGCCTTAAGTTGAAAGTTTGTGCACACAGATAATGTGATCTCAAAAGCAATTTTCCTCTGTAATTCCTTAAAGTTGTTCAATTTTAATGTAATGTGGTGTATGTTTGTTTGATGCGTTCAAATAATCTCCGTTGATTCTGTTTTTTTGTGACAATAGAGTGAACGTAATGAATTTGTCGTTGGGATAAATCCGTTAAAGATAAACGTGAATTTCCCCCCACCATAAATATCATAAAGTTTACCCGATTGTCATAGCTTGTGTCATCTTTGAGATTTCAAAAATTATCTTTACTGCTTGGAGTAATGTTACTCATGAGACGAGATTTACAGTTGTCTCGAATCGCAGAGGTATGATGAAAGTGGTGTGTCGTCTCGAAAGTTATATATGTATCTATTGAAAGAGCTCTCTTTCGTCTCATATCACGTAACCAAGTACGCACCCACCCAACCCGAAAAAACTCGGTAACTCAACATAAATTTCTACACTTTCTTCATAAAACTTGTTTAGAGAAATGATCGATGTAGTCTAAATATTTTGATCTTCATTTGCACTCTTTCTTTCCTTACAAAACAGTCAAGTTCTGTCATTTTTGCTGAGAACATAGGTGGCAATACTTAACAATTACTTATCTTTTTACTCTTTACAAAATAAAATAGATTCAACAGTCCATAGCAGAGATAGCGTGGGTAAATGGAAACTTGACCCACGGCCCACCATGACCCACCACGACCTATTCTGAAATGCCATCCGCCATGACCCACCATGGCGCACTCTGACCCAATCCGACCCACCAAAACGCATCGTCATTACTCTGACCAATAATCCACGCCCTCCTCACTACTGACTAAAGAGTTTACACTTGAAATAAAACAAGGCTGTTACATTATCACTAATCGGAGTTTGAGTTTCTACGGTCAATCGCTCCAAGCACCGCTTTGTTACAGTGCCGGTGGATCTGACCTTTACGATATAAAATGGTAAAGTCATGCGCCTTATTACGATGAATTTTATTTTATCATATATAATTATTTCATTGTTGAATTACACATAATTTTCGACATAACTTCGATATAGTTGTACCAATTTTAAGATTTTTTTTTTTTTTTTTTTTTTTTGGATTGGATTTCGTAGATATAGGAATACAAAGTAGAAACTAGACTCAATTGGCTAAGGACAGACATCAGTGGAGAGCTTTTGTAAACGCGGCATTGAATCTCCGGGTTCCATAGACCATAGAATTAGCAAGTTAATTTTTCTTTTGAAATCTTACTTTCCTTGTAGTCCTTTATAAACTTCATAAGGATCTAACAATAATCTTCAGAGCTAGATTATGAAACCCTTCAACATGTGATGTTGTCAGTATCGTTAATTGTCCGACTTGTTGCGTGCATGTTCACACATATTTACAGATTTTTTTTTTTTTTTTTTAAGAATATACTTTCTCACAAGTTCTACATAAATTATGCTACTAATTAATGAAAGTCTTCGGAATTAGATGATGAAACTCCTCAGCAGATGATAGTGTTAATATCTTGTGTATGTTCATCTATAATTCCGTGTATATATATATATATATATATATATATATATATATATATATATATATATATATATATATATATATATATATATATATATATATATATATATATATATATATATAATAGGGACGTACACAGCGGTTTGGAGCATCCCTTTCTCCGAAATCTCGACTTTTCTGTAATTTTAATCTAATTGTAGGGGTAATTTTAAAATTTTTTAATATAAATTATCCTTATATTGATTTTGGACCCCTCAAAATAAATAAATTCCTGTTTTATAGTGTATTTGGTCACGCATGTTTCGTAGACTATCCGATTTCATGCGAAGTTAGTGTCCTACCTTTAGGGATTAGGATTTAGATTTCTGGGCTGTTGGCGTATAAGGACATTTATCCCGTAGTGTCCTACCTTTAGGGATTAGGATTTAGATTTCTGAGCTGTCGGCGTCTAAGGACATTTATCCCGCAGTGTCCTACCTTTAGGAATTAGGATTTAGATATCTGGGCTGTCGGCGTATAAGGACATTTATCCCGTCGTGTATATGAGGAACGACGTCCCTCGGCGAACACACTATTCGGAGAAAGGGAAGGAAGAAAGAATTGGGGAAGGAAGGAAGCGGCCTGGGATCTATAAGTAAGGTACCATCCCGGCATTTGCCTGGTGTGAATGAGGAAAACCTCATTCAGGGCGGCTGGCCTGAAAAAGCGTTTTACATTTTTTCGACTGTGAGTGGCCCCACCGGGAATCGAACCCGGGACTGCTCGCACCGAAGGCGAGAGCGTTAGGAAGGCCACTGTCCTACCTTTAGTTTAGATTTAATTAAACTATTGCAATAACGGAAAACTGGAAACATTGAACAAATAAAAATAACTGTCTTAACAAACATGCTAATAAGCAGAAAGTAATATTTTTAAAGAAAAGAAAACAGTGATAACCGACTTCAACAAAAGCGCTAAAAAGTATAAAATAATTAGCGCTAAAAATAATAATAAAGTGCTTAAAACAAAAGAAATCATTACCATTATCTATAAAAATATTGAAGTCTGGAAAAAGCCAAATTTTATTAATCGTTAATTTGTTTCACTTGGCAGAGACTTAACATTTTTTTTCTATAGATAATGATAATACATTATTTTCAGCTTTTTAGCGATTTGTTGAAGTTGCTTAATGGTTTTTTTTTTTTTTTTTTTTTTAGAGAGAGAGAGAGTTATTATTTAAACTGTAGATCACATCATTTGCGAAAGACCCAATTACAAATAAATCAAGCAATAAAGATTATGAAAAGAGATCAGTTTTGATGAATATATAATGGAAAGTAAAACTGTTTCCTTAAAAATAAAAAATAAAAAAACTAGTGTTGTAGAATATAAAGATGTTGCATTTTCAACTAGCTGATGCGTGGTTAGATCAGTACGTTGACGTTATAATAAACCAATCTAAGTTTTAAAAGGAAAAACGAGTCAGTCTGTGCGTCACACTAATTTACGCTAATAGCTGTCGCCACTTGCACTTCCTACTTAACGCTAGTAGTTATCGCTGGCATGTAGGCAATTTGAATGTAACACTTCGTGGAAATTTAAAACTATTGTGACGATTTAATTGCTACTTAAAAACAGTGTTGTTTCAATCTAATTATTTTATGCTGAACATGAATACGTCTTTGGCTGTTTATTATTTAGGCAAGGGCCAAAAACATATTTACTTATGGTAAATTAGAGCATTAATATTTGTGGAACCGCATGTTGGTTGGTACCCTAACAGCACAAGATCTGCTAGGCATGTGCCATCTACGTGTCCCAGCTACTTTTTAGGTACCCGACATTTGGCACATATGATATTCATGTGCTAAGTATGTACTTCAGCTACCTACAGTTTTAGGTACTTGTTACACCTAATTGATATTTGCAACTATATACCACAAATATAGCATTTATATACCTGGCTCAGTTTCGCACTCACCGTGGAACGTTAAACTTAAAACTCAGTTTCGCACTCTAACTGTCATTTGCTTTTAGTGCTGCCACGAGACGAGACATTTCTCGTGTCTCGTCTCGTCTCGTAAACGAGACGAGACACGAGACGGGACAGAGCCCTTTTAGACGAGACACGAGACGAGACAGGCTACTTTTCCCGTCTCGAAAACGAGACGAGACACGGGACGAGACGGGACGTCTCGTGAAATGTCTCGTCTCGTCTCGTGTCTCGAAAATGAAAACGCTGGCGGGAATGGCCAAGATTGAAATTGCCAGTGGTCATATAGATTGCAAAAGGAAAATTCCCTTTGTGAGAAAACATGTTGAAAAACCTTCATAGAAAAGTGTCCTCTGTCTATTGAATGAAACAATCGTGATACATGAGCTTCCAGGAATATCATCCTTAATGTCTTGTTCCCAATTCCCGTTGCTGTAAACTGAGGAATTCTCATTTTTTTTAATTTCTGGCTGGAATGATGACAAACAAAATCAAAGACAAGGAAGATTTTTACAAGGTCAAGAAACCGAACTACAACCACCATCTATTCAATTTAAAAACTGGGTAAGGTCTACACTCATTACAGGCTGTAGTTGAAAGTTCTGGCTGAGATGGCGGAAGAGAACAGAACAGACTACACTTGTCTTTATTCTCTGGTGGCAGTATTCTTTTTGCTATATGAACCGAAAACGGCAATTGAAGTATGTCATCTTGCAACTAAAATTACACCTTCTCCCTCCCTCTCTCTCTCTCTCTCTCTCTCTCTCTCTCTCTCTCTCTCTCTCACACACACACACACACACACACACATACACATAAAAATATACTTTTACCATTTTACGAATCGCTCGCTTATTATACAGCAGTCATGTTGTAAAATTCACCTCTTCGTTTGGAAGGCGGGCGAAGGACAAAGAAAGCAAATATATTATCGACGAACCCTTCAAATTGTTTGCTTTCAGCAAATTTATGATACTAACAATAACACTTTAGGTGAAGAGGTTTTACAGGGGGACCTTCGTTTTGTTACGCGGAAATGTTTGATCTGACCAGAGTGCGAAATTGCTCTCTGCTTCCATGTTGAGAGGAGGGGAATACTTCCCTTTCCTAGTGAATAATATTCATTAGGACCTGAATTATCTTCAGAAATTGTTTCTTACAGGCATATAAAACCTCTCGAACTTGATAAGTTTAAAGAACATTTGATATAATATTCATGGAACACCGTCGAAAGCAGAAAATAGCATGAGAATGATCAAAATTCGAACATTGGAGAACATAATTAACAGAAAAGAAATAGGATACCCAAACCATATTTTTAAACCTGCTATAAAATGTATATCCTATATTTTTACTAATTCCTTACTCCCATGAAAGTATCCTGGGGAGGATATTCTCTCCAATTTTTTCAGACTGAAATCCTTTTATCCCGTACGATTTCCCCCCTGACACAATACGAAAAAACAAATGCTGTTAAAATCCATACACATGACCCTTCCAGGACTCAACCCGGGGCCTTCAAGCCATGGTCTATCGCCGCAGACCGCTCGGCTTGGTATGAAGATGTACGTTGTATGATTGCGAATAGATCACGACAATATAAGAAACTTTAATCCAAAATGGCCACCCAAAAATCAACTTTTTTTTTAGACCACTAGCTAATCTGGGTGTACTGTCATGAGTTTGTTACACAAACGGGGCAACCACCACATAGTAGCACATACCCCGCAGTTATGGCAACAGATTTGAACCATGGAGGTGAAGACTGGCCCCAAGCATTCTTTCGTCCGATGTGTCGTTCAGCTCCCATTACTATGGCACTTTAAGTAGAGCTTACTGTGCAGTAACATATAAAATTCCAATCAAATACTTTCCATTACTCAATAAAATTATTTGGTTCTGAGCTTTTTTTAAAAAAAAAATAATTGCAGCAAATCTAAACATGCTAAAATGGAAAGTAGTTTTTGGATTGTTATGGATTAACACTGTGAAACCTAAAGGCTGGAATATATGAAATCAAAGTGTACACACATATCTATCTCTCTATTTATCTATATATCTTTCCATCTCTCTCTCTCTCTCTCTCTCTCTCTCTCTCTCTCTATATATATATATATATATATATATATATATATATATATATATATATATATATATATACACTATAAAGCAAGTGGGCTGATAGTATACGATAGTGTCGGGGATGGTGACACCTTTACATCGAACTTTGCTTGTCGTGTAAACATTATATGACATTAGTGTCTTCATCTTCGACGTACCTATAAACAATTTGCTGTATATTCGTGTATTGAAACTGGCGAAACAAATTTCAATGTTTCAAAATGTGTAAAAAAAATAAAAAATAAAAATAAAACTATTTGTCCTTGCCTTGTGAGCTTATTTGAATCTATTTTTAAGACCTTTAGGCAACTTTGGCCGAATGGATGATGATGGGAAAATTAGTGGAATGAAGAAAGTGGTAGAATGCTAGACAACTTCAAGAAAACACACACATTCGAAAAATGAAATGAAATCTTTGAGTTTTACGTCCCACGGATATGCCGTTTAGGCTAAAGAAGACAGTGATGATGAGTAATGAATGAAATGGTGGAATGAAGAAAGTGGGAGGAAACGGGAGAATCCCGAGAAAACCCACGCACACGGTGTTTGTCCACCACAAAGTTCACTTGGTGGGGCTGGGATCGAACCCGAGACCCCAAGCACCAGAGGTGAACGCTCTACCACTGAGCCACCGCGGTCCCCACACACATTCAATGCTTGTCCATCACAAAGCTCACATGGCACTAACCGAGATCAAACCGACTACCACATACACTAGAGCTGAAAGTTTCACGGTGTAGCTACCGTGACATTTCTTGTCTTGTGTGTTCTGGGTAATACTTGTAACTTAGTTGTATCTTGATTAGCATGGTGCAGCCTGAGACATTTTACTTTCGTTCCCATGGTATGCTGCTATATTTTTTTACGAGACAAGACGAGACTAAACGAGACAAACGAGACGAGACGGGACAGCAGCTCTCGAGACGAGACACGAGACGGGACGAGCCCATTTTTTCTAGACGAGACACGAGACGAGATATGCTTTGCACGAGACGAGATGAGACAGCCTGAAATCTCGTCTCGTCTCGTGGCAACACTATTTGCTTTTATGTCGTCACTTTGGACATATATCTGTCATGTTCTAGGTACGTCTTTCAGGTACATTCTGTTTCAGATACTCTAACAGCACAAGATGTGCTAGGCATGCGCCATTTAGGTGTTCTAAATTCATCTCCCACATTTGATGCATTTGTTGCTTTTCTAAGCGATTGTGTACTAGAAGCAACAAACGCATCAACCTTATTAGATGACAACTGTCTGTCGCCGATCATTTGAAAGTGAATATGGAAGAACCATGAAATAAAGTAAATAGACACTCGTCATTTTGTTATAAAATTACATGGCGAGCAGATTTTATCTGATCCCAAACGGTTGTCGGCGAATATTCGCGGTTAAAAGAGCACTCTAATAAGCTAAATTCAAAATACCTGAAGAATTTATCCTTCTACAAGCGACGCTCTTCTCATCGCCTCCGTGGCAAAGTCGGAAGAGCACGCAGCTGGTAATCCAAACGTTGGTGGTTCGCGCCCACCCTGGCTTAATTTTTTTTACTTGCTTAAAGTGATTTTTTTTAGACTCGCCTTAATGTAAACACATTACGCATATAGGCGATTTAACATATTTTGGTTCATTGACGCTTACGGCATGGGGACATACCTAGAACATACTAGGCACGTTCCTCAGGTACATGTCAGGCCATGTGATTTCCATGTGATTTCTCTCTCAGAGGTACATAAGGTACATACTAGACACATTCCCATGTACCTGAGGGAACATGATAGGCATATGCCTGCTATGTAATTGTGCTGTTAGGGTAGGCAAACTGAAAACAGTTAAATGTATAATTTAGAGTTTTTATTTAAGCATAATTTTAATCTACAGTGTACAGCAGATCGAAATCTATAGTGGTCGCAATGAGCCGTGAAGCTTGACCTAGATTTACCAATTTCATCAGCCTATAGAACGCGAGGATGTCTCTCTGTCGTCAACCCCTACCCGTGAAATTGTTCCTGTGTCGTCCCTCGCGCTGTGCGGGGAAAATCTTCTGGAAGTGCACCGTTGTCGAATTCCCACTAAGTTTCGTTTTGTTGTTATTGTTGTGTTATATTTTTGCTATTATTATTGATTCCGTTTAGTACAATTAATTATTAGTAATTGTGTTATACGAGTTTTTTCAGTAGTTTTTTAGTCTCGTAGTTTTTTATGTCCTGTATTTTTTATTTTCTCTAGTTTTGCCATGTCCTCTAAGTTTGACAACGCATTGGTGCACTTCTACTGTTTCACTTTTTCTCAAGTATGCGTTCGAAAGGCAGCTCTACGAATCTTACCGAAATCATCCGATGCATTACACGTAATGCAAAAATAGTTCTATGATTCATGTAGATCCCAGGCTTCACGAATCGCCGCGGTCAGTATAGAATTGTTAAATAGGTGTCTCTTAGGGATGTCACATCGGTAAAAACTAATACTTTATTGCTTCAAACTAAAGGAAAAAACTTTAAATATGTACTAATTATTGTGTACAGTCTGTAGTAATAAAATGTGTACTAATTCCCTTAACATGCTATTTTTAACGATATGACATCCCTCATGAGTCGCCACTTGTTAAATAATACAATACAATAAATATGTAAATTTCGTCTAGGTCAGGATTTGTCAACCTGGGAGTTGCGACCCCTAGAGGTCGCGAGAGGGTTTCATGGGTGTCGCGAAGATAAGTGGAAGAGATAAATATAATTAGAATCTAATACCGGATATTACTCGAAAATTAAAATACTCAATAACTAATAACAACTGTCCAAGTTTTAAAACCAAAATTTGAAATCACTATTTGACCCAAAATTAAGGGTTTTAAAATTTTGAAACGGCCTCCAAACGGCCTAAAATTTTGAAACGGAAACAGTATGACGGATCGGATTCAATATTTGTAATATGAATGAACGGACTAAACTTGGTTTTAATCCATTCGCTTTTAAGGAAGTTACTGTAGTAGAATCTGACGAACTTCTACACCCGAAAGCTGGAATGTTAGCGGTACTTTACGTAATAATGATGTTCTAACATGGTTCTTTAATGGATGTTGTCAGAGGGTGTCGTGTATGTCATTAGGGGTTGATGACATGGATTTGGAAAGTTGTTATATTTCTGTTTTTAGTTGTGCTGACATGGAAAGGTCATGTACTCTTTTTCGAGTGTGTATACGTGTCTGTAGAGACTTTATACTGGGTATTTTTAAAAATAATAATAATGGAAATTTGAATTAAATCTGGTGATACGTCATTCTGTATCACGTACTTTCGTAGTAGTGATTAAATTAATATTTGAGTCCCACCTGTTAGGCTAAAGGAGATGGTGATTATTTTATTTGTTAAAAATAAGAAGCTCAGAACACTTATAATGTGTGATACGCACTGGGATCGAACCCGGGACCCTTAACACTATTGGTGAACAATGTATTGTACTGAAAATGAGCCTGGTACCCTTAGCAACAGAGGTGAACGTTGCATTGCACGGGGATTGGATATGGAACTTTTAGCAACAGAGATGAATGTTGTATTTTATGTGAATTGAATATGGGACCCTTAGCATCAGAGATGAATGCTGCATTGTACGGGGATTGAATATGGGACCCTTAACACCAGAGATGAACGTTGCATTGTACGGGGATTGAATATGGTACCCTTAGCACAAGAGATGAATGTTGTATTTTATGGGAATTGAATATGGGACCCTTAGCATCAGAGATGAATGCTGCATTGTACGGGGATTGGATATGGAACTTTTAGCAACAGAGATGAATGTTGTATTTTATGGGAATTGAATATGGGACCCTTAGTAACAGTGGTGAATGCTGCATTGTACTGTGAATAAACCTGGTACCCTTAACACCAGAAATGAAAGTTGCATTGTACGGGGATTGAATATGGGACCCTTAGCAACAGTGGTGAATGCTGTATTGTACTGAAAATGAGCCTGGTACCCTTAGCACAAGAGATGAATGTTGCATTGTACGGGGAATGAATATGGGACCCTTAGCAATAGTGGTGAATGCTGTATTGTACTGAAAATGAGCCTGGTACCCTTAGCACCAGAGATGAATGCTGTATTGTACGGGGACTGAACCCGGGACTCCCCCAAACACCAATGGTGAATGCTGTATTGTACTGAGAATTATTGCAATTCTCACATGTAAATTGGCGAGAAAAAAAAACATATGGGAAATACGAAATGTGTGTATGATTGAATGCTTTATTTATTTTGTTAATATTCATTATTTTTATTCCTTATAGTTAACTTCGTGTTTACAGCCAAGTTTGAAATACGGAGCGAGTGAATTGTTCTTCCGTCTCTGAGAGAAGGCTGTTTTAGAATGAATAGAGTTTTATTTTTGTAAAATGCCATTATTTCCGGGTCGTTGCCTTACACGATTTCTCCAGGCATCCGTTAGAACTATGGCTTGTGACACGCATGTATAGAGTGTCAATGCATTTTCTAATTTTATTTCCGCTTGTACTGGAATAACCTTAGACACTTTCTCCCTTGTTTGTTGGAACTTTGACTGATGACATACTGAAATATTTTTCCATTAACGATGATTGTCACTGCGATACCTATCTGCAGTGATGAAGAAGACAGATAGAAATTTTATGTTTCTTCCTCTTTAGAAGATGTATTTTTGTGGCAATATCTGATTTTGGCAGAATATCTAATATCTGATGAACATGTAAGCATTTTCCTTAATTAGATGAAAACCGTACATAGCCTGTCCTGAATGTTGATCGATCGATACCCTGTCTGAATGAGATTTCTCCAGCGGTTGACGAACTTGAAAATAAGAAATTTTAGATGTCTTACCGTAACACTGAATAAACGATGTTAGCGGATATGATGAACTTATTTATTTATTTATAATTAATGAAATCGGGCTGAAAACCCGATGAAAACATGATGCTTGGGGGAGGGACATAATGAAATCCTTATATATATATATACAGTATTAAAATAAAGTTTGTTATTATTGTTTTTACAAAGTTCCATAGTGTGTGTGTGTGTTGATCTTTTGTGTGTTGAACTTTTTTTTGTGAGTGATTTAACAGAACGAACTCTGATTTTTAAGGTGAGAACTTTTTAAATACCATGTATTATTCACTTGATTATAATAATGAGTTTTTTGAATAATTATTGAAAAACTACACGATTTGCTTCTGAGAAAACATTATCCGGGAAATAAACCTACGACCATTTTTGTAATCGTGCAAGAGGATAAGCTTTGCGATATACTGAAAACGCTTGAAATGTAATTGCGATTTTCGATTACTAAAGTTATTATTATTATTATTTTTATTATTATTATTATTATTATTATTATTATTATTATTATTTACGGATCGTATGTTATACGCTGAACAAATTTATTTGTGATTATTTTATTCGTTCGTGTTATTTTATTTCATTCATTCTTTCGCGTAGCAAATTCAACTTATTTATTGGATTGTATGCGAAGCAAGCTCAGAACACTTGTAGTGCGATTATTTTATTCGTTCGTGTTATTTTATTTTATTGGTTCATTTGCGTAGCAAATTCAACTTATTTTTTGGATTGTATGCTAAGCAAGCTCAGAACATATTAAAAATGTGAACCTACAAATAAAAGACGGACCATTTACTTGTAGAGTTTTATTTGCTTAATTATAGGATGCTTAATTACAATATGTTTGATTCATTTGTTACGATTTTTTTTAACTGTTATACCGAGCACTTTAAATCAGTTATACCTAATATATATATATATGCACGTTGTACAGATGGGACTTGAACTGTTTAAGTAAGCTCATTTGCCAATAGATGGCATACTACTACGCTTTGGTAACACAACTGATAATCTTTTTAGGAACGCAAATGTTTGAACTAAGACTAGTATGTGCAGAAAGAAATGTTTTAGTCTTGGGGGGAGCGCTTTTCCCCAACATTATCGTGTTTTAATAGTAAATATTACTGAATGTTAGTTGTTTTGCGTGGGTGGTACCCACATAGCGCAAACAATAGCTTTAATGTCAAGAAAGAAAATTTACGGAAACCCCTAAATACATTGGTTATTGAACACTGTCTTTTGACTTGAAAACCTGTTGTATATTCGCAAAGCAAAAGGAAAATTACGTAGCTATAACTGACGGGGCCCATTAGTTATAGGCGATCCTAGATTTTAGCAGTATTATCTTATAGCAAAAAGAGAATTATGTACGACTATTTGTAGTATATTTTTACAAGTAACGGGGGCCCTTCCTCTAGATTTTAGCAGTATTGTATTATAACGAAGCGAATTGAAATGATGTCCCTCCAACTAAGTGGCTTTTACCTCCCAGATAGAGCCCATGTCCCTCAACGAGGGGCTTTTTGCCTCTCAGATAGCCCAACATAGATTTAAACAGTATTATAGCAAAAAATGAAATTATGTAGTCCTATTTGTACTATATCCCTACAACTAAGTGGTTTTTGCCTGTCATATAGATTGCCTAAATTTACCAGTATTATAGCAAAAGAGAATTACGTACGACTATTTGTAGTATATTTTTACAAGTAACGGGGGCCCTTCCCTTCTTAGTTATGGGTTCCTCTAGATTTAAACAGTATTGTATTACAAGGAAATTATGTAGTCCTATTTGCAGTATAACTGACGGGTCCCAGTCACAGGATTACTTAGAAATTTTTGAGTCCCACGGTTATGCCGGTTAGGCTAAAGGAGACGGTGATTATTTTATTTGTCGAACAATATGTGAGAGAATAAAAGATATTCTCCTAATAAATTAGTCGGAGCAACTTATTTTACGGATCGATTTCTATTAATTTAACCTCTCGTAATGAATTACTCGAACACTTATAGTGTGAACCTACAAATAATTTCGAAAATATTTTAAAAATTGCGAACTTGCAAAATAAATCGTTTGCTGTGCAAACTCGTTGTTAAAAATAAGGTGTTTGAACTAAATATGGGAGCTAAAATAAGCTCTTAAAAGTATATAGGAAGTGGGAGGAAACGGGAAAACTACCGAGAAATTTTCATATGTACGATATTTGTCCACCACAATTTATAAAAAAAAATAAATCCAAACAATGTTTGTCATGAAAATGTTGAAATATTTGGTGTGAACCCGGGACCCCCAAACACCAAAGGTGAACGCTCTACCACCGAGCCACCACGGCCCCCAGGTTTACTTAGATTTTAACAGTATATTACATTATAGCAAAAGGAAAATTACGTAGCTATAACTGGCGGGGCCCATTAGTTATAGGTGATCCTAGATTTTAGCAGTATTATATTATAGCAAAAAGAGAATTATGTGGAGCTGTTTTTACCGGTTCCCCATTAGTTAGTTCTTACAATTGTGGGTTTTTCTGAATAGGTAATAACATAATGATGATGATAATTATGTTCAACTGAAGGGTCATATGTGTTGGTGGCCCCCCCCCTTAGGGATTTGTAATATAATGAACGTTTGGTGGTTTACTGATAGAAGAAGAATCAACTATGCCCTCACAAATTATGTTTTATTAACAGAACACAACTGCGAGAAGGGTACTTATTTAATGCTATCAGTAGTATTTAATGGCTAAAAAGAAATATATATCATACTGTACCTTTAAAATATAAATATATATTCAGGACTAATAATAAATACGTCAACACGGCACACGGCTTATACTAAACTAAAGTTAATTTAAAAGTTCTCCGACAGATGTCATTGTTAGTGGTGGGAGGGGGAGAACACTTGATAGAACATGATATAACATGTATTTGATGTGTACGCTTATCATTTTTCTTACGTCGGCGTGCGTTAAAGATCACAGAGAAAGCTTTCCTGATTATTTAACCTATTTTAATAGTATTAAATAAAGTATACAGGATTACCAGTATATTTATTGAGACCTGTTTTATTACAGATATTGAAGCTGTGCTAAGCGTTGTGGTGCTAGCAATTAATTAAAAAGTACCGACTATCCCAGCTGAGATTTCTTCTTTTTCTTTTTTGTGGATTGTGAACGGAGAACTAAGCCTTGAAACGTATGTATTTCTTATGGTTATTATTATGATTTTTTTTTAAAAAAAAGAAAGAAATTATATGGTTTTTAATTGTACTTGCCTTGTATTTAACCAATATTAATGAACAAAGAGAGACTCTTTCTCTCTCTCTCTCTTTCTCTCTCTCTCTCTCTCTCTCTCTCTCTGTGTGTGTGTGTGTGTGTGTGTGTGTGTGTGTGTGTATGTGTGTGTGGATATTTTTTAATAGAATAGTTTATAATTTAATATAGGTGAATATATTTACTGATTTTTTCATAAAGTAACTTGATTGATTTCTATTTACATATCAATGATTAACTAAAGATGATTATTTTTTCTTTTATATGATATTATTATGTGAGCGTTGCTTAAAAGATGTATTTATTTGATCTTTTTTTTATTATTAAAGTGGTGTTGATTACTCAAAATAGTTTTTTCTTTGTTTTTTTTTAGATGGATTTCTTCTGCCCAACTGAAGAATTTAACATGATTGATGAGATCTACCTGCAAGAGGTTTTGCGCGGTCTCAACGAGTACCCTAGGGTTTTTAGTACGTGGAAAGCCATCATGGAATTAAGCAGACTTGGCCATAGGGGAACTGTGAGATGCGAAGCCTTATTGTGGACCCTTCGTGTCTTTGAAGGTAATGATATACTACTTCTCCAGCACTGTGTAAGCAGTGCTGACGTACTGGATTTGTTTGTGTACGGTTTTTTCCGTAGTAAAGAATCATATGAATTGGCTCTAGAAAAAGTTATGTATTTATTAGCTTGTGGGGAAGGTCAGGTAGATAGGATAAATGATACAGAGTTATCTGAGTTTTTTGATTTTGGCTCGCGATTTGTTTTGGAACCATGCTTAATCCCATCTGAAAATAATAATGCCATAGTCATGACCCCTCAAGAAACATAACTTGAGTTCTAATAATTTATATTTGTTATCAAATGAAGATTTAGCTTTCCTAAATGATAAAGCAGATGGGATTGGCAATCTAAATTCCGTTGAATTACCAATTGAAGAAGAAATGAGGAGATTGGTTGAAAATGAGAACAATGCTGTGGTTATACTCACGCAACAGGTCCAGGGAGAAAATCCTGTATACAATACAACTCAATATTGTGTACAGGATAATCATGACTATGGGAACCAAATGATTTTTTCTCCTCGGCCTGGACCGTCATCTGCTAGTGTCCCACCAATGGTTGGACATGGCAACATAAATAAGAATAGTACAAGTAGTACTACTGGTAGTCATAATAGTGGTAGTACAAGTGGTAGTAGTAGTGATAATAATAATGGCGGGGATAATCAAAGAAATAGTAATTTCGAAGTTGTAAGACAAAGCAGACAAAGGTTTCGTAAGTTTCATCTTACGGGCCATGAAATTGTCGTTAGACCTGTGGGTGATGAAAGGAATATTAATAACCCAGAGGCCTATATCGAAAGTTTAATCGATTTTGCGTTGGAACATGTGATCTCCAATGCACGCCCCATGGACTACATTGGTTTATACGTTGAAAGTAGTAATAGTACTAATAACAAACCAGTGTATGTGCCGTTTAGAAGAAAGGACAATTTCACTGCTAGAACAGTCCTCACTTCAATCGAACGAGTACTAAATTCGAATGAAGTGTTCCTTTTAGGGGAAGAAGTATTGTTTCGATTCCATATAGCAGAGAATTTCCACGGACAAGGAAGACCTAATGCAATGAGTGCTGTCCAAAAATACTGCAAATACCAAGATTACTTGGAAAAGCGATTAATTCGCATTGAAAATAAGAATATGTACTGCCTCCCCATGGCCATAATATATGGAATAACAAAACATACCGCAAGTAGTCAAGTTTTATGTAATTTAAAAACAAGAGACTATAATAATTGGATTCTTAAAGCAGAAGTTCTCTGCGAAATGGCAGGAGTTAACGTTCAAAGTAAGCAAGGTTGTGACATCTCTGATCTGGACCTCTTTCAAGCATATTTGAAAGGGGAATATCAAATTGTTGTTTATGAGGAGGTTGAAAAGAATAATCGGGAATATATAGTACTTTACCCAGGAGAACACGCAGAAAATAAGATTTTTATCCTATATCAAAGAGGTAACACTATTGGTCATTTTGAACCCATTCGTAATATTACAAGTTTTCTCAAGGCACGGAAGTATTGTTATTATTGTTTGGAAGGTTATGATGAAAGGTCACGTGCACACAAGTGTAAAACTCGTTGTACTTTTTGCGAACATACTCACGAACGGGACTATACTGCAAACAGGATTAAATGTAATGCATGCAATAGAGAGTTTGCTGAGGGTATTTGTTTTGACAGCCATCTGACACATAATAAAGCGGCTAAATCTGTATGTGATAATGTAAAGCTCTGCATCGATTGTGGTATCATCTTTGATAAGAGGGGGCGAAAATCTGAACACATGTGTGGTGAACATTTTTGTTCAACATGCCGCGCGTATGTTGATACAAATCATACATGTTTTGTTCAGAAACAGCAACCTGTTCATACGAAAAGGTTTATGTACATCACCTATGATGTAGAGACGATGTTGAAGGCGCCGAATGAGCGCGGTGAAAGGGAACATGAAGTTGTACTGGTGTGTTGTCATCATGTATGTCACGTCTGTATACGAAAAGGTATCGATGAGCCTTGTAAAACGTGCGGTGACAATATTGGAAATCGTTCGTTTTCTTTTAAGACAATGACGGATTTTATTAACCACGTGTTAGTAGAACGTCCTGTCTTTCAGAAAATCCTGGCGATCGCTCATAATGCATCCAGATATGATGGTCTCTTCTGTCTTAGAACTCTAATAGAAGACCAGCATATTGTACCTAGTGTTCTTATTCAGGGTCAAAAGATTTTTAATATTAATATAGGTAACCGTATCTTTTTTCGCGACTTTTTCCTCTATATTGGTGCTAAATTATCCAAATTACCGAAAACGTTAGGCCTTAGTCAAAATTTAAAGAAGGGAGATTTCCCATATTTGTTTAATACTGAAGAGAATCAAAATTATGTCGGTCCCTACCCTCCGCTTAAGTACTATGACCCTGAGGGACGAAGCACAGAAGAAAGAAAACAATTGGAAGCCTGGCACCAAGAACGTGCGGAAAGTGGCGAGGAGTTTAACCTGCAGAAGGATATGTTGGCTTATTGTAAAAATGATGTTAGAATTCTAACAGAAGCGGTCATCAAATTTAGCGATATTATTGAAGAGAAAACGGAGGGTTTGCAATGTTTCATAACATCATCAACCATTGCAAGTCTGGCAATGCGTACATATCGTACCTTGCACTTACCGGAAAATACTATTCCTATCATTCCCGCGTTGGGATTTCATCATAAGACCAAGTATAGTACAAAAGCTATGCAATGGCTTATGTATATGGAAGACCAATTAGGGATAGAAATCCAGCATGCTAGGAGAGGTGGGGAAAAGTATATTGGTAGGTACAAGGTCGATGGATGGCACGAAGGACTCAACGCTGCCTTCGAGTATTACGGATGTTTTTTCCATGCCTGCCGCCATTGTTTTCCCTTTAACCGTGACGCGGTTTTGCACGATGCACAAGACTCGTACAATACGATGGAAAAACGCTATGA
This sequence comes from Thermobia domestica, assembly GCF_964235325.1. NCBI lineage: Eukaryota > Metazoa > Arthropoda > Insecta > Zygentoma > Lepismatidae > Thermobia > Thermobia domestica. The sequence continues at coordinate 153,881,839 of NC_137456.1, read as the reverse complement.
GCAAACCATGCGCCGCCGTAAGTACCTGAAAAGTATAGGTGTAAACCTATATGAAATATGGGAATGTTCTTGGGATAATAAGATAAAGACGGACAAGGAAGTGCAAAAGTTTGTTAAAGAACGTTGTACTAATCTACCTGATTTTCTTATTCCTAAGAACTGTTACAACGGTGGTCGCACGGAGGTCTTTCGTTCTTACGTCAATTGTACGAGTGATGAGCGTATATCTTATGCCGATGTAACTAGCCTTTACCCATGGGTAATGGCGCGTAAACCTATGCCGGTTAAATCACCTAAGATTCACACGGGACCGGACTTTCCAGATGTGGAAAGTATTCACGGTGTAGTCAAATGCACAATTGTCCCTGCAAAGGACCTCTATTTTCCGATCTTACCATACGTTGCGGGAGGTCGATTACTTTTCGGCCTTTGCCGCACATGTATGGAAGAAGAAAACACTAATGAATGTACTCATAGTGATGCTGAGTGTGCTCTCACAGGAACATTTTGTACTCCAGAGTTACACCTTGCTCTTAAAAAAGGTTACAAAATAATCGATATACATGAGATATGGGAATTTGAACTCTTAGATCCTGAAGAGGGGAATTCAGGTGGGCTGTTCGGGACCTATGTGAATTCCTTCCTTCAGATGAAGCAGGAAGCCTCTGGTTTTCCTGCTTACTGTACCACTGAAGAAGACAAACATAAATATATCGAAGAATATTATGCCCATGAAGGCATACGATTAAATTATGATAATATTAGGACGAACCCTGGATTGAGGCAATGTGCGAAACTATACCTCAATTCATTGTATGGAAAGTGGGGGCAGCGCACAGATATGTTACAGAGTATAATTGTTAGTGATGAGGTTACATTTCTTAGGTATTTAACTACGGCAAGGTATGAAATTCAAAGTGTGGTACCAATTGATGATGACCATCTCATTGTCACATACAGAGACATTGAAAACGAAAACGTACCGTTAGCGTTTTCTAATGTGATACTAGCCGCATTTATTACTTCGTGGGCTAGACTTAGACTTTACGAACTACTGACGACTGTAGGACCTGACAGAGCAATTTACTGTGACACTGACAGTATCATGTATCTACAGAAAAAAGATGAGGAACCCTTGTTACCGCTCGGAAACTATTTGGGAGATCTTACAAATGAAATTCCTGAAGGTTGGGAATTTACAACCTTTATAGGTCTTGGCTGTAAAAACTACGCAATGCGGCTAACAAATGCCCAAGGGGATGTTCGCGATATATTCAAAATTAGGGGGATAACACTAAACGATAGAACCTCTCAAAAAATTAACTTTGAGAGTTTCTATAAATTAGTGTCTGGACAATTAGAGTCCACAGTAATAGAAAACCCAAACAGTATCGTTCGTAGACCAGGGTTCCGTATCTTTAGCTGTAGGGAGACAAAGACACACCGTGAGGTCAACAAAAAACGAAAACGTATTGACGAACCTGACGTAACTGACGATGAACCAGTACAAAAACGTGCAAGTGTACCTTACGGTTATAGACCCACGAATGAATGAATGTGAGTTGTATGAATGTCTCTTTTTTTAAACCGGCTCGTATGCACAGCATAACCGTTCTTAAAAATATTTAATTTATTCCTAATTTATTTTAATTTATTCATAATTTATTTTAATTTCATATACCAGTGATTTTTTTTATTTCAAGCTTTAATTTTATATCCCAGTGATTTTTTTCATTTCAAGCTTTAATCTTATATCCCAGTGATTTTTTTTTATCCGTTTCATTAGTATGTATACTCCGAACAATCAACGATTGTGAAAATATTAAAATTCACATGTTCGAAAATATGTGAATGTATGAGTGTGAGTGTGTATATAAAGCAGAGTCTCTATTGTATGCATTCATTTGATTACAAGATGTTAAAGTTTCAACATCCCTCTACTATTTTAATTGCTGGTCCTTCAAGGGCTGGTAAAACTTGTTTTGTAAATCGGTTACTTAATGAATGTGATAAAATGTTTAGTATAAAATTTAATGATATTGTTTGGTGTTATGGCGCAGTAATACCAAAATTAGATGCAAATGCAAAAATACGTTTTGTAGAGGGGATACCTGACATGAATAATTTTGAAATTAAAGAAAACTCATTATTAATACTTGATGATTTAATGTCGGAAACTAATGGCGATGTTGCTAATTTATTTACAAAGTATGCACATCATAAAAAGTTAACTGTAATATTTATTATTCAAAATTTATTTCCAAAAGGAAAACATGCACGTGATATTAGTTTAAATGCACATTATATTATAGTATTTAAAAATCCACGTGATAAATTACAAATACAATATTTAGCAAGGCAGATTATGCCTCGGTATAGTAAAGAAGTCGTGAGTGTGTTCGAAGAAGTAACACGGGAGCCTCACACTTATTTATTATTTGACTTGACACAAAAAACAAACGATGCATTGCGAATACGTACAAATATTTTTCCGAATGAAATAATGCATGTGTACGCTAACGTAAAAGACATGCATACAGAAATTTTTGTTTAGTCTACATCAAGATGTTGAAGGTGAAACAACACTACAGCACGCTCCGTGCTCTGTGCAAATGCAAAAATGCAAAACGAAAACAAATTTTACAAAATGCTTCAGGGGATTTAATAAGAACAATATCTCAAGTAGCTAAAAACACAATAAAAGGAAACATTCCTTTAAATTCTCGTCAGAAGCAACGTTTACGTAGACATAAAAAGATCTTACGTGCTCTATCTCAGCAGCGTACTGCATTGAATAAAAAGAAGTTGTTATTACAAAAAGGTGGTGCGCTTTTACCGTTAATCTTGGGACCACTTCTTGCAGCAGTAGGAAGTAGTATTTTCAGTCGTTAAATATGTCAGAATTACGTAAAATGATTTTAGTTCCTGAAAATGCTGTACATGAAATTCAATCAAATCTTAAATCCATAGATTCACATCAGTCACGTTTAGATAAAGAAATGAATAATATCTTAAAACGCCGTGATCTTAGTGTACAACAAAAGTGGAAATTATATCAACAAGCTTTGCATCGTTATTTACAGTATACATCTTCTTCTTCACATAAGCCTATTACTTTACCTATCATTCAAGAAGAAGAAAAAGAAAAATTATCATCAAGTTCCAAACAAGATAGCAATACTTCTATTTTACCATTTGTATCAGACATTTTACAATCAGTACCGAAAACACTTCGTAGGAAAACAGATCTATTATTAAAACAGTTGACAAGTTCTGATAAAATTCAGTGGGATAAGTCTGGCATTGTACGTATTCAAGGAAAAACAATACCAGGTTCAAATATTATAGATTTAGTAAATGATGTTGTTCGTACAAGGAAATATTCAAGAAATCCTTTAGGTATTCATGAATTTAAAAATTTATTAGAAGATCTTAATGTTCCTAAAGAATTTATTGGTACACCTATTAGCACACCAGCATCAAAAGTAAATAGTAGTAGTAGTAGTAGTAGACAACGTATTCGTAAAGTAAAAAAATCTACTAGTCCTGCAGTAGTTGCTAATTTATTTAAACAGTGGAAAGAATATAGTATGTAAAAATGACAAAATTATCAAAAATATATTATGATTATTCAAATCCTGATTCTTTATCAAGTATACAAACATTACAACGCAAAACAAAGTTATCTAAAAAGAAAATTAAAAATTGGTTAGCTTCTCAAGATGCTTATACATTACATGCACCAGCTCGTAAAGTTTTTGAACGTAAAAAGTATTATGTTAGTGCACCAAATGAAACATTACAAATGGATTTAGCAGATATGCAAAATATTGCAAAGTATAATAATAATTATAAATATATATTATGTTGTATTGATATTTTTTCACGTTACGCATATTGTGTTCCGTTAAAAACAAAGAAAGGTCCTGAAATGGTAAGAGCAATAACAAAAATTTTTAAAAATTTCAAGTTACCCGTGTTTAACGTACAAACAGATTTAGGCGGTGAATTTTATAATCGTCATGTAAAACAATTGTTTAAAGAATATGAAATTAATCATTATAGTGTTCATTCTGAAATTAAATGCGCGTTAGCAGAACGTTTTATACGCACATTAAAAGAAAGATTGTATCGTTATTTTACTGCAAAGAATACTTATCGTTATATTAATGTATTAGATCAAATTGTAAAAAATTATAATCATTCATACCATTCAAGTATTAAAATGGCACCTGCACAAGTAAATGATTCCAATGTGAATCAAGTGTGGGAAACATTATACGGAAATAAAAATAATAAAAAGAATATAACATGTAAATTTAATGAGGGTGATTATGTACGTGTTAGTAAGTATAAACATGTATTAGAAAAAGGATATTTACCTAAATGGTCACAAGAAATATTTATTGTTGACAAATGTATTAAGTCAGATCCTGTCACTTACAAATTAAAAGATTGGAACGGTGAAGAAATTAAAGGAATATTTTATGCACAAGAATTACAAAAAGTAATTATAAATTCAAAGAAAACATATCTCATTGAAAAAGTATTAAAACGTAAAAAAGGGTGGATGTATGTAAAATGGTTAGGATATCCATCAAGTATGAATTCGTGGATTAGATCAGATTCTATTCAGTCTGCAAAATGAATTCGAACTTTACACACGACTTTTACGTTACTCTTCCTTCAAATGCAAGTAGCAATCTTTTTGAGAATAATACTACATCATCATTTCGAGTTAAATTGGCACAACCTATTGATTTAAGTGATGGGTAATGGGGTGTTGCATTAACACAAATTAATATTCCGTGGAGTTTTTACAATGTTGGTGAAAATGAGGAAATTATAATTACTAGTGTTATCGATGATAAAGTTGAACGCTACCATGTTCCAATAACACCTGGATATTATTCATCAATTGAATCAATTCTACAATTAATTCCTGAAAATGTTCGTGTTACACTATTTACAAAATAAAAATCAAGTTGTTATTAAACATTCTTTAAAATTAGAAGATCAATGTATGATTGGTGTTACACCAGGTTTACAACAGATTTTTGGATTTATTAATGAAAATACGCTTGATGTTAAAAATGTTATATACACAAAAGTTAAAAATGTTGATTTAATATTAGCACGTGGAAAATTTCCATGTGATTTAGATTATAATATTCCCAATACAATTAATGTTTGCATTTATATTGTAAAACATCAACAAAATATAGGTCCATTAGTTCGAAAACTTAGTGTATATAATGTACAACACGGTCATGTAAAATCTTTTGTATTTCACACACCACATTATGTTAAAGTTGAAAAGAAATATTTTGATACAATAGAAGTAAACTTAAAAGATGAACACGGGTTAAAATTACCATTTCGTTTTGGAACTTCAAACCTAACACTTCACTTTAAACGAAAATGATTTCTGAAAGTATTGATGATAGTTTTTACATTACATTAGTTTCAAATGCTAGTGCTAATGTATATCCTACAAATAGTCCAACACATTTTATTAATCAATTAAAAAATAATATTCGTTTATCAGAATCCGATTGGTATGTAGGATTAAGTGAAGTACATATTCCATTAACATGTTATAATGTTACCGCGGGTGAAAACGTTATATGGTACAAATTTAAAAATGCAGAACCTATGAAAAGTAAAATTCTTGTTGGATATTATCCATCCATTCATCATTTACTAGAAGAATTAAACGCAATATCGAGTTTTATAAGATTTAGTTTTTCAAATGTTGTACATGTTGAATGTGATGAGCATGTAGAATCAGTTACATTGTCGCCTACATTAGCTTTACAATTAGGTTTTTCTGAAAAATCAGATCTTGTAAAAGAATCTCATGGATTCAAACAACCATACATAGATATCGGATATCCACATCAAATTTTTATTTATACAGATATTATACAATATCAATTTTTAGGTGATACAAAAGCACCATTATTACGTATAGCAACAATCTCTGATATTAAATATGGAAAAGTTCAAACAATTACATTTGAAAATATTCATTATATGCCACTTGCAAAATTTTGTTTTAATACAATTGAAATACTATTAAAAGATCATGCAGGGCGAAATTTGCCATTTCGTTCTGGGACACTGACCGTAACACTACATTTTAAACGCTCTCCGGCATCTTCTAAATAATAATAATAATAATAATAAAAAATGAGAGCAAGACGTGTTACTTATCATCGTGGGCGCGGAATACCATATTTTTCAGGACCTGTATATCAAAGGGGACATGGTATAGGTAGTTTCTTTAAAGGATTATTTCGTTTTGCTTTACCATTTCTTAAACAAGGTGCAAAAACTGTAGGACGTCAAGCATTACAAACCGGTATGCAAGTTGCGGGTGATGTATTAGAAAATCGACCATTTAAAGAATCGGTTCGTGCACGTGTAAAAGAAGCTGGTAATAGTTTAAAGACAAAAGCAATTAATAAAGTTGGACAGTTGCTAACTGGTAACGGCAAGAGACGGTCACGCAAGAGGAAAGCTCCTGCAATTGTAAAGTTTGGACCACCAACAAAACGTAAACATATACAGGACATCTTTTCATAATGGCATTCCTAAATTCAAATAGTTTTGAATGTTGTACCAATGAATTTGATTTCTTTTCTATACCAATGACACAAACAGCTATTGAAGCAACTACAAATGATGAATATCGTCCTATTTCCACATTAACCTCAGAAGGACCTATTGAATTTGTTATTCCAGGAGAAACAGGTGAATTTATTCATCCTGCTTATCTATATCTTTATGTACGTTGTAAAATTACTAAAGCTGATGGTACAACTTTAGCTGACGATGATGTTGTCGCACCCGTAAATAATTTCTTACATTCTTTATTTAGTCAAATTGATATTTCGTTAAATGATAAATTAATTAGTTCTTCATCAGGATCTTATCCTTATCGTGCATACATTGAAACATTATTAAATTATTCTCATGATGCTTCTCAAACACATTTAGCATGTGCCATGTGGCATAAAGATACTGCAAAAAATTTTAATAAATTAGATAATACAAATGCTGGTTTTCAAAAACGTGCTAATATGGTGAAAAATAGTAAATCTTTTGAAATGTATGGACGTCTTCATACGGATATTGTAAGTTTAGATCGTATGCTTCCTAACAAAGTAAGTTTGCGTGTAAAACTACATCGTAGTAAAGATAATTTTTGCTCAATGTCTGCTGAAAATACAAGTTATAAAGTTGCACTTGAGGAAATTATTCTTCATGTACGTCGTATTGATGTAGCTGCAGATTTAGCTATGCAATTAAATACACGAATGGGTTCGGAAACAGCCAAGTTACCTCTGACGAGAGTGGAAACAAGATCTTATACTATACCTGCACAAGTAAAGTCTTACAGCCTTGATAATCTTTTCCTGGGTAATGTTCCTAAAGGCCTGATTATTGGTTTCATCTCCAACACAGCCTTCAATGGGAAATCACATCTTAATCCCTTTGAATTTCGAAACTTTAACGTTAACAAACTGCAATTACAAGTCGGTTCAAAATCATTTCCTCCCAACCCCCTCACACCTGATTTTAATAATAATTTATACCTTCTAAGTTACTATACTTTGATTTCAGGTACTGGTATATATTATCAAAATTATTCACATACTGTTACTCTTGATGAGTATCCAAACGGATATGCTCTGTATGCATTTATTCTATCTCCAACAGGAACTTTAGATGATAACACGTGGGATGTAGTACGCGATTCCCCTGTAAATTTAAAAGTATCATTTTCAGAAACTTTAACTGAACCTGTTACATGCATTGTGTACGCACAATTCGATTCTTTAGCACAAGTAGACAAAGACAGAAATATTTATACTGATAACACCTTCTAATTTATTTAGTTGAGTACAATGCGGGTTGTTGTTCACTTCTCGGCGTATCATGATAACGAAGATGAGTTTATTATAAAAGAGCTAGCCATTGTAAATCCTGACGTTCCCTTTTTTCAAAATTGGGTTTTTAAACCACCATTTCCTTTAAATAACTTATCTGAGCCAATCATAAGCACAAACAAATATCTAGGTGAGAATGTGTATGGCATTACCTGGCACGAAGGGGATGTAGAATATTCACATCTTAAGGAAATTCTTCAAACATATTGTTCAAATACTACAACCATATACACATACGGAATAAATAGAAAGTGTTTTCTTCAAGAAATTCTTCAAAGAGAAGTTACAAATTTGGAAGAAATAAACTGTCCAAAGTATACTGCATTAAGTTTTCACGTTCATCGGTGTGCACATAATAAGCATCGTTTCGGACAATATAGATGTACTGTTCATGAAGCATTACTGTATAGTGAATATGTGAAAGTGTATGATTATGTGTTACATGTGAATAACAGTGATAATTACATACCTACTACAATTAAAAATAATCTTTATCATGTATAGTGATGAATTATTAAAAGTGTTACTAACTGATAAAGTGACTGGTGCAAGTGTTACTGGAATTTACCCTATTGACAAACTTCCTGTAACGGTAAAACCTCCTGCAGCACTTGTGATTAATCTTGATACATCTGATTCTGCTGGTTCCCACTGGGTTGCAGTGTACATCAATAAGAAAAAACATGGATACTACTTTGATAGTCTTGCTATGGACATTCCCAAGGAAATAAAAAACTTTTTGTCGAAAAATACTAAAATGTACTTTACAAATATTCAACAATATCAACATGATAATTCTGTGTTATGTGGTTATTTTGTCTTATATTTTCTGCATCATATTATTCGCACTCAATCATTTGAAAAGTGTTTAAAATTGTTTAACAAGAAAATTTTGAAAAAGAATGATGCTATTGTTTATAAACATGTAAACAAATTTTTAAAAAGAAAACACAAATAATTTTTTTTTATTTTTTTTATTTATTTTTTTAATTTACATTTTTTAATTTACAAAAAATTTTTTAAACTTACACCCATGCATTTTATTTACAATTCCTCATTACAATCTTGATAATGCATTAGTTAATGCTGTTGATCTTTCATATTTCCACCAATAATTCAACTGTTGTGCATTACGATATGCACATCCTGATTTCTTTACAATACTTGTGTGAAAAGAACAATATTCATTAAATGTATTTCCACATAATTCATTTAATGAAGGACAATGTTTTGTTTCTAAATCAATGACATTATCTAATGCAAATATTCTTTTAATCCAAAGAGATTTCTCTAAACCTTTACAATAAAAGGTTGAATTCTTTGCACATAATTGATATACAAGGTTTCGTATGCATGATACAGTATATCCAGTTTTGCTATTCCATTTCAATCCATGCAAATTTAATGTTAACCAGTCAATTTGTTTTTGACATCCTAGTGATAATAAATTATATTCAACTGGTGATTTTACCAAGCAATGGAAATTTACTGTATCATCGCATGCAGTTAAACAAAACTCACGAATAATAAATTCGTTATCAGACATTTTAAAACCTTGAATATCAATAATATACTGATTTACACATGGTGAAATTTCATTTGTATGAAAAATAAAAAACGGAATTATCTGTCCAACAAATTCTGTATTTTGTAAAAGATCACAAGTTTTATGCATAAAGCATCGAAATGAGATTTCACTATGTTCTTGTTCAAACACTTCAAAGAGTTCACTAAGAGTTTTGTCAAGAGATAAATACTTCACTGCAAATGATCCGGTATTATGAAAATGTCTACATTCATGAGGAAGATGTAACTTGCATTCCACGCATTCCATTGGATTATTGTTGTGTAAGTATACTTTTATAGTTTTTAATACACAGTTCACATTAATGTTTTCACCATTACATAACACACATGAAACACTAGCACTATTCGAATACATTTTTTCAATCTGAAATATTCGCTTTCCGTTTGTCTTTTCTTATGAAGATCTCTAGTAATTCCGGTAAATAGTCTGTATCACTTAATAATTCCACATAGGCGTCATAAAATTTTTCTCTTGTTAATAGTCCGATAATATGCGTGTTTGCGTACAAATAAAACACATCATCTTCAACACTAGGACTTGCTATAATACTCCAAGCACGGATTTCCAATAATTCTGGACGCGTCGTCATACAATCATGATCAAAATCATGATTAGATCCTGTCGTACAACCCTCACATATTAGTGTCTCATTAAAATTCCATTTTTCAATAGCCTTCTTTATACATTCACGATCCACTTTTTCACTATTACAAGAACAATCTAAAGCCCAAAATCGTGATGTTCTTGATAATACAATTGGAGATGCTGGCGGTGTTGGTGAAACTGTTAGCGCTGGTGAATCTATTGCATCAAAATCAAATTCTTCATCTGACGATGATTCGTATATTTCTGTTTCAGCATCAGATATTGCTTCAATATTGCTATTGCAAAGATCCTTCTTCTCATACGACTGCATGATGTATCTTTATATATTTTGTCTCTTATAACCTGTATTTAAAGTATTTTCATAACCGCAAGGTAATCACGTGTTCGGCATTCCCAACCTTAAAGTTATTTTTATTAGTTTGTCCCCAATTTGTGATGCTTATCTACCACGTCCGCAATCTTCCTTTTGTTCACCTACCGTGGCGCCAAAGTTATTTCTATCAGTCTGGCGGTATTCTGTAATGGTTACCAAACGTGTCAGCAATCTTCCTTTGTATTAAAATTCAAGTTTTAGCACGCCCTGCAAGCACACATCATCACTCTTACCCAACCGGGTTTCCAAAAGCGCGGGAAAAGTTCAGTTCATGTCTTAAGTTCATCAGCAAAAGACGTACGAAAACCACGCTCTGTATATGTACCATCATAGTGTATCATACCGTACACGAGGTTTTACCACGCTCACCGAGTATATTCACACAGTGTTCGAGTAATAATTACAAAAGAATAAAAAAATACGATCCAACAAATTAAAAAAAGTCACGCATGAATAAATATTTCCCTCCCATCATACAGTATTCAGCTCCAATGATAAGGGTCCCGGGTTCGATCCCAGTGCGTATCACACATTATAAGTGTTCGAGTAATTCATTACGAGAGGTTAAATTAATAGAAATCGAACCGTTAAATATATTATTCTCTCTCCACATATTGTTCGTGTAATCTTTTATTCTCTCAGAATGACGTATCAACAGATTTAATTCAAATTTCCATTATTATTATTTTTAAAAATACCCAGTATAAAGTCTCTACAGACACGTATACACACTCGAAAAAGAGTACATGACCTTTCCATGTCAGCACAACTAAAAACAGAAATATAACAACTTTCCAAATCCATGTCATCAACCCCTAATGACATACACGACACCCTCTGACAACATCCATTAAAGAACCATGTTAGAACATCATTATTACGTAAAGTACCGCTAACATTCCAGCTTTCGGGTGTAGAAGTTCGTCAGATTCTACTTACTGTATCCACTATATACAAGAAATGGAAAAATGAAATGAAATTTTTGAGTTTTACGTCCCACGGATATGCTGGTTAGGCTAAAGGAGACGGTGATTATGAGAAATGAATGAAATGGTGGCATGAAGAAAGTGCGAAGAAACGAGAGAACCCGAGAAAACCTACGTGCACGGTGTTTGTCCACCACAAAGTCCACACGGCGCGAGCTGGGATCGAACCAGGAACCCCAAGCACCGGAGGTGAACGCTCTACCACTGAGCCACCTCACCCCCCATACAAGGAATGGATTTTACTATTATAGAAGTAGATGGATATCGTAAGATTTCCGCAATAGGTATATTAAAAATCCCGCACAAGCTTATTACAAACCAGAAATTATAAGGGGGGGAGGTCGCTAACAAGAGGCTGTGATAAAATGGGGATCGTGATAGGAATTAGGTTGAGAACCACTGCTCTAGGTGGTTCTTTTACCTTCAAGTCATCTGTACATCGCCCTTTAATATTAAGGGGATTACCACGGACGTTTAACTTATTATTATTAGTGAATTTCATTAATAAATATACATGCTACATTTTTTTTTTCACTTTCATTTCGTAATTTCTGTGTATTATAGTTGGCAATACTGATTATGGCAGAAACAACTCGTGAAGGGAACGATGAGATGGAAAAGTAAATTATGTCAGAGGGTTGTGATAGTAGCCCCATCTTTTAAGATGTAACGTTGTGATTTGAATTCCTAATTGCTGCTCTCGTTTTATGCTGTGGTCACAATGCAGCTATGCTTCCGGAAGAGTTGGGTTGGGGGAAACGTAATAAAAGAAGATTTTTTTTTTTTTTTTTTTTACTTCTCTGTTAATTATTCCCAGAATGGTATTTAATGACCCTCACAAACACTGTGGAGCCGTAGCTAAAATAAGTTCTTTGCAGATTACTAGACTTTTTTGATTGTTCTTTATAGTTTCTTTTTCGTGGAAATTTTCTGAGTTTTGGCTTATCTTTTCCTTTTTCCTTCTCGAAGAATAATATGTGCCTTAATGATGAACCCTCTTGTTAGTATACTAACTGTTTGCCAATTGTCAGGCCGCACTCTGATAGCTAGTGACGTCCCGAAACACTTCTATAAATACTTAAAAACATATTTGTTGCCCCTCAACTGTCAGTAAGAAGGAATATATTATATTTGTTGGACAATCGTGGTTTTTAATGTCAGAATGATACACTTGTTTACTTTTATTTGGAAATTTACTTTGAAAACAAGTAGCAGCGTCATGTGTACACCACGTGAAGGAGTTTGGTTTATATGGCGTGGTTAGGACCGACTCTACCATATGTGCAACACGTGCATTTGTACGGGGTGGCAAGTTTCGAGGAGCGGCAAAATCTGTCATAACTACAGTATTTAAAACAAATATTCCTTGTTAGAAACAGATTTCATGATGGTGGTAGATAAATCTCAGCTGACCTTCTATTTGAATACTACCTTCATAAATCATGTTTAGGTCGCATTAGTTTAAGAGCTTTCACCCCGGCGAAATTAAAATACCGCAAATTTTACAGTAATTATGTGATATCTTCAAATTGATAAAAGATAATTGAAATGTGGAACAACAGCGCCCTCCTAGACAATATTACTTTGCGTGAGGTACCGTTATTACAAATCATTTAGTGGCTTTCCGTTTTCAGTCGTTTAGAAACGCGAAAATAAATGACGATTTTCAAAATGGCTCGAAATCGAAAGCAGATAAGTGAGTCGTGATAACGGTATCTCATGTAAAATGATATTGTCTAGGGCGCTCTTGTTCCGCATTTTGAGTATCTTTTATCTATTTGATCATCATCATCATCATCATCATAGGTATTCTGCCTTTATTGGCAGGTCACTTGCCGCAGCTGAGAAACTTCCATGCTCCACGGTCCTCCGCTAACCTTTTCGTCTTCGCGTATGATCTTTCTGTTTTAATATCATCCATTAATTGTAGTATCTATTTGAAGATATCACATAATTACTATAAAATTAGCGGTATTTTAATTTCGCCGGGATGAGGCCTCTTAAGGTTAAATGACAGTGCTAAAGCAAATGGTCAAACAAATCCCAGCATGAATTGCTTGATTGTTGTCAAATACAAGAACTCAATTCTCGAGAAGTAGCTAACTCTTGTTCCATTTAGTTAGTTGTCACAATTTTAATACGAAAACTAATCTTATCTTTGTCACAGATAAGTTCCTTATCACTGAAGATGGAAACGAGTTTTTTATTTTTTTTTATCAAATGTAGAAAAAAAATCAAGAAATAAAGATAAAAGAGGTAGTTGCACTGGAACTGCTAACTGATATTGAGATTGAAGCTCGATATTGAGTTCTATAAAAAGGGTTATCATATTTCGTCTGCAGATGTGTTTGCTTTATCTTGCACTAACATATTATTATTTAAATAAAAAACAGACACAGCGAGATTATATTTGTAGTGTTTAGGCCTTTCTGAGTGCGAGTACCGTTCTCTATCCGTTGTTCACGATGGGATAGCATACTTAAAATCGTGGCTTTTAAGATTTGTTCTTTCTGTAGAAACTGGGGGCTGCAAATGATGCCATTGCACGGGGCGGCAAATTGCCTAGGGCCAGCCCTGGGTGTGATGTTTCCTAAATTAATACTGGAACCGGAAGAATAATATATTTCTACTACTTCTATTTTTATTAAAAGTATTATTGTGGACATGGAATTCTTCGGACTCTTAATTCATTATAGAAACCCACTTTTCTCTATTTCCGCCTTTACATTAAAGCGCTCAACGTTAAAACCAGAAGTCGTTGATTTCTGCCACTTCCGATTTGAACAAAGGGTTAAAGTAGAAGATGATACGTCTTCGTGGAGCGATAAATAGATTCCAGAAACCGTTTCCCGCTATTTTTTGTCGTTTCATGTAGGACAATATTGAAACTAAAGTCGAAGTAAATTTCTATCACTTCCAGTGTTAGTAGAGAGTTAAGGATGGAGATGAAAGTACTCTCAGGATCTTTAACTGGTTGCAGAAAATTACTTCTTCTATGGTACATATTCCTGCTTTTGCTCTATAGTGATCAAGATAAAAACCGAAAATTTTTCGTAGCAAACCATGTACTGGCGCCTCAAGATGGCCAGAGGTGTGTATACCCAAATTGTCTATTACAGACAGGAGCGATATAGCTATTTCAGAAATTCTGCACAATGTATCCCAAAACAGTGGTCAGTGACACTGTTCAGTGATAAATCGCGATTCAGCTTGCACAGCGACTCTCGACGTGTGCACGTATAGAGGAAAGCTGGGTCCCGTTATCATTGTTCCAATATCTGGAAATAGACCACTATCAAGGCGGTTACCACCCAGAGGTACCGAGATGAAATCCTCAACTCATGTGAGACACTTTCAAGCTGTCGGTCCACAGTTCTACAAATGAATGCTAGCACCCTCTCTATCGTGCAAAACTGGTAAACGAGTTCTTGGAGGAGAAGAATATTGGACGGATTCCGAGGTCTGCATCGGACCTCAACCACATTGGCCATGTGTGTAATGTTTGTGAAGGAGAATTGTAGCCGGTCATCCCGCTCTAAAGCCCTTGCAGATCTCAGAACAACTCTATTGGACAAGTAGAATGCTTTGACCTAGGAAATGCTCAATTCTCATAAATGGCATAAACAATTGCTGTACGTCATGTACTGCAGTTCGAGGGAAACATATTCTCTATTAGCGGCTGTGCAGGATCACGAGGAACCTGAATCCTATGCACCCTTTTGGTTACGGCTATACCAAGGTATCTTTACATCAGGGAAGGATCAAGGGAGAATCGGGGCAATCGCCCCCCTCCCCAGAAGAGAAAACTTTCTTACTTTATATATAAATAAAACCCACCCAGAGTTTGGAGCTCTTAAAAGTAGCTCTAAGTAGCAGTATTACAACCCACCGCCCCCCAGAAGTTCGTCCTGGATCCATCCCTGTGCCTTTCACATGTGTATTAAACATATACATATGTTCGGTTCTGTTTCAGCTTCAGTACATTGTTATACAGTAACATATCCCTTGAGTGCCATTGCTTACATGTGATAGCATCTTCGATTTTCCGTTTGTAACTTTAAATTTGGACATGTAATATGTGTAGCAGTTAATAAACGACTTTTTTTTTTTTTTTATGTAGACATGTTGTAAGATTATTGTGATACTTCAAAGATGGTATGGCTCAGAAAGTTTGGCAACCCATAGTTTACCCTTCCGCTCCGGTTTCCATTTGATTTTCGTATAATTTTCAACCAACCTTTAAAAAATTCAAATTAAATATTCCATTGGTAAGTTATAATCTTAAATCTCCCTACATGCTTCAAGTTGGACAAGATTGCATCGTCTTTAAAGATTTATTTCCTTTCTGAACGGAACTTGGGCGAAAACGTTTGCCATTTTCTTGAAGAACAAAAGGAGGATTCGTGTAAAATCACCGTTATACCTGTTTCCTTAATTTTATTAGGAATATTGTGTTTGTCTCTTTCTTTCACCTTTGACCGTTCACAGTGTACCAACTGGCAGTGCTTTACTACGGAAAGGGAAGCAAGCAGAAGAAGAAGAAATTTATTACAAGCCATAAGCCTTGAATAAAACGCTGCATTATATACGTTTTACGGGCAATTTCAGTTAGTAATACTTGCAGTTCGTGCTATACAAAGCACTTAAATCAGCATTATATGTACGATTTCTTCTTCTTCTTCTTTTTCTCTGTTTATGGCTCCTGTTTTTCTTTAGTCTTTATATGGCTTTTTAGGTATCCGTTCGTACGGGCTAAAGCTAGCAGCGTTGCCAGAAATAAACATAATGCATTTTCTTTTTACTGTATATTACTTCCATTTAGTGCTTTATAATGAGAAGCGTGCGGTCTTCTTTACGTAATGTAATTATAGATTGGGAACTTCGAGATTAAAAGTAGATCACTAACATTTGCGTTCTTTGTAATTAAAGTATACCGTCCGTAAACCAATGAAGAAATGTAAATATAATCTTCCTTGGTTGACTGTAATTGCTTAAGTTTAATATTCATTGTATTCAGTGCTTCAATAAAGTAGAGTAAATAAAATATTGATCAGTAGTAAGTATACACCGAGTTATTTTGCAGAAACAAAATTGCTTGAACAATTTTCTCCAAACTACGTATATCCGACATCTTGCTTGTATCGAAAATTTTAATAAACCTAATGGGAAATTTAGTGATTTTTGGAGTACTAATATGATATCACATACATAATGCTCTAGTCAAAACAATTAATAAACCAGACTACAAAAATTATTTTTGAAATTTTGAAATAATGACATCACATTTTTAGATTTCATAAAGAAAAAATAGCTTCCCACGGTCATATCCTTTAGGGTAAAGGAGACTGAAAGTGAATGATTGTGAAATGAAAGTTTTATGCTCTCCGCATCGAGAATCGAATGCGGGACTACTTGCGTCAAAGGCACACTTGCTAGCCATAGGGGCGGTGGTTCAGTGGTAGAGCGTTCACCTCTGGTGTGTGGGGTCCCTGGTTCGATCCTCGCTCAAGCCAAGTGAATTTTATGGTGGACCAACACCATGTGCGTGGGTTCTCTCGGGGTTCTCCTGTTTCCATTTCACTCATCTCTCATCATCACTGTCTTCTTTTGTCTAGCCGGCATAACCGTGGGACGTAAAACTCAATTATTTCATTTCATTTCATTTCGCTAGCCACCAGAGCAGTAGGAAGGGATAAAGTGAAATTTATGAAGATTTTTATTGCCCAACAAATCTCTGAATGACACCGATTGAGTGGTGACTCTTGAGGCAAATCACATCGGTAAAAAGAAATAAAAAGAATTCTTGTTGCATGCTAAAGGAAGCACGTTTCGTACAACTTCACAAGACAGTAAACAAGAATTAGAGCAGCGATAGAAGTTAAATCTTTACCAATGTGACTTTCCTTAGGAGATGCCACTAATTCCGAGGAAAATATAATTTATACAAATAAAACTTTTATTTCAGGGCAAGTTAAAATGATGGACCCGATTTCACAAATTCATTCTGTGAGCTCTAATAAACACATGTCATTATGAGACATGTACTACATAAAGCGAACTGTTAAAAGTTTTCTTCAAGCATATCAACGTGTTCTATTACAAGGCAAACATGAAACCGATAGTCTTATCTCCTACCAAAGCCTTTTGTAGCATGTTGTGGTCACCCAGTCGATTTCCATTTACAAATGCAGCCCGAATCTCTGAAATGTTCTTATCACTCGCTCACGAATGGTCTTTCCCGTAGCAACGGCACCGACTTTCCAAAATTTATGTGGGTGCATATCATTGGCGGGGCATGTTGGCCAATGTTTTTAGGGAAATCGCAATATTTGGTTTATTTATTTTTAGTTAAAATCTTTTATGAACTATCATAAAAGGCTGTGCTGTGATAAAAGTAAAAAGTTAGTAACTCAGTCCGAAACACGGCTGACTTAAACGGAAGAGAAACGGGCTCTAAGCCGGGTCCAAACCAAAACTCTTGTGGGTGCTCCCCGGAGCACCTACGTAGTCGGCGCGCATGCCCCGTAGGTGAGTCCATGGCACAGAAAGGCCGTTGCACACTAATCAGTAATCACAGACTTGTTTACACGATAATCAACCATACAGAAAGGTCTCTGTTCTACAGCCAACAACCATTTTCCTTAATTGCTTGCTGCTGACTTTTAGAGGTAGAAAGTGGGAACACTTAATAGGAACTAAACTTTGAACGTTAACCTTTCGAAGCGCATGCCTCACAACATATGCTTATTAGATTTCACAGAATACATTTCTGAAATTGGATCCATATATTTGACTTGCCTTGTACGGTAATACCAATTACGGAAATATTAAGTACCTTTCCTTCGGCGCTTACAACGGGATGTGCTGTATTTTCTCAGACATTGAACATTGCAATAATATTAATTTTAATCATTATTTACAAATATAAATTACGAATCTTAAGTTAAAGCAGTTGTCTGTACTCTCCCCGTCCAAAAAAAAAAAAAAAAGACGTTTCACCCATTTTCCTGGGGGGAAAAACCTGGACTATTTTTAGAGCCTGAAAAAGAGAGCATGTCTGGAGGAAGAGGACGTCTATTAACGTTACGAAATATTGTATAAACCAACATGATTTTTTTTCAATATGATAGTGTTAGGGGCATTTGCCCCCGGTGCACCCCCATATGCTCACCTATGATCTAGCCAATAAAAATACAAATAGCTATATCCATAACAACATTTAACATTCGATACAAATTTGCTAACTTCACGTTGTCACGCTGTTTGTTGTAAAAATAACATGTCAGCGTAAATTACGTATTTAATGTTCTATTTGGGACTTTTGGTTGCTGTCAATTCCTCTGTGTCTCTAGCTATACCAACATTCCAAATTCTTCAGGTCATCAGTTATGTTGGCTCTGACATTTTATTAACATCATTCTAGTTCCGGAGATTTCTTCCCGAGAATCGTATAGGGGACATTAATCTTCTTTTAACTATAGGCGTAAAACTCATTCTCAGCCCTGCAACGTGGAAGCATAAAAATGTAAGTAAATATCAGCTGCGTCCTTCATGGAACAGGTTACACAAGCCAGATTCCAAATAATTTGTCGTCAGCTTATATATATATATATATATATATATATATATATATATATATATATATGGTTGTCTCATCAGCTTACATCTCTCAATGGAACTCCACCTCTCATCTCATCACATGGCTCTGCCCTTCGACATTCCTCCCTTCCTGTATTCTAATGGGTCGGAGTCTGCGAGGGTTGGTTAAAGGGCTTTTTACAGCATGTCCTCATGTCTTACCTACTTATTGTCTCTCTGTGATTAGATTATTCGGTGTTGCCAGATGTTGGAAGTTGTGCATAGATATCCCAATATTTATGTTCCAGAATCTTCAGTCACCAAATCAGGTTTTGAAAACATACTTGGAAAAGTTATTTAAAACAGTTTCGGATGTGATTTTTAGTGCAGTAGAACAGCGTGTACAATGCAATTACACAGATGCATTTCCTATTTCAAGATGATTTCAAGCCATCCTTTGATCTTTCATGGGATATTATGTTCGTTTATATGAAGTTTAATACTGCTTCTTAGTACTAACTCTACATGAATAGAAGAATTATAGTTTAATGTAGATTTAGAACACATAATCACGACGAGAGTAGAACCCAGTACGTATTCACGCAGTTGAGAGGGCTTGAAAATGATGATGCGGAAGAATGGATAGAAAGGACAAATTTCTTGCTAATAAACAATACTTAACGAGTACCATCCTTTTCCAAAAATTTGATCATATTAAAATACACAAAATCCAAGTTAACACGAATCTCAAGGGACTGAAAAATCAAGAGTTCATGTTAAAAAAAAAAAAAGTGTTAACTGAGAACTCAAATTTTATTTTCGGAATACAGCTTTTTCTACACATTAACCATTTACACTATTCTAAAATGTCCAAGGCATGTAACACTTCCTGATGATTGGGCGGAATGATATGATTCTCCTCACTTTCTTCTGATAACAATTCTTGCACCTCAGACACAACTGCTCGTATTACATCAGATTCCACTGGAGCGCATACGGCAACATTGAGAACTCTTGAACACTAATTCCAATGTTCGCAATTGTAGAATATTCCATTCGTCAAGTGATGTGGTATTGTTGTCACCATCTAACTCGTCAATTAGATTAGCGTCTCTATGTCTTCAGACTCCGCTGAAACAGTACTGTATGTGTTGTGATGAGACGGACACTGGAATTAGTCTGTTCCCAAGACACGACAATAGCTTTAATTGAATCCATCACACTCCAAGTTAGCGTTTCTGTCTCATTTTCAGCAGAGTGAATCACAGCTCTCACACGTTGCTTGTGATAAGTCCTCTTGATAAGAACAATAATATACCTTGATCCAAAGGCTGAAGACGACTTGTTGCATTTGCGTGGGGGAGGATAAACCTTTACATTGGTTAAGTTCAGATCATGTATGTAATGGACTGTACACCTGTCTGGTATCACAATAACATGCCCAGTCTGAACCGCCATTCGACTCTTAAAACGAAAAAGCCACTTAACGAAATGATAATCTGTCGATCCAAGCTTTCTTATGGTGGGAGTGATTACTAGGTAAGGTATCAATGTTTATGTTCTTAAAACAAAGTGATTTCTCGGACTTACCGATCACTCAAGGACGGTTAAACGTTGCTTACTGTGAACTCCACCATGGCACTTGCCTCCTTTTACTCTGAGGGTACGACTTGGAAGGAAGTTGTAAAAAAGGCCAGTTTTGTCCATATTGTACACATCACACGAGGCATACTTTTCTCTTATTTGGTCAAATTAATGCAACCAGTTGTTTGCTCCTTCTTCATCAACTTTATTTGCTTCAACACAAATCACTAATGCTGAAGCTGAATGTCTCTTTTTGAACAGGTATAGGTAACCAGCGGAACAACTAAAATCTTGAATGTCTGAATGTTCTGCAACCTTGTTCGCTATTGACTGAATTATACAGTAGGTCCACTTAAAAGAATATTGGAAGCATTCTAGGAATATTGGAAGCATATGATTGAACCATTCTAGAAATAATTTCGACACCTTCGTACATAGTACTGTGAAATCGTTTAGATTTGTTTTCGATGCAGCAGCATTAAGAATTTTTTCATGATCTTTATGTATTGTAGATAAGGTAGATTTGGCAATTCCACATTTTTCGGCAATAATTTTACTTTTCTTAATACAGCACAGTGTATTTCCTCTATTATTTTTAGTTTCATTTGCAGATCTATGCCTGTCTGTTTCCTTTTGGCCAGACTCCCCTCTTACTGCTTGCAACTTAACATTCTCAAACTAGTTAACCTTTAGAGATTAAAGAAGCACATTTGCACACAGAATTGCATTTGTTGATTGAAGCTCATTGTTCACGCGATGATTGCGATTGTCCCGCACTGTTACTCATGTTGGCTATATTTTAAAGAATACAGTGTATTCCGTAAAGTTTTTAATTAATTGTGATGGAATGTAATGGATTGGAATTCATTTTTCGTTCCACTATGTTACTTTCCATTTTCTTCCTAACCAGGTAACATTTCTGAACTCACCCCTAGCAGAGAAAAAAACAGGAAAAAATATGAAAAACTGAAAGTTCGTGTTAAATGAAATAATCTAATGACACAATGGACCAAAAAACAGTTCGTAATTCCTGCCAAGTATCGCGTAAGAAGTGGGAACTACACGGGTTCAGATTTTGGGGAATCCGGAATTTTAGGAATACAGAAATAACGGCAGCTGGGGCGATATGCTAAGGCTAACCACACCATCTAACTGGAGCGTTGGCTAGCCACACCCGTCGTAGATAGGAACGCCAGAAAATTTAGTTTGTAGAGTAGTATAATATAAAAGAAGTTGTATAATTCTGAGTTCCACATATGTAAAATAATAATAATATGAAATAAATGGGAGAAATCGTTGTTGTAAGCAGTTGTAACCCTTGTTGCAAGCTAGTGTATTTTAAAAAATATATATCAATACTCATTTTTCAGCCGAAATTGGGCTTGGACTTTACAGATTACGCGTAGACCCAAATTTAGTAAGTATGCAGAAGATTGCTCAGTTCATATCGAATTGATTACGAGAAACCTCAAAACCACTGCCAATGGTACTTTATTGGACCTCAAGCACTGTGGATTACCGCTCGACATCACAG
Source organism: Thermobia domestica (assembly GCF_964235325.1). Taxonomy (NCBI): domain Eukaryota; kingdom Metazoa; phylum Arthropoda; class Insecta; order Zygentoma; family Lepismatidae; genus Thermobia; species Thermobia domestica. Next base: position 153,859,635 of record NC_137456.1, on the reverse strand, counting down.
TTTCCTCAGTAACGAACTAAGTTGGAGCATAGGCATAGAAATTCGTCTCCATTCCTTCCTCCAGGTTTTACATAGGCAGTGAAGCGATGTTACCTTCTTTTAGTAGGCTAAGTGCGCAGAAAAATCAATATGGCTGGATAAGGTTTTTGTAAGTAATGTGATGAAAGTAAAAAACACAGATTTCTGTTTTCTGCTTCATATCACGGTAAAAGCGGAGGGTATGTGATTTTTGCTGTCTCCATAGAAAGTAGGAGCCGAATGATGGAATTTCTACGTTTAGTTTACCTTCACGTTTGGTCCATCCACCTTCAACTTCCCCTTCTAACCATATCCGGTGATAATCACGATTCTTTGTGATGAACTTTCTCTGTATTGGCGGCAAAGCTCGGTATATTCCTTGCTTGAGATGTCAGGGTATGCAATTGACCGGATGTTATTATTACAGGTAAGATAAATGTATGCATCATCAAATATACAACCATCTTTAATTTTTAATCCCCTCAAGTTTCCTTCCTACAGCTTGTGGCAGTTTGTCTTATGTTGAGCAATGTATTTTATAATACCTCAGGAGGTTATGACTGACAGTGGACTTCGCCAAATCTAATATTTGGACCACCTGACCTAGGGTGATGAATTCTCGTGGCCTGCCAGTCAACAAATTCCACAAAGCATCTCAGACGACACTGTCGCTGATACGACTAACTTCGAATATTGTAGAATGTTTCTGCATGGACCCCGTTTGTCTTTGCCTGGCCTCGATATCTTTAGCTGCGGCCACTTTGCGGTTAATCCATTTTCCTGACAGTTTGAATTTGAGTATTTTTTTAAAAAAAAGAAAACATCTTTGAGTTTTACGTCCCACGATTATGCCGGTTAGGCTAAAGGAGACGGTGATTATGAGAAATGAATGAAATGGTGGAATAAAGAAAGTGGGAGGAAACGGGAGAACCCCGAGAAAACCCACGCACACGGTGTTTGCCCACCACAGCGGGAAAAAAGAAAGAAAAAGAATGCGTGGAAAAGTGCCATGATGTTCCTTTCCCAGTAATGGTTGACTTTTAACGGCATTTCTCTATTAACGACATAATATTTCTGCACCTGAAAGCTGAGACATCGCACTAAGAACGATGCCCTTTTTTATTTTTACAGTCCAACTACAGTATATAGGTGACAAGAGCGTAGTCAAATCTGCTGAATGTAAAGTGAAAGACCTTCTCTACTCTCAATATCTACTTATACATGTCATGGCTTAGATTCGGGAGATCCAGGTTTGATATTGTGGTGGAAGCTCATATAGTTCGGATCCCCATTAAATTGTAGAGCCATTTGTTATATGATCACTGTAGTTAAATGTCGCGAAGGTCATATAGCTAAATGGCAGTGAAGAAATTAAAAAAAAAAAAAAAAAAAAAGAATGAATGAAATGGAATATCATTTTTTACATTCTCGATTATCCAAAATAATTTAAAGGAGACAGATGATTAATGATTGAAGTAATTGGTGAAATGGAAATGTAAGAAGTGACGGGAAAAGCATGAGAGAATTCATGAACACGTATTGGGATCAAACCAGAGATCCATAGCAGCAGAGTTGACCACTGTACCACTGAGCAATCGTAATTTCAAATAATACTTCTATATATTCCATTTTTATAATGCACTTCTAACCCAAGATATTAAATAATTAATCCAATTTTAATGGTTTTAAGTTAAAAGAAAATTATAAATTTGATTGTAAAACAACGGTTTTTATTTTCATTAATTTACATTTTTTTCTCTGTACAATACGGTGTATATTGTATTTCTCTATACAAAAATAAATTTGTATTTTTAATCCCTTAAATCGATTGAATAATTACATCGTTTGTTCTTCATAGATTTTTTCTTTTTTTGGGCAGTGAATTCTTCTTTTAGCTTACCAACATTCATCTCCTATGCCACGCGCCATCTTTGTGTTCATCCTGTATTCATCTCACATTTCATCAGAATATTTCTTTCTCTGTTCTTGTTCCGCTACCATTACACTGGGATAACTCTCTGTCGTCACTCTTCCATAAGCACAGTTTGCATACTAAGCACTTTCTGGAAGTGCTACTGGTGCAGTTTCATTTTTTTGTCTTTAAGCTTCGGACTTTACTGCAGTCAGACATTTGTATTCTTTTCTTGTTTAAAATTGCTAATTAATAACAATATTCACATAATAAGTTCTTGTAATACATTATAAACATGCTTCGTGCTTCTACAGTATTATAAGTGTTCTAGCAGAATACAAATACCTATTACAGGTATTTGCATTTGGCCAGAACTTCGAATATTGTGGGAGCACGAAGCATATTTATAATGTATTACGAGAAGTTATTATGTGAACTGTGTTGAAATTAGTGTTGTAAAAAAACGATTTTTTTTCTGTGAAGTTTTTTTCAATAAAAAACACCGTTCTTTTTCATGTTTTTTTCAAATGTCTGTTTTTTTTCTGGCAACTATTATTTATTGATTTATGTTACAGATTATTGAAATAATCAACAGAACTTGAGTCGAAGCCCTTGTAACTTACAAATCATATGTTTCTTTGTAGCTGTAAGAGCAAATTTGTGTGATTATTTCCTTCGGACGAAGGTCATTTTTGGCGTTTTCCTACATTTTCAGTTAGTGAGTTATTGCTCAAAAACCATTCATTCCATTGATATGGTTGAGGCCTTGTTTTTTAGAAAATGGATGTGGCTATTTTTTGGTGTAAGTTGAATTACAGTGTTGCCAACGGGTGGGAAATTATTGAGGGAAATGTAGTGGTGAAAATTTACAAAAAATTCCCTAACCGAATTTCAATTTTTTTTTTTTTTTTTTTGTATCTAGCACCTAGCACCACTGCTGCTATATGGGTTCAAGTCACCTAAAAAAAATTCTTTGGTGTGTTGACAAGGTACAGTGAAGTCCTGAAGTCGCTGGCTTCCATTCAAAAAGGGAAAGAAAAAATTCTCTGTTATCATACACATGAAAATTTGACACTTTTTATTCTTCAGAAGCAAAAATCAACAGATATGCCGATGCTACAGCTTCTCTAATTATCCTATTGAAACTTTTTATGGTGCGTTCTGTAGGCCAAAAAGGAAGCTTTCAAGTAGTAGTACGTTTGGTTCAATGTAGCCAGCAAGAGGTTAATAATAGAGGGAAAAAGGGAAATTTTCTGAATTTTTCACCTAAAATCGGGAATTGATTGTTTTGGCTTGAAACACTGCCATCAGACAGACGAAAACTATCTGAAAATAAACCCTAGTACTCCAAGAATATATCTTACAAGTATCATGGCGATGTCTAACAAAGTAAGCATGAAATTAAAAAAAAATATCTCAATCTACCTTGGAAATTCACCATTTTCTTACCATTTCCAGAACATGGTTTATTATAAACTTCAACTGTACTTCCCCTAATTATTCTAGTGAAACTTTTTATGGTGCGCTATGTAGGCTAAGGACGAGACTTTTAGACACTGGTACGTTTGTTCGAGTGTAGCCAACAAGAGGGAAATAATAGAGCAAAACAGATAATTTTCCCAAAATTTCCCCCTAAAATCTGGAATTAAAATTTTCTGTAGCTGGCAACACTGCTACCAGACAGACGCAAACTATCTTAAATTAAACATTGGCACACCACTAATATATCCTACAAGTTTTATGGCGATATTTAAGGCACAAAGCTTCTAATTAGCAAAAATATATTATGCTAAACATAAAAGTAGAGAGAACTAGAAAAATCAAGGGTTAGAACTTAAATACGAATTTTTCGTGCGCCCCCTAATTACCCCATTGTAACGATCTGTACTTGCTTTTGTTAAGTAAGGACAAATAGTCGATTGGCGTAAGTTCACTTGCACTCGGACGTATAGGTACGGATTTACAAACAAAAATTTCAAATTTTTGCTCAAATTTGGGAAATTTTAATTTTTCTAACTGGCAACACTGCGCGCAGACCCGTCCAATTGATGTCAACTGTTAGGTATCCATCCGAGGTATCTACCTGGCAAGTCTTAAGGAGGTCTTTCTACAACGAAGGAAGTTACAGGGGAAAAAATAAAGGAAATTCGAAATTAGAAAATTCTCGAATTTTTGACTGGGGTGAAATTTGAGAAGGAAATTTGACACCAGAAGGAAAATAAATTAATATGATAAACTATATTCCAACTATATTTGGCAAGAATAATATCCTAATATCTTAAACTAGTGTCCACACAGGAGCGGATTAAAAAAGTGACACACCCGTGTGTGCCACTTTGGCCACCTGGACCACCTAGTGTACATTTGATTACATTTTTTGACTACTAACCTGTGTTGTTGTTGTACTTATATTCTCGACTAATAACAATATCATTGTTGTAAACAATAACATTATACGGAAAATTTTCTGTTTTTTACATCTTAGTTCCAACATTGTTGGTGAGAAATGCAGGGTGTTTCAAAATGAATATCAGGATATTTAGTCTTCGCAGTACTTATTACATTTTACGTACAATTATAAACAATGCATCAAGTAAAAGAGCACCTCAAACAGTCTTTGCTACAAGTGTTCGATGCGAGATTCATTCGTCACACGGTACACATCTAGTCGATAGGCGAGAAAGGCCCATAAACTTTCCGCCATATGGCATAAACACATTCAATTTAGGGGAGTCTCGTTTCAACTGTACCATCTCCTGAGGATTTGCTGACGGCCAGATGCAAACATTATGAGTGTTCACATTAGGTGAAATGTCGATTTATCACTGAAGACGACACGATCCAGAAAATCTTCATTGTTATGCAGCAATATTTCACTTTCAAATTGGCACGTAAACCGTAGTCTGTAGGCTTTAGACCTGTAGCAACTGCGAACGATAAGGATGTAGTTGCAAACGTCTCCTTAATATTCTTCACACAGACGGTTGCACTGTATAGATTCAGTCTTTATTAAAACACAAAAAGCTTTCTGCTCTCTAGTCTCCATCCTTGCTACTTGCTCTTTCTAACGGCAGACAGAAGAAACAATGCACGTGCATGCGTGCGTACGAAACTGTTTGAGCTGCTCTTTCGTTTGATATAATATTTATAATTGTAAGTTAATTGTAATAGATACTACAAAGTTTCAAAACCCTAATATTAATTTTGAAACACCCTGCATTACTTCAAATTGTGTCATCCTATATTCGTGTCTTGTACATACACATCATCAGAGCTGGTCCTAGGCAATTTGTCGCCCCGTACAATGGCATAATTTGCCACCTTCCCCTTTCTCCAGAAAGAACAAATCTTAAAAGTCGTGGTTTTAAGTATGCTACTCCAGCATGAACAACGAAGGGAAGGGTAAGTGCAGTTGCACTCAGAAAGGCTTAAATACTTAATAAAAATGCAATCCCTTTGTGTCTGTTTTTTTCTTTAAATATTAATCTATTATGTTAGTAAAAGATAAAGCAAACACACCTGTAGAGGAAAGATGGTAATGCTTTTTATAGAATTCAATATCGAGTTTCAATCTTAATGTATCAGTTTGCAATTCCAGTGCAACTAGCTCTTTTATCTTTATTTCTTGATTTTTTCTTCTACATCTTCTAACATTTAAAAAAAAACTTGTTTCTATCTTCAATGATAAGGAACTTGTTTCTGACAAAAACAAGAGTAGTTGTCATATCAATACTGTGATAACTTACTAAATGGAACAGATATTCGCTACTATTCGAGAATGCTTGCATCTGACAACAATCAAGCAATTTGTGCTCTGATTTATTTGACCTTTTGATTTAGCATTGTCCATGTGACCTTAAACTAATGCAACCTAAACATAATTTATGAATGTGGTATTCAAATAGGTCAGCTTAGTAAATGTAACTACCATCATCATGAAGTATGTTTCCAACATGAAATATTTAATTTAAATAATATATTTATGACAGATTTTGCCAGACCCTCCAAACTTGTCGCTCCATGCAAATGCACGTGTTGCATACGTATATGGTAGAGCCGGCTCTGCATATCATATATATCTAGTCGACAAATTATTTATATATGATATTTAGAAAAATACTATTATGCAAATTAGTATTAGTTTTTACCTTTAGACAAGTTATTTGAATTTTATACTGTTCGTGACATTATTTTCGTACTTATTAGAGGGCTGCTTTCACGAAAAATACAAAATTTCATTTCTACTTTTATTTCTTAGTTGATATTGATGAAAACTGCTGAAACTCGAACTGTTAATATGTATGGTATTCATGTAAGTTGTAAAATATTTGTAGCGTATGAGTATCTAGCGTTTAATTTATGTTCCATTTTACGGTGTGATTACACCTACATAAAAATATTTAATACTTAAATAGACGTAAGATGCATTACAAATGACTATTTGAAAAAAAAAAACGAAATTTAGAAAAAAAACGAGAGGTAATGTTTTTTCTAAAAAAAACGTACATTTCTGAAAAGATACGAACGTTTTTTTTTTCTATTTACAACACTAGTTGAAATAAAGGAGGAAATGACAGAGGGGGGGGGGGGGAATTGGAAGATAAGTTCGACCGGGATACTGTCTCTCGGCTACCTTATTTAATATCTATCTAGAACAGGTAGTGAAAAAGAGTCTACAAAATGAAGACGGCATTTCAGTAAAAAGTAGAATGATTAAGTCTATACTGTTTGTAGATATGGCGCGTGTTGCGGAATCTGAAGACAAAATCAATAAAACGTTTTAAAAACTTGAGAAAGGGCTGTGAAGAATATGGGATGAATATACATGTAAATGTTAGAAAGACAAAAGACATGGTGATTTGAACGAAGCGGTTGGTGTCAAATATAAAAGTAGGAGGGGAGAAAATAAAACAAGTGACTAGTTTTCGATACCTGGATGGGTAGTATTATTAATGATGATATGAAGTGTGAACGGAAAATAAAAGCAAGGATAATAATGGCGAAATAAGCCTTTAGGAGGAAGAAAATACTATTTTGTGGGCCCTAGAATAAAGAGCGAAGAGAAAGACTCATAAAATGCTTCGTGTGGAGCATTGTTCTGTTACGCAGAAATTATGAAAAAGGACTGGAAGCTTTCGAAATATGGGTCTGGAGAACAATGGAGAGAATTAGCTGAGTCGAACCGAAAACGAATGAGAGGATCTTAAAAATGGCGAGGGAGAAAATAGCAACTTTAGACATTTTTAAGAAGAGGAAGAGAAACTGATTGGGACATTGCGTAAGAAGGAACTGTATCATGAAGGACGTGCTAGAGGTTATGGTGGCAGGAAAAAGAGGGAGTAGGCGAAGGAGACTACAATTAATGTACTATATCAAAACAGAAAAATCGTACGTGAAAACGAAGAGGTTAGCCGAAAAACGTGGAGCATGGAAGGTTCTCAGTTGCGGGAAGTGACCTGCCAGTAATCGCAGAATACCTATGATGATTATAATTTTTTGAATGGTATTACAAGTAGAGTAATGCCTCCTATTCGTGCAGGCTAATGTGAACTACAAGCGATGTGAAACTGAGGTTCCACAGTGGTGCTGTTATAATTCGAATACTTCGTTATTAGGATGACGCAAGTCATGCTTGTAAAACTGTAATATTAGTACGCATACGTCCTTACTCCATTCAAGAACTCTTTAACGTAAACGAATTTTTTATTTTTTTTTTTCAACGGATACCGGTAGCTAGAGAAATTATCTCTGAATTCGTTAATAGAGTCAATCTGTTAACATCTTCACATGTAATGGTTACTTTAAAGGAGACTATCGATATTCTATTTTTTACTATTGAAACAAAGATAGTAGAAGTTAACATGGCTCCGTCAGATGGCAGTAAACACTCTCCAACTGTTGCTGTCTATCAGACAAAATGGAAACTTCTAGTACGTAATTGTTTTTGCTATCTGCTAAATTTATTCGAGTAAAATTGTTCGAATATTGGAATAACAACAGAAAAACGTTCGAACAATTTTAGCAGCATTAGTCAGCACCTCGCTAGTTCTCCTTTACCGTCAGGTTTCCACTAGAGAGTCATCGCATGTGACAGAGGATAGGTGCATTTGAAGGAAAGTAAAACGAGACAATACGTTATGTCCCCACCGACGATCAAATCTTTGAATTCTTGTTGGTAGATGGATCCTTTGCTGGGGATGGTATTCGCCTCGAAATTTCCATACGAGACCGTCATACTGAGACTTACTCGCGACGACAACGAGCCAGACACTTGCAACTTGAGGCAAGACTAAGGTCATACTCGAAAGTTTCGGGTCTCGTCTCGAATATCGACAAAAGAATACTGAATTTATCTTTACCCAACATCCTTGCGTTATTGTTATCGGTGTCGGTGTTGTTTTGAAACACCCTGTATATAAGATAGTGGAGCAATTACCCTTGGATGGCTGCATTGATGCGCGTATACAACTGAAAAATGTAGTCAAATGGTACCTCTGATCACGTTTTGAACAGTACACAATGTTAAGCTGGAATTCAAACTATTTTCTTCTTTTTCTACTAATTTTAATTTATCAAGAAGTATGTTCCCAACATATTCCGAAATCTAATTTTATAACACAAACACCAAAGCTTTAAATCTAATTTTTTTCTAGCTAACAGCAGGGGTAAAAGTGATGGGAACGTGGAGGGATGCCGTACCCCAACCTCCAAAAGTATGTACGGCCGCGGCGTCCCCCAGTTCCTAAAAAATTACAATGGGCAAAGATAGACACGGGGACGGCGTGACGTCATGCCGCTACCTACCGTCCCCCTACCTTTTCGGATTCACTTTTACTCCTGGCTAACAGCATGTGAAAATACATTACTTCTTCAATAGATAGCACTACATGTCATGAATGACTTATTACCAGTAGCGATATATTCCAGTGTCTGGCCGGAAACTTTAGGAAATACCCTCGTATATGTATATATTAATTAACATTTCTTCCATAGAAGGCACTCTGATTTCTTATACTGAAGTGGTCAGAAGTCTTGAGAGAGATTTCCATAATATTGTGCATAAGTAATTGTCATAATTCCACAACAAACGCTCCTTTAAAAAAAAAAAAAAAAAAAATCAAGTAGGACGTTCGTCTACGTAAAATAAAGGTTCAAGAAGTGAGACAACGCATAAAAATACCTGGCAGTATTAAAAGTATCTTTCCATTATTCCAATGCTTAAAAGCGGTGGCTCAGTGGTAGAGCGTTCACCTTTGGAGTATGGGGTCTCTGGTTCGTTCTCAGCTCGCCCCAAGTAAACTTTGTGGTGGACAAACACCGTGTGCGTGGGTTTTCTCGGGGTAATCCGTTTCCTCCCACTTTCTTCATTCCACCACTTCATTCATTTCTCATAATCACCGTCTCCTTTAGCCTAACCAGCATAAACGTGGGACGTAAAACAAAAGATTTAATTTCATTTCATTTCCAATGCTTAAAAAATGTAGTTTTGTGTAAATGTTCATTTATGTTTTTGTTGTACTCCTGTAATTGAGAATTATTTATTCGGAAAATTAACTTTTGAATGTTTGGATTTATTGCTTACCTATATTATCTTAAAGCTGAATGTTTGTCTTTTATATAAAGCCACACCATGTCTCTGTTCGTAATGAATTTTGCAACACAACACTTGACTCGGGTCGGGTTTCTATCTTGTCACTTTCATAAAAATGTGTGTCCTCTCCTAAAGCAAGTGGAGGATGTAACTCAAGCTTTATGTTGTAATTGATTGTCTATCTCAGGATACTCTCATGTTAAGGAGATGAAACTCGGTATATAAGCTCAAAAAAAAAAAAAAGAAAAGAAAAAAGAAAAAGTTACACCAGCTTCATTTCCTAAAGTCCCGCTTTTAGTATGTCATATTGCACTCTTCAAATGTCGTAGGGACAGGGAATGAGAACCACACACACACACACACATATATATATATATATATATATATATATATATATATATATATATATATATATATATATATATATATATACATACATACATACATACATACATATACATACATATATATATATATATATATATATATATATATATATATATATATATATATATACAAAAATAGATTAGTATGGGAATTCAATTCATTAAGAAACAACAGTTCATAAAATCACTACTTTCATCTTATAACAAATTGCTGAACAGGTGTAGGTTAATGGTTAGCATATTTGCTTAGCAGTTAGGAGGGACACGGTTTCGAACCCAGTACCCGACCATCCTCATTTGCAATTTTTGCTTAGTTTCATTGACTTTAAATGTATTCTCGAGCCGACTTCATTATTTTACCTTTGTTATTGTTTGTCGGTAATGGCCTTGCTAGCTGTATCATTAACTATGTATCTTGAATATAAATAAAAACACTATCAGTTACACCCCTTCTAAACAAAGATTCTGGCTATGCTACACTCTGGTTGTTTGTTTTTGAGGAATTTGGTTTGCCAATCAAAATAACTTTATGTATTTATGCTGCATTTCTGTGTGTCCGTCCGTCCAGGAGACAAAAGAATCTGAATTACCATCAATTTTGGTCAGAATGTACAAGATGGAAAGTTAGGAATCATGTTGATTGATGGAGATGATTCATCCATCGGAAGTAGTAGAAAGAAACCATTTCCGCTTTTAACGTTGATCACTATAGAGCAAAAACTGTAATAGATAACGAAAAATAGGTTTCCTTCAATCGATTAAGCATCCCAAGAACATATTTCGTCTCCGTCCGTAAGTCTCGTCTAAAACCGAAATTGTCAGAAACACACTACAACTACTGGTTTCAGTATTGATCTACATTGAGCAAAAATGATGAGAGATACCGGGAAGTAGGTTTTCTTAATCAATTTAGCCGTCTAAGAATAGGAACCATATTCTCTCTTTATCCTCTAGCGAAAACGGAAATGGAATAAATCAGCCGAAATCAATAGATAGCGATAAGGTGTTTCCTGTAATCGATTAAGCATCCCAACATTATATTCTATCTACACTCTAATCCTTCTACTATCGGGTTTCAATATTAATTGAGAAAATATGCTTTAGAAACCAAATTCCTTTATATGGCTCACATGACCCTGCCGTTTGTTCGTAATGCGTCCTGTATCTTCATAGTTCTTGCTTAGCATGTGCAGTAAAAGTGTTTCATTTCATTACCTATATCACACATCTTTCATTCGGACATCGAGTTAGCATTATGCAGATCTATCCCATCACGAATAATAACAATATCACTAATAATTTAATAATTCTATGACCTTTCCAATTGGTTCATTTTCAGTGAAATGTATCTTTTCAGCGCAAGGATACGACATGGACCTACAAATTTAATGTAAAATCCAAACCAGATGAGCTCCCAGCGCGAATCAAATAGGGTCCTCTCACGCTAAATGAGCTATGCTAATCATATAGGTATGAGATACCGTAAGTTAGACCAGCTTTCCAAAATGAGGTGTCTTCTGTATGATAAAAAGACTGGTGACATGTAAATTGAATGTTGTTGGAAGAACTCATGGAATAAAGAAAACGTAAGAGAACTACTGAAAAACTCATAGATACGATGTTTTTCATTATGGTATTCTGGAATAGCACCAAGGATCTTTCGCACCATAGATTAAAGTGTATTCAACGTAAGAACCACACCTGAGATAAACAAAACAGTTTGTATCACTCCGCGTCAAGCACGATCCTACTTAACCACTGTCCTAATCCTATCACTCAAGTCAGCACTAAAAGAACTCCTTTTATTACTCAGCAAAATTTATTACACATATCGGTGTGTAAAATGTGCATTTGGTAAACTTTGCTTTATGTTTACAGTGCGGTGCAATGTTAATACTTGAGTGTTAATCACGTATACAGGGTGTCTCAAAAGTCCCCTGACATAAGGTAGCTCTGTTATTATCAGAGTTACAACAAAATGTAAGAGGGAAAACCGTCTCCAAATATGATGTGTTCAGTCTAAAGTGAAGGATTTTTTTTTTTTTTTTTTTTTTTATCGGACGAGCCTTTTGGGCTGTACACTCTTTATGCACCCAATGTTAAATGAAAATACAACGCTGCCATTTACCTGGACCTACAACATAAGTAAATGAAGTTACTGTCTTTTACACTAACGTGTTGATGGCCAGCCCCCACTTCAAACCAAGGTTACTAGAAGGAAAGGTTGGGCTATAAGCACAGACGCTTCGCTCCTCGTTTTGCGTGACGTCACCAGCGAGGAGCAGCAAGTAGGTATTGAGGTGTACGAAGCAGCCAGAATGTATTTTTTCCTTCTTTATGCATAACATTTTCGCTGTCACAACATTCTCCTACACACAAACTACAAATAAATAAATAAATAAATAAATAAATAAATAATAAATAAACCAGCAATAAATAGAACATCTTAACGCAATTTATATTATGGAAAATTAACAATGTACTTGTGTTGCATGATCATTTATTTATTTTTTGATGAGATAGATAATTGTTGAATTATAATTACATTTTAAATGTATTTATATCTGAAATGTTGCTGTGAATGTATTTAAGCAAAGTTGCAGATAAATATGTGTTTTACCAGGGTAATCTCTGAAATTTCCGGTGCCTGGAGTTAAAGTAAGTGCGGAACCAATGATAAGGTAAGTTCCACACCTGGCATAAATAGATTACTTTGTGATCACTGATAAGAATATTTCAATAAATACTTTAAACCATGGATAATAATAATAATAATAATAATAATAATAATAATAATAATAATAATAATAATAATATTAGATCGTCGATACATTCAGTAGCGGAAGCCTTTTAATACCTAGCAATTTATTTTATTCAATATACGGCACTCAGGCTTAAAGTTTAAAATTGCCAATTCATATCTTCTCCACATGATTATTAAAACGGAACCCATCCGTGTTAAACGTCATGTCGACTCTTCATCACAGATTATATTCAATGTAACCATTGTTGACGCTATGATTGCACTTCGTGACATTAATAGTACACAGTCCGGAAAAATGTATTTGGTTTATATCTAAATATTTGTATGCTAACTAGTGTTAACGAATCGAGACGAGACGAGAAATTAGGTTTTCTCGTCTTGTAGAATCGATTTTCGAAAAAAGCTCTTTTCTTCTCGCCTCGAAGTTTCTCTAGCCTCTTGTATAAATTTGTGTACAAAATTTGTCCTGACTTCCTAAAGTCACGAGAGATCCACGAAGGATGAGATATAACAACATTTAAAACATATATTATTGGAGTATATTGTGTAATGACTTTTGTATCTTTGAATGCTCTTCATTGTGTTCTTACAATCACTTTATCAATTTATAGTGTTTTTTTACAATGGACCATGCAGCACTAAACGGGTGTTTAAGGTTTAATACTTGGGTAAGCTCATGTTAGCAATGAGACTCGTGAAGTTTCTCATCTTGCCTCGAAAACGAGACGACAACTCCCATATTTTTAGACTCGAATTAAAGAGATGCTTCTCGTCTCGAATTGCAGACGAGACGAGACATTTCTCGCCTCGGTCTCCTCTCGTGGACAACACTAATCTCAACAATGAATTAGAAATAGTTAACCTGCTAGTTTTCCTCAACGGTCAAACTCTTCCATTCTGTGGTGCAAGGCGTGGGGCAATCGCCCCACCTGTTCTACCCACACGACGTCCCGCGGTTTTATTCTGATTTCTAACTCAAATAAACATCTAGAGGACCAATAAGCAGAAAAAATATCCAAAATAATTTTAAATTATGAACTTCATGCATACATAGAAATTTATGAAAAAGAATAAGGAAAATAAACTTACTTTATTTTACTTTGAAATCGGGAAATCGGCTCCCTCTAGAAAATTTTCTTTGGGTTCCAATGATCTTGACTGAGGACCTTTGTCTTTTCTTCACTATTTTGGCATGGAGGGACTAAAACTATCAGTTGGGTATGAATAGTGCAAATCAAAGGCGTGTACATGCATAAAGAAATCATTGATTGTACAATTGACAATAATTTAGAACAACTTTTAACTCTAAAAGAAACCGATGAAATATAAGTGTCACTGTTAATATTAAACAAACTGAAAATAGTTTGAAAAATGTATCGGTAAATATCGGTGTTTATTTGCCAATGCCGATACCGATACTCCCAAAAGTGGCTGATATTACCGATACCGATATATCGGTACATCCCTAATTCTATAATGTGGAACACTTGGAGATGAAAGACAAATACACGTAAAAATACATATGTACACACGTACTCAAGTTCACACTATCTTGCAATATTGCATGTCTGTACAGCCAAGCCCACGTAAAGAAATCTTCCGAGATATAGACCTTTTCTCTATTAAATAATATTCGTCCTCGTACACCACTAAAAAAGAAAGCAACATAATTCAACATAGCAAAAACCCAAAATAAATAAAGAATTGTTTGTGGTCTTAGTAGCAAATCTTCGCGCGCCAAGCAGACGACAAGCTCTAAGTTCCTCGCTGGTGACGTCACTGTGAAGAGAGCGGGAAAGTAGAGGTTCGGGACATAAGTTAAGAGCACCCCCTGACTTCAAACATGCTCCCATTTACTTTATGTTGTGGATCCAGGTAAATGGCAACGTTGCATTTTCATTGTGGGAGCATAAAGAGAGTATAGCCCAAACGGCTTGTCCGTTTTAAAAAAAGAATCCTTCACTTTAGATTGAAAACATCATATTTGGAGACGGTTTTTGCTCTTACATTTTGCTGTAACTGATAATAACAGTTATTCTATGTCAGGGGATTTTTGAGACACCCTGCATATACGGAGTGGCCGAACTTCTGTAGACTGCAGATCACGTATTTTGATTCAAAATTTATTCAATCGTTTCGCTTTATAGGCCTCCTTGTACGTACAGAGTTGACGACCTTAAATTATTCCTTAATTTTTTTGTAATCACTAGCTGTTGAGCAAATCTACTGTTCTGGTGGCGCCTTTGTCTGAAAGCGGTATGCATGTTGTTCTACGGCAAAAATTGCGATAAAAAAGGATGATGGATGATATACGCCTCAATTTGGGAATTGGGAGAGGAATTTAGCGAAAACACAGGGTTAAAATGTAGCAATAAAGGCCAGCATTCTAGGGAAGACCTTTCCACCATGGGGAAGACCATGTACGTCTCAGATGTCAGTTCACGTATTTTTGTGTTTTATGAAAGATTTTCAGAGTATATT
Organism: Thermobia domestica; assembly: GCF_964235325.1. Taxonomy (NCBI): domain Eukaryota; kingdom Metazoa; phylum Arthropoda; class Insecta; order Zygentoma; family Lepismatidae; genus Thermobia; species Thermobia domestica. The sequence continues at coordinate 153,844,483 of NC_137456.1, read as the reverse complement.
TTTAATTTATGTAGAATAGCGTGTAGCTACAGCCTAAAATACTGACTTTCTTCTCTTGCCGAGTAGAGAGGTAAATTGCCCTGTGATATTTTTGAAACTTTTTTTTTTTTTAAAAAAAAAAGAACGTAAAAGTATCTCTTAGTATGGAAGTAGCTATCACATTACAATACAATTTATCAGCTGTTGGTAGTTAGTTCATTCATTTATATGTTAATTTGTGGCAGTGTAAATCCTTCACAAACATTAATACATAATTATGTAAATGTAAGGCCAGAAGTCACGGAACCATAATCCTTTGTGCGTGTTTTCTCGTAGTTAAAAAAAAAAAAAAAAAGGAGAAACAAAACCTAAAATTCTCTTCTCTACATAAACTTTTTTCTTATCAAAAAACATGAATAAAGTATAACCATACAATTTGTTTCAAAAGTACCCTCCATATTATCTGACGAAAGAAATAGAATATTTCCGCACTTTAAGATCTTAAATAAAATCTTTTGTTATTTACCTTTTCTTCTCTGTCGGGTTGTTAAAATAAAGTGTTAGTGGATCGTTGCACTGATAAAGATTTGTAACTTTCATCATAACAGATTATCTCACAATTTAATAAATTGTTTAATTTAATAAATTGTTTATTTTACATTTTATTAAATGGATTCTAAGAAATTAAGACAAGTTAATTTTACGACCTTACTTATTTATGAATAAGTTATATATGTATATTACAGAGGCGAGGTGGTGTAGCCCGTAAGGTTTGATCCTACTAGCTGGTTTGATCCCTGGTGGAAGCGAGAAATATTTCTTGTTCTACTCGTGTTCCAATGTTGCTTTGAGGTTCACCCAGTTCTTTAGAGTACCCGGGGCGACTTGGGGGAAGTAAAGAGCCGAAGGTGGGCTGACTATATAACCTCCGTGGAGTGCCTAAGACCACGTTTCCATTTTACATGAGTCTTGTAGCTGTCATTAAAAAAAAAAAAATGCAACCCGATCTTTGTATTTACTTTTTACATGTTACAATTTCTTGAAAGCAAGAAAGGTATCTCCACTCATGCAGCGCTGCACTCTAGTGGACAAATAGTGAACCTCCTCATTAAAAATATTATTTTGGCGCACTTCCCTTACCTGTCCAAAAGAATTCGTTGTTTCGGAAGCGGCGAAACTGTTTTTTCATTTGTCAGCTTGAGGGCTATAGCAGGTAGCAAGCAAGACGTCCCAGAAAGTTGCACATGGTTTAACTCCTTTCAAGATGAAAAAAAAAAAAAAAAAACATTGTATGTCCCTTTCAAGATCATGTTTACCTGGAGAAATATAGGGTTGCAAGTTTTTTTTTTTTTTTTTTTTTTTTTTTTTTTTTTTTTTAATGATAGGGCTACAAGATTCATGTAACGTGACAACCACGCTTAAATCAAGAAATTGTAGAGCATCGTAGCCCGCGCCAAGTGGTTTTTGTGGTGGGCAAACACCGTTTGCATTTGTTTTCTCCCACCACTTTCTTCATTCTATCATAATCATGAAGATGGAATCGAGACGAGACTAAGGTTGCCAACTGACTGGTATTTTTTCAGGCTGAAATAATATTATATATATATTTCAAGTTTCAAAATATAGTTACTCGTCATCTATTTATCCATAGTTTTTATTGGAAGATTCGGTGGATGTGTCTGAAAATGATCCTGTGCAATTGTGATATTTTAGCTGGAGACGTCGTGGCTGTTAGAATAGAGGTACTGTAGTTTATAGTACCAGTTGATGAATGAGATCGTCATGAATTTCCTTGATGAGTTGTTGAAAAGTATCCATAGGTACGAACTCACGTTGAGACCTCAAAGGAACGTCCTGCATTGTGGTAGAAGTGTCAGTTGTTGAAGCATTCGGTATTGGTGAAGACTGTGATGGGCCTCATAAAGGCTGGACTTGCTGAGATCAGTAATGAACTGTGGAATTCTATCAACCTCGGACTTGTATGGCCATTTGGACATGTGTTTAAGTCTGTCTTACGTCCTTCCTGCTTACATGTAGCACAGAAATTCTTATTTAGAGGTTTTTGACATGTGCTGTAACATACTGGTTTGCTTTTGCATAGATAAGCTGAATGTCATAGGAACCTAGGGTGAAGGTCAGGCACACTCTTGGAAGTTTTAACAACGTAGCGTTGATGTTTGTCTTTATCGACGTGCTATTGCTTGATTTAGAAGGCATCATTGGAGAAAACTCGAACATATGGTAGATCCTTTTGCATTACGAATGCGTACTAGATTACTAAATTTGAACAAATTGATGTGCATTGGACCTAGAAACCATCAATTTGCTTTTGGTCATCTTCTGTGGCGACGCCTTCAATTACATAACTGTATACCTCTTCTTGTTGGTGACAAGCTGGTAGTGGTAGGCGAGTGATGGAAAAACAAAGCTTAGAGATAATTTACCGTTATTATATATGCCCCATTCATGATCAGGAGTCTTTTTGACAAAAAATAGAAATTCATAACATATTTCGTCGTCATAAGCGTATTCCTATTTTGAATGTATACCGGTATGGCATGAGCTAGATCGATTCATTTCACTGGAACAGTAGGAGCGGAACTATTTTATTTATTTATTTTTTATTTTTTCAATGTAACATATCTAGCAGCAACGTAAAAGTTTCTTATTAGTGTAGAGCATTAGCCAATAGTGGTTGTTTACTTCGCATCAATGCCCACGGGATAGGTGATCTAATATACTCTCTCTCCCCTAAGTCTAGTTTCCCTCTTTAGTTTCCTGAAGACTTTTAGTCCATATACATGTAGCTCTGTGTCTTTCTCCTAACCTTTGTTCGTCCTTGTATTTTCACTTTCTTGTAACAACACACAGGGAAGTTCCTTTGGGAATATTTATCTTATATCTAAAGTAACAAGCTAAGACAAACTGTTGTCTGGGATAGAGAAAAGGGGGATAGTTGCACAGGGAGGAAGAGTTGAGTGTATTAACAAAACGTCAGGTAAACAACTGAATTTGAAAATAAAATTAAAGGAACAAAATACAATCTCAATAATGCGGTTTTTCCAAAATGTTTTCTTCCTATTTAGTTCAATTTTTTAACTACTCTGGTGCAACCTCATTTTGCTTGATTTATAGCTTGATTTTGGTATTATTAATTAATTTGAGTATGTTTAGTACAAGGGGTCCAGAAGCACGTAAAAACCACAAAATTTACAGGAGAAATGAGTGATGCAAGTACTTAGACGTAACATAACGTAACCAAATCTAAGCTAACCTAACATAAACTAACGTAAGCTAACCTGAACTAACCTAAACTAACGTAATATTAGTAGAAATAAGCGAAATTCTATCATTTTTTGGAAAATTATGCGGGATTCCTACACTAATATAACATAAACTAAACTAACCTAGCGTAACCTAAACTAGCCTAACCTAACTTAAACTAACCAACTCTACCCTAAACTAACCGAATGTGAACAGAAATTACCAAAATAGTAACATTTTTAGAGAAAAGAGCTGGACCCCTTCTGCTAAACATAGGCCTTAATTTGCTTTAAAAGGAATCCGAATAAACATAAAACTTATATTTCCCAATATTAAATACTCCCAACAACGTAAACTTGTGGTGAGGTAATTATTTTGGTCGTTATTTGGCGCAAATTCTTTTACTATAATATGCATACTTTAATTTACAAGGCAATAACATTTTCACTACGTTTCATTTTCACTTTAAATGCAGGATAGTCTATGCTGTCACCTATCGAGAGGCAACGTAAATAAAATGAAGTGAATTTCGTTTCACATTATGTAATAACGTTAGACTTCCAAACTATTGGGATTCAATACTAAAGTCAAAAGTGGCAAATCCATTACTTCCGGTTTTAACAGAACAGCGTCTCTCAATTTTTTTTTTCCAAATGGAAACCACTTTTATTAGAATGTTCTACGGTTGACCGAAGTTTTGTCCTCTTCAAAATGAAATTTATTTCTATTTTATTTTATTTATTTGTTTTAATCATATACACCAGTATACTTACGTTTTTAAAATACACTCACTGACAAAAAAAAAAAAAAAAAAAAAAAAAAAGCACGTAGAAGGAATGGAGGGAATGAAATGAAACTTCATGAGTTCGAGGTCATACAGCTTCATTGTAATGATCACAGCATCAGATAAATTCAACAACAGGTTTGATTGTACGGGCGTAATACCTGTAGTATATCAGTAAGTGATGCGGTTTGGAAGTGAATCTTAATTTCATTGCTTGAAGCAAGTTAGTCTAAGCTGCTGAAACTGCGCCATGAGATTTTGCTGATCAGCAATTTCTCGGATTTGGCGTCCAAGATGATCTCAAATGTATTCAATCAGAGTGAAATCAGATGACCTTGCTGGTTAGGGAAGAACCTCAACGTGGTGTACACAGTATATAGACGCAGCGCAGTATGTAGCCGAGCGTTGCTTTGTTGAAAGATTGTACTTGCGTGTTCTTGCAGGAGAGATAACACCAACACAGACGCAGAATCTCCTTTACGTATTACTGTGCTGTCAAGGTTGCGTGGATTACTACAAAGGATGATCTAAAGTTATACGCGATGGCTCTCCATACCATGATGCCAAGAGTAATGCTTGTGTGTCGTTCCACAATATTGGTTCGATATGACCTCTCCTCCCGGCACCACCATACACGCACACGATGGTCATCTGTTGTATTGCAGAATCGAGACTTGTCATAGAACATGAATTGTTGTCACTCATGAGGATTTCATACTGTCCGAGTGCACACTATTCCACACGCTGTCGATTATGTACTGGTATTAATGGCAACCTATGCAATCCAGTTATATCAGTCGTCGAGACACGATACTGTATGACACAGGGTGTTGTAGGGAGTTCACTACTTGTGTCCAGATGGCAGACGCAGACGTCACAGGATTACGTACTGTTTCACGTACAATGCGATGATTCTCCCATGTTGTGGTCTGTCGTGGTCGACCGGAACCTTCACGTCGCGGTCGTTCGGTGGTGCCTTCACGTGTCCACTGGTCCCAACATCCGAAATTATGGACGTCCAGCCGGCTCGTAAATCCCCCCCCCCTTCGAACACTGTCAAATGGTGGTAATGCTGTCAGATGCGGCGACGAGACATTATTTGTGTTTCTGTACTTTCCTGCACTGTGCTGACTCAATCTCTCACGCTTCACAATTGACTGACATGCCCAGGGTGAATTCCTTACTGCTGACTGGTGGCCACTCGCGATGTTCCCGATCTTTGAAACTATAATCGTTTCGTCCGTAGCGCTACACATCTATTGAATTACCTTTGAATTGGACAATTTTTCCTTGGTGATTGAAGTAAGTGTAGTATAAATTAAAATATCCTTAATTTTATATTGATACTAGCATATATTACCCGCTTCGCTGGGTTGAAATAAATAATTTAAATGCACACTGATATTGCTCATTTTGGATCATTTTAATGTATGTCATCCCTCCTTATCCCCCAAGTGTCAGGACTGAAAATGAACTTAAACAGCATCAGAAGTGTCACTGTTGATTTCGATATATATTCCCCACCCCCATGTTGCGGGCCATAGCATCGTGTAGTAGAACCGTAGGTTCTTGAAGGATTTAAAGAAAGTACGTAGGATCTTTTCGCGGCAAATCCCAGATAGAGAAAGCCGTATTTATTGTTGAAAAAAAATAAAAGTATTAATTACAAGATTCACTACTCCAAGATTTCATAGAATAAAATAATGATATATATATATATATTGAAAAATTATATCTTGAAGTGATGTTTTGAAGTATGTTAAGATTTAGAGTTTCCAAAAGACTTCAGGACGAAGAGTTAAATTTCTAGTTGAATTAATCGAAAGAATTAAGACTAAGCAGCCAGCCAGTAAGAACCGTAGTTCTTAAAATATAAGTATATGCTCTGGGTGGATGAGAAAAAGAGTCTTCTTCGGATGAATTCTCGCGGTAGTTACGCGTCTATGATTTTAACACTGAATAATCTATCTGTGAATTTTCACAGTTTATATATTTAACATTAATCTTGTTGTTCTCGCCTTTTGGTGTTAAGAGATTTCAAAAAGGAAACATTTAATCTCTCATGTGAGTGTCTTATCATTGAACTTCAAAACATCACGTACACATAGTCATAGTCATCCATTTGTTCATACATTAATAATACTTCTGGAACCAAGTATTGACTTTGAGTACATAAGATAGTTAACAGAACAGAAAAACAAAACTTTGAAGCTGACAAATTATCGATGTTAACTTAAGAATTCATGATCATGTGCCTTAAGTAAACAAAAACGGCAACTAGAGAATTATCTACCAAAAAGCAAACACAACGTGGATAGCTGAAAGATTATCTATAGCAGTTTAGTTCGAAGTCAACCTCAAGCAATGATTTCATCTTTAAGTCTTATCAGTTTAAAACCAAAAGTTCATTCTTTTAGAATCACTTAAATGAAAAGGAAAAATATACTTGCAATTATATCAGAAACTAAAATATACAATATTAAAAGAAAAAAAATAAAAATATACTCCTGGTACAGCCATATATTACACTTCCCCCCTTATCGAAAACAAAATTTTATATCGTAAAATTTTGTTTTAAGTTACTCTCTGCTTATCTAATTTTGTTTCTAGGACTTGGTACTTTTCTGTTCGTGAGAGGAATTTCTTCTGATTCAGTTACCTCCAATGAATTTGCTATTTTACTCATTATAACCACCTTATCAGCAACATCGTCTCGTTGTTGAATCTTATTTACAATAGTGGGCTTAAAACATATCTGTCTGCAACATGTATCATCTTTGTACCATTTGTAAAATAACTTCAAACATCCGCATCTTTTACAGCAACAACAAATTACAATAATAATAACTATTGCAGCACAGACATACGCAATAATAGATAAATTTGATACAGTATTAGTATGATTAAGTTTCCATTCTTCTTCAGATATTTGCTGTTGAATTTCATCAACCTTGTGACTTGCATATTTCAAGTCTTGGACAGTATTAATTACATGTTTCAAAGGTAAATCTATGGTTATATCTGAAAATGGAACTTTCTCACCCAATACTTCACAACAATCTAAAGAGAGGTTAAATTGAGGAATTACATCTTTGTGGGAAACATTAACTGACAGAATACTTTGGGATTGGATTAAAGTACGAATACCATATGCTTTACAACCATTGTCTAAGTGAATTTTGCCAGATCCTTTCAAATTCACATCATAAGGTTCTTGTGATTTACAAACAATTGTTAGTTTTTCATTTTCTGGAGCGATATACAACCAATTATTATTACCTATAGGAACTAGCATTAGTTCTGTTAACTGTACAATTCTTTGATTGCAGTCATTAGGTATATTTCGAACATATTGAAGCAGTTTAGCTTCACAATCTTCATGCAAATGTGTCGAAAGAATAGGGAAGTTTTGTTTACAAATAAACCAATCATCTCTTAAAATTTTACATTTTTGAAACTCTATTTCACTTATTTTAAAATAGTGTTGTTTCGTGCTATCCATAAGTAACATTTCCTTTTCTGGCTGAATAAAAATGTATTTGTCAGTTTCGTCTACTTTAAACGGAAATGGCATTACCTTATAAGTGAAATATTTCATATTTTCCGTGAGGGGTAATCGAATGACATAACCTAATATACCATCATTAATAAAGACATCTAAAGAAAGAAGTTTCAAAAGTAAATACCCATATGAAACGCTTAGGGGAATGGGTAATGATACACCATTATTTAAGTCAACTTGACTAATTTTAAAATGTTGAAGTATCTGAAATGGGGTTATTATGTGTGGTTGTAATATTCCATGTTGAGCATTTAGGATAGCTCGTAGGACTATATCATACTGTGCTTTCAGATCTCTACACAATTGATCTAATTTTTGAATGTGATCATTTAAGGCTACCTTTAGTTTTAAATTTAGAAATTCTTTATTTAACTGAGAAGCACGTTTATTCAGCTCATTCTTTAATAGTTCTATATTTTTACTTAATAACTCTTCATTATTTTCTACAGCATATAAAGTATTATTAATTGAATGTAATGTCGATTTGACCACTACCATTTGTTCTTTGCTCAGCTTCAGAAAATCTTTCTGATCAGTTACTAATGTATGAATCTGCTGTGTGTAATAATCAGCATCATGACTATCCAAAGTCCCAAATAGTACCTTTGAAATTTCACCTACAAAATTGAATATTCCTCGTTTATTTCTATGAGAGTCACTTGTGACTTTTGTAGTTTGATCTATGATTTTACGTAACTCTTGAATTCCTTGTAGTTTTTGAAGAATTTGATTCCCATTTATGTTATCACAACTTGTTTTGTTGGCTTGTACCATATTTAAATTACATATGTGTTTTGTGACAGAAAAATACTTATTAATTACATTATAATTAAAATCTAACATAGACAGATTCACAAACACAACCAGTCGCCATTCTACATTGTATATTTGTGTGAAACCCAAATTATTATAATATAGTCCAGGTGAATCATGGAATTTTTTCACTTCAACGCCAAGGAAAGCAAATCCCAACGGGAGAGAAATAGCCAAAAGCAGAAAGAGTAAACGAACCATACCTGAAAGAGGTATGTTATGATATTAGAACTTCTCAATAGTATAGTTTTAGTCTATTCGCATGCACAGTTGTTACCTTTCCTCCTCTTTTAATCTGACAATTTACACCTTTTGTGTTAATGACTGTATAGGGACCTACCCAATAAGAAGTTAGTTTTTTCGAACGTCCACGACGTACGGATTCATCAAAAAATAAAACTTCATCACCAGGTTTGAAAAGAAATTCATTGCTATCTTGATCATAATATTCTTTGTTCTTTTCCTTGGATATCTGCAACTTTAATTTGGCTAGTTGATGAATTTCTTGCAGTTTCTGCTTTAACTCTTTGACATAGTCGTCGTAGTTATACAGAGGTTCAAGGGGTTTCTTTTGGAGAATGCCTGGAATATTAGCTTTCTTACCAAACAACAACTCATGAGGTTGAAAATTTGTACTTGTGTGAGGAGTTGTGTTATATACAAAAAGAGCATAAGGAATATAGGTGTCCCAATCTCTTTGGTTTTCAGACACAAAATGTCGTAAAAATTCTTTCAGTGAACGATGGAAACGTTCTAGACTACCGTTTGATTGTGGGTGATAGCTAGAGGTATTTATCTTTTCAATTTGCAAAATTTTACATACTCTTTTCATGATATCTGACATGAAATTACTCCCTTGGTCTGTAAGAATTATCTGTGGAATACCGTATTTTAAAACTATATTTTCTACAAAAGCTCTGGCTATTGTATCAGCATCTTGTTGTGGTAGAGGGACTGCAAATGTATATTTCGAAAGTTCTTCTTGGACTGTTAACAAATACTTGTTACCTTTGTCTGTTGTTGTTAGGGGTCCTACAACGTCTAAACATACCTTTTCTAAAGTGGTACTAGGTGTAGTTGTAATTTCGAGAGGCATTTTTACTTTGGAACAAATTTTGTTTCGTTGACAACTGTCACAGACCCGAATGAATTGTTCTATATCTTCTCTTAACTTTGGCCAAAGAGATATTTCTAAACCATTTAATTTCATGTATTCTTTTACTTTTTCGTACGTACGACAAACACCTTGATGGCCTCCTATTGCAATTTCGTGAAATTCTTTTAATATGTGTCTTTTGGTATCTTCGTCTAAAAGGTTTCTATCTGTTACATCTGCTTCTAATGCATACATTCTACTTAGAGCATCTGCATTTGTATTCCTTTTTCCTTGTTTGTACACGATTTCATAATCTAGCTCTTCTAATTGAATTCTCCATCTAATTAATCTAGAGGTGGGATCCTTTACCGAAAAAACCCAAGTAAGTGGTTTACAATCCGTGAAAAATGTTACTTTTCTGCCTAGAATGTAAGGTTTGTAAATTTTGGAAGCCCAAATTATCGCAAGTAATTCCTTTTCAGTTGCACTGTACCGAGTTTCCGCTTGATTCAATTTTCTACTTGAGTAAGCAATAGGTTTATCTTTTCCTATTTCACCTTGACTTAAAATAGCTCCAATGGCGTTGAGGCTAGCATCTGTGGTTACTATGAACGGTTTTGAAAAATCTGGGTATTCTAAAACAGGAGCTTGAGTTAGTTTTTCTTTCAAAGTTTCAAAAGCAAGTTGGTGATTAGCAGACCATTGAAATTCTGCGTCTTGTTTTAGGAGAGAGGTTAGAGAATATGCGATTTTAGCGTAATCGGGAATATGTCTTCTATAGTATCCTGTCAAGCCTAAAAATCCTTTTACTTGTTTCTTATCCTTGGGGACTGGAAATTCCATGACTTTTGAGATAAGCCGGGGATCTGGCTTCACTCCGTCAGCTGTAATGACATGGCCTAAATAAACTACTTCTGGTCTAAAGAATTCTGATTTGTCTGGTTGTAATTGCAAATTATTTTCTCTAAATCTTTGAAAAATCTCTCGGAGTTGTTTTTCATGTTTTTCTAGCGTGTCAGAATATATTACGCAATCATCCAAAAAAATGAAACATGAAGTACCTTGTAATCCTGATAGAACTGTATTCATCAAATATTGAAATGACGATGGCGCGTTTTTTAGCCCAAAAGGCATTCTAAGATAATGAAAATGACCTTTGTCTGTTGAAAAGGCAGTTTTCGGTCTGTCTTCTTCCTTAACTAACACCTGATTATAACCAGACGCAAGGTCTAAAGTGCTGAAGTGTTTGGCTTTTCCTAAACGGTCCAAAATGTCTACAATGTTTGGGAGCGGAAAACAATACCCAATAGTCAGATTATTTAAATTTCGAAAATCAATTACCACACGATATTTCTTTTTCCCGGAAGCATCCATCTTTTTTGGAATAACTAACATGGGAGAATTGAAAGGACTCGTAGAAGGGGTAATGATTTCATTTTCTAACATTTGTTCTACTTGTTTGTTGACCTCTTCGCGATAAATTTCTGGCAATCGGTAATTCTTTTGGTTTATGATACTACCTTGAAATTCTGGTTTGAACGGAATAGAGTGTTCAATAGCTGCTGTTGCAGTAAGTTTATCTCCAGGGAGATAAAATATATCATTATAGTCTATACAGAGCTGCCAAATTATTTCTTTCTCTTTTGAATCTAAATGTTCTAGTCTGACAAGAGATTTTAGTAGTTCTAATCTTTCACTAATACTACTATTTTTACTATTGTTTTTATCCTGTTCTATGTGAGCAACTAAAGTTTCGTCGACTTCCACAAATTCTTCTAATTCGACTGGAGCAACTTCAATAACCTTTTCTTCATCATTTATATTCATTACACAACTAATGCATTTATTATCTTTGGCTACAGTGAGGCTCTCCGCAAGAAAAATCCCTTCTCCTAAGGATTGTTTTGAAACTATCCCTACGCCATTATTCTTTGCTGGAATTTCAACTAATAGTTGACAGCGACCTGGAATAGTATATTTCGTACTACTTGTTTCAAATGATATGATGCATTCGTGTTTCTCTAAGAAATCTCTACCTATTATTCCTGAATAGGAGCTAGGTAATAATTTATCTACTACATGGAACAAAGCCGGAATAGATTTCTTATCAATTTCTAAATTTAATGTTAAAGAACCACATGAAAATAAAGGGGAACCTGATATACCCTTGATTTTCGCAACTTTACTATGATCAATTTTATTCACTAATTCAGGAGACAGAATGTCTTTATGAATGCATGTAATGTCTGATCCTGTATCTATCAAAAAATGTTTAGTAGTTGGTCCTAATTCTTTTATTTGTACTTCAAGACTACCTGGAGGTTTTTCTTTACAGCCCTTTTTCAGAGGAGGAAAGTAAACAGACTGCTGATTTACTCCCGTCGACCGTTTCCCGCATTCATTTTGATACACTTATTTTGATTCATACTTTTCTCTGTACCTTGTCCCTGTCTTCCTTCAGAAAGACACTTCGACCCACAGCTGTGGCCGGAACAACAATACTCGTACTTACTAGTAGAGTCTTCATGCATCTCCTGTGCATGGCAACACATATGGGATCCCTCTAAACTTTGGTTAGCACTATACCGCACATTTTTATTTTGTGTGCCTTTACTATGTTTTAGTCTACAATTGGCCTCAATGTGCCCAGGCTTCTTGCAAAAATAACAAGAAATGTTTTTCTTAAATTTCCTACTACCTTGTGATTGTGAGTTCTTCCCTTTCTCAGTTCTATCCTTATTAGACAATTGGTTAGATTCCTGTTCCAAACAAATTTCTACAGCCCCACCAAAATTCAAAGTGTCACTGTCTTTACTGCGAGCTATCATTTGAATTTTGTCGTCTGAAAGACCTTGTATGAAAGATGCTTTAGCTAAATGCTGAATTAGCTCTACGGCTCCTGGAACATGGTTTTGATGTAATATTCTTACCGCTGCTTCTTTTAATTGACTCTGCAGGGAATCGATGCGCGAACCCCAATCTGCGATACTCTCTGTTTTGTTCTGCCTGGCGCTAAACAATGAACAAGCGTAAAAATCGATAGTTCTCCTAATCGAATAATTTTCTTGTAAGACTTCTTTTACTTCGGCCCAAGTTCCAGTGGCACTTCTAACTAACAACTTTGACTTTGCGTCACCAATAATACGTGCTTTCACAAATTTCAATAACTTACTATGTTGGGACGGTTGAACTAGAGAAAAAGCTGCATCGCAGTTATCTATAAACTCAGGAAGAGCACGTTTGTCTCCATTGAATGGGTTATGTATTAACTTTAAAGCTTCCGAAATGGAACAATAATCTGTTTCAGAATCGGCGTTACTGTTTGTTTGCGAATGTGCCATGTTTTACAGAAGTTTATGTAGTTATCAATTTACCTTACTAATCCTACAGACAAAAGTATTATTTAGCTTAAGATAACCTTATAATCCTTTCGGACACTCCCTTCTATCGAAGAACGTACAAAAGCGCGTGTACTGAAGTGGGTTTCCTTCTTCGTAAAGAACGCGTATTAATATTCTTTTGTCCTACTCTTAATAACTTGTATTTCTGGCCACGGAAAAACAGTTATTCACACTTGAGTTCTTCCAACTGAATCTCACAAGAAACCTAAGAAATTGTTTTGTACTCACTGTTTGTTGTGGAACTGTAAGTGCTGGGTAGATTGCCGCTAAGCGTGCTGAAACAGATGCTGGTCTCCGCTGAGAGATGAAATCTAGTTGTCCTGGGTACCCTTTGTTAGTTCTCTCCGCTGCAAAACCGGGGTCTTGTCTTCTTGTATACTGGCAACAAACTGTCACATGGGGTGTTCACAAAATGTCTCTGCTTGGCAGGATTCGGTTCTTGCTGTCCCTCAGGTTGCGCCTGCAACCTGGCACTCCGTAGTAAGGAAATTGAAACTTCACACTTCGAAAAATTGTTAAAATGTTGGCTGCTATTTTTCTTCGTCCTGGCTCACATAGCCACCCAGATGCATATATATAATGAAAACCCTTAGTTTTCTTTTTCTTTTGAAGAAAGACTCAATTTCAATATAAAAATTGCAGAGACTGAGAATTACTACTCTCAGTTCCGCCAAAAATTTTTGAAGTTTCCTGGTATAATGGGTTAGTTTGAGATCGAACTCAGGTCGATGTGTTACGGCTCCGCGAATTCCATCGCTGCCACCAATTTATCTGTAGTAGAACCGTAGGTTCTTGAAGGATTTAAAGAAAGTACGTAGGATCTTTTCGCGGCAAATCCCAGATAGAGAAAGCCGTATTTATTGTTGAAAAAAAATAAAAGTATTAATTACAAGATTCACTACTCCAAGATTTCATAGAATAAAATAATGATATATATATATATATATTGAAAAATTATATCTTGAAGTGATGTTTTGAAGTATGTTAAGATTTAGAGTTTCCAAAAGACTTCAGGACGAAGAGTTAAATTTCTAGTTGAATTAATCGAAAGAATTAAGACTAAGCAGCCAGCCAGTAAGAACCGTAGTTCTTAAAATATAAGTATATGCTCTGGGTGGATGAGAAAAAGAGTCTTCTTCGGATGAATTCTCGCGGTAGTTACGCGTCTATGATTTTAACACTGAATAATCTATCTGTGAATTTTCACAGTTTATATATTTAACATTAATCTTGTTGTTCTCGCCTTTTGGTGTTAAGAGATTTCAAAAAGGAAACATTTAATCTCTCATGTGAGTGTCTTATCATTGAACTTCAAAACATCACGTACACATAGTCATAGTCATCCATTTGTTCATACATTAATAATACTTCTGGAACCAAGTATTGACTTTGAGTACATAAGATAGTTAACAGAACAGAAAAACAAAACTTTGAAGCTGACAAATTATCGATGTTAACTTAAGAATTCATGATCATGTGCCTTAAGTAAACAAAAACGGCAACTAGAGAATTATCTACCAAAAAGCAAACACAACGTGGATAGCTGAAAGATTATCTATAGCAGTTTAGTTCGAAGTCAACCTCAAGCAATGATTTCATCTTTAAGTCTTATCAGTTTAAAACCAAAAGTTCATTCTTTTAGAATCACTTAAATGAAAAGGAAAAATATACTTGCAATTATATCAGAAACTAAAATATACAATATTAAAAGAAAAAAAATAAAAATATACTCCTGGTACAGCCATATATTACAATCGGAAGTTTCACCGTTCATCTGAGCGACCTCAAAAAATGTGGATTCAGCACTAATATCGGTTATTTTCGATGATTTTAAATTATCTCTTCCTCCCCTTCCCCAAGTTGTGGAGTTGAATTTGGATTTAAACGGGATCGAAAGTGCCAGTGCTCATCTAAGGGATCCAGAAAACTATAAATTCGACACTGATAGTGGCCATTTTTGATCATTTTTACATATCTCTTTCTTCCCCTCCCCCAAGTGGTGGGGCTGATTTTAGATTTAAACCGGATCGGAAATGTCACTGTTCATCTGAATGATCCCGAAAACCATGGATTAGACACTAATATTGGTCATTTTCGATCATTATTATGTATAGCTCTCCCTCCTCCTTGCTGCGACACACGGGATCAGAATTGTCACTGTTAATCTCAGCTACTCCTAAAACTATGGATTCGACAATAATATTAGTCATTTTCGATCATTTTTAAATGTTTATCTCCCTCCCCAACTATCAGGGCTGAACTTGGATTCAAAACAGCATCAGAAGTGTCACTGTTTCTCTCATCGACCCCGAAAACTATGGATTAAATACTAATATCGGTCATTTTTTATCATTTTTAAATTTCTCTCCTCCCCCTCCCCTACGTTGCATCGTCAAACTGAATAGCCTAGAGCAATCCCTGTCCCTAAACTCATGTATGTTGAAAATTTGATTGAGATCTGTCGGGTGGTTCAAGAGTGATGAAGTCACAAAAGCAGTCATTTTTATTTTATTTTTTTACATATATCTCCCCCTCCGCTACGTTGATTCGTCAAAGTGAAACGATAAAAATACTCCCAAGGCCCGACCGTTGATAATTTGATCGAGTTTGGTTGGGTGGTTCAAAAGTTATTAGGTTTAATTAGTTTTTATTTATACGTCCCCCTCCTCTCCCCCTCCCTTAGGATCTACCGTTAAAGTGAAATTGCAAATATATTTTCAGATCCGAACCTCATGTATCTTGAAAATTTGATTGAGATCGGTCCTATAGTTCAAGAGTTATTAAGTTACAAAAATAGTCACTTTCAGTCTTATATAAATTGATTTTTATATATCTCCTCCCTCCCCTAAGTTGCACCGTAAAAGTGAATTGACGAAAACATCCCAGGCCCGAACCCTATCTATGTTGAAAGTTTGATCAAGATCGGTCTGGTGGTTCAAGAGTTATTAAGTTTAATTTATTTTTATAGATTTCTCCCCTCCCCTCCCCTAAGTCTACCGTTAAAGTGATATGATAAAAACCACCTCAGGTCCGAACCTCGTCTATGTTGATTTTTAAAAGATCGGTCGGGTGGTTTAAGCCTGATGAAGACACAAATACAGTCACTTTTATTTTTACTTTTTTTTTTTTTTTACATATATCTTCCTCCTCCCCCTTCCCTTCCTTGCACTGTAAAAGTGAAATGAAGAAAACATCCCACGCCCGAACTTTATCTGTGTTGAAAATTAGATCGAGATCGGTAGGGTGGTTCAAGAGTTATTAAGTTTTACTCATTTTCATATATTTCCCCTTCTCCCCTACCCCTCCCCTAAAACCTACTGTCAAAATGAAATGATAAAAAAGTTTCCAGGTTTGAACTTCATATATGTTGAAAATTTGATTGAGATCGATCGGGTGGTTCAAGAGTTATTAATTCACAAACATAGTCACTTTTATTTTTATATATTTTCCTCTCAACCCCCTCCCCTACGTTGCTCCGTCAAAATGAAATAATAAAAATCATCCCAGTCCCAAACCTCATCTACATTGAAAATTTGATATAAAGATCGGCTGGTGGTTCAAGAGTTATTAAGTTTTATTTATTTTTTCTATGCCTCCCTCCTCCCCCTCACCTAAGTTCTACTGGCAAAGTAAATAGCTAAAAGCACTCCCAGGCCAGAACTGCATCTACGTTGGAAATTTGATCGAGATCGGTCGGGCGGTTCAAGAGATTAAGAGTCACAAACATAGTCACTTTCAATTTTATAATATAGACTAGCTGAACCTGCACTCTCTACACAGCGCATCATTCGCATATGAGCATAAATATCCTTCTCATTCCTCACATCTGTACATGTCCCTTTACAAACACAAGTGAAAGACGTATTCATTTAAAAAAAAAAAAAGTGGTATCATAAAGGGGAGACTTTTTTCGATTATTTTTTCTCAATATCTCGCACCGTTTGCAAGATTTGAGCCTGCTTCCGGTTGGAGTTTCTAATTCATGTATGACCAGTGTTTTCTTTCTTCTTGCATGCAGTATGTAATAAGCAAATACATTACATATACAATTAATTATAATGTCAGTTATATATGGTGTTCATTGGGCAAAACACTACCAAAAAAGGTTCATCTTAGATTATCCTTCCTTTTCTGCAGAAATGGTTATCCTTCCTTTTCCATTATTATTTGACCATGAAACAAACGCCTGAGACATATACAACCCCTATATACAACAGTGTGCTGTTGGAATGTATAATGCTTAGGATGTGAAGCTTTACTTTTTTTTTAATTTCAATACTTCCAATGTACCCGTAAAAATGTAATAGAGAAATAGTGCCCATGTTTTTTAAATATTCAATTAGAACTGGACAATCTACGCAGAATTTTCAATCGATCAGTGAAAACGTCATCTTTCTAGAGCTTGTAGTTTCCGAGACCTCATTGTCGAAAGGATTGGACACAAACATATATACATAGTTTAAAAGAGCTCCAAAGATGGCAGCACAATTGATTTGCATTTATTTCGGAGAAGGTTTATTAAAGGCAAAGCCCATAAAACAATAATTTAAAAGGATAAACTTTGTGAAAAATATTTCTTTAAGTAATTTATTTAAAGTACACTCTTTTAAAAACATTTGTCTTTGTTATAAACGTGAAATCACAAATAACCGTAAATCAAAGGTTTGAAAAGTAAGGTTATAGGTTAGAGCTCGGTCGCTCTTAATTCTATACCTTTATTCTTAGAACTGGCTTTATACCTGCTGATTGGAAAACTTCAAAAACCCTAATGTTCCTAAAACCACATAAACCTGTTAGCTCGTACCGCCCTATTCAACTAACGTCAACCTTTAGTAAAATACTGGAACGCATCATTGTTAAACGTCTTCATCCGTACCTGGCACTACACAACGTCATTCCACTCGAACAAGCTGGTTTCAGACCTTCTTTCAGCATAAATGATCAGTTGCTTCGCCTTTCCAATTCCATCTATAATCACTTTAACACAGGCAACCCATCATGTTTGGTCCTGTTTGACCTCGAAAAGGCATTCGACAAGGTCTGGCATCCCGCTCTCATTTATAAACTCAAACAGCTCCGATTGCCTATTGCTTACAACAGATTCATTTTTAATTTTCTCTCTTGTCGACTGGCATACGTCTGTATCAACTCCAGTTTTTCATTTCCCATTTTTCTCCATTCCGGAGTTCCCCAAGGATCGGCTTTGTCGCCTTTATTATATATTCTCTTTGTTTCCGACTTTCCACCTGTTCTAGCTACAGTTAAACTCTTCCAGTATGCCGATGACACTGCTTTCTTTGCGACAGGGAAAACCATTCACCAACACAATCTCGCTCTACAGGATTCTATAAATGCCTTTTTTGACTGGTGCTCTCACTGGAGACTAAAAATAAACGCTGCAAAAACTCAAGCAATTCTCTTTCTTGCTCCGAAGCATCGTTCCCGTGTCCACAGAAATCCAAGACTTCTGCACCTCACAGTGCAAGATGTATTGCTCAACCCTACTCGCAGTGTCAAATATCTTGGAGTCACTTTCGATTAGCATCTAACCTGGACAGCACACCTAAAATATATCTCCAAGAAGGCTTACTCTCGTCTCAATCTCCTGAAACGTCTTGCTGGAACTACTTGGGGACTCAATGCTCATACAATTCTCAACACATACAAGGTCTTTCTCCGTCCTATTCTCACGTACGGATTTACGGCTTGGATATCTGCTCCGATCCTCTACTATGAGAAATTACGCATCCTGGAACGTCATGCTTTGCGAATCACTTTCCGTATCAAATTACCAAGTCCTACTCAAGATCTTTATGACAGACTTACGTTTCGACACATCTTGTATCATTTGGAAACACTCCAAATCAAATACATCACCCAGCGCCTGCACAGCAATCATCCACTTCTCCAGAAAACGTTTGAAGACCACGCCCGAAGCATCTCCCCTACTGCTGCTCTTTTCCCGCCGCTCTCATTACTGTTTACTCTATACCGTTACACTCTACCTCCGGACCACCCTGACACCGCCTATTACGAACCATACTCTACAGACGCTCATCTACCTCACATATGGCCATCATATGCACAGTAATACCTTCTGTACTAACAGGGCTCCTCTGTCTTCATTGATGCCTAGCGCCGCCCCTAGGCGAGAAGATAACCTGCATTTATTCAACTAACAGAACCTATGTGTTGTAGTGAGTTTCGCACTTCATTTCATCTTCTTATCTCATATCATTTTACAGTTATGCTTTTCCTTCACTGAAGCTTATGTATTTCCTTTACCTCATGATTATGGTTAAAGGCCATAATGACCATCACAATTTGAACAATAAAGTTTATGTATCAACCCATATCCCAACCACGGCTTCCTGAACAGCACACACAATCTATTAAAAATCTCTTCTCCTACAGAGGGCGTAACCCTCTTCGGATAGTAGCTAGCGTCGGCTAGCTGGCAAAAAAAAACCGCTCTTAATTGGTACTGTAGCATTTTAATAGATAGATAATTAGAAGAAAATATATATTAGTTTTTTTAAGCAGTTGAAGGCTATGAAGAAACATAATAATAAACAGCAAATGATTCAATCTTGTATGCCACGTTCATTTGTAGTAATAAATAGTATCGCTAATAGATGTCGCCACCTGCTCTATCGGGTGTTGAACTGTGCAGCGAATTTACCGATTTAAAACTATTGTGATTATTTAATTTAATTTAAAAAGCTGTATTACTTCAATTTAATTCAGATACTACATTTCCTAAATTATATAAATCAGAGCTTCTAATTAACAATGATTTTAACCTCCAGAAGCCAAATACTTGGGCCGAAGAACAAGTATTTTATAGTAGCATATTTATATACATTTACATAACTATTTAAAATATGCACAATCTTTGCTTTATTAAATTGTATCATTATTATTTTAATATAGACCTATTTAAGATTCTGAACTGTCTTAGATTTTCAACGCAATTCACTTGAATTTTATTTTTGCTGTTTTTGGAGTAATGTTCAGTCTAAGGGAGCCACAAGGGTATCTTGAAGTACGGATGGCCAATTCCGGAATTCGGAAAGTAAAATCGGAAAAAATGCGGAAATCGGTAAATTCTGGATTTCGAAATTTGGAAAAATTCCTAAATTTTCCGAATTTCTGATTTTTCCAAATTCCGGAATTTTTCCGAAGTCTGGAATTTTTCCGAAATCCTGAAAGTGAAATTTCCGTTTCCGGAAAATTTTGGCCACCCCACCTCGAAGACCACTTGGTCTTGGTCCACAGACCACACTTTGATAAACAGTGCAGTAGAGGGTCGGAGTTGGATTCTGTTTTTGGGACGCAGGATCCATGTGAGAAAGAAACAATGTCTCCATTTTTCTGCTATATGCAAATCAATAATGAAACCGAAAATCGTTATATATATATATATATATATATATATATATATATATATAATATACAACTTCCTAACCGGAGTTCGTAGTATTTTTCTACCATTTCCGGTTTTAGTATGAAGGTAAGGGAGGAGATAGAAGCTACTATTCTTGAGACGCTGAATGCATATATGAAGAAACGGCTTCTTCCTATTACAGTTGTTACTCTATGGTGATCAATATTGAAAAGGAAATTCGAATCACTTTCGTTTTAGATAGAGGGTTAAGGAAGGAGCTGTAATATGTTCACGGAACACTGATTGTATAACAAAGGACAAAGGAAAAAAAGAAAAAAGATAGAAACATATGTCACTGTCTATTACTGTTTCTGCCCTGATGCTTAGCAACTGAAGAACAAATATAGACTAATTATGTAAGACAAATCATACTTATTCATAGTTTTCAAGTCTAATAATGAAAAGCTATTCAAAGAAATTAGATGACTTTTTTTTTTTTTTTTTTTTTTTTTTTTTTTAATGACTAACGTTTGGGTTTGAAAATATTCCTATCTGCTGGTGCAACCTGAGGTCCAAAAAGGAACTAGACGTAAGAGTGCGTCTAAACGATGAGCTGTCCACAGAACATAACCAGCGTCGATAGATACGAATACATTACGGATGTCTATTGCTCATCCACTGAACATCGTTCTTTGAACATCCATGGATATTCGTGCAATGAATTTATAATCTGAATATTTTGAAATGTAATTTACTAGCAGTTTAATACATTTTGTTGATTTGTATTCATGAATATGGTATTGATTTATATACGCACATCTGCACTACTTCGAGATACTTTTTTTTTTTCTTCCTTATCCGGTTCTTGGAACGATTTCGCAACTGTACGCTTGTCGCTTATTTGCCTTTCATATACGCCTTGAAATGAGCAACGCTATCTCATCTGGATAAATAAAACTTCAGAGTGTTCATACCTTGTGATATGCTTGATAATTACCGCAAGTATTCAGCCATACAATTGAAGGTCTATTTACTGCCTCTGTTTATTCCATACATAATGAAACAGAACAATTTTGTAACAGTTTTTTCCTTTCAATGCATTGCATTGAGTTGTTTTGATTATAGTCATTTGGGGGTGAAGCGGGTATAGGGACGAACTTGGTAATGCTAAAGAAAATTAGAGCTGATGACACAGCGATTGTTTGCGATAAATCGATTCACTTATTAAAACCAGCAGTTGATTGATGTGCTCAGACGAATTATCTCTGGATTCTGGTATACACGGTACGTAGCATGTGTCTTTCTTTGTGAGTAAGTAAATCGGCACAAACCACTATCTACAGCTTGCTACTTTGGAGTCATATACGCTAGAGACCTGCACGGGCCGAATGTCTCGGCCCGAGCCCAATTCAGCCCGAATGTGCCTATGCACGGCCCAGCCCGGGCCCGAAAAGTTTTGAAGATTTTCGGCCCGAGCCCGGCCCGGCCCGATAAGTTTTTTTAAAATTCTTGGCCCAAGCCCGGCCCGGGCCCGATAAATTTTAAAACTTTCATTTTGTAACATTTTTCACGGGCACACTTCTTCAACGTTTGCATTTATTCTAATTATCGTTTAACGAAAGCCAATAATTATTGCAATTAATCGGCCCCAGCCCGGCCCGACCTGAAGAGAAATCAGTGTCGGCCCGCCCAAAGAAATAACAGAGTCGGCCCGCCCAAGCCGGCCCGTGCAGGTCCCTAATATACGCTAACCAATATTTACCAACTGTTCGAGACTAAAACAAAGTGGCTCTCATAATTATCCAGGAAGGGTTTCAACATCATTAGATCTAGTGGTGATTGTCGCTGATAGGTTCTATCCTAGAAGCAGTTCCAAAATAAAAATATGTAATGTTGGGAAAGCGGGTAACCCGAGATAGGATGAAGTGGGTATAGTCAGTGATGATCCAAGGGGTTGGTCTGGGGGAGAAATTTTCCTCGGGCCATATCTCCGATCATACGTAGGTTACTACTATTTTCACAGTACTAGTCCCACCCCCTCCCCCTTCCCGTGAACTGAACGTACTCTCTCGGAGGAAAGCTTCTGAACTCATTACGGGTATAGATACTTGCTGGAAATAAACTGGCGTGTTTAAAACGTGAATATGAATATTGTGTTGGTGTTTCTAATAAAGATTAATTCGTTTGTGACAAGTGTTGCGAGTGAGCGTACGTAAGTAGTCAATTGATGCTTTACCACTGTCATAGCAGCCCATACACGTAAACACATGCCTGAAGAAACAGCCCGACTTGTATGAAAAATGATAAAACCACAGGCAAGTTGATCGTGTATGGCCTCGTTCATTCATGTTAAAAGTTTTCAAAATCTTCTGAAAACATGTTTGATGTTTTTGCCGTTCTGCGTGCATGTTTACCGTGTATGGGCTCGTTCATGCAAGGTGGCTGTTTTATATTTAGGTCCGCCAATCACGACAGCGGAAGAAATCACGTGAGTCTCTCCTCCGTCGCATGCCAAGGTCGTGCAGTTGCAGAAAGAAAAAGCACGCGTTTCCTCGTCCTCCACATTTCTCAAACTACTTTCAGTATGTTGGACAGCACGTTGGTACGTGTGTGGGCAAAAAATTCTTTTAAGATGCATGATGAAAGAAACCTTTCATACATGTTGGTAATGCAAGTGCGTGCGTCTATGGCGCGCTATTGCAAGAAGTTTCTACTATAAATACAAACTTGAAGAAAAAGAAAATATGAATAATTTATCTACTTTCCAGACAAGTATTTATTGCACTTCAATTTATCACAATGTTTGACGGATGAACTCTGTTATGGATGAAACCATGTATAGTGAAAATGGACTATTTCTGGAGTTTTACTTTTTCCACAATTTCTGGAGATTCTTCTCCATTACAATTGCAATTTTTACAAAATTGGCTCTATACTTGACGTTTTAACTTTTTACTCGGTTAGTCGCACTTTTTGAACACACATTGTATACTTTATATTGCATATAAATTGAATGCTTTTATCGCGGAACTTATTGTTAAAATATGAGGAGGAAAATAATTCAACACGTTGTGTCAAAATCTTGACTAGTTTTAACTTCAGATAATTTTGAAGCCTCAAAGAAAATATACACCATACTGCATCAAAATGGAATCATTTTGGCAATGTTATTGAAAAATATATATATTCTTACCATAATATTTAAATAGTAAAACTCCACAGTTCGGGGAACTTATCCCTAATTCAGCAAGTTGAAAAAAGGCACATACCAAGTATTAATTTTATAGGATAAGTTTGCGAGAGTTATCGTGAAATAGACGAAAGGACACTCACAGATACATAAATATCGATCGAGTTAAAAAGGGTAGAATATTGGCTACGCTCACTTCAATTAATTGAGCTGACTCGATTTTGAGTTTAACGTCCCTTTCAGCAGCGAAGCTATATGAGACGGGACCTACTGTTTAACGTGGAGTCCGAATCACATGAGCTCCCGCCGGGAATCGAACCCAGGTCTCCCACGCCAAAAGTGCGTACGCTAATCACTTCAATTAACTGGAGGAATATTGCCAAATTACATTTTGAAGTTATTCTACTATCAAACTTGACCAATGATAAATTTTGTTCCAGGAAACACTGTATTAATTAGTGTACCGTGACGGATCAAAATGTAATATCGTAACAAAGCAACAGCTAAGTGAATATATTTCATATTTCAAGGGGCCACGGTAGCTTAGTGGTAGAGCGTTCACCTCTGGTGCACGGGGCCCTTGGCTCGATCCCAGCTCACGTCAATTGAACGTTGAGGTGAGGTATGTGTGTGGATTTTCTCGGGGTTCTCTCGTTTCCTCCCACTTCCTTCATTCCATCTTTTCATTCATTTCCCATCATCAGCGTCTCCTTTAGCCTAGCTGGCATAACCGTGGGACGTAAAACCCAAAGATTTCGTTTCATTTTTCGTTGTTGTGTATTTTAATGCATAGTTTTACCAAGCCAATCAAAAAAAAAATTAGAGGGGCCGCGGTGGCTCAGTGGTGAAGCGTTCACCTCTGGTGCTTGGGGTCCCGGGTTCGATCCCAGGCTCCGCCAAGTGAACTTTGTGGTGGACAAACACCGTGTGCGTGGGTTTTCTCGGGGTACTCCCGTTTCCTTCCACTTTCTTCATTCCACCATTTCATTCATTTCTCATTATCACCGTCTCCTTTAGCCTAACCGGCATAACCGTGGGACGTAAAACTCAAAGATTTCATTTCATTTCATTTTTCAAAAAAATAGAAAGTAGCTAAAAACTGACTTTTTTTTTTAATCTTGCTTGTATTCATTTTAAATGTGATGAAGGAAGTGTGGACTATATAGGAAGCTTCTGAATGTGAAGCTTCATAAATCTTTCAAATCATAAAATAAAATACTCTTTTTTTGATGCAAGCACGAAAACTCCTTCCTCGTAACTTCCTTCTTCTTCTGCTTCCTTACGACTTATGAATTAACACTTTTTTTTTTCATTTTTCCTTTTGAGAGAGAAACAAGAAGTATTACCACATTCCGCGAAAAAGAACAGTCTTAATATGACTTTTAAACTAGTGATGGAAACTAAATTTACATGATACTCGACGGTTGAAGAATATTAGAAGCCGCAGAATATTTTATAGCCATAGCAGTAGGAGCCTATATGAAATGTTTCTGACGAGACCTTGGCTTTAATTCCTGCAACACGAATATTATGTACTACTTTCTAAAATACATTAATCAAAAAGTTATTCTTGAGTTTAGTAAGTTTGCAAGCAGGGAAAAGACAAAGAAAATATATTCAAAATAATAACCAAAAAAAAAAAAAACTATTTTCTAAAGCTTAATTGTAAATTCAAAATAGTCTATGCTCTGTCTTTTTCTTAAAGTGTCTTCATGCTTCTTTCTCTTTAACGTTATATAGCTTTTAGGTATATTATTAGAAATAATAGGTTTGTCTTAAACCAAGGAAATGTGTATTTTTGGTTCACAGGTATACGAGTGAAATTTTATAGTCATAGTAATATAAGTTTACGTTTGACCTTGAACAACCAATTTCATAACTTGATATAACGTTTCTCAAACATTTATCACTTGGGGACTACTTTTACTAGTCAGAATGACCTAAGGACTACGCACCCTTGTCCTTTTTGAAAGCAAAATCCTTTGTGTTTCTTTGTTTTGAGTACATACCATTATACCAGGGATGCAAATAAGCAACAAAATTTTACTCGCCCAAGAAAAAAGCTACTGAATTTGGATTTAAACTGCATTGAAAGATCGGAACTGTTCGTCTCAGCGATCTCGAAAAATTTGGATTCAACACTAATATCGGTCATTTTCGATCATTTATATATATATATCTCCTTCTTCCCTTCCCCAAGTTGCGGAGATGAATTTGGATTTAATCGACAGCGTAAATGTCATTATTCATATCAGCGACCCCGAAAACTATGGATTCGGCACTAATATCGGTCATTTTCAATCATGTTTATATATAGCTATCTCATCTTCCTCTCTCCCAACTTGAGGGCTGACTTTGGATTTAAACGACATCGGAAGTATCATTGTTAATTTCAGAGACACAGAAAACTATGGATTCGACACTAATATCGGTCATTTTCAATCATGTTTATATATAGCTATCTCATCTTGCTCTCTCCCAACTTGAGGGCTGACTTTGGATTTAAACGACATCGGAAGTATCATTGTTAATCTCAGAGACCCAGAAAACTATGGATTCGACACTAATATCGGTCATTTTCAATCATGTTTATATATAGCTATCTCATCTTCCTCTCTCCCAACTTGAGGGCTGACTTTGGATTTAAACGGCATCGAAAGTATCATTGTTAATCTCAGAGACCCAGAAAACTATGGATTCGAGACTAATATCGGTCATTTTCAATCATGTTTATATATAGCTATCTCATCTTCCTCTCTCCCAACTTGAGGGCTGACTTTGGATTTAAACGACATCGGAAGTATCATTGTTAATCTCAGAGACCCAGAAAACTATGGATTCGACAGTAATATCGGTCATTTTCAATCATGTTTATATATAGCTATCTCATCTTCCTCTCTCCCAACTTGAGGGCTGACTTTGGATTTAAACGGCATCGAAAGTATCATTGTTAATCTCAGAGACCCAGAAAACTATGGATTCGACACTAATATCGGTCATTTTCAATCATGTTTATATATAGCTATCTCATCTTCCTCTCTCCCAACTTGAGGGCTGACTTTGGATTTAAACGGCATCGGAAGTATCATTGCTAATCTCAGAGACCCAGAAAACTATGGATTCGACAGTAATATCGGTCATTTTCAATCATGTTTATATATAGCTATCTCATCTTCCTCTCTCCCAACTTGAGGGCTGACTTTGGATTTAAACGACATCGGAAGTATCATTGTTAATCTCAGAGACCCAGAAAACTATGGATTCGACACTAATATCGGTCATTTTCAATCATGTTTATATATAGCTATCTCATCTTCCTCTCTCCCAATTTGAGGGCTGACTTTGGATTTAAACGGCATCGGAAGTATCATTGTTAATCTCAGAGACCCAGAAAACTATGGATTCGACACTAATATCGGTCATTTTCAATCATGTTTATATATAGCTATCTCATCTTCCTCTCTCCCAACTTAAGGGCTGACTTTGGATTTAAACGGCATCGGAAGTATCATTGTTAATCTCAGAGACCCAGAAAAGTATGGATTCGACATTAATATAGGTCATTTTCAATCATGTTTATATATAGCTATCTCATCTTCCTCTCTCCCAACTTGAGGGCTGACTTTGGATTTAAACGGCATCGGAAGTATCATTGTTAATCTCAGAGACCCAGAAAACTATGGATTCGGCACTAATATCGGTCATTTTTGACAATTTTTAAATATCTCCTCCTTTCCTTAAGTTGCACCGTCATATCAAACTGATATGATAAAAAAAACATCCCAGGTCCAAACATCATATATATATCAAATTTAATCGAGAGTGATCGCGTGTTTCAAGAGTTATTAAGCTTTATACATATATCCCCCCCTACGTTGTACCTTCAAAGTGATATGATAAAAAGATCCCAGGCACGAACCTTATCTATGTTGGAAATTTTATCGAGATTGTTTGGGTGGTTCAAGAGGTACGAATTCATAAACAGAGTCACTTTCATTTTATGTGAGAGATTATCTAGACCCTATTAGTTTTTGTTTAATCTATATCTGTTTGAGATTTCCTAGTGTAGTATGTGGTACGCTTCATTTTTTTCTGTCTTATTTGGAATGATGCCCAGTCTAAGGGGACCACACGGTAAGTCCAGGGCCGGATTAAGGGAGGGGCTTAGGGGGGTATAGCACCGGGCCTCCAGGTGGACAAGGGCCTCCATTCTAATCAAAATATCAACTGGGTATCTAAAAAGAATCATGAAGATACAACTATCATTATAAAATAAAATATGACCAAATATATGAAACATATTCACTTAACTTTCCTACCGGATTTTCACAGAAATGTATTAGGTGAAATTAGCAGGGGCCACATATTTTTTCTAGCCCTGGGCCACCAGATGAGTTAATCCAGCCCTGGCTAAGTCCTTGTAGACTATTTGTGATCCACAGACCACAATTTGAAACTGCAGAGGTAAGGATGTATCTCGTTTATTAGACATAGCCATGGAATTTTGTCAGTCTTTTCTTGTATATTGCACATGAAATATCTCCGGCAATGTTCTCAACATTCACAAATATTTGTTGTTGTGGTAATTTCATAAGCGTACTATTACTACGTGTTAATGTTGTGATATAAAATTGTCTTTGTTGTTAATAATGTTAAATTTGAATAAATATATTTCAGTGCAGCATATTTAATACCTATTGCCAATTGTATTGGCTCTCGTGGGCGCCCTTGGGAGGTTTAGGGCACAATTGGAAACAATTTTGGTCGGACCTATAG
This sequence comes from Thermobia domestica, assembly GCF_964235325.1. Classification (NCBI taxonomy): domain Eukaryota; kingdom Metazoa; phylum Arthropoda; class Insecta; order Zygentoma; family Lepismatidae; genus Thermobia; species Thermobia domestica. Next base: position 153,816,231 of record NC_137456.1, on the reverse strand, counting down.
GTTCCCAGTCAACTTGCAATGTGTCTTACTTTGTACCTGACAAGCTGATTCACAAATATTTGTTGTTGTGGTAATTTCATAAGCGTACTATTACTACGTGTTAATGTTGTGATATAAAATTGTCTTTGTTGTTAATAATGTTAAATTTGAATAAATATATTTCAGTGCAGCATATTTAATACCGATTGCCAATTGTATTGGCTCTCGTGGGCGCCCTTGGGAGGTTTAGGGCACAATTGGAAACAATTTTGGTCGGACCTATAGGTTCCCAGTCAACTTGCAATGTGTCTTACTTTGTACTTGACAAGCTGAGAATGTATATTATTACATCCTAGCACGGTACACTGAGAAAAATCCGTTCTCCGGACAGCGGTATACGGAAATATACGGAATCCTCTTGCTTACTACAGAAATCAGTATGGAGCATACGTTATCCATATGCTACATACTCACTGCCCTTAGATGTTTCATCATGTCGTTCCAGGATGTCTGACATCTAACAGTTTTCCGTATATCACATGCATATACTTACGTTATATTCCTCAGCTATATGTTATATACGTCCATTTCTATGTGAGATCCTGACCGCCTATATTATTTCATACGGAAAGTACGTATAGATGGAACACTTATACGACAAGTATTATATAACATGCGTTTTCATTTATACGTCTGCTGTACGTTAAGTCCAAAAACTACAGGAATTATACATGTAACCTACCTTTTTGTACATGTGTAAGTGGCGTAATTACACATGTACGCCACCTACAATTTTTTTTCAGTGTACCCAATTACGAGAAATAGGCTTAAGTCCGGCCCTATTGGCTCTATAGGTCTATATTTTGTCGAATGTTCTAGAGTAGAATATATTTTAGAAACAGATTTAACAATGATAATGTTCTCCGATAACAATCTGGAAGTGGCTCAAGTTGATAGTTAAAACGTGTAGGTATGAGAACTATAAGACAAAAGAAGGTATTAAGTGGAAAGATAGAAAAATGAAATATACGTATATACATTTATCTTATCTGCTTTATCTATTAATATTGTTCTGTATTTTATATTCTTGGTATTTCATCGAAACCTGTGCACTTCCGTTAATTGTATATATATTTTCTATATGTAAGGAGTCACGCACATACATAATACAACTCCATGGTTAACGCACGCGTCTTCGGCGCGGGAGAACCAGGTACGATTCCCGTTGGGAGCTCATGTGGTTCACGTTAAGCAGTAGGTCTCCATCTCATATAATGTCCGTGCTGAAAAGGACGTTAAACTCCAACTTAATCACCAATCGTCTTATATAGCCTCGTTTTGCTAAAACCGGAAATATTTGCAAGTCAATCAATCAGTTGATAAGCGCGTGGAGAACAGTTAAGATACGTCAGAGATTGAGCAATTTATTGACCCTCTAAGTAAGCGTTTCCCAACCTTTTTCAACTTGCGGCACACTACGGGTGTTACTTGGATTCTCGCGGCACACTTATAGATATTATTATTTGTAAATATAAATACACTGGTATTTTTTTCTGTGATTATTGATCTCCTTCTCACAGGGAAAAAAGCTCTATCACTGTTTACCGTGGTAAATCATTATGCTTATTTTTCATTCTAATTTAAAAATAAAAAACAATTGCAATGAAATATTGAACTCAGGTTTTTAAAAATGCGCTTTCTTTTTAAAAACTGTATCTAACCTTAGATCATAAATAACGAAAGAACAAACAAATCTTGCTTTTAAAACACAAATGTAGGTAATTTGTCGAAAGGATTGAATGATATTTTAAATTTTCGAGTTACGAAATAGTCTGCAACAATAAAGAAGCACTAATGGTCATAACAATGATAACAAATACTTTTTTTCAACATTAGAAATGTACAGAACACTAACCCGGTATGAAATTTAAAATTTCTAGATTCATAGTAGAGGTTCATAGTAATGTGAAATATAAATATACATTTTAACCTACGTTTTGCAATTTGGTTGCTCTAAAATTAATAATTTTGTTTCGATTCCTCGCGGCACACCAGCGGCACATTCATGGCACACCGGTTGGGAAACGCTGCTCTAAGTATTAGGCTAATGCGAAACCTAAACTACAATATCAACCTTTCTCCCTTATTTCAACATCGTAAAAAAAAAAAACTGACAATCGACTGTTTCTTGTTAGTAAGAATTAACTAACTGTATGCCTATGGAACACGGAGGTTCAATGCCGCGTCCACAAAAGTTCTCCACTGACTTTTGTCCTTTTACTGGATTCAGCTTCTCCTTTGTATTCCTATTTCTGCGAGATCCATCTTAATATTGTCCTCCCATCTGCACCTAGACCTTCCTACATAATGGTTGTTTTTCGATTGGACTTCCAGTTAAAACTTTAAAAACGTCCCTACTTTCTTTCATTCTGGCTACATGATCTGCCTATCTGAGCCTCCTATACTTGATGATCCTAACATTTTTGGTAAACGGTATAAGCAGTTTCTCATTGTGAAGTTTCCACCATTCCCATTCCTCTTGGGCCCGAATATTCATCTTTATAAGAATTACCTTGTTTAAAACAGAACCAACAACAGCACTAACTTTTGCTCTTCCCAAAATTAAAAATCAGCTTTAAACCCGCCGTCGCACGCGCCGCGGAGTCACACTCCGCAGATAGAGAAATTTTAGTTTTCTTAGAACTGTTAAAAGAAAAATGAAATCTTTGAGTTTAACGTCCCACGGTTATGCCGGTTAGGCTAAAGGAGACGGTGATTATGAGAGATGAGTGAAATGGTGGAATGAAGAAAGTGGGAGAACCCCGAGAAAATCCACGAGCACGGTGTTTGTCCACCACAAAGTTCACTTGGCGGGGGCTGGGATCGAACCCGGGACCCCAAGCACCAGAGGTGAACGCTCTACCACTGAGCCACCGCGCCCCCAACTGTTAAAAGAGTTTGTGCTGTAAAATATAAATGTGCAATTGTCAAAAACATTGCAAAGAAAATATGAAACAGTTTAATATAGCTTCAAAACAAAATACACATTAAAATTAAGATATAGGCCTATAAATAAATATTGCGGAGTGAGACTCCGCGCATGTGCCTTGGTGTTACAATTGACCACGCGAGCTATGGAGGGTTAATATGTAACAGAAATCAATTCTTTGTGTTTTAAAGCATGAGGAGGGGAGGGGGACAACTACTAAACAAGAATTTTCTCAATAATAGACGAAGAAGAGCTATGGAATTGAAAAACACTGTATATCTTTTTCTTTTAAATTTATTTCTTCGAATTTCGATCTTGTCTTCTAGAGGAGAAAAATTAAGTGGCAAAATGAAATAAATGAGAAAAATTAGGAATGAATTTACCAAAAGAGAGACAGATGAGAGGGAGGAGGGGGAAACGGGAGGACTTAGACAGAAAACTCTTGTCAAAAACAGAAAAACAAAAACGTGCTTTACAAGAAAGTTGAGACAAAACGAAATAGTGCAGGAGAAAGAAAGAGAGAAAAATTGAAAAAGGAATATTCTCTTAAATTCAATTCATTCTACGAAAGTTTGTGTACTCTTTCCCTCTTTTTCTCTCTCTTTCTGTCTTGTTTTTTCTTCCTTTCTTATTCATGAAGATTCTCATCAAGTCGACAGACTACTCTGTCATTTACAGAAGAAAATAATAAAAAGAACACTCTCTCACACACACACACACACACACACACATATATATATATATATATATATATATATATATATATATATATATATATATATATATATATATATATGCAGTCAAGTTTCTTGTGAAGCCAAGAAAAAAGGTGCAAAAGAAAATTGTCAGCACTTAGCTTCTTTTCTGCTGTTAACCCTCGTCCTCTTTGCCTTAGTCTCTTGTCTCTCTCTCTCTCTTCTTTTCTTTCGTTTTTTAATGATCAAGATGGTGACGTCACAACATTTTAATATTCAACTCTTTAGTTAGCTAGGACGAATGTTTCTTCTTACTTGTGTCTCTCTCTTGCTGCTCTCCCCCCCCCCCTCCCAAAAAAAGTTTTCTTCTGGAAAATACTTTTTGTACTTGCTTGTACTCATTATTTTAAAGCGACAAATAGGAGAGAAGAAAGTAACGTGAAACAAAATGTAATTCGAGATTTAGCGACTTACAAATTTGAAGACCCTAATCAGATTTCCTTTCAGGAAATTTTGTTTCGGGGGCGCACCAAAATCAAAATCTGAGAAGGCTTCACTGAAGTGTTATTTGCTAAAGGACGTCCTCTGCGTAAAAGTGACGTGCGCAATTGCAATTTAACTTATTTTAGCTCCGGATGGGTGAGGGTCGGGGAAAAGTTACATCAGAATTATGCTAGTAGGAACACTGGCCTCTACGTACCATTTTTTTTTTTTAAATCTGTCCGATGTAGCCTATGTATAAAGATCATACTGCTCAGCAGATGCAATCGAAATATTAAACTTAAGAATTTCATAAAAGTTTCTTTGTGTTTATTTATTTATTTTGTTATTATCCCCAAAATACAATAGTTTGCTACTTGGAGAGTGAGTATATAATATTGCGGGTTTTCTGGAAAGCGGGTCTATCGGATTTGTTTATATTTCACAAATCAATATTATATTAGGCCTACGGCCTACGTAATTTTTGTGGAAAGTTCCAGATGGGGCTAGTTTGTTAATGGACTTTCGAGGAACAACGGTAGTAAGATCTTGTGATTATGTAAAATAATAATAATAATAATAATAATAATAATAATAATAATAATAATAATAATAATAATAATAATAATAATAATAATAATAATAGATTCCGTTGGATTTACACGTTTCAAGACCTGTATATATTTAAGATGTGTTGTTTGGACTCAGCTCGTTCCTTGTATGTACAGAACTCTTACAAGTCACATCGTTCGCTGTACCAAGCATTGATGGCACAACTCACTTGGGCCACTTGTATAACCCAAGTCTGGTTCTTAAAGCCATCTAAAGTATCTATATTTGGTGACCTAGTGAACCGGAAGTAGCCAATGTAATATCAGATCTACAGCAAAATTTTATCACTAACAAGTAATGCTTTAATATTTTTATATTTGATTTCCGATGCGACATTTCTTAGTCAAGGCATTATCTCCTGAATATTTAAAATATAATTTTAAGTTTATTCATCTTCCCGTACGGAAAAATAATTTAGTGGTTTTGAACACAGACTATACAAAGTGATTTAAGAAAACCTTTTTGACCTTCCTTCGTGATTTTCATGTATTTCTCTCGCGATTTCATTAGGGAACTCGACCTCCAGGTTGAGAAACTTCGATCTAGAATGAAAATATTGGAGGTCAGTACTTTCTTTGAAGTTTTCAGGTTTATAATTAATATAATGCTATTTAAAGAAACTTTTCAAATTTCTTTCTTTCTTTCTTTTTAAAAATACTTTCACTGTCCTTTTGATTACTTTAAACAAAATACGCCAAGTTTATTCATTCGGATATCCCTTTGTACACGATTGCTTTCATAGTAATGCCAAACGGGTTTAGCTGTTTGCTGATCAAGAAAGTATGTGTAGATCCCAGGGAAGTATCCAATTCAGAACCCTTAGTGCCTGAAGATTGTATTACTTTTCCGTGATGTATGTTATTGACCTTCCAAGTGAATATCTTTGTCACATAATATGCATAAATAATAACTTCTTTGCTGAGGGATCCAATCAGATACACTGTGTATATATCATGTAAAAAAAAAAGTTATATTCTACTACCAATTTTATATATAAAGGAATTCTTGACATGGACATTATGGAGGGTATCTATATGGATACCCTTGGCAGTAAAAGTGTTAAAACCAACTTTCGCTTCCAGAATTTTCTCCCCTTGTTAGGTTTTACGTTCTTGACAGCAAATGAATAGGTTACATTGCAACAAATTGACACTGCATAATATTAGTTACAGAGACCATTGTGCTGTGGTAAGTACATAACCATCCAAGTTCAAACGATGTTGTTTATAGATAATTGACTACCCAGTGTTAGTTTCTGCAAATTCCCTGTAAAATTTGTGGAACGAGGAGACTACCTGCAATGCAACAAACAGCATCCATCCACAAGTCCGTGTTCTTTTTATGCTGTTATTTCTCCCTTGGGAGTATGTTTTGAGGCGGCTAGTTCTTCGTTCGACTCCGCCTATTCCGGTATGTACGATCCCCTTGATGATGGCAGAGGTATTTTAGTTCGTTGAGATAGCACTCAATTATTTAACTCTACTCCGTACATGCTGGCGTCAAGTGATCCTTTAAAAGTCGCTTCGGTTACATTCATGTGGCCAGAACTCGGTTACTACTTTTTATTGCTTTCCCCCTTTTTTTCGCCTGTTCTCAAGAGATCCACACGTTCTTCGTATTTTGTAATCTTGTTGCTAGACAATGTGACGTTGTACAGAATATGAAGTCAATTCACGATGCAGTTACTTCCGCACTCAAAAAAAAAAAAAAAAAAAAAAAAAGTTTTGACCTTCCTAGCAGATATGAAATCTATATTTTGTCTCTTCCTCTTATTATCCAGAGCTCACACAATTCTTTCTGTTACATTTCTCTCGAGTTTTTCATCAAGCATAAGATTTGTGCTGTACAGTCAACAAAACTTCTGATTCAACAACAACATATCTGATTCCACTTTTCTGTCGGTGTCCATCGAAAGCTTTTGCTAGATTTAGCGAATAAAATATCTATTTAGAACAAAAATACAGGGTGTTGAGAAAAGATTTTTCTAAAAGTAAAGCCTTATACTGTATTTCTCTTTTTGCAAGTAAAGGCACCAAACTTCATGGACAGCCGTTCAAAGCGCCAGAATTTCAACTCTGCATGTCAAGGAAATAATCTGGCATTCTCAAGGTCAACAAATAGATGGCGCCTGACAGATCATGATCGTATAACAGTAGTATATTTTAAGGTGGTCCAAAGTAGGCAAAAGATAAGCTTTAAGAACAGTGTACACGGAATGCTTTAGTGGGAAGTCGGAAGTGTTAGGAACCTCCAGCTCCACAGTTTCTGAGAATAAAGCGTGCTGCAATGTATTTTGTCACGGTCACCTATAAGCGTGAAACAAAACATCGCATCACGTGTTATTCCAAACACGAGGAACCATGCTGAAGCATTCCGTGTATACTGTTGTCATGAGTTGCTTTTTTTCCTGCTTTGAACGAACCTTAAATTGAGACCATACCTTAAAATTCTGTTGAGAACATGTCTGGAAATTATTTCTGTAGAGAATCCTAGGCACATCCATTTGCATGTTGATGAAATATGCATCTTTGGATGGCGTTGGGTATGTATGTCTTGCTTTACGCTGATATTGACCGTCACTCCACCGTTTCTCGAATTCGAAATAGCGCTGGTGGACAAACACCGTGTGCGTGGGTTTCCTCGGGGTTATCCCGTTTCCTCCCACTTTCTTCATTCCACCATTTCATTCATTACTCACCATCACCGTCTCCTTTAGCATAGCCGGCATAAGTGTGGAAGTAAAACTCAAATATCTCATTTTCGAAATAGTGCATGTTTAAACTTAGGTTTTCCACGATCTTGGACAGCCCTAACTCGGAGACTATATACTTTTCCCTACAGGTCGATAAGAACTTTTTATTTCAGATTTCAGATCACTCTGCAGTATCAAGGATGGACCATGAGTACTGCATTGGAGGCATCACGACTCATCAGGAGCAACGGCGCTCACGTGTGCTGAATGACTGCGATAGGTGACGTCTGGGTAAACTCGTCCGAGCAAACAAACAAACAAAAGTGTTGAACCGAGAACACGAATCAATGCAGGATATCCCAGCAACGTGTCTGAGATCAGAATCGCGCAATTTCGTCTCCATGAGGTATGCCACTATCAATCACTGGCCATCTACATCGCATCTCACGTGGGCTCGGGAACATTTGGATTGTGTCTTAGATGACTGGCAACATATAGCGTGATTAGATGAATCACGTTTCTAGTTGGTACACCTGGATGGTAGGGTCTTGGTGGAGCACAAACCACAAGAGAACATGAACACAAGTCGTTAACATAGCGATTTCCAAGTTGATGGTGGCTCCGAAATTGAATCGTGTTTGCATGACATGGTTTGGATCCTCTGGTTCGCTTGAAGCGGACATTTGCTATGTTCAACTGATTGCTGATTATCTCCAGCTCTTTATGTACTTCATGTACCCTGCCAACAAAGAAACTTTCCAAGATGACAATGCGCTAAGTTACCGGGCTGCCATGGTGCACGACTGGTTTGAGGAATATTCTGGTCGCTTCCAGTGTATGATTGCCCCATAGATCTTCGGACCCTATTGAGCACATGTGCAATATCAACGAACGGACCTTGTAACCAGAATCCTTCATTTGCAACAACCACCGAGTTGTGGACGGCAATCGAGACTGCATTGTTGCACAACTCTCCAACGGACTACCAGCGACTTATCGCGTCCCAACCACGTCGAGTTACTGCACTTTGCCGTGCTTGAGGAGATTTCACACGTTATTAGGTTGGTATTCTATGACTTTTGACATTTAAATGTGTATACGTAGGCCTAAATAAAGATTCAAGAATATCTTTTTGTAACTGAATCTTCGTTTTTACTTGAAGCATTTTTTTTTTAAATTTTTCTTTCCTTTTTTTTAACTTCATTATGACATTTGAATAGATTTGAGAAGTCCTTCACAATGATAACCAATTTTACATGCAACATTCACTCTGATTATCGGTATTTTTCGTGGCAAAGTCTTGTCAGCAACAAATATTTCTTGCTGATCCCAGCGTCCTATTGTGTATACTTACTTTCATGCATTTTTTTTTTTTTTTCGTAGCAGTTAGTATGTAACGCTATACCGACAATACTAATGAATATCAGATTGGTGAATGGACTTGCATTTTCAATTAATATTGTAGGCAGTATTAAAAAAAAAAAAAACTTGAAATATTAAAAACAAAAGAAAAAACTGATACTGGGTGGCTGCATGACAAAACTGACAAAAACGATTTGTAATGATTCGTGTTTCGTGCTGTCTTCGAACTTGTCAACGTAGGTGTCTGTTCGTGTCTCCACGTGACAGAGTGAGTGTGTGACAAAAAGGAGAGGGAGGAAGACAACAATGTCGTGTTCTGAATGCGTGTGTCAACGCGTGTAAACTGTTGTTAACAGTAGTGGGAGTGGGAGGCGGGGGAAGTTCTAATGGTATGAGATAGGGTAGGAGAAGTGAAGACTGACAGGGTGAGACGTGATTGGATAATTTCATTGCTTCTCTCTCGCATTCTTCTCTTGCTCCCACGCCCTTCCCCCCTTTTCTGGGACAAATTTCTGGTAATGTGCCCGTGACTAGCATTCGTAATGAACCCTTCATCTGGTTTTTATGTTGACTTAGAAAAAAAAAAAAAGTGAATGCTTTTACAGTCAGCGTTACCAACTTCCGAACTTTTGGAGGGAAACATCATTAGGAAGAGAGAAATACTATGTGAAGTTGTATAGTTGACTTAAAAAGTGTATATCCTTGTTACAGAAACGTTCACCAGGAGAGCTGTTCTAAGGTTTTCAGCATTCGTTTTTCAAAAATTGTGAAATTTGAAGTCAGATTTGAAACAGGTAATTATAGTACTTTAACACTATGGTAAGATGTGATCCACAAATATCCTAGTATTTCGATACATTCATGTTTGGGAAAATCTAGAATACTCTAAAAATAATCCAGCCCAGTAGTGTACGCAAGGGGAGAGGTTTCAAACTTTAAAACCTTTCCCCCTTTGCTTAAGATATTATGGAAAAATAAATATTTACTATATGAAGATATATAATATATACAAAAATCACGCTTATCCTGAAAGAATATGAGATTGAGTATTTGAACCCTCCTTGTTGAAATTTCTACGTACGCCACTAATCCAGCCTTTTCCATTCGTTGTGTCCTACAGTTCCATGGAGAATGTCACAAAATTTTAGAATTTAAACATAAATTTTATTCTATCCAGAGCTAGACGTCTACGACATTTTTTTTTTTACCATGAAGCCATTAGTAAAGGAATAAGCTAAAATTAGCTTTGAGATAGTACACCCAAATTAACTCGTAAGTTGAGAAGACTAAACCTAGCGAAGGCATTTGACTCCCTCTCACCCTGTGTATATTACTGAGTAAAGTTACTTTATTGCTTCAAAATTCAATATATGGATGTTTCTGCATTACATATTATAATATGCATTTTCTTTTTCGACGTCAAATATACGTAGGTAGGTCAGAAGGTTCGATCAAAATATAAAATGTTCATGTTCATGTAATGAAATAGAATTAGGAACAGCAATAATAGCACTTTAAAATTCGGTAAGAAGAAATGCGTATAGCCTATTTGAAATTACATTAAATTACTTTGAAGGAGGGGGAAGAGTACCGGAAATATACAGAGTGGCCCAGAAGTAGGTATACACCCCTGCATTGATCAAGTATAACTTCTAGTTTATAGGTTTACTTGCTTCGGCTGTTCCGAGATTAAGATATAAGTAAAAATACATTAGGAACAAGTAATAAAGAAACTAATTCTACCTGATGAATAACAATAAGAAATTATATAAAAAGCAATGAGTTGATCAGTACGGGACTGTATACCTACTTTCGGGCCAGACTATAGATTAGGACGCCAAGGGGTCCTGTAAGACATAAGTTTCCTAATTATCCCGGTTTAGGCGGGATTAACCAGGAATTCTACGCCTTGTCTCGGAAGAATTTTCTTGTTCACTGGGATGGTTAAAATTCCGGAATTTGATATTCCGTCTCTCGAATAATGAATATGCGTTGGTTACAAAAATAAGTAAATAAAAGGCAAATTTGTAACTATCGCAATTGCAGTGCTTATTGCAACCGCAAGTTTCAGGAAAACAATCTCAACAGTAGAATTTCGTGCTTTTGCCTCCAACAACAATGACGTCCTTTTGTGCTGCCAAAATGTCTTGAGCCGTGGCAAAAATGCGAACTAAAGCTCACACCCTCACACACCCACGCGTTGAGCCAATAAGCGAGAGAAAGTGAGTGGAATTCCTTCACCCGATAGCAGCGCTTGCAACGGAAGACTAGGAATCAAGTCAATGTGGTATATTTATAGCTTCTTCACTACACGGATGGTCTTGATCACGAGCATGAAATGAATGAATCATAGATGCATAAAAATATCAATCCTTATCGGGTTTAAATTTTCTGATACGAATAAGAGAACAGAATCACTGCTATAGAAAATATACATAAATAAATAAAACACCAGTGTAAAGCTACTAATTAAGTACAGAAATATAAATCGCTACTACGCTATTGAAATATGCATCGCTGCATAACTGGAAATTTTGTACAACTGTCCTTCATGAACCTTGGGCTTAAGATCAGATGAAGTTTTGCAACATGCCACATTTGAGAAAGAAAAACGCCTTGAACTTTTTTTTTTTTTTTGTCGTTTTCTAGACCAATAGATCTCAACATTTTCTAGTCTATTGCTCACTTGGGTAGATGCAATTAGCCTGAGTGGCCCTCGTCTTTTTACCCCAATCCATTCACCAGGCACGTAGCCAGAATTTTATTTCAGGGAGAGACAAGGACATGAAAATCTTTCGAGGTTTCTGCTTCAACAGCTTCCTGTTGCATCTGCATGGAAGTCACACACACCTAAATGCATTAAATATTAATTTATTAACAATCTGATGCTGAAATAAATATAAAGCATAGGCATACACTTACTACAAAACACAATGAAAACAGCTCATCTGTCCATTCACAGAAGCAATTTTGTTTGTCCTCTAGCGGCCATAACATGAATCACCTTCTCATCATTATGTGACAGACAGGAATGGATTGATAGCAGTTCAAGTCTTGTAAGCCGCTTCCCACACATTCTGTTTCGGAGATAAGGATTTGATTATTTTCAACGAACTTAAAAAGTTCGTTACTGAATTCTCTACGTCTGTGTGTCTGTCCGTCTGTCTGTTATCTGCGATTTTCTCAATTTTGAACCCTGCATTCGATAGAGCATGAAAAACTATCAGAGCAAGTGATTAAATTTTTCGCGTCTCTCTTACCATTCCCGAGATATTGGCCAAAAAATGGTCGACTTCCAGAGATTTAAGGAGCCATATCTCTGGAATCGTAAGTCATAGAGAGATCACATTAGTGTTGATCAATATCTAAAAGGATGGTAAATATTTTGGTACCAAATAGTAACCGGTGGCCACTGTCCAACTGGCCACTGGTTTGGCCAATGGCCAGTTGGCCATTCGCCACCTATTAATATTGGTACCAAAATATTTACCATCCTCTTAGGAATTGATTAACACTAATATCATCTCTCTGTGGCTTACCGTTCCCGTGATATGGGCCAAAAAATAGTTCCGATTTCGGGAGATTTAAGGAGCTACATTTCGGGAACTGTAAGTCACAGAGAGATCATGTCGGTGTTGATCAATAACTAAAAGGATGGTGAACATTTTGGTATCAATAGTAACCTGTGGCCACTGATCAACTTGCTACTGGCCAACTGGCCACCATTCCCCAGATATTGGCCAAAAAATTTCGAACTTCGGGAGATTTAAGGAGCCATATATCGGAAATCGTAAGTCATGGAGAGATTATATTTTGCGAATTTTTGCGAGAAACACAAAAAGGTGATTTATTTTCTACATGTAGGAACAATCACTGTTATCCTTCCCACTCCGTCTCTCCATTGTTTTAAAGTTCGTTCTGGCAATGCTCTTGGAGCATTCTCAACTGGTTTATTGATGGAAATGATCTCTCCACAGACGCGGTTGAAAAAGGCAAGCAAGCTAACATATTGAGAAGGTTGCTGATTATTAGAAAGAAAGCTAGAGTACAGACATCTAGTACTTCCATAATTTCGACAGGTTTATTTGATTTGAACTACAAAAACACATCACTGGACAAAGCATGTTTATTTTAAAATAATAACTGTGTGACAAAGTTTCTCTCACACGTCAGTTGCTCTAATAGTTATTTGAATAAAGGAGGAATTGCTTTATGCTTATTCGATCAACGAATGTTCAAATTATCTCTAACTTACATGTAGAGTGTATAGCTTGCATTACGGTGAAATAGAACGAACAAGCAGGCGTACATATCAAGATAGAAACACCAGGAAACCCATGCCAATTCTCTTCTTTTGGCAAACATTTCATATTTTTTCCCCTCTTCTTTTCTTCTATCGCCTTCCTGACTTCTTAAAAAAGACAAGAAAGAGGAAGAAAGAAAAAAACTTTTCCTGAGTTTGGTGGTTCCCTTTTTCCTTTAGAAATCTACATTTCAACACGAGCGAGCTTTTCTTTAAAATTTCTTTTTCACTTTACTTATCCAAATGACTGGAACAAGAAAGAGACTAAAAAGAAGAGGTAACAAGGTGCATAAAAAGAAAGAAAAAAATAACTAGAAATGTCCTTTTTAAAGAATAGTGACAAGTAAGTGATAATAAAAAGAAGACGAAGAAATGACATTCTAAAGGTTTTCCTTCCCTCTCCTACAACACTCACGGAAGAGGGACGCCAAATAGTGTGGAATGTGCTGGAAAACGTGCCTTATTGCCAGCGCCAAGTTGGTCGTACGGAAAATCAAACAAGGACGTCCGATTGCAAATTATCTCCAACTAACATCAACATGTCTGTAAAGTGACATTAATTTTTAGTCAGTTTCCTAACAAATCATGAAAGTTTCTCTGGAAGATCATTTTCTTATATTTACAAAATCCGTCGAATACTTAGGTTCACTTCCTTGCTCAGTTCCACATACACTCTAAAAACGCAAAAAGCCTTCACAATAAGAAATACATAGTTAAAGCTTATATAAGTCAGGACCGCAGCCAGAAATTAAGAGAGTTTTTTGAGGGAAGGGGGGCTAACTTTGAGGTTGAGTTAATTTAATGCAACACCAAGGCTACGAAGAACAGGGCCTACTACTAATGTGAGCTCCGAAACCCCTACCGGGACTTGAATCCGGTGTAGTTGCCCATTATGTAAGATCAACCCTTACAGTATAGCCCGTTCCCATGACTTATCTCGCCTTCAAAGGAGCTGAATTTCAGGACCACATGTCACTAGTCCCGGCTAGTGTTGTAAAATTTCCGGAAATTTTGAACCTGTTAGTAAAAAACCGTTTTTTCCGGTTTCTTTACGGAAAAATTGGGAAAATAACAAAAATCTTTGAATAGATTCATTTTACTAGTAATGGAATCCTTTTTTGTTTGTTTGTTTGTTTCAAACGCGTGAAGGACGTAAGTTGAGGAATTTCAGTACCGCGAATATTTAAAAAAGAAGCATTCGAAAATAAAAATAAACCATACATAGCACCGAATTTCACAGTAATTGATCCAAAAATACCTTCTTCTGGTAGTCCCTACTAAGGATATTTATCTTGATTATTTAATGAGTTTTAGAAGGGGGAATGTAATCCATATGTCACTGGCACATGCAAGGAACATCGGAGCATTGATTCTGTGACATTTGTGATTAAGCTAGTAGTAGGGGTCGACGTATGGCGAACTGAGTCAGCAAAAATTCCTCGATTCTGATTGGCTGAGAGAGGTCACGTGACGTTAGGCCCCGCCCACGCGGGAAATTCAAATTTTCAGGTCACGTGGTATGACGTCATGAGTCACCCTGCGGGGAAATCCCTCACCAGGGGTTTTTGAAATTTGTTCCCTTTTACGGGTAAGATGTGTGTTTCTGATTGGTTGATAGCTGTCACGTGATTTTAGACCCTGCGATATTTGAAATTCGTTCCCTTTTACGGGTAAGATGAATCCTGTACCTTGAATTTGATTGGTTGATAGCGGTCACATGATCTTAGACCCTGGGTTTTGAAATTTGGGTATCCTCTTTGATGAGTACTTTGGTACTACGATACATGATCTTAGACCCGCTACACGCTGAACAGGTCACATGGTATGACGTCATGTTTTACCCTTGCGGGGAAATCCATTACTAATTCGTTTCCTTTTACGGGTAAGATGAGTGCTTTGGTACCTTGATTCTGATTGGATGATAGAGATCACGTGATTTTAGGTCCTAGGATTTTTGAAATTAGGGTGTCCTTTCTGATGTATACTTTGGTATCTCGATTCTGATTGGTTGATAGAGGTCACGTGATCTTAAGCCCTGGGATTTTTAAAATTCGTTCCCTTTTTTTACGAGTAAGATGAGTGTTTTGGTACCTCGATGCTGATTGGCCGACAGAGGTCACATGATCTTAGACCCGCCACACACCCCATGAGTGAAATATAGAGCGATATGTCGGTGATCCTGGATTTTAGAATTTTGTTCCCTTTTATGGTTATCCTTAAAGTTCCCATGGAGGGCTCAACCTCCTCCTTAAATAACCCTTTTTTTTTTGGTATCATGATATTGTACTGAAGTTTACATTAAATATTATCGTTCTCTTTGACAGATAAGATGATTACCAGCTTTTTTTACCTTGATGGAGATCCTGTCCTTGAATTAGTAGCCTATGTCTCTGGAAGTAACAATGGTGAAAGAGGGGTGTCGCTTGTAGATTTCTTATAACACATTGTTGTGAGTTTAAGCGATTTATTGCTCAGTAAGCGCTTCATTAATGGAAACAGTGTTGCCAGATTTTTTTAACCTAAACTGCTCCGATTCTTTTCGAAACGGTTCCGCAGAGTGCAAGAAATTTTAAACTAAAAATTTTTCGAACTAAAAAAAAATTTGTAACTAAAAAATTTTCAAACAAAAAATTTTCGAACTAAAAAATTTTGAAACTAAAAAATTTTAAACAAAAATTTTCGAACTAAAAAATTTTGAAACAAAAAAGTTTCAAACAAAAAAATTTTCGAACCCAAAAAAAATTTCGAACTAAAAAATTGAAACAAAATTTTGTCGAACTAAAACATTTTTAAAAACAAAAGTTTCGAACTAAAGATGTAAATCACATCTAAAAATTTTCAAATCAAACTTTTTATCGAACTAACTTTTAAAATTTTCGAACTAGAAATTGAAACCGAGTTTTAGAAAAATCCTAAGAAATGTTTCTCCAGGAATCGAACTCAGGTCTTTCAAACCAAAGATGTGTATGCTAACCGCTTAAATGAATTCGGTTTTAATCGATCTTGGTGGGTTTCGAACCATGGTCCTTGAAAAGGATACACATATACTTTAAGAAAATAAATCTGACAGTGTAACACTTCTCAAATCAAACTTTTTATCGAACTAAACTTTTAAAATTTTCGAACTAGAAATTGAAACCAAGTTTAAGAAAAATCCTAAGAAATGTTTCTCCAGGAATCGAACTCAGGTCTTTCAAACCAAAGATGTGTATGCTAACCGCTTAAATGAATTCGGTTTTAATCGATCTTGGTGGGTTTCGAACCATGGTCCTTGAAAAGGATACACATATACTTTAAGAAAATAAATCTGACAGTGTAACACTTCTCAAATCAAACTTTTTATCGAACTAAACTTTTAAAATTTTCGAACTAGAAATTTAAACCAAGTTTTAGAAAAATCCTAAGAAATGTTTCTCCAGGAATCGAACTCAGGTCTTTCAAACCAAAGATGTGTATCCTAACCGCTTAGCTATGAATGAATTCGGATTTAATTATGCTTGGTGGGTTTCGAACCATGGTCCTTGAAAAGGATACACATATACTTTAAGAAAATAAATCTGACAGTGTAACGTGGATTAAAATAAAATGCTGATAGACTTCTTTGTGTGACGACATAGAAGCACATATGATTGAAAAAATGCAAACGTCAGCGGATCGCATTACTTTAGTTTTACTACGAACGTGTCAGCATGATTCATGGAAAAAAGCAAACATTGACATTCTCGTATGGAATATGAGGAAAATGAAATGTCGTCACAGTTACGACAAGTAGTGACATGATCCTGGCAGAAGGGAATTGGCATCGGAATTGCGATACTAGATGTTGTAACTATTGAGAAACGTGAATGACGTCACGATCGATTGTTACACATCGTTTTGGTTCGTGATTCATGACAAAAGCAGCGAGCGTTTTGATTGGTTCGTTGTGATGTCATTTTATAAATTTCCTCGTTTCTGATTGGCTGACGGTGACGTCGTTTTCACAACGACCTAAATAAAAATCTAAATTTCATTTTTCAAATCCTACATCGCTCTCAACTGTGAAGTGAAGAAGATCTGCTTTTTTAGAAGTGTCTTCATTTAAGCTTTACTGCACCGACTTTGTGTTCATTGAATTTGAGGTAAGTTCAGTGAGTCACCCAAGATTCGAAAATCATTTTTATTTCATATTTGTGGGCGGATCACTCATACACTGTTTTACTTTTAGTACGAAATATTTAGACTACGAAGAAATTAGTGGAATGGGAAAGTGGGAGTACGAATCAGGATCCCCACACATTAGAAGTAAGCACGATAAATGATATGGTTTAGCGTCCCTTCAGCGAGCACCCGTCGGGAATTGAGCCATGGCCAGAAAAATGTGTGCGCTTAGTTTTGAAAAGAATGCATTACAAAATTTCAGAAACTATGCCTGAGAACAATATGGTTCGATACCCTTTGAAAGCATTAGCGGCCCCTTCAGCTTAACATAATATTCGAGCAATCACCTGGGATTGAACATGGGCCAGAGGCGTGTACGTCAACCATTTAGCTTAGTTTTGAAAAGAATGTATGATAACGCATGAGAATATTAAATTTCAGAAAAGGCTTGACAGCGATCCGATGTGGGAAAGCAAACCCACCGAGGCTTGAACCAGGGACTTCCATATCCGAAGCATGTACGCTAACCGCTTAGCCACGAGTGTATGAATATGTGATTAAAAAGATTTACGCTATACAGATTTTGTTTTGACAATTACGTATGTGTAACGTTAATGTTCGGTGAATCTCTTCAACTTGCAAACGCATCATTTAAAGGTCGTTGTGAGTAGAAAAAAAATGCTGACGCGTACTTTGTCACATCTCAGTACTGATGAAACATTCATTCATTCATGCATTCTTTTTATCACTATAGAATCGTAGGTCAGTTACATGCTGATGTAATGGTCTCGAGTTTGTTTTCCAGTATGACAGCAATAAAACACTCATTTCAGTAACATAATTATTTAAAAAAAAACTTTGATTTCTAGTACACGTGCTTTCATAATGAGATTCTGAACGTCACCGCCAGGAATCAAACTCAGGACCTTTACATGAATTGCTTAGTTAAGAATTTATCATAAACGTTATGATTTCCTGTTTATCAGGTGATTAAGATTTTTCTTTCTTCTTTTCTTTTGTAGTAAATTCACGCTGCATAATTCCTTTTTCCATTACACATTTGTTTTACCGTACCTGTTTGTTTGTTTTCTCCTTTTATTAACATGGCCGAATCGGGTTTTACTGTTCGCAATGAAATCACTCGCCATTATAGACGATTTAACATTGAAGGTAGAATGCTCGAAATTCAATTCAACGCACCGCCCGTAGGAACCGATATCATACAGTATGTACACAATAGTTTCCAAGCAATGCTAGACCATTTGTTAGCCAATGTCGACGATGAGGCGATGGTTGGTTTATCGGTAATATCGCCACGGAATACGAATAAACCGTTTTGGGTGAGTTTTCGCCAAGCACGAAACTTGACACTGGAAACGATGTGGGCCTCATTCGAAAGAGTGTTACAAAGTAACAATGCGTTTCTCCTGCACGAACCATTCACCGTGCATTTTCATCGTGTGGATATTCCACGTGGCTATGGCGGTTTGCGGCAAGGAGTACTTCAAAACGAAGAATTATTACGTTGCAAGCGAGGGATTGTACGTGTAAGAAATCAAGATTCAAGGTGCCTGGCGTACGCCCTTGTTATTGCTATTGGCCTGAAAAAATACAAGAATGTAGATGTAAAACGACATAAGCAATATAAAGATCAATCAAAATGTGTTGTGGACGGTGAAGTCGATGCGCTATGTGCAAATGCAGGAGTCAATTTGGATCATGGTGCCAGTGTAAATGAAATTCGACAATTCCAGACATACCTCAAAGAATATAAAATTACAGTGTATACTAGTTTCACAGGCCATGACATCATGTACGAGGGGCCCAACGACGAAAATCGCACTCCCATAAATTTGATTTGTTTAGCTGGACATTTTGACATCATTCAATCTTTAACTGCTTGTTTTGCAACCAATTTCTACTGTGAAGCGTGCCATAAAAAATACAGTGAACGTAACAGACATGTGAAAAATTGTCCTGTAACGTGCTCCAAATGTTTACAGAGACCTCTATGCGACAAGAACCAAACGCTGATATTATGCAACGACTGCAATCGGCAATTTTATGGGGAACAATGTTTTAACAATCATCGTAATATTGTATATCATCGTGGGGAACCTATATGCAAAATGGTGCAGCAATGTACTAGATGTTACAGAGTATATTCCTTTGTACGAAGTGGAGAACGACTTCATGATTGCAATGAGATCTTTTGCAATGTTTGTAAGAAGATTGTTCCAGGATCCCATCAATGTTTTATGCTTCCTGATCGACAATGCTTGAAACCTGGTGTTCCTTCACTCATGCACGCAAAGAAAGCCTTGTTGATATTCTATGATATAGAATCTATGCAGGACACGAATATTGGCGATAATACGTATGTACACATTCCAAATTTATTGGTTGCACAACAAGTATGTTATGCATGTGTTGAAAACGATAATATTCAGCAGTCTTGCAGTACGTGTGGTCAGCGCCAGCATATTTTCCAAGGAGAGGATCCAGTTTATAATTTTCTCCAGTACTTGCGGGAACGTCGTCCCAATATAAATAGGATTTTCTGTGTCGCGCACAACGCTAAGGGATACGATGGACATTTCATCCTAAAGACCATGGTAGAACAATGCCAATGGAGACCTGACGTCATATTAAATGGGACCAAGATACTGAGTTTAACCTTGAATAATCTGACGTTCATTGACTCGTTGAACTTCCTACCTATGGCATTAAGTAAATTGTCAAAAGCGTTCAATTTACCCGCAACCAAAGGCTACTTCCCGCATTTCTTCAACACCAAGGAGAATCAATCGTATATTGGACCACTTCCAGAAACGAAGTATTATGGTGCAGATGAAATGGCCGTCGAAGACAGAAACAAGTTCATGCAGTGGTACAACGATCATCGTAATGATACGTTTGATTTTCAGAAAGAAATTCTCAAGTATTGTATTCAAGATGTCAATGTACTGCGACAAGCATGCGTTTCGTTTATGACGTCATTTGAAACAGAAACCAAAGTAAATCCCTTCTTGGAGACGATCACGATTGCCAGTGCTTCCAATTTAGTATTCCGCCGGAATTTCCTTAAACCCAACACCATAGGAATTCTACCGGCACATGGCTATCGATGGAGAAGTACCCAATCGATCGCTGCAATGCAATGGCTGGCCTACATTGAAAAAACCGAAGAAAAACAAATCTTACATGCGGCCCGACAAAAAGAAGTGTTTATTGCGGGATTCCATGTTGATGGTTACTACCAAGATCCTGAGACGTTAGAGGAGCACGTCTACGAGCATGCCGGCTGTTTTTACCACGGGTGTAAAGTATGTTTTACTACAGGCCGTAATCAGCCCATCTATGGCAATCCAGAAGACACCATGGAATTCCGTTATGAACGAACGCAACGCAAAAATGCAAGACTGCGTGAATTGGGGTACATTGTACATGAAATGTGGGAGTGCGAATTTAATCAGTTCTTAAAACAAAATCCTGCAATGGCGACGTATCTGAAGAATCACCCGTACATGAACCGCAGACCATTAAATCCAAGAGATAGTTTTTTTGGAGGAAGGACCAATTGCGTGAAATTGTACCACCAAGTCGACGAAAAAGCGGGGGAAGTAATAAAATATTTCGATATTGTCTCGCTTTATCCTTACATCAATAAGTGTGCTAAATACCCTGTAGGCCATCCACGAATTTATCTACAGGGTGATGAAAATATACCACCAATAAATAAAGTCAATGGTCTAATCAAAATGACGATATTACCAAGTCGCCATCTTTATCATGGTCTCCTACCTTACCGATGTAACAAGAAACTACTGTTTCCACTGTGTGCTGCGTGTGCCGAAGAAATGAACCCAGACCCTACAGCAACGTGTACGCACAACGATCAGGAGCGGTGCCTCACTGGAACATGGGTATCATATGAAATCCAGAAAGCAGTAGAATTAGGATATCAACCAGTGGAAATTTTTGAAATTTGGGATTATGACATTGAACAATATGATCCCATCACGAAAACAGGTGGCTTGTTCACGGAATATATCAATACGTTTTTGAAATCAAAAATGGAAGCGTCTGGCTGGCCTAGTTCCTGTGTGACCGAAGAAGACAAATCAAAATTCATACAAACCGTCCTGGAGCGTGAAGGTATTGCATTAGATCCGTCCAAAATTGAAAATAATCCTACACGAAGAAGTTTATCTAAGCTTTGTCTTAATGCTCTTTGGGGAAAACTTTCGCAAAGATCAAACTTTAGCCAGACCACAATTATTGATCGGCCGGAAGAATTTTATGAAAAACTCACTTCCCCCGACATTAAACTCCATCAAATTGTACCCATCAATGATACGATGTTGTATGCGTTCTGGGAGTACAATGAACATGTGCCTGTTCAAAACCGAAACACCAATGTCGTGTTAGGTGCATTTACAACATGTCAGGCACGTCTGGAACTGTACAAGTACCTGGAAATGTTGCAGGAACGTGTTTTATATTTCGACACGGATTCTGTAATATTTACGGAGAAGCCCGGGGAGCCAACCATTGAACCTTCAACGTACTTGGGATGCTTATCGAATGAGATGGAGTCTTATGGACCACGAGCATACATCAAGACATTTGTCAGTGGAGGACCAAAAAATTACAGCCTAGAAATATACAATCCGGATACCAACGTCACCAGCTACATATGCAAAATTAGAGGATTTACATTAAATTACAATGCAGGACAACAATTAAATTTCAACACGCTAAAAGAAATGATTACAAATCAATGCCGTGGACAAGTCACCATCACTATCCCCCATAAGATATGCAGGACCAAAGACCATACCATCGTCACACGCAAAGAAGAAAAAATGTACAGTATCCAGTACACAAAACGTCGATTTAAAGAAATCAATTCCTACGATACGGTTCCGTACGGGTACGTTAAAAAACAGAAGATGGAACTGGAAAAAGAAGATGAAGAAGAAAAAACTGTAAATACCCAATAAGGCCGCCATTTCTTTTTTCCTTTTCCTTTTTCCACTCCTTAACCACAAAGCAGCAACACCAAGAAGAAAATGAAGTACCCACAAGAGTTTATAAACCATCAACACAACCATCAGTGGAAGAAAATGCAGTTATCTCGTATCCAAGGAGGAACCTTAACCATAAAGGAGCAACACCTAGAAAAATGCAGTACCCAGAAAAAGTTCGTAATCATCCATCAGTGGATGAAATGTACCCGAGGAGGAAGATGAGCCTAAGCAGATCCATCATTTACGAGTAAGTTTTATTTCTCTCTTATCAATATTGACTCATTTTTATTGTTTCAGAAAAAAGAAATTCTTAAAGTAATCCGTCGTTTCTTCTTTTTCTTTCCAGGATACGGCTACAACATTCGAAGATGATGATACGTCCAATATATTCATTAAACTAGATCCTGTATTTATTATGTTAATAAACATGTATAGAAAGAGCACATACCTTTCGTTAAATACAACAAGTTGAAAAAAAATATGTTTTATTATTTCTTGAAACCCTGAACACTTATTTTCAAATCATGGTAATCTTGAAAATTTAAGGTGGAAAATATATTCAAGATTTGGTTTACATGATTTTGTTCGAAAAAATAATTAAAGAATTTTTTTAGTGTCCAAAATTTGATTTTTAATTTAGTTCGAAAAAATTTTTAATTTGAAAATTTTCAAATGTGGTTTACATCTTTAGTACGAAACTTATTTTTAAAAATTGGTTCGAAATTTTTTTAAAATTTTTAGTTCGAAAAATTTTGATTTGAAAATTTAGTTCGAAAGTTTTTAGTTTAAAATATTTTTTCGAAAAATTTTTAATTTTTTTTTAGTTCGAATTTTTTTGGGTTCGAAAATTTTTTGTTCGAAAATTTTTTGATTTGAAAATTTAGTTCGAAAGTTTTTAGTTTAAATTTTTTAGTTCGAATTTTTTTGAAATTTTTGTTTCAAAATTTTTTAGTTCGAAAATTTTTTGTTTGAAAATTTTTGTTTAAAATTTTTTAGTTCGAAAAATTTTTTAGTTTAAAATTTCTTGTACTCTGCGGAACCGTTTCGAAAAGAATCGGAGCAGTTTAGGTAGAAAAAAATCTGGCAACGCTGTTTCCATTAATGAAGCGCTTACTGAGCAATAAATCGCTTAAACTCACAACAATGTGTTATAAGAAATCTACAAGCGACACCTCTCTTTCACCATTGTTACTTCCAGAGACATAGGCTACTAATTCAAGGACAGGATCTCCATCAAGGTAAAAAAAGCTGGTAATCATCTTATCTGTCAAAGAGAACGATAATATTTAATGTAAACTTCAGTACAATATCATGATACCAAAAAAAAAAGGGTTATTTAAGGAGGAGGTTGAGCCCTCCATGGGAACTTTAAGGATAACCATAAAAGGGAACAAAATTCTAAAATCCAGGATCACCAACATATCGCTCTATATTTCACTCATGGGGTGTGTGGCGGGTCTAAGATCATGTGACCTCTGTCGGCCAATCAGCATCGAGGTACCAAAACACTCATCTTACTCGTAAAAAAAGGGAACGAATTTTAAAAATCCCAGGGCTTAAGATCACGTGACCTCTATCAACCAATCAGAATCGAGATACCAAAGTATACATCAGAAAGGACACCCTAATTTCAAAAATCCTAGGACCTAAAATCACGTGATCTCTATCATCCAATCAGAATCAAGGTACCAAAGCACTCATCTTACCCGTAAAAGGAAACGAATTAGTAATGGATTTCCCCGCAAGGGTAAAACATGACGTCATACCATGTGACCTGTTCAGCGTGTAGCGGGTCTAAGATCATGTATCGTAGTACCAAAGTACTCATCAAAGAGGATACCCAAATTTCAAAACCCAGGGTCTAAGATCATGTGACCGCTATCAACCAATCAAATTCAAGGTACAGGATTCATCTTACCCGTAAAAGGGAACGAATTTCAAATATCGCAGGGTCTAAAATCACGTGACAGCTATCAACCAATCAGAAACACACATCTTACCCGTAAAAGGGAACAAATTTCAAAAACCCCTGGTGAGGGATTTCCCCGCAGGGTGACTCATGACGTCATACCACGTGACCTGAAAATTTGAATTTCCCGCGTGGGCGGGGCCTAACGTCACGTGACCTCTCTCAGCCAATCAGAATCGAGGAATTTTTGCTGACTCAGTTCGCCATACGTCGACCCCTACTACTAAGCTGACGATTACTGGAGTTCCAAAATATAAAATTTGGGACTTTGGTATCACTCCAACGACCACAATTTTACGGCCCTTGGCTCCCAAAAGAGAAGCCTTACCAAAAATAATGTTCTAGACGACTATACTAACATTGCGGATGAATGTTATTGTATTTTGTGGCAATAATGCTCATGTGTCCGAAATCCTCCAATAATCATTGGAGAAAACTACTACAAAAATTTAACATTAATCTCCCATAAGGAAAATGTACTTTCGTGCTTACGCTCCAAAGGAGGGGCTAAAGAATGACTTTCTCTCACTTATTGTTAAAATTTTAAAAATTCAGACATGTTTCAATAAGAATGCCAAATTTCACATTAATAGTGTGAAAACTTCATCTTCTTTCAGTGCTATAGAAAATTACACGAATTATGGAACAGGCTGTGTGTATATATAAGGGCGGATATAGGGAACTATAGGGGTTATAGGGGTTTTATCTCCAAATATGCACTACATAATCTCAGTTGATTTCATGAGACAATAGAGACATCAACTACAATCTAGTCACTGGACGTGTTCCAAAACCCTGTTAACTGGTTTAGGTTCGGTTTAAGATTGAAACAGAATATGTCCGTTTATTTCAGAAACCGAACCGTAGTTTGGTTGAGTTTTGTTTGAAAACAGACTATATTGCCACTTGTCAGAATATCCATACCTTTTTTGGAAAAGTTCCGAAAGATGTGTAAATGGTTTCGTTTTAAGTTAAGGTATTATGAATCTGCTGTTTCACTTTTGAATGGAATTACGATTCCCCATGTTTTTTTTTTCTATATATTTTTATGAGAACGTGTTAATAAGCAATAGAAAGTACATTTTTTTCGGTTCGGATTGGTTTGGGTTAACCTTCAATAGCTCCCTTGGATGCGTACATTAAGCCTTTTTATTGTATAATATAATATAATTAAACGAATCCACAAAGATTACGTATAATTCAACATCTTCAACCCATTGCTTGTTATATTTTATTATATAAATCGTAGTGTGTATGAGATTACTTTTATTTTGGTACGTGTTTATTGGAGGTTTTACTAATGTTCCTCCATTTTCAGAAGTGGATGTGCTAAAAAGATTCTACAATTAATCACATACATGTGGATACCGTTATTAGATTTATGGGTGTCTAATTTCTGTGGTTGCAACAGGCAAATCTGACGAGAAACATCACTTTACTAGACGATGCATACGTGGGAAAGCAAATGGCTATTAACCACTTTTTCTTCTAGTTTTGAAACGAGCAAACGGCAGAGATAGGGGTATGAGGAAGACGGGGTAGAGGTTGAGTATTACTACCAGCAGTCAGTGAACTGGTGCAGGGCGAAATGTCAAAAATTAATGAGGTTGTAATTACATTTACCAACGCTCACTGGCACAGACGTTAATCCTGGCGAAAACTTTTAGCCGTATGCCAAAGTGGGGGATAAATAATATTGGTTATGCCTCGGCGGATAGCTCCACTAACGCAATCTCCTTACTATTTCTTTCTTTCTGTCTTCCTTTCTCATCTCATACCCATACTTCCTTACAGCACACAGTTATCACGTAATATTTCGAGCCCAGAGCGAGAATGTATTGTATTGGTTAATTAAAGTGAAGAACTTGCATTTGTATATCTACCTATACGTGCACGTCTGTACGCTATATAAAAAGTTGGCCTCAAGCTTTTATATTTTTCGTTGTCAACATGAATGTCATTTGGGGAGGGAAAGTGAGAAATGGACCCCCTGAGTTTTAAATGTATATACATTTTAGTAGTATAATAATATACTAATAAAAAAACGTGAAGTTCTTTATATATCGGAGAGTCTTTACCCTTAAACAAAATTTGAAATGATGCTATTGGTTGTGAACCATAAATAAGTCTTGAAATATTCTATATAAAAAAAATTCACGTATATTTATATAAAGGTATAGCCCGACAAGAATGACTTATCGCTAAGTCAGTATAACTAAATATACGGTAGCACACTATCACATGCCGAAATGAGAAAAGCAATATCTAGAAATTATTCATCGTTCATCAACTGTTGTGAATGGATGTCAATAGAGGCTTGCGTTAGTTTATACTTTTCTGTAATTTTAGCAACTCAGGCATGCAAATCAATGCTGTCGAACGATACAATATATTTACGTATAAAGAATACTACATTCATAGAGTCACTCATCACGAGATCTCTGAAATTATTAGGTATGAAACTCATTCTGTTCTAGGCAGTAGGTAAGACGCAATTTTGGCGAAATGCGACCCCCTAAAGGAAAAAAGTAATTTTAAAGTGGTGTTGTTTGAGAAGGAGAGACGAGACGAGAAATAAGGCTGTCTCGCCTCGTCTTGTTTTGTAAATGTATGTACTAATTTTAAGTCCTGATTTTTTTTTCTTAATTTCATCGAGAAGTTATCAATGAATCCCTTTCGCGACACGAGAGGTCCATGAAGGGGTGATATAACAACAGTTCAAACACTATTTATTATTGGAATATATTGTGTAATGTCTTGCATATATTTCTAAACGGAGTTTTGTTTCTCCAGTCTATCTTAGACTAACGTTGAATCTGAGGAACAGAAAGACAAACTTCGAGGGCTGGAATTCAAAAAATCCTGCTCTACACTAACGACAAGATGGAATTTTACGAAATGTGAGCCCTACAGCGGTAAATGGAATGAACATTTATGTAACTCCTGCGAAATTGGGCTTGCATCAATAAGTGTTTTTTTTTGGGGGGGGGAAGGGGGCAGTAATAATTATATCTTTGAACTATTTTCCATGCACATTATTCTTCCGAGCGAAAACCAATCATTTTGCTGGTAAGGAAATACAAGAACTGGTACGGTATGGTGTATGTAATCGTGAGCCGAACTATTGTCATTTCTGTAACAACAACATAGTACCAGGGGCGTCATTTCAGACTTCGCTTGGGGGGGGGGCAAGAGCACCCCGACATAAGACTTCCATGTTTTATACTGGTATATTAGTATACAATTGATTAAAGTATATGTGTTCCTCAAACTCTTGGGGGGCAATTGCCCCCTCCTGCCCCCCTAAATGACGCCCCTGCATAGTACATAGGAAGTTAGCAGTGTACCGGATCTAGAAATTTCGGGCTCCCGCAAGAAAATTTGAAAGGGCCCCTCTGTATTCAATACTCCTCTAAGAAGTAAATAGTACATTTTAATGAAATATTCCTAGTGTTCTATTTGCTACGGAACAAAGATTCAAATACTTACGTTTTACAAGAAATCCTTTCCCCTGACTTCATCTCCGCAAACTCCCGTATAAGATCTCTCTCTTCAATGGTCGAAGTCCTCTCATGATTGATTGCCAACATTCTCAAGTCGCCATTCTCTTCTGTTATGGAACCTTAAATAGCTCTTGATCCTCTTTAGGACTGACAAGTGAGAGTGAACTTTCAGCGGAAGCCACAGTCACGAATGAATTCAGGAAGAAAGCAAGAGTGGTCAAAACTTCAGGATAACTTGGGGCAATAGTATTAAGCTCGACGTGTAGTAATACTGCCAATTCAAGAACAGTGTTGATCTTTGAAATATGTTTTTTAAGTCCAATGCGAAGGAAAATTAATTCCAATGGTAGCGACGGGCCAATGTCTTGCTGGTACTTCTTTTGTAGTTTTTCAGCCTTAACTACAATCTCTTCGTCTGAAAGGTTCACAAGTACTATCGGGAATATGATTGAAAATTCATCAAGAGTTGTCTGTAACGATGTAAAACTGTTCTCTATTTCATGGTACGCGATATCTAGAAGTCTAGTTGTAAACATTAACCCTGAAGCAAGGCTCTGTGTCCGAGAATACACTTCTACCAGCTCATCGAAATGCTTTTTCACTTTGGGTTGCCTTTTGTTCTATGAACACAGGGTTGATTTTTCACTTCGCAGCAACAGCTGTGGACTCGTTGTTTTATTTGATGGTATTCTTCTCTTATTTTCTTTAATTCCTCTCGGCTCTCTTCAAGAGTGCGTAAAGCTTTCTCAAAGTTAATTTGTTTAGTTTGGGGAAGTTGCGATACGATGTTCAGTTGTGAAAATATTTTTGACAGCACCAGTTAGAAACACAAAATCGAAAGAACTTATGACTTTCACCAATCACTCTGCTTTTGAACATCGTTAGCCTTCTTACTTGTGAGTGGAAGTTCTCGGAGAGTTTTCATTACATCAGCATAGCTCAACCTGATAGCTACAATGGATTGATACCATGAGGCCCATCTGACTGGATTGAGCTTTTTCAAAATGACATCTGATTCTCCTGTCAATGATGACAGAATATCTCACCTATTTATACTTTGACCAAAAGATATATACAAATCCTGGAGCGTTGTGAAAGTAACTGGCAACTTCTTTTACACCTTTGATGGCATCATTAATGACAAGGTTTCGGTTATGTACCGCGCAGTGAATATATACGTTCCTTAATTTCTTGAAGTCTATTCTGAATACCTGAGTAAACACTACTCATCATATCAACGCCATCATATCCCTGCCCTCTGCATTTTTTCATAGGCAATCCCAATTTCTCCAAATGACTTAACACTAGACTTACAAGTCCGGATGCAGTTGGATTTCTTACATGTAAAAATCCTAAAACACTTTTTCAATCTCGACTCGTCTAGAAACTTTGTTCTGTAAAATTTACATAGCGAATAATGAAACTCATTTGATCTTTCTCTGATAAATCTTGCGTCATATGAATGTTTAATGAGAAAAATGGCACTCTTTTAATTTCCTTCAATAAATTAGCTTCTAAGTTGGAAGAGAGGCAATGGATGATTTGATTTTGAATATCATGCCTGAGATACTTAATCTGGCCTTAGGGTAGACTGATTAGTGAAAGTAAGAGACATCTTATGTGTCGTTGTCAATCCTGGTAGCTCATTGCTTGGTTCAAGTAATTAAACTATTGTGAAAATATTCTTTTTCAAGTGTTTTAATATTTACAGGCAAGGTGCAGGGAGACCTTTGAAAGCCCTTGGGCCCCTTAGAGTCCGGGCCCTCACGCACCACGGGATCTTGCGGTTTATAGATCCGGAACTGTGAGTAAGATTGGATTTTGCGTCCCTTTCAGCAGCGAGACTGTGATATGTGGACCTTCATTTTAACATTGGATCCGAATCACATGAGCTTCCAGCGAATATCTAACGCCAATATAGAATATAGACTCTGGTAAAGATAGTAAAAAGAATCACTCAAAACCAGGAGGGCACCCAGAAATTTTTATTGGAAGGGAACCAAACTTTAGAAGAGTCCAGTACTACAAATCACTACATCTATGTGGTATTGAACGGGTATTATTCTGCACCCAAAAAGACGATACGTAATTATGAAATACTTTCCACCTATATTTTCCGAAAAATGATAGAATTAGATTGTTTTTATAAGACAAAGAGTACAGACGAAATGCAAGATCAAATTTTCATCCTACATCAATTATTTCCCTGTTAAATAAGCATAGTTTTATTGAAAAATTATACAAATGTATATTGAGTTAGGAAGTATTTTGAAAGATTTCGGACCGAGTGAACCCTCTGTGCGTGCGCTTATGCTCGAAACTTACTTTTATGCTGCTAGTTGAAACGCTCAGTAAAAATCGTTGTGAAGAATTCAATAAACAACAATATTTTAGGCTTTATATGTGAAGTTTTAACTTCATCAATATTTTTTTTTCACAATTAACAAAAAAATTCTTAACTTTAAAAAATCCTAACCTCAGCACTTATTTCCATGTAGGATATTGATAGCCACCACTGGAGTCACTGTTGCCCCTGAAGATGTTCATGGGTTGACTCCATTTATGAACTTGGCAAAGATAGTCGCTCTGGCTATCCATTCCAAGAACCATAATTCAAAAAATTGTTTTAATTTAAGAGAGACCCTGTGGAGTAACGGACGGACGGACTAAGATTTCAATGTTATAAGATCAATTAATGTGATCCTAATAAAATTACGAAAATTAATTTTTATGACAATACTAATTCGCGATAGATTTTAATGTAATTTGGTGGTAATCTAATTTTTTTAAATTTTGAATCAAATCTAATTTTAATTTTAGTGATATAATATTATAAAAATCAGAAAATACGAAACTAAGTTTACTTGTAAATAATTGTATGTGGATTTTTTTGATTTATTAATTTGATTTTAGCGTCCCTTTCAGCAGCGAGGCTATATGAGATGTGTACCTACGGCTTAACGTGGAATTCGAATCACACGAGCTCCTGCCGGAAATCGAACCCGAGTCGTCAACGCCAAATCCGCGTACGCTAACAGCTTAGCGACGAGGGAAAATTGGAACATGATGTAAGCACTCTGTTATACAATCGTGTCTGTGAATTTGTCTTATGCGATGATGACAGCTTCACATATACTACATAACTAAAACTCATTGCAGAAAACTGGCAGAATAACGTATTTTTTGGCTTCCTAAATTCTGTTCTGGAACTTTTGGAACTGGAATCGAGAAAGCTTTTATAACTGCACATGGCTTTACGTCACGTTCTCGAGCTTTCAAATTTTATTAATCTCAGTAAAGATTGTAATATACAGGTAATAATCTTAGGTAATTTTGAAGATGGGATCCAGTGGCATTCAAATAATAATAATAATAATAATAATAATAATAATAATAATAATAATAATAATAATAATAATAATAATAATAATAATAATAATAACGACGCAAGATTTATGTCCGTCGTCATCATGGACATAACTTAAATCCAACATTCTGCTGGTTTTAAACCATAGCACAAATAGAATAGCTAATAATTTTCATAAGTAAAACATTATTTATCAAACGTTCATTACGGCCAATACTCGTACAGTGGGTGATCGGCGCAGTTTACAAAAGACTAGTTAAGGGACTACTAGTTCATCATTACTTCGATTCCACAATAAATAACCACCACCAATCGAGACTTTATTAGGATTAGAGCTAAGCGATAATCTTTATCACAGAATAAAATATGTATCTTCATCAGCATCTAACAGGAGGTGTGTGTCAGAAAAATCTGTTCGTGCTAGGCTTTGCCCAGTGCATAAAACAATTGAAGAACTCAATTCCAAAAGAGCCTAAGTCAAAAAGGTAAGTTTTTCAGGAGACGAATATTTTGTGTTTCCATCATTCTATTTGTCTAAAAGAAAAGTAATCTACATAAAACAAACTTGTAATTGCCTACTTTTCGTAAAATAACTGTGAAATAATCATCTATAGCAAGAGTTTTAGAAGTGTTTTTAGGCAAGAGTCAGAGAATACCGCTGACTAAGGACATTTTGGAAAACAATGTTTTCTTCTTTTGCCTACAATTAATTTGAGTTATTGAGTTTTGGCATGAAACCCTGTTCAATATACGGAGATGCTGAAATAGAACTTAATAGAACCAATATTTCAAAATTGACAAAAATTGACTTAGGCTCTTTTGGAATCCACTCTTTCATTCAGTAATGAAATAAACACTTAAATCCACACACTAAATTAAACTCCATTTAAAACTCTTTTAAGTTTAATTTATAAGATTTGATTGGTAGACTATACCTCTCGCTAAACACTCCCAAATTAAATCTTAAAACTAGTAAAATCTCATATTTCAACAACGTATTACTGTATGGTGGTAAAAGTGGTCATGATTTGATTTAGAGGGCTTAATGTAAGGCGATAACGCAGGAATATGAACGGTATATATATAAAAAATTTTGTGAAACTTAAATAAACAACATACGACTATAGATTAATTATGTGATAATCTAAAATACATATTGAATAATGTATGTCCTTGTTGTAACAGGCATACAGAACAATGTATCTCGCATATTTGTAAAAATCTTTCCGTTTAACGTTCCATGATTATGCCCTTTAGGTTAAGGAAAATGAATGCTTAGGACAAGTGAATGACGATGAAACAATTAGAGGAAAAAGAATATGGAAGGAAAACGGGAATATCTGCAGAAAACTCACGAACACGAACATCCGATGTTATCCACCACAAACATACCTGGCCGGGGATCGAACTAGGTTTCAATATCCTAAGAAGCATATAATTACATTTTTTAAATGTTTTATGCCTTAATTGTTTGAAATATTGTTGCCTATCGAACATTTCAACATCAAACCTGCAACGGAAGTAAAATTGTACCACGTTTATTTCTAGTTACATATATTATTCAAACTTGTGAAAATCTTAACACTACTCTAAAACAACTGAACAAGTAACTTTTCGTTTCGAATGTGTTGCTGTCGGGACCAGTGGTCGAAGTGAGACTGTATGCGGTGGTATGCCATACCACCTCTGGTTTTTCAGTAATGAAGACCTGCCGCCTCTGGTTTTTCAGTAATGAAGACATACTGTCTCTGGTTTTTCAGTGATGAAGACAATATTTAAATAGCCAGTATGTTGAGTCAAAATCGTAATAAAACATACCGCCTCTACTTTTTTTTCCACTTCAAACACTGGTCGGGACCATATCTGCCCAAACCCATTTGCTTACTTGCTAATTCGTTACAAATTCAATGTTACATGAGATGTGAATCTTCGGCTCTAAATCCAAGCATGAGTGCCAATTTCAGGAAGGCAAAGAGGACCGGAAGACCCCAAAGATTACTTGACCTCTTTAGAATCTGGATATTTTTGCTTGGATATCTTACAGCGAAACTCACATACCCGAATCCCCCCCTCCCCCCAAAAAGCTATTCAGAATATAAGTAACATATCAGGGATTGAACTGAGGTCTACGTGCAATGGCGGATCCAGAAATTGCTTTTGCGGGGGGCTGGAACAAAACAATTTTGAAAAACAGTGGAACTTATTTTTGCTGCTCAAATTTGATAGTAATATATAACACACTTCCATATAGTTAAAAATAGGTTAGTTCATGGAACCAAAGAAGTGGCTTTCTTTATCTGATATGCTACCTCATCTATTTAAAAGGTTTATTTTATTAATATTCTTACATTGTTCAATGTATCTTATTGTAATATTATTTCTGCATTCTTTATGAGCTAAGATTAAAAAAAAAATCTTCGGGAGATACATGAAATGCTTTGTAACAAAGAATACATATCACAAACTTCACGACAAAACAGACTAAACCAGTTGAGAAAGCTCCAAGAGCATTGCCAGAACGAACTTAAAAAGAAATAATCTTTTCAAAATTTATATGAAATTGTGTATTATATTTATTTGATTAAATTAAATAGATAATACACTTACATATTTGGAACCTGCGGATTAGAGGATCTATTGGATTAGCAATATTGAGCTGTCACTTTTCTTTTTTTCTTTTCTTTCTTTTTTTTGTTTTTTATCACCGTACTGAAAATACAGATATAAACAGTGGCCACCAGTTACTGTTTGCAACTAAAATGTTCACCATCCCCTTAGGTATTGATCAATACCAATATCGTCTTTCTATGATTTACCGTTCTCGAGATATTAGCCAAAAAAGTTCCGATTTCGGGTGATTTAAGGAGGCATATTTCGGGAACCGTAAGTCATAGAGAGATTATACTGGTGATAATCAATATCTAAGATGATGACTAACATTTTTTGGTACCAAATAGTAACCGGTGGGCTGTGGCTACTCGCCAAAACACACTTCAAATGTTTTTTTTGCATGGGAGTTTCGGATATTAGGGTATGGCCATTCCTAGTACAGAACGAAAGTTCGCAGAATCACTCGATGTACTTCGAGACAATACAAAATTTCGTCAGTTAGCATCACAAGCAAAAGTTCTCCACTTCTACTCTGTGGGTGTCTGTTTACAACTTAGTTCACGATTTCGCTGTTAAGACCATCAGCATTCGTAATTGAAAAGATCAGCAGTTAATATCTAAAGACAAACAGAAGAGGAAGCCTCGATCATCAATTTCCATAATTCAAATGAAAACTTATTTATCACTTCAGCAAAATGCTCAGCATTTTTAGTGTGAATGACCTCAAATTCCTCTTGCTCTGATATTTGGGGGGTGCTTTAGTCCCAAAGCCCCCCCCCCCTTTAAATTCTCTACTGTCTTACGTGCATACAAGCATGATATAACTTTTTTATGTCCCAGAAACACTCATGATCTTGATGTTTTGACGTATGTCATATTTTTCTAAATTATCACTTTGGTATTTTTCTAAATTATTACATCTAACAGGTATTGTTATGTGCTATTTTAATTTTAAAAATAGATAAGATAGTTAAAATATACTAGATACTATAATAAATCGCGACTCGTTTTTCAGGTGCATTATTTTCCTTACAACTATGTTAATAATTCTTCATTGGATGCCTATATGAGAAAATGTAGAGAGTGCCTTATACGTATTTGACATTAATTATTGCGGTTTAAAATGGGGCCAACTTCTGGATCCCATTCATTTGCATTTTATCCTGGATACAAGGCTGTTTTGCAAATACCATATTTGTCATTCCTCACCCTTCCTTTCTCCTCTTCTCGCAAATACCATCTGAATATTTTTTTCCCCCTAAGATACTTTCTCCTTTTATTGGAGCGGGTGAAAAGGGTGAAATGATATCCAGGCGCAATTTTACGATGGTTTTTGAACTCACTCACTGCAATTAAAAATTACCGCTTCTGGTCGCTGCTCGTAATTAAGCGTTTCATTTAATTACTGCCAGGTGGTCGTGTATCTCCATTAACCTATCTTGCTTCAGCGGATTAAAATATATATATACATATATTCAGACCTTGAGCTGGTGGGAACATTAGATGGAATTGTTAAAGGGAATAACTGGTCCAGCTCAGAGATGAGAAAGCTGAGTTGATTACAATTAAATGGAACTACACAATGATTTCCTCCCTTTTTCTTTCGTTCGTGGATCTTTTGGAAAGTTAGTCATTGTTTTCTAACAGTATGTCTCTATCGTCCCTGTATTTACGGTCTAGCACACAGCTGATGATGTTAAAAAGAAATCCATATATTTGTCAATATCTGCATCAGTGTGTATATTTATGTTGCCTTCAATGCTGCCACTTTTTATCAAAAATAATATTAATGAACTATGAAAGCTAGTTTAAAAGTATTTTTTTTTATAAAAAAAAGTGAACATATAATATTCAGATAGGTTAACATTTGGAGAAATTTTGAACTCCATATGGCGAATAGATTTCGTAGTTTTTTGCGACGAAATTCATAATGTTATCGTATACGGAGAAATGATTTCGACTGAAAACGTTAGACACGATCTTAACGGGCAAGGACGTAATTTCTATATCCCTCTCCCCCCCCCCCAATTTCAAGAAATGGAAATGATCTTGTTTGTGATCACACCACGGGAAACGGCTGAAACATTTTAATTGACTTTTTGAATGTAGTTAATACCTAATCAAAAACTGAGGTTTTATTGTTGTCACGTTGAATAATATGAGTATTCTACTGAGGGTTCAAATTTTATGCCAAAAAATCGAGTTTCTCACGAGTCCCTCAAGTTAGGAATCAAAATTCGATGTAAGCTATAGTCCGATCATTAAAATTAGGCGAACACATATCGCAATGTTTTCAAAAGTTCCGCTTTTAAGAGAAAAGTTCTTTCTCTATTTCTTAGTTCTTACAAAGTTGAAGAAAGTTAATACCTACCTTGAACTGGGTTCTTATGATGTCAGTTTGGTTAAAGGCATATTCTAAGGAAGAGAGAAAGTTTCTTTCTTTAAAAAAGTGAAAATGAAAAAAAAAATAGAATATCTACTAAGCCTCTAAATTGGAAGATGAAACTCGAAATGTAATCTCCTTACTAAAAATAAACGAACATGTATTCCAACGTTTAAAAAAAAAATGTTTTTGGGAGTGGAAGGGGTCAATTTTTGTAGTTCCCTCCCCTCCATATTCAAACCGACGTTGTCTTCCTCATCATCACGGGAAAGCGTTCTCAATCATTCGAAACGAATTTTCTGTCTACTGTACTATACTCAGATTTATTTTCAAGTTGCATAAAGAGTTTTTGTCTGTTAAATACGTTTGAATTACAGATTGCTCGTACCTGTTACGAGAAAGTTACTGAAACGTTGAGAATAGTTCATGTTCGTATTCACATCTAAGAGTGTTCGTGAAACAGTGGAATCTGTCCCGTAATGATACATTGTATTTTTGCCGAAAGAAAAAATCTGTCCGTATTATGGAGATATCTCCCTTATTGAGACGTGACCATTAATAGAGTTTTAACTGTATAGCTATGTTATCTTTAATATAAATACATACAGCGATATTGTAAACATTTTACACTAAAGAAGTCTCTGTGATGAGATTTCGTCCCGCGAGATTTTGGGCGGCGAGGTTTCGGCCAGGCGAGATTTGGGCAAGGCGAGATTCTGGTTAGGCGAGATGTGGCCTATGAGGTTCTGGCTGCGAGGTTTCGGTCGCAAGGTCTTATACTCAAATCTTTGATAGGGGATAGTTCTGAATGTCTCCAAAGTCTTCATTCGATTCAAAAACTTGAAAACAGCTAATTGTATTTAAATGAAATGCTTATAGTTCAAATCAGTGGTGTTCAAGTTTTGTTTGTTAGACTGGAGATATTACTAATGTGCAGAAGTGACGTACACTTGTGACATTTACCGTCAAGATTGTTTTATCTTTTAGAGTAGAGCTAAAAAATGGTACACGGGAGATTCGACTTTCCCCATCACGTTTTATTTCCTCTTGTATACAATAGTAATAAATATTACAAATAAGTTCCTATAAATATCTTGGTAATTTGTTGGTGAATTATAGGAGCCCAATTACCATGCGTGTTAGAGAGTGTAGAATAGGAGCTACTCAATGACTATGCATCTTAGCGGGTATAGCATAGTTACCTCTCAATGACCAGAAGTCTTAGAGAGTTGGTGGTTGATGAATCGGTGGAGATTAATGCTTCTGCGGTGTTCTGTCGCCTTTTTATGCAGAAATGTTGCTGACTGCTTGAATCTTAGTCATTTTCGACCGTTGGCGATTATTAACGACGTCCTCTTCATGACTGTCATCTGAAGTGTGTTTACACCTAGCTCGTGGTGTAGAAACACGTGGATTCTTATGATATATAGCTATATATATATATATATATATATATACCAAATATGTTTCCCGCCAACTATCAGTCAACTCGCCAATTGGCGTCAGTTTTCATGGCATAGGAAGAATTTCATTATCGAATTAATGTGTGTCAGAGGAATCCATCCTGGTTAATTAATTGAAAAACGTATCAAGGGAGATACATTTGCCACTATTAAAACAACAATGGTTGATACTAAAATAGCAATCAGCAATCGGGATCAGGCGTTATCCTTTTAGTATTATTAATTTAGAACCCTGATCTAATAACAATCTTTATATCAATATATTCACCGGTGGTTCTTTGTAATCAGACTGGGAAGTTTTACAGTCTAAATTTGAAACATTGCGTTTTCGATCCATGTTTATTTTAAACTTTCCTTCTTTATTTTAATTTGGCGTAACTTCTAAAATTTTGTCCACTTTTTAAAAAATATTTTAATATTACAAAGTTTTTCGCTTTACTCAATCCACTTACTGAATAATTTTCGTGAATAACTTTAGTGAATAATGTTAGTGAATATTAATAATAATTAGAAAATGAACCAGATAGTATCTGCAAAATGCGATTAATTACATGAACAATATTTGTTTTTAAGGCCTTCCGTACATTGAAAGGTCTAGTGAGAGAGAGAGAGCTACGCTACTTCGACAAGAAACGGAAATAAATTGATTTTTCTAAAGCAACGTGTTGAGTCATAATTTGTATAATAAAAGGTCGACTGTTTACTTTTTAACTTATTGTTAGGTAAATTATGCAAAAGGAAAAATATGAATTTCAATGTAAATAGCATTTATTATGAAATGAATGGTGTAATGTTCGTACGTAGTATACCCATCTGGAAAAATCAATATAATACATCAGAGAGTTTTAACATGACTTAAACACTTTTGTGTAAGTGCAAACCATATTCACTCTTTCACGTATGAATTACACAAAGACAGCGTGTTTTTTGGAGTATTTTCACTATTCATTGTTTCTGTGGACGTTAGTTTTTGATAAACACAATGAAAAACTGGACTACTATAAGGCATTATTGCCATGAGATCGTTTAAGTTCAGGGCTGACATGGATCGTCCATGTGAATAGAATAGTAATATTTATTCAAGAAGTGTAGCCATGTAAGGATAATCAACCACGAGATCGCTTCTGGTTTTGAAGGGATGAAAGTGCATCATCTTGAAGAGTTCCATATCAAAATAGGTATGTTTGAAGAACAGTATACCTGGTAATGCTGCATCAAATTTCGCAGCAGTTATTTTCGTGATATGAAAGCTAGCATCGGATATTGCAACCACTCTGTACTATTTTACTGCTCAACTATTAGTATCTCCTCTACTGCCATACCAGACACTATTGGCAACTGGCTTAGCTCCTTCTCTCACTCAAAATGCTGCTGAGGACTTATCCATGAATTCAGAATATCTGCTGCAGAAAATACGGGAGCTTTGTCACATGATTGTAGTTCGCATGATGGATTACATATGGAGTGCAAGACTAAAAATGACAAAACTAAAATTTTCAAGATTTGTGGCATAGCTCTCTTTCTTTCTCTCTCTCACTAGACCCCTTAATTCTGACGTCATAAACTGCACACCCAATTCCTCGAAAAGGTTTTTCAAACAAATGTTAGTGTATTTCGTACCACTTTGTAGATGATTCCTGGCTCACTTTCTACATTTTTGCCTTTAAGTTATTCACTAACATCTTTAAAAAATGTGGGGTGAGCTTAGCGAAAATTCTTAACACATCTTTAACAAACAATGAAATCACTTAGCAAAAATTCGTAACATATCTTTAACAAACAATGAAATCACGTAGCGAATATCCTTAACATATCTTTAACAAACAAAGAAATCACGTAGCGAATATCCTTAACATATCTTTAACAAACAAAGAAATCACGTAGCGAAAATTCGTAACATATCTTTAACAAACAATGAAATCACGTAGCGAAAATCCTTAACATATCTGTAA
This sequence comes from Thermobia domestica, assembly GCF_964235325.1. Taxonomy (NCBI): domain Eukaryota; kingdom Metazoa; phylum Arthropoda; class Insecta; order Zygentoma; family Lepismatidae; genus Thermobia; species Thermobia domestica. The sequence continues at coordinate 153,776,699 of NC_137456.1, read as the reverse complement.
AAGTAATAATGAAATCACTTAACATATCTTTAACAAACAGTGAAATCACTTAGCGAAAATCCTTAACATATCTTTAACAAACAGTGAAATCACTTAGCGAAAATCCTTAACATATCTTTAACAAACAATGAAATCACTTATGAAAAATCTAACATATCTTTGACAAACAATGAAATTACTTTCAATGAAAGTATGTTGCTTCATTCCAAACTTTCTAAGATACGATGTACGATATGTCTGAAGAATCTGTCACCCTGTCTATTGTTTATTCTGTTCCTTTTATTTTCTATTTTTTTCCTTGCCTGTTTCCGTGTTTTTGCTTCATACATACACGTATAAATTGCCCTCTCTATCTCTCTCTCCCATCTTCATGTTCGTTGAAGCTGGTGCTTCTTAAATTTCATCAATCCAATCTCCTTGAAGCGATCAAGATATTATCCGATTAGTTGCTTGGCATGCTAGAAATAGTTCTGCGTATCTGCAGAATTGTCAATGGGCATTGCCAACTTCATTGGTAAGCATAGAGGGTTTTGCGCTCTGAGGATGAGTACGCTTCCTTCGGCCTCCGGTATCCTTCTGGTGCGTCGAGTAATTCTCTCCGCGTGTAGCTACTGCTGAGAATAAGGAAAAAGGAAAGAAGATGAAGAAGGAAGAAACGCCGCGAAGAAGTCTCTATGTTTGTGTGTGTGTGGAGACAGAAAAAGACAGATTGAGAAGGAAGTAGCTCAGAACACAAAAGAAAAAACACACAAGTAGAGAACAAGAAGCAGAGAACGATAGAGGAGTGAGAAATTGTACGAAAGGAACGTGACATGTGAGGATAATAAAGATTCTAGAGGGGAATAAAGATTAATTTACGAATATATATATATATATATATATATATATATATATATATATATATATATATATATATATAAGAAAACAATTGAAAAATCTGCAGATGGTTTTGACTCTTTATTACCTAGCCACTTGTTTTCTTTCTCTAAGAATCCATTTTTTATATTTTTCTGGATTTTTTTATTATCAAGCTATCTATTTGTAAAGACATGATACTACTGTACACGTGAAGCACTTTCCATCATATCTTTTTCGCTATTTTGCACCAAACTTTGGCGATCAGGAGGCAGCTGAGATAGTGATGAGATCTCCGAGTTCTACCAAACCAACTTGTATAGCATGTTGTAGACCATTGGTTCTCAAACTTTCCGATAACGCGGATCCCCTGTTCATTCGGAAAGTGATCTGCGGACTCCCTTGCAATGCTATCTGAAATTTGAGATGGTATTTAATAAAATATACTAATTAGAATTACCACTGACAAGAAAAACATCATGAAAAGTAATGCAATAAGTAATTTATTCTAAAGATATATGATTGTTTTCTAATGAACGAAATTTCAATTGAAAATACATTAGCTTTCAAGACTGAAAATCAGACTTTTTTAAAAAAATGAAATTCACTTGATAATCAATGTTATCAAATGTGAGGTCGCTAATGTGAGGAATGAAATTCTTTGTTTTTCCATAATTACATTGAAATCTGGAATAAGTTTTATCGCCATCAATCTTAGATCTGACTTCATATTAAGACAATTTCGCTTTAAGGTTTTAATACTGCAAAGAGCAGGAAAGGTCTTGTGCCGTTTAGGACTTGTGCCGTTTAGGTCTTGTACCTTTTCCATTCACCTACTTTAGTTCTGAAATTCGCCATCACTACATGAAATTGCAACGATGCAATAACTAGTTGGCAATAATTACGAACGTAGCTAATTACAACGGTAACAACTATATGTGTACTACTAAAATTATTATTATCATTATCTGTTCTGCAGTTATACATGAATTACACAATATAACCTATTTCTTTCGTTAAGAATTAATTATATAATTGGTTAAGAAATGTGTTTCTTTCAACTGAGATACGAGAATCCCATGACAAATTCCTTTAAAAAATGTTTTAAAAGCATATTTTATCATACTTTTCTGAAAGCAAGCAAGCATTCAGAATTGCAATATATACTCTGTGGAGTGTATTTTATTAAGAGTAGGACAAAAGCCCACGCTAACTTTCCAAAGGTAGGACAAAAGCCCACCAGATATTTCACGAGTGTACACATTTAAATACCGACTGTACACATTAAGAACACAGTAAATTTAAAATTGAACAAAGAACATTTATTATGCAATACAGTTATTATATTTCACAATGTGTTTTGATAAAGATTATATGTACAAGCAAAATAGAAAATCAACGAATAACGCTAAATTACTTACGTAATATGCAACACGCAGTACTAGTTTGCGTCGATGCACCGCGAAATTCTCAGTTTAGTTTGTGGTAATCGGCATAACAATTATAATAAGTTTTGGCATTTTTGCAGAGTCTGCTACAGCATATGATTCAAGGACATCTTATTATAATAATTCCCACCCCATTTCTCCCTTCCTCTTCGAATTAAAAAAGAACTTACTTATGTGTTATTGCTAAGTTACGCCAAATACTATGTACTGTTCAAATTTCAGATTTCTATCTTAAGTGGTTTGGTCTAAGTTTTTCAGTCAAGAGGACTTATTTTATATAGAGAGATAGGGTAGGCGTCACACTAATGTTTCTCGTTATTTTTGTTTAGTTTAGCACAGTATACGTAAGGTTAATGGTTAGTTGCAGTAGTTATAAGCAATGATAATTTCGGATTTTCGGGTGAGGGTTGAGGAAACTTTCATTCACGAGGAGTGAAAGCAGTGCTGCGAAAATAGACCAAGTGGAGCAAAATTGGAATCGATCCTAGTCTGGGGGAGAATTTCTCCTGGGCTACAGTTTGGCCATCACTGGTTACAAGTGTTAGAAGTGATGGTGGTGGAGCCATGAAAATAAAAATAGTTTCAAATTTGGATTCCCAGTTACATAAATGTCGCTGGTTTCCGGTTTTACGTTCAGTTCAATCTGGCAATCTTATAAAAGTCGGATCCCTCCTTTGTAATTATGACGTTGTATAAGAACGCAAAACTCAGAAACTCAAATAAATAAATAAATAAAATAAATAAAGAGATTTTTAGGTACAGTCTTTTAGATCTTGTGCCGCTTATTACTTGTCCCGCGAAGTGATTTCTAGGTCTTGTGCAGTTTAGAACTTGTGCCGCGAAATGATTTTTAGGTCTTGTCCCGTTTAAATCTTATGCCATTTAGGAGGTGTGCCGCTTAGGACTTGTGCTGCGAAATATTTTTTAGGTCTTGCACCGTCTAGGTCTTATGCCATTTAGGAGATGTGCCGTTTAGGACATGTGCCGCGAAATAACTTTTTGGTCTTGTGCCGTTTAGGACTTGTGCCGCGTCCCCTTCATACTCACAACGCATATGCAACCAAAAACTACAAAGTCCATTTTCTTTGAAAACGTTTTTCCATGCAGTATCGCAGGATAGTTCCAATAGAGTTCTTGTTCTGTGTTAGAGAGATTCATACTTTGTATGTCATAAATTTCTACATTAGTAAAAGGATTTTCAATCGAACCATCACCAGGTTGTGGGACAGGAAAACATTCTCGGAAACTTGCAGCTAAAGCGTCCTAAAAGTGTTTTGTGCATTTCGCAGGGTTTTTTTTTTTTTTTTTTTTTTTTTTTTTAAACCTGAAGAGTCAGTGAAATCCTTGAGCACTGGAAATTATGAATAGTTATTGTTCTGTACTCGTACTACCCACAGCTGCAGTTTCTTAATATTAAAAATACTTCTTGCATAACAGCTATGAGTTCCATTTTATTACAACACATTTCAATTTTTAGATGTCACGGCCCCCCTGGCAAGGTCCCGTAGACCCCACTTTGAGAACCACTGTTGTAGGCTATTTAAATTTGAAAGTATTACGGTAGTTAGTATTCTACTTTAAACTGAAGGTGCACGTCGTATATAGCTTCAGCACTGAAAAGGAACACAAGGCTCCAGCGAACCTAACCGGACCAAATCATTGCCTAGGAATAGGTTCATGTCAAGCAGCGTAATTCATCATTATAGTTATTCTGACAGTATTGGAAGGTCCTTGCCACAGCTGAGAAGCTTCCACGCTCCACGGTCCTCCGCTAACCTCTTCGTCTTCACGTAGATTTTTCTGTTTCCATATTGTTCACCAGTTGCAGTCTCATTCACCCCCTCCCTCTTTCCTACCACCATACCGTCCAGCACGTCCCTCATGATGCAGCAGCAAAATGAATGATCTAATGCATCATTATAGTATTTCAGAGATATTTAGGATTAATAATTAAATTTCTGGTCTTTCAGCGACTAAAGCCATATTAGCCCATCACGTATGAGGGACTCATATCAGCCCTTCCCTCGGCAATCACGCTATCCAAGGAAAGGAAAAGAAGAAAGGATTGGGGAAGGAAGGAAGCGGCCTGGGACCTATATGTTAGGAATCATCCTGGAATTTGTCTGATGCGAATGAGGGGAAACCCAGAGAAATCTCTCACAGGTTGGCTGGCCTGAAAAAGCACTTTCATAGATATTTTGTTGTACGTTTACAATTAAGGACATTGTTTCTGTTAACCCCCCCTTCCCCTGACTACGAGTGTGCACGTGGGCACATCGTTCAACCATGATTAAACGTCGAATCTAAAATAAATTTGTGTGTTCATTGTGCTTTCGTTTCGGTTCAAGGCATCATCTAAAAATCTCTCTTGAAGTAATTTTGTTAGTAACTCAAATACAAAGTTTACTTTTAAAAAAATCTTCACGTTATTAAATTCTGAAGATATTACCGAGATTGAGAATGAGATAGAATTACTTCAGGTACGTGAAGCATTTTTATTTTTCATAACTTTTTAAAGGACTTTTTAAAAAAAAAAAAAAAAAAACATTAGTTCGCACCTTTGCGCACACGACGAAAATTGGTGCTGATGAAAAACCAAACAGTAAACGAGAGAGTACGGGATGAGGTGGGAGGTGAAGGAACATCAATTTCCTTGCTCTCATATTATTTCCTTGGAGCTAAATTTAAGGAGATGATATGACAACCTTCCCTTTTGATATTACCTGTTGAAAATTGGAAGATAATCTTTTTGTTCTTTTTTTTGAAACTTGATAATCTAGCATATAAGAAAAAAAAAGAAAAAATTAAAACGATGCTCCAATGCATATTTAATGGTGTTCTAATCGCCTTCATTTTTTAAAATTCTATTAAGTTTATTATTTTTTAAAAAATGTGTTTATAATGTAACTCATATTTATATCAATAATTATTTCTGGAGCAGGCCCACAGCCAGTAGCGAGAGATAGTAGAACAAATGTAAAGTTTAATAGGAGATCCTATGTCTTTTGCATCATTACTATAATTCCCAGAAACAACAACAGCGACCATGTTTCGCAGCCATAGAGAACACAAGGTATTATTATCGTTTTATGTATTTTAAGATTCAAATTCCTCGTTAGAATTTACGATAACACAAGTTTTTGAACTCAATAGTAACACGAATTCTCTGCTTTTAGTCGATATTTAATTTCTTCGTGAATATGGTCTTGGTTTGTTGATAGCCTACTGATCCTAGATATTTGGAAACATCCACTTTGTCGAAAGTATTATTTGATAATTTAAGGCATTCATAATTTGCAGTAGGCTATCACGATCCCGACGAACTTCCATATAAATTTTGTTTTCTCTGCAGTTACTTCTAAACACAAGTCCCTGCAAGCGTTTAATAACACAATAATAATAATAATAATAATAATAATAATAATAATAATAATAATAATAATAATAATAATAATAATAATAATAATAATAATAATAATATAATTCCATATGGAGAATGCAGATAGAGGAAAGACATAACTAGAAAGGCTTTTGCTAGTAAATAAAAAATAATAGAAAACTGCGCTATATGATCCTGGCATCAAAGTTCATATGATCTATATTTTTTAATGTTAAAAGAAAAAAGTAAGTGATGCATCTGACCTTATTGTTTGAAAGTGTAGTAGCTCCTGATGCATTCAAGGAATAAAATACGATCTACCCGGCACCAGGCAACGTGCAAGAGTAATAAATAAATGACAAGCAGGATCGAGAGCAGAGCGAAAAGTGGATTGATCCACAACGTTGAAACAGTTTCAATACAACGGAATGCCTCCAGGAATAAATTGTGTTTATTGGCTAAGTGTTTCTCGCGGATGCGTTTTCTCCACAGAAGAAGTATTCTTTCTTGAAATTCTTTTTTTAAAAAAGAAAATAAAACAACAACGATATCTTATTCAGTAAGAAGGAACGTATCCATGTCGGAGAGGTCATCTTGTTTTGTCAGTCGGTCGTACTCAGGAGACACACTGAACTGGAGAAACGGTGACATCAAGAGCCGAATGTCACCGAAAGAGCAGGAAAAGTCACTATGCTTTGGCGTGTGTGTGTTTTTCTATATGCAAGAGAGGATAACAGAGAAAAAAGTGGTTAAAAACAACGATGTTTCGTGCTATCTTTTATAGATATAAGACCAAGGCATTCAAGGGAATCGTAGAATGGAGTTACTAAAAAAAAAAATAAGGTCAACCGAATTTCTTGTAGCACAAATTGTGTTATGTGCAAAAGCAGTTTCCGTACCGGATGGATGGAGGTTTCCCACTATAGTTTGATTCCCTCTATTTAGAGGAACAACAATAAACCCAACATGATTGAAAATTCAATTGAAAGTTTTAAGTATAGTGATAAGTTAGTAGAATAGGAATGTTTATATATTAATTTTGGCGATACAACAAGGGCTAAGGAAAGACCATATACAGTGACGTCCATAAATAGGTCTATTTGTTCATATTTGAGGTTATCTTTTATAAGTATATTTTATATAATTTCGCTTTAAATATAATTTATAATGCCTCCAAACATACCATAATACAAACACGAGAACGCTCGTTGAAAACAAGATAACTCAAATTTCGACGTAAGTTCATTAATACGAGCTGAGTTGAATTTTTGTATTTTGTATCCTTATGAAACACCGGGGTTAAGAAGAAAGGGTCTACTATTAACATGGGCTTCGAACCACTAACCAGGGCTTGAATCCGGTGTGGCTGACGGATTCACAGACCATCGTGAAAGATAAAACCTTAAAGTATAAACTTCCTCCACCACACTATCTCGCCTCCAAGAATGAACCATAACCTCAAAAGTAGTCGGCCACTTTCAAAGAAAATTAACAATTACATTTGCCTAATTTAACTTCAAGTAACTTAATAGTCAGTACCTTTTAGACGTATCTTCATAATTTATTACTTGAGTCGTCCATTTCCAAATGGCATCTTGTCCAAGAAAGTTAGATTTTGAGAGATTGGCACCATTGGATCAATCCTATTCATATTTTTTGTATGATATATGCTTTATAGTTCCAAAAAATCTGATAAACGGTGCAAATTACGTTCAAATATGGGAAATGTTATTGTCCACGTCCAACAAATCAAAATGGTGGAGGAAAAATCTTTAAATTTACAGAAACAAATAGCCTAGTGTCCTTTAGACATCTGTAGTGTGTAAAAAAAAAAAAAAAATTCAAAGCGACTCTCGTCCACAAGTCAGTTAGATTCAAATAAGTTAGAAAGGACCCCTTGACACAAGGAACTTAAAATTGAAGTGTCGAATTTTTGCGAAGCTCTGGTGCTATCAGAAAGGTATAGGCCTGACACATCATGAAAAAGTATAGTTTCGGAATTAAATTAATTATTATGGCAGACGGAGGCAAAATATCAAAATATTTTATAAGAGACTACATGTAACGAATGTATTTTTTTAAAGGTCTTGGATACTATTGTTTACCATGCAAACACGCTTTGATCACGCGATTTTTTAAAACTTTAGTTTCGTGAACTTTTAAGAGGAGTTGTCATTTGCTTTTAATGATATTACCTCCTGCTTTGAAGAATAGGTTTCAAGCCAGTCATTGTTTATTCTTAAGTCGTTCTATTTCAGACAAATTCATTAAAACAAATAATTTATTTTATAGCTATCACTTCTATCCTGCTTCCATTATAATAAACAAATAGTTACATTACAACATTATATCACTTTTGTCTGCGGAACGCCTTATCTCCGTGACAAAATGATTTTGTACAGTTCCAAAGGGTATCTTGTCCTTCAAACAGTTCCAAAACGAGTCTTGTCCAAATTACTTTTTAATATTTCCTTCAAACTCTTGCATAAATTTTGTTCAAATTTTTAGCAAACCTTATTTTCTCCTGATCAATAATTCTGCAAAAAAAAAAAAATTATACATATTAGTGGAAATTTGACGCTCCAGAACGTTTTTCTCGATTTCTGAAAAATTTTGTTTGGAGGACAAGATGCCGTTTTGAGATGAACGACTCATTTATTCTAATCTTCTAGGCACATTGGAGATAACCTCCTTTATATCATGCCTTTGTGTTGCTTTCAAATGTTTTAAATATGTCACCGATTGCAATTTTATATATATAATATGACGCCGCCCATGAACTACAGAGCACTATTATACAAGTCAAATTAAAGCGAAAAATATATGTAATTGTATACCTGTCGGGTTCTCGTCTAGAGACGCGAATTGCATTATATCAGTAGTTCTCAAAGTGGGGTCCGTGAGACCTAGCCAGGGGATCCGCGGCGCCTAAAAGTTGAGATGTGTTGTAATAAAATGGAACTCACAGCTGTTACGCAAGAAGTATTTTTTTCAGTTACTAAAAATAAAGCATTTAGAAATTATACCTACGTTTGTAAATTTAAATATTTTTCTACTTTACTAAATTTCTGCCTTGAAGTTGGTTAACCGTTATATAGGACTACTTCAAGTGAGAGAAATTTCTTCTTTGTTAGGGCACTTTTTCAAAAGCAGTTGAACATTAACTGCAGGACGCTTCGGAATTTTATGGATTTCATCTTCAAGTGACGGAAAGCCTCCACCACCACCACCAATTCCATATATTTTTTTAAAAGTAAATATTAGTCATTCCTGTGCTTATAAACATCAAGTCTCCCTCCAATTCTGGGATTTCTAAAAAAAAGCTATTAGAAACTCTTCTCAAAATATGTTCCTAGATCCGCCATTACGAGTAATTCTTGACTCAAATCTGTTTGCGTATGCGCTGTGAGTACGAAGAGTTGTCTAAAAAGGCATTGCAACATTTTGATGCCTTTCCCTGCCACTTACTTATGCGAGCAAACCTTTTCTGCTCTTAGCAGTATTATAACTTTAAAGCGAAATCGTCTTAGTGTGGAATCGAACCTAAGATTGGTGGAGACAAAAAATATTCCAGATTTCAATGCAATTATGGAAAAACATAAAGAATTCCATTGCTCACATTAGTGACTCCACATTTGAGAACGTCGTTTATCAAGTGAATTTCCTTTAAACAAACATTGATTTTTAGTCCTGAAAGTTATGGTATTTTCAATTGAAATTTCGTTCACTAAGAAACAATCATCTTGTAAAGTATTCATTGTACCTTTGGAAAATTCAAGATTACTAATAAAACTCCAACTGACCAAAGCAGTATATATTTTCTCCGTGACAAAATTCCTATATTATACTGCTTTGGTCAGTTGAAACAATCATGTATTTTTTAAAAAAAATAAATTACTTATTGCATAATTTTTCTTGATCTTTTTCTTGTCAGTGATGAAATTTCAGATAGCATAGCAAGAGGGTCCATAGATCGCTTCCTGAATGAACAGGGAGTCCGCGTTATCGGAAAGTTTGAGAGCCACTATACTATATGGCAACGTCGCAGAAAAAGAACCACAGAAAATCTACTAATCTATCAAATCTTACATCGATTTTTTCCAAATTGAAGTTAAAATCTTTAGACGTTGACACTAGTATAACAATCGATGTAACTGTTCGATGGATTCATAGAACAATGCTAAAGGTTTCAAGTTAATATGCGACGTTACCACATAGTGAAATTTTGATTCCCTATAGCGACTGAAGGAGACCCTGGAGAGTATGCCATTTTATAGGATTTTCGCTTTAACCTAAAGAATAGCGCTCTGTTGTTCGTAGGCGCCATGTTTACAATGTATATACAGAAGTATATTATGCATGGGATTATGGTGAGGTAATTGCAGTGTTGTTTTAATAAGTTTCCCCATCAGGATCCTGCCACCTACAGTCGGACAATTTGTCCATGCCTACTAGATGCTGCGGTCGGATTGCCGGCGCCGGACACCGGCGTCTTTCCGCGCGACTTTCGACCGCGAAGAATAGTTGCCTTGCCGAGCAGTCGGCAAACAGTCGGAAATGAGCATTAAATGCGCCGGCGCCGCCGTCGGGAAGTTGCCTCGTCGAGCAGTCGGCAAATAGTCGTAAAAGCGTAGTAAATGCGTCTGTGCCGCCGTCGAAAAGAGGCCGGCATAAGGAGTCGGCAGAAGGTCGGAAAGAGGCCTTTCCGACAGTTTTGCCGACTCTGACGGGCGGCAAAGAGTCGGCAAAGGGCATTTTATTTTACGATTTTCGACCTCTTGCCGCCTCGGCAAAAGGTCGGCAACTTTGAACAAGTAGATCGTCGTGCCGCCGCGGACGGGTGCCGGCTGCCTGCGGCGGCCCGCCAACATCGACGGCGGCAATTCCTTTTTCCGACCGCGACTTCCTGATGGGGTTGTAGGGCAACCAGAACCATCCTATCAAGACTTGCCATTCATGCTTGCATTTCTAATTTTGATGGAATTTTCTAAGAACCTGCAACTTATTTACTGCATTTTCCTCCCCGCAACAATAAAAAGCACTTTATTTTTTCTTCATATTACCAGTTAGATCGCTTGGATGCCAAATGATCCAACTCCAAAATTGAAATTTTAGAGAAGTGAAATTTGAAGTTCAGTATCTCGTGAACAATTCATGTTTCTATTATGTTAAGAATCAAAATCGTAACTATGTAGTTTATGGTTTTATAATTTGATGTTTATGAAAAAAATCTTTTAGAGAAGGTACTCATATATAGAAATGAATGAAAACATTAGTTCTTTTGTAAAAAATATGGAGTTAGGCCACTTGGCTGCCTAACGATCCACCATTCCATTCAATGTGACCTGTTACCATTAAACGCATCCTCGTATTTTATTTTTTGCGTAAATGTATTACTTTCAGCCCTCTTCTCTTTATACTGTGTTGTTTTCTTCTCATTCGAAGAAAAACCCTAGAAATTTAAATCATTAGTACACAAAATATGTTTCCATCGCGGTCTCTCTCTCTCTCTCTCTCTCTCTCTCTCTCTCTCTGTGGAGACTTTTGGGAACATTTTTCACTCGCAACATTCTTGTGCATCTTCCTCTTACAAGGAGAAGGCAGACTTTGGTAAGTGAAATTCGGGGCCATTTTTTGCGAAGTGGTAGTGTACATTTAAAGAGTTAATATTACAAACTGGGAGGGCGCAATGGCCGAAAATAACCGAGAAACCCCTTCTTAAAGTTTTCTGCTCGCCGCATATATCGTAAGACGCGCCAACTTATTAAGTGACGGCGTGGCAGAGTGAGAAGAACCTGAGACTCAAGTGGAAAGGGTCCCGGATTTGATTCCCGGTCGAGTCAGACTTTTATTTTCGTTTTTTTTTTTTTTTTTTTTGTTTCAGCCAATAAAGTGTCCAGTTGTAACTATAAGTAAAATATTATTTCACCATATGTTTATAATATATTAAAACAATATAAATTTTCAATCACTTGTAAAATCTTTCAATGTTCCATGTTAACTAGGAACAAAATTTAATCTCTTTCGTAAATATTATTGTTACCGCAGTCGTTGTGTAAAAATGTTCTGGAAGCTTTGTGTCTACATCTGTTGACAGTGTGCAAATTACAAGGGGAATAAGGGGGAAATCTTTGGTTATAGCAACATCCAGTATTAGCAAAAGGGATTTCCCCCTCAATTCCTTTGTAATTCGCACACTGACAACAGATGTAGACAAGAAGCGTCAAGAACATTTATTACATAACGACTGTCGTAACCATAATATAACTCGTGATATTAGTATATTTACGGAATAGATTAAATTCTCTTGCTAGTTAATATGGAACATTGAAAGATTTTACAAGTGATTGAAAATTTCTATTGTTTAGGTTAATTTGTCATAAAATAACCATCCAAATAATTTTATATTAGGCATTCATTTGTCCAGGTTGGTACATTTTTTTTATACTTAGCAGCTTGACGTACCATACGTCACAAGCTGATTTTTGAACCGAGCCTAGCCTAGCTGGGAAGTGTTAACGTGCCTTCTATGACATTGTGTTGCATACGCACAATCGAGACCAGCACGCATACGCTCTCACTGGGATTGACAGTGCTTCTCAGTACTGGAGGGTGAAACTTATTTATCATCTCTTTGTTATCAGGATAACTCGATAATAGTTTCAGTTTCTAATCGTGATTCAAGCCACTCGAGTGCCTATTATTGCATTTCTTTGGGATATTACTGGTCCGAGAGACCATGCATCGCCTGCCTCCGGTAGTTAAGGGCCCAGACCCGCCACCTCCGGGGGATAAGGGGAGGGATCCCCGTCAACAGCGCCGTAGTAGACAGCTTTCTGAAAGCAGTATCGGATCCGTTGAAAAGCGCTCTCGCTCTAAATCCCCGCACTATGTTGCTCCATCTACCAGCATTGAGGAACCTATGCAATGTTCGTCCAATGCAACTCTTGATAACAACCAAACTCCTAACAATCACTTTGCACAACGTGCACCTGTTTATTCATTTCTGTTAACAGATTTCGATCCGAAGTACAGTAATCCACGGCTAATTTTCAACCAAGTTGTAAAGTACCTACCCCGTGCTAGCATCAAACAGATAGTCTTCACCAAGAATGGTGTCATTATACGTTCAGAGGATCAAAACTTTGGAACCACACTACGCAACAAAGCTAGCTATGAAATCTTTGGAAAAAATGCGAAAATGAAGCAGCTTACTAGTAAAGTCAAGCAAACACCTCCGCCGTCCAAGAATCCAATGCTATCTGTTGTCATCCGTGGTGTTCTACCTGAGATCACTGATGCAGAAGTGCTCGAAGAGCTTACAGCTGAAGGCATCCCTGTCGATAAATGCATTCGCATCAGAAATCAAATGGGACCTATGTACATGGTTCGTGTGCTAAGCTCCAATAAATCATCTATTGATACTCTTCTTCAGGAGGGAGCGTACATACCACAGAGCCGAACAGCACAGAGGCACAGGCACAGAGTCGAACCTTCACGTACCAATTCGCCCCTACCTATTCGCTGCGAACGATGCCAGATTTATAACTCGCATGTAACGTCAAAATGTCCAAACATTCCTAAGTGTGGATACTGTGCAGAACAGCACGAGACCAAAGACTGTCCGAATCATCAAAAGCCTGCTCACTGCTCTGTATGTCCCGGGTCACATCCTACATACAGCTACAAATGTAAAGCTAAGCCAGCTCCACCCGCAGATCATCCTGAACTCACAGTTCCACTACGTACAACTGATCCACCGGTTCATGCCCACCAATCAATCGCAGCAGGTCTTACAGTTGAAAACTTCCTCCGATATTTCACGCTTGTCCTTCAGAACATTTTTCCTTGTCAACGACAGTTCATCCTCGAACATGTTATCGCTGCCGCCACGAGCATTTTCAATATTAATCTGTATGCCACATATTCCGGGAACTATGTGCACTTTCACATATCTCCAAAAGAAACTGCTGTCTAAGCAAATAGCTTGCATCATCATCATGGGTTTGGCTTTCTTATTTATGAACATTCGATCATTACCACAACACAAAACTCTTTTCGAACACTTGCTTCTAGAAGAATGTATTGATATTTTTGCTTTGAATGAAACGGCTTTAAAACCATCAATGCCATTACGATTTCCACGGTATCAACTCATGCGCTATGATTTTCCAGTAGATAATGCTCGAGCGCAAGGTGGAGTTGCAATTGGCATCAATAACAAATTATCTTACCGACAGCATCAGATTCAGCTTCCTTATCGACTTCCTGAACATCTTATAGCCACTATCTATCTACCTAACATAGCACTTACGATAGCAACAATCTATGTACGTCCCGGACAGGTGATACCATTCGAGTATTTCAGCCGTTTGTTTCAATCATACAGGCATCTATTGATACTAGCAGACATCAATATCCATAGCCGCTCCGAGAGGGAAAAGAGACAGTTTGCTGACCATATAGCACTTCACTTACATGGTCACATATATCCCCTTCCGAAACACACAAGACCAAGTAGCCAAACTACACCGGATGTTGTTCTTTCTACCACTTCACTCATAGACAGGTGTCATATCGAAGTCTTGGATTGCATAGGTAGTGATCATTTACCGGTAAAAATAACAGTCAATGATGTACGTAAAAATATTTCTCATACAGCAGAACGCACTATATACTTATACGACAAAACGAATTGGCAGAAATATCGCTCAGATATTGACGCTGCTTTAGAAACTGTACGACCACCGGATACCGAGGAAACTCTTAACTCAGCCATAACTACACTCACCAAGGCCATCACCACCAGCGCACGTAACAACATTCCTACTTATCACGGTAAAACTTATCAGCCAATTTTGCCTCCGCAATATTTGCATTTAGTCAGAAAATCTCGTCATTATTATAGACAATATGAGCGTACTCGTAATCCTGAATATCTAACACAGGCACGTAGATGGCAACGTACTGTGCATAACTATATTGTTGCCCATAAACGGTTGACGTGGCACAACACATGTAATCAACTAAACGATGAAACTCATCCCACACGCTACTGGAAAAAGTTCCATCAGTTGACAGGACAGCAAAAAACAACAAAATATCCACTGTTTCAAAACAACGATCCTTTACATTCAGATCGCGATAAAGCCAACGCTTTCGCCTCTCATTTACAAGCTGTGTTCACTCCGCCTGTTGAACCACATCAAGATAGTCCTAGATTTTCTGAAAAAAAAAAAAACATTACTCAACTATTACAACCGTCACCTACACATACCTTAGATGAAACTCAACCGTTAACAGTATCTATAACTTCTGATGAAATTCAGACAAGTATCAAAAGGAAACGTAATACAGCGCCTGGTTTTGACCAAATATCTTACCGACTTATCAAGGAATGTTCAGTACAGTTTTTTCTGCTTCTTGCAGTTATCTATAATTTTATTCTCCGTACAGGATATTATCCAGTTGAGTGGAAAGTCTCTAAAGTATGTATGTTCCTAAAACCGAACAAGCCTCCGAATTCTGTAAGTTCGTATAGACCGATACAACTAACTGCCACACTGGGGAAAATATTTGAAAAGATTCTAGTGAAACGTTTACATCCATATTTGCAAGACCATCAACTTCTTCCCACTTTCCAAACCGGATTTCGACCATCATATAGTATTAATGATCAGTTGCTTCGATTAACGACTACACTTGTAAACCAGTATAACAGATCACTACCATCTTGTCTAATTTTAATGGATTTGGAGAAAGCATTTGATCGAATTTGGCACTATGGTTTATTTTATAAATTGCTAAAATTTGGACTTCCTCTTACTTACGTTAGAGTAATTTTTTCATTCATACTCAATCGAATCGCATATGTCTGTATCAACGGTTCCATCTCCCATCCTATATTTCCATATACCGGGGTACCTCAAGGGTCCAGCCTGTCACCTCTTCTCTACATATTATATGCATCAGACGTACCAGTGCCTGCTCCTCCTACTTATTTATTCCAATATGCCGATGACACCGCTTTCTTAACTCTCGGAACAACTATACAACAAATTAATAGAACCTTACAACTCACAGTTAATAACTTTCTTGTGTGGTGTAGGAAATGGAAGCTCACCGTCAATGAAGAGAAAACTCAGACCCTAGTCATCATACCACCTAAATGCCGCAGTAAAGTTCACCGTAACCCCAATCGTCTTGATATCACTGTCGGAACACACAGATTAGAACCATCTAAATCAGTTACATATCTAGGAATAACGTACGATAATAAATTACAATGGACTGCTCATTTCCAGAAACTTGTGCTTAAAGCAAAAAATCGGTTGCAATTACTTCGCAGGCTAGTAGGACAGCATTGGGGACTAAACTCAAAATTGCTTATCAACACATATAAAGCGTTCATGCGCAGCATTCTTACATTTGGCCATATTGCTTGGTCTCCAGCTCAATCTAAGTTCTACAGTAGGCTCGAAATTATGGAGCGCCATGCAGTACGCTTAGCATACCGCATCAAACTACCATATCCCAACCGAGAATTATACAATCGAATAGACTTTCCACCACTTGTAGAACATATCTCACTTTTACGTAAGCGATATATAGCCAAATGCCTAGAATCTCATAAAGATATTTTTCTGGACACAATCTTCATAGATTCTGAGCAGGATTCCTCTTTCAAATATTGTCATACACCGTTGAGTATATTGATCACACTTCACGTAAATAACCTTCCTATGGATCACTTTCATCGTAGATTCTTTCAACGTCAGATCATTCATCAAGCCGTCCCTCATCTTTTTCCATAGCTACACTGTTCTCCCTCACCATTAATCTGGGCTCCCCATGTCTACATCAGTCTTGAGACGCCCCAAGACAGAAGAATAACATGCATTCGTTACTATTAACCATTTCACTGTGTTGTGGCGTATAAGGCACTTTCATCTCATCAATCATGATACAGTAATTACAATTTCAATTATGTTCACCTTGTAGTCTTATATATCATTTATCATTATATACTATAACCTTTTTCCAGTTATTTATTGTTAATTTTTTCCTCATGATATGTATAGCTTTTCCACAGTTGAATATCATACAATGTTTATTATTTATGTTCATGCACATAGATCTATTTCAGCACCATTGAATGTACTCGTTCTATTTAGCACTAGTTATTTTCTTTATATCACATTGTCCAACTAACGTTGTTTATGTTTGCACTTGTTTTCAGTATATCACTTGCCGAGAGAGAGGGCGTAACCCTCTAGAGGCAGTTCAATATGCAACTACTTGATGATCCATGCTAATAGAATGAATTATGTCCCATAAATCAATAAATACTTCAACAAAAATGTATATCCTATATTAAAACCTATTCCTTGTTTAAACTCAACTCCTCAAAAAAAAATCGCTCTTCATAACCCGAAGAAAGGGCAAAACCCTTTAGCGGGACGACGGACAAAAAAAAAGTCGCTCTTCATACCTCATACAATTTTATTTTTTTTCTAAAATAGATAATAGTATCGAATTATTTTCTGCTTTTAAGTATTCTATTATTATTATTATTATTTTACATTTTTAGCGCTTGTATTATTTTCTGCTTTTTAGAGTTTTTTTTTTTTTGTAGTTGCCTCATATTTTCCATCTCTTAATTTTTTTTATAAAAATTAAAAAGTCAGAGATAAAAATGAAACTAAAAACCTTTAAAAATGTAATAAGAGTTTAGTTTGCAGAAGTAGCAGTAAATTGTTTATTTTGGAAAAAGTTGTATACATTTAAGTTTTCGAATTCATAACTTCCAAATTTCATTTTAATTTTGTTTCGTTTTCAAACTTTATTGGTATTGATTTTGTCAGAATGTTTAATTTAGTTTGTCACATCTCCAGACATGACTTCCTGAATATAGCATATTATTTTATCTTAATATCATTAAGGTAATGTATGGCGTAAAATAAGCCCCACCTTTCTTACAAAGATTTTATTCTACCAGTTTTGTGTGTTTCGCTTGCTTTCGTTCTGAATTTTTAATTAAATAAAAGGTTTCTTTGTTCTTTGTGCATGTTCGCTTTTGCTTCCAATCTTCTTCTTTCTGATTATTTTATGAGGGTCATTTAGAAAGAACATCAATACTTTCTTTTTTATAAAAAGAAAAAGAAAGTAAAGAAAACTTCTTTACCCAGTTGTCTATTTTATCTTCTATCAACTCCCATTTCGTTTCAATTATAAATCTATTTTCGGTTCTTTCAAATCTCCTTCCCTTATTCCCCTTTTCTGAAGAAAGGTTTTTGTCTGTATTTCCACGACGAATGTCAGAAGAGCGATCGATAATTAGAATTCAATGTTGCACCTGAGCAAATAGATAGGCCTACAGTAGAAAAATAAGATATTTTATAACCTAATGAAATCTTTCAGTTTAACGTCCCGGCTGTGTCCAACACTCGGAATGTGATAGGATTTCCCTAAATAATAACTTGGCATATTTCTTTCCAAAATTTTATGAAAACTATTTATTTTATACGGTTCAAAATTCGTCCAAATGCTTGTTAGTATTAATATTGCATGTTCACTTTTACTTTTTCTTGCTAAGGTAATATTAGAACGCGCTAATTAAAAATTAATTTTCTTCCATTTAAAAGCTGTCTAAGATATTGGCTGCATATTGCAACAGTGCAGAACAGCAGATAAGAAGCTAACCAGGTAGATTTCTTTCATTCTCTGCCCCCGCTAGGTCACGTGCATGAACTTAGGGTTGCCCACGGAGAAAAAGAAACCGATGGAATGCAGATTGACAGCAGATAAGAGCAAAGTCTGTTTTCTCTCTCTTCATAGATCGTAAAGATTTTCTTGATTCTACGTAAACATTTCCGCGAATAGTTACCTGTACAGGCATATTGCAGCTAACAATGTACAAAAGTTTCAGAAAATCTGTCTATGTTGTTTTCAAGTGAGGGAAGGCTGTTCATCTTATAAAATTAGTTTCGAACTGTAGAGCGTAGAGCAAAGTCACTTATTTGTTGCATCAACTGACAAAAGTTTACATATAGATCAAAGAAAAATCTTAGGAAAAACGGACGATATACTAAATGCTGGTACTTACTGTCTGTTAGGTATATTCGTATCAAAATTTTCTATTAAATCTAGAAATGAGTAAAAATAAAGAACTTTTCGTACGATTCTTGTACTATATATATTTTATTTACATATCTGTCTTTTGAATGGCATCTAGAACCCAATTCTTTTCCCTTTTTAAAAAATCAAACTTGAGACTACAGGGGCCTACGTCTCAAAACTACGGGGACGCGGCACAAGTCCTAAAAGGCACAAAACCTAAACGGCATAAGTCCTAAAAATCATTTCGCGTCACAAGTCCTAAACGGCAGTAGTCCCAAAAATTATTTCGCGGCACAAATCCTAAACGGCACTGGACCTAAAAATCTTTTGTGGCGCTACCATCGCGTCCGTGCCAAGAATACTGTCAATCTGTTATTCAAAGTTTTAGATATACTGTTTCATATTACAGAACCTTAGTTCTTACAAGTAATTTGTATAAATACATATTCTACCGTTCTGAAATAATAAATAAATAAATAAATGGATCCTATTGTCCTTTCTTGCTCTTTCCATGATATATTTCCATGGTGACAAAATTTTAACTTCCTACCAAATGTGATTTCCAGATCTCTCGTAATGTCTGTTTTTCTCTATTTCCACATCATTAACCTCATATTAGTAACATAATATTGTGTTTTAGTTACGTACGTTATAAATTTTATTTTCCTTGTGTTGTTTTGAAGTAAATTATTTTTACACATACATTTATTGTATTCAATTCTTACAGTAGCAAATAGTTGTCATACTCGTAATTAATTACTTCTTACTCGTTATCATTATTAATAATAATTTTAGCATTACTAACATAGCTTTTACCCTTGGAATTAAATAGTTCATAATAGTATTGTGGCAACTACTTACTACTGAAATGCTTTATCGAATATTTAATCCGTAGTTTGTAGCAAGGGTTGCCACAGAAGTTAATGGCTTATAGCCCATAGTGTGTCACTGAAATTTTAGAGGATCTTTGAGAAACAACTTAATTGAAATTAATGAGAAACTTACAAGGCAGGGTACCGAGGTTTAACACTCCGATTATGATAAGATTGTACAGACATAAAGAACATCGAAAAAGAAGCGACCCGTATTTTTTTTATATCGGACAACGAGCACATTGAAAGGGTCAAATAGGGGCATAAAAATGGGGTCAAAATGAGATTATGTGCAATATAGCGAGAACGAGAAGAGATATCGGAAAAGTTTAAATGTACGAAATACTACCCATAGTCGACGTAATTCAATGAGGTAGAACGCACCCATGAGTAGAGAGCAGAACATCCGAAAATGGACCAATCACGTGTACAACATTGTCACAATGTAATATAGAAATGAGCAAAAAGGGTGATAAGGGGCAGGAAGAAAGAAAAAATGAAAACAAAAAATACATGTTTTTGCTTTGGGTGCATATGTTGCCCGTATGCGAAAGAGACGCAGATTTATCTCAATGCCTGAAGATGGGATAACACGCAGGAAGGATGCAAATGCCGTTCATATAGACAGCCTGCGAGACAGCACTGCGCAGTGGGTTGCATATATAGCGAAATGAGAACAACGATGAGATGCATGTTGGAAACGAAAATGTGTGTATGCAGTAGTAACACAAAAACTAAATTGTTACTATTACTGTTGTGTTGCACGCGTATTTTCGTAGTGATATAATGTTGATACTCGTGTGTGGTACTGATATTAATGTTGCTGTTTATCTTATGTATGCGGACCACCTTGTATTACATTCTACTGTGCTATGAATATTTGTTCCCATTACCCGATATATGCAACCCACTGCGCAGTACTGTTTCGCTGGCTGCCTATACGAACGGCATTTGCATCCTTACTGCGTGTTATCCCATCTTCATGCATTGAGATGAATATGGGTTTTTTTCGCATATGGGTGATGTATGCACCGAAAGCGAAAACACGTATTTTTTGTTTTCGTTTCTTCTTTATTCCTACTCCTTATCACCCTTTTCGCTCATTTCCGTAACACATTGTGACAATGTTGTACACGTGATTGGTCTATTTCCGGGTGTTCTGCTTTCTTCTCATGGGTGCGTTCTACCTCATTGAATTGAGACGACTATGGGTAGTATTTCGTACATTTAACCTTTTCCGATATCTCTTCTCGTTCTCGCTATTTTCCACATAATCTCATTTTGACCCCATTTTTATGCCCCTATTTGACCCTTTCAATGCGCTGGTTGGCCAATATAAAACAAATACGTGTCGCTTCTTTTTCAATGTTCTTTATGTCTGTCCAATCTTATCATAATCGGAGTGTTAAACCTGGGTACCCTGCCTTGTTAGATATATTTAAAAGGAATTTATTTAATACAAGAACATTACGTTTAATCAATGCCGCAACCATGCTTGGGAAAGGGGTATTAAACTACGAATCATTGAAATAGTGTAGTAGCAATAGCTGAGGGTTATTTTTTTGAGTTTCTGAATTTTGCGTTCTTATACAAATTCGTGAGTACGAAGGAGGGATGCCAATGGCAAGAAGAAGTTGACCGAAGTGAATGAAATTGTGCACATATACTGTAGACGTAAAATGAGGGAATACGTGTTTCGTATTTTCCTAGAAAAAACGATTGGGTGGGGCACGGACCCCTCCAAACATTTGATTACGAAATATCAAAAGTGCTAATAACAGTATGTCAGAAGTGAGTAAAGGACATGAAGAACTGCAAGGAAACTTTGTGTAGGGACAATACGCAAATAATAATAATAATAATAATAATAATAATAATAATAATAATAATAATAATAATAATAATAATAATAATAATAATAATATGGGTTTTATATTTTCTTCGGAAAAACTGTTTTAGGGGCAAAAGCACCCACTCAAAAATTTTGAAAGTTGACGCCCGAAAGGTAAAAAGAAGTAGACCGAAGTGAATGAAATTGTCACAGATATTGTAGACGTAAGATTAGGGAATTCCTTCATTTTACGTCTACAATATCTGTACATAGTTTCATTCACTTCGGTCCACTCCTTGTTGCCTTTCGGGCGTCAACTTTAAAAATTTTAGGTTGGGGCTTTTACCCCCTAACACCGTTTTTCGGCAGAAAATAAAAAGAAACGTATTTGTTTATTTTTTGCATATTGTCACTACACAAAGTTTCGTCATGTCCTTTAGGCACTTCTGACATACTGTATTTAGCACTTTTGATATTTAGTGATGAAAGGTTTGGAGAGTCCGTGCCCCACCGAACCGTTTTTTTTAAAAAGAAAAATATAAAAAACGTATTCTTTCATTTTACGTCTACAATATCTGTGCACAATTTCATTCACTTCGATCCACTTCTTCTTGCATTTCGGGTGTCAACTTTCAAAATTTTGGGTGGGAACTTTTGCCCTCTAAAACCGTTTTTCCGCAGAAAGTAAAAAACACGGATTCGTTTATTTTATGTGTAGTATCTACCTGCCAAATTTTATCAAAATCGAAATGTTACCATTAGGAAGTGTTACATGTTGGTATTATATGTAAGTGAATTACAAAGGAGTTTTTCTTCTGTAGGAAGAGGGTGAAGCTTTTACTTGAAACAGTACTCCCTGCTTGTGTAGTTGCTAGCGGGTGTGACTTGCACACAGGGTCTCAAGTTCGATCCCCATTGAGAGTTTATTATGCAAGTTTTTTCCTCAAATTTACGAGTTTCCTACATATTTGGCACATCTTTTAAAAAAATTAAAATTTCAAGTGTTCTGGAATTTATTAATGTAGAAAAAAGGATAGTTTTTTTTATTATAAACACGTCTCCATGTTAGAAATTTTAGTTTGGAGTTCATGATTCATTCCCGTTCTGCCTAAAGGCCCTCCAGCACTTTGTAGAAAATATTTTAAATTATCTTATCTTTAGGTAGAACGGGAATTCCTGTTCTGCCTAATCTTTGGAGACAGGGAATTTTATGCTTAAAGGATTTATTAAAGGGAAATGTAGCACCAAAATGCTTGATTCCTAGCGTGCTTTCATGCACATCGGAAGTCATGTAGGTGTATATAATGGCTGTAGTAACGAGTGTGGGGACAAAGCGATAAAAAATTCAAGAAAAATTCTGACAAGGCGGACAAAATCCTATGGACAGCTTGATTTACCAGTGCTCACCCTATATGATTTTTTTCCTTCAATTGTCACATTTTCTTTCTTTTAAAATACGGAAAACCCAATAAAAGTTATTCCTAAAAATGATATAATAAAAGGGTAGATTGGCTTTAATTACTTTCACACCCACCCACATGAAAAGTTCTGGGCACTCCTGTTTATTATACATTTAATACATTTGAAATACGTTCAGCATGTTATTGTTAAACCATTCATTTTAATTGTGAAAACTAACTATAATGTTATTTGATTATTTTTAAATGTTCATCTTCATGACGTAGCATATAGGAGTCTTATTTTTAGCGTTGTATAAATATTTATTTATTTGAATTCTGAAATACTGATCAAAATATTTTTTAGCAAAAGATCAAAATGTGAAATATAGTCTATACTTAGTACTGCACAACAGTCTTACGTGTTTTTTTGAGTTTTCAGTATTCTAAAAAGGTTACTTCAATAAAGTGAAGAATTACAGATATCATTTTAGGTGCATGACATCATTATCATCGTCATAGTTATTCTGCCATTATTGGCAGGTCACTTGCTGCAACTAAGAAACTTCCTTGCTACACGGGCTTCCGCTAACCTCTTCGTCTTCACGTACGATTTTTCTGTTTTGATATCGTCCATCAATTGTAGTCTCCTTCGCCCCTCCTTCTGTCAAAGGTGTGTGACAGTTGAAAAGAATAATCATCATCCTTTTAGTAGGCAGCGCCTATGATTCTATCCCTTGATTTTAGTTCATTTTGTCAAAATTTTCAAGATCTTGCCCTCTTGGATTTTGTCCTGCATTCGTAATAATCTGTTTAGTAATTCTAACAAAGTCCATAAGAAGAATAACCATATCTTCAAGTTTCATCATAAATTTTAGATGTTATTCTACTTGTTATTTTCGGAAAAATGACCAGGATACAGTTCTGTCATTAGCAGTGTTATTTACATCTACTTTAATAAAAATGAATGTAATTTTTTAAACACATGCAGGGAAATGGAAAATCGATTGATTCAGTTGCAGGAAAGCCGTCTGTCATTGTGACTGAAACGAACATAAAACAAACCTAATTCGGCCTAATATCAAGTCATTTCACATCAAAATTTTATCCAATTTTCCAGAAGTTCATTTCCAACATGCTAAGGCTCTCAGTACGTAAAATGTGTCACAGTTCGCATCCTCAAGAGATGTTTGGCCACAAGTAAACAATGCAAGAGAATGCATAAGGAGGACCTTAAGAAAGAGTCTTACAGTTAGTCTTACATCACAACTCCTTTTTCAGCATCACCTTATCCGCTGATTTGTCTTCTATACTAGATGCGATAACATTTTTCTATTCTCATATTTATATTGTTAATGTACAATCTTGTAAATAGCACTAATGCAAAATATCAATATCACACTTTCAAACACTTGTATGTTTTTTATAGAGCTCCAACCGAATCAAAAGGTCAGATAATCGGGGTTAAGGGTCATCTTATGCACGCTCTTGGAATATTTGCTTATTATATGGCCAAACATGTCTTGGGGATGTAAAATATGATACATTTTATTCACTACTAACCTTAGCATGTTGGATATGAATTACTGGAAAACTGAGAAAAATTTTGTTTTGAAATGACTTTATATTAGACAGAATTAAGTTTGTTTTATGTTTGTTTCAGTTACAATATCAAACGACTTTCTTGCAACTGAGTTAATCAATTTTCCATTTCTCTGCAGGTATTTAAAGAAAATCACATTCATTTTTACTAAAATAGATGTGAATAGTACTGCTAATAACAAAACTGTATCTACTCATTTTTCCGAGAAGAACAAGTAGAATAACATTTAAAATTTATGATGAAACCTGAAGAAATAGTTATTCTTACAGGATCTCTTACAATTAAGAAGAAAAAAAATTCCTAGAAGAAATCCCTCCCTGTACAGAATTCCCCCTCCAAAGATTAGGCAGAACGGGAATTATTGAAGCTTTCGTAATCTGGAAATAAACTTTTGGTTTGTTTTCATATATAAAAGCCTGCTCTCCTAGATAAATTTGCAGGCTACACCCCTAAATGACTATGTAGTGGTTTCTGCAAACGTATTGTATTTAGCGTTATTTTTTAATTTTTTATTTATTTTTTATTTATTATTATTATTATTATTATTATTATTATTATTATTATTATTATTATTATTATTATTATTATTATTATTATTATTATTATTATTATTATTATTATGCTTATACATATCAACTCTATCAAAACACACCGTGGAATATAGTAACTGTATTGCATAATAAATGTTCCTTGTTCAATTTTAAATTTACTGCGTTCTTAATGTATACAGTTGGTATTTAATGTACACTCGTGAAATGTCTAGTGAGCTTTTGTCCTAATTAAGTCAACTTTGATGGATTTTTATCCTACTCTTAATAAAATACATTCCACAGAGTATAAATTACAATTCTGAATGTTTGTTTGGTTTCAGAAGTCTGGTAAAATATGTTTTTTAAACATTTTTATTTATTTATTTTTGTTTTAGGAATTTGTCTTAGGATTCTCGTATCTCCATTTGAAAGAAACGAATTTCTTAACCAATTGCATAATTAATTCTTAGAATGAAATAGGTTATATTATGTAATTCGTGTAAGTGCAGAACAGATACAAATATAGCTGTTACCGTTGGAATTAGCTACGTTCGTAACATTACCGCCTATTATTTGCTGCATTGTCGCGATTTCGTGTGGTGGTGGCGAATTTCAGAACTAAAGCAAGTGAATGAAAAAGGCACAAGACCTAAACGGCAGAAGTCCTAAAGGGCACAAGTCCTAAAAATCATTTCGCGACACAAGTCCTAAAATTTAGGTCTTGTGCCTATATTTTTAGGACTTATGCCGTTAAGGACTTGTGCCGTTTAGGACTTATGAATGTCACCGAAAACTACTAGTCTTGTAATACAAGTGTGAAACTTCTCAAAATCAAATATTTTACACTTGTATATACTGTAAAAAAGCAGGGATTTATATAGAAGATTGACGGAGAAGATGGAACCTATGCTTATGACGCTAAATCTATTCCGGAAAGTCCTTCTCAATATCTCTTACTGCTTTTGGTCTGATACCTTTCAACGAACAGAACCGTTCTATCAAACTTCCGATACTTATGCATAATATAGTTTGGAAGTACAAAACCCAGATAGAAGAAATATTATTCATCAAATCTATTTTCGTGCAGATTAAGAATATGGGAATTTCTAGAATTATTTTACACCAGTTATTATGCTCACCTCAGTGGTAGAATGCTCACCTCTGGTGTATGGGGTCCCAGGTTCGATTTCAGCTCGCGCCAAGTAAGCTTTGTGGTGGACAAACGCCATATGCGTGGGTTTTCTTGGGGTTCCCGTGTTTTTCCCACTTTCTTCATTACAGCATTTCTTTCATTCGCATTATCACAGTCTCCTTTAGCGTATCCGGTAAAACCTGCGACATAAAACTGAAAGATTTCATTTCATTTCTAAATAATAACCTAATGCATTCTGCAGCGTTCTATTCTTGGCTAATACAAAATAATAGCGTACAGATTGATGATATGCTTCGAGATTGATATGCCATAAAATGGATTATTCATGCAAAAAATGCACCAACGTCTGCCAGCTAGTGGATATTTTAAACGTAGATACGTAGTGATTTAGATATTTTAAACGTAGATAAATGTTCTTCTTTGCTTTCGTACCATCATTTGTGTTGTACGTATGATGCGAAAACGTAATAATGAAATTATTTCTGGGGGTATTAGGCCGATAGCCCCTAAATACACCACTGATCAAAACATATTTTTCATAATTTTTAGTCCATAAATGCAAGTTACCCTTCATAATTTTACTAAATACGTATGTTCATTGCATTGTTCATATAGAACAATATCATGGTGATGGAACAAACTTTTTAGTGCTGTATCTCAGTTACACGAGGTACAAGTTATCCGCCTACATAAATAAGTTCTTCGTTTCTGAGTTAACATGTTTTATCCGTAAATTTTCAAAAAAAAAAAAAAAAAAAAAAGAAAAAAAAGTGGCCAGCTCATTCTTGTTCTGTTTCTATTTAATTAAATTATATGCTGAGCGTGAAATGTGAAGATCTATTTTCGACGCAAGTGTTAATAACTAACTACTTATCTATCTTTCTTTTCCTCTTTTAAAAATTAATAAAATCATTTATGTTCTGTCTTGTAATTTATTTATAATAATAATTATTATTTTGCAAGTGTACAGTGAGGATTTTAAATATATATTTTAAACATTCTATACAGAAGAAATCGCTACTGCAAAGTTTAGTCCCGCGAGATTTTAGATGGCTAAGTTTTATCCTACGAGGATCTGGCCAGGCGAGATTTCGTCCAGCAAGATTTTCTTTATGTGAGATTTTGGTCCGCGACATTTTCGCCAGGCGAGATTGTGGGCTGCGAGATTTTGGTTACGATGTTTCATTCACAAATAATCAACAAATCTGTTGTATTGGATGGTCAACTACAAAATAGAAGTATGCATGAATGTGGATATATGGACCAATATAGCTTTCTGTGGATATATTTTTATTGATTCCGTGCAATTTGTGATCATTCCACTTTGCGACAAGCTATTACTTTTCATGTGTTGGCCAAATTTGATTGAGAGTTTGATAAGATTCCTCAGCGGAAAATAATAATTCCAGTTAGCAACCAACCGGTAATTGGTTCTTTATATAAATCAGAAGAGTAGAAGTGATACACATTACCAGATATTTTCCTCTAAAATTATGAAGTGTTATGAACCACGTAGGGAAAACAAGAATAAACGTCTCTTTGTTCAAAAGTGACGCAATTGTAGATTCCTAAGAAGTAACGTAGCATTGGTTAGGAAACTTAGTCAAAATATTATATAACACACACACACACACTCATATATATATATTTCTGTAAATCACGTTTTTCAGCCAAAATCAAGTAAAAAATATTTCATTTGTTTACCTTTGGAATGCCAATATCTGGTCCAAATGAGCTAGATCCTCAAAAGTATTGTAATATTTATTTATTTATTTTGTATATTACTGTTATGCACACGCCTAAAATGCCAGGATTTGTTTTTTCACTTCCCGGATATTTCTTTTAAAGTTTTAAGTTTTAGTTTTTAAAGTAACATTTCTTATTTTGGAATAGAAAAAAATATATATATATTGATGATAATGCTTTTACAATAATTTTGTGCTCCTTCTGTCGCGTGTCTCCTTTTTTCACCTCGCAAAAATCAAGATTTAGGATCAAAAATGGTTGAAAAATTAAAATAGGGAAAGTTCACCCTGTTTGACAAGTCTTGTTATAAATACAAGTAAAAAGATGTGTAGATAGATAACGTTGTCTCAATTCTGACAGTGGCCAGTCTTGCCTCCCGCAATCCTTTCTTTTTCCGAATCATATAATCAGATTGTCAACTAACAAAACTTTGAAGATATCCATTCTCCACATTATTAGATGAACGATCTTTTCTCATTTCATAACTTGTTTCCCTCCCCTACCAACCTTCTGAAGATCAGTGAGGAACAATGGTGTAAAAGGATCAGGGGTGCGTGTTTATTTCTTCACCTCAACGAGTAGGAAATCAAACCCTGCTGATTCTGCAATGCCTGGATGTTGTTTCCAGCGTTGTCACATTTCCTTGTAAAAAATAATATTAATGAACTATAACAGCTAGATTAAAAATAATAAAAGTGAACATGTAGTACTGGGGTAGGTTAATATCTGGAGAAAGTTTGAACTGTATAAGACAAATAGTTTTCATAATATTTTGGAAAGAAGTTCACCATGTTATTATATAGGGATTGATGATCTCAGCTCAAAACGTTAGACACATCCTTAACCTAAACCGATTCTCCTTAATTATTGCAGGCCCGATGACTAAGCCATCTCCCCCTCCATGATGTATTTTAATGTAGGTCAATTAATATGTAAGTATCCTCTTCGGTATATATATATATATAGATATATAGATATATAAAATAGCTGCCTCCCAAATTTCTCTGCTCCTCCAGCTCCAATTGCCTCTTCCCCCCAAGAAATTAAAGCTAGCGTTGCCATCAATATCATCACATAAAGTATGCATCAGTAGTTTGTTTGATAATGTCTCTGACCTATCAGTAGGCATATCGTTTTCACATTGCATTTGGATGCATACCAAGTAAGTCACTTCACCTACACTTACTCCTGCTAGTCACTTTGTTTACTTACCCATTATCATGATGAATTCAATTTTTTTTTCGGTGGGCCAGGCTGTTTAATACGAACCTTAATGTAGAAATAAAAACTGTGAAATTGTTAAAGTTACAAAATTTTCGTATACGTTTTGTCGTTGTTGTTAATCAAGTGTTTTAGATTTTTTCCACTTGAATATTTTCTTTGTTTCAGGTAAGGCGAATCAAGTCATCAAGAAAAGGACGTCGAAGGATCATTATTGGCCTTCTCCAATGAATAAGTAATCATACATATTTAATTTTATTAACACGTATTACCTATCAAACTATCTGGATTCATTATTATTGCTATTATGATGTTATTAAATCTTGATCTACTCCAGAATATTTCAAGAAATTATATTTTAACAAGTTTATCCATTTCTGACTTAGAGTAATTTGTGTAATATGATTAAATAAGATAAATTATATTTGTTTGAACATTTGAATAAGTTTCTTCCTTTCTCATTTTTTCGACTTTTTAGCTAGCCACATGTAGCAATAAAGTTCTTCGTAGGAAATTCACTTATCAATGGAATTGCAAATGTAATTGTCTGTAATTTACTGCTAACCGACCATTACCATTGAAAATTACAATTCATGTCGAAAATAGTGCTTAACAAATTTCTTCATAAAATCAATGTAACGTTATTCACTTGTCTCGGGGAGGAAACATCATAAATAATTTAGTATAATTCACTGATAACAGAGGTCCCTAAGTGCATCAAATGATTTATTTATTTTTAACCCTAATAAAAAAATAAATCACTTATGAATGTATTTTGTAAAGCAGAGAATCGTGCAAGTTTAGATGGTCAAAGTTACAATAGTCAGACAAACAGATCGAGGGCCTCATTCACTACAAGTCTTTGCAAAATTTTCGGACTGCTACACAACGTAAAAGCTGAAAAAATAATAAATAATTATAATAAGTGATTATCGCAAACCAAAACACAAATTTTGCGTGTCATTGGCACGAACCTGTACGTAATGAGGACCAGTGGCGTAACTAGTTTTACTGCGCCCTGGATCGATCGATCATCGATTTATTAGAACCCGTCCCCTGCCCCACGCATTTCAGCTGTTGCGCGTTTATATATTACAGTGGGGATCCAAGATATGATCAAGGAAGGTGCTAAACCGTAGTTTCCCGAAATCCAATGTAAAGCAGGATTGAAGCCCATTTTATCCCATGTATACCTGAGCGTCAAGGGGGGCTATAGCCCCTATAGCTCTCCCTTGGATCCGGCACTATATATATATATATATATATATATATATATATATATATATATATATATATATATATATATATATATATATGCAGGGCCTGATCCAGGCTTTTCTGAGGGGGGTGCCAGTAGATTTGAATTAAATTTGAGTTTTTTTTTTAATGCCTTATGCATCTGTAGTGTGAATGAGGAATTGTCCTGGAAGTGCTAAGTGTCTGCTCTCGGTCCTTCAGCCTTCAGAAAATAGACTGAAACTATTGATTTTGAAATATATATATATATATATATATATATATATATATATATATATATATATATATATATATATATATATATATATATATATATTAATAGGAATTATGTTCATAGGAAATTAAATTAAAAATGGTTTACTGTACTTAATCCAAGTCAATAAAAAATAACGATAATAATAAAATAAAATATTAGAATAATAAAGAGATGGTAATAAAAACTGAGTTTTTTTATAGTAATCCTGTATTCTCTCGTGTTGAGCAACATAGCTTTCCTCAATGCCGCCTCCAGAAGGTCGGAGATAAATACCTATTATGAAGCACTGTAGTTCACATTTTTAGTTAGCGAACCAAATATCGGAAAGTGTCTCAAGTTTATTTTTCCGACTTACGCCCCCTCCCCCCTCCGTCCTCAAAAGTTCTGCCCTCGGTATCGGCTGTTGCCAATTAACTGCTAATCGTCATAGCGTACCTTCTGAAACGTTCTTTGCATAAGGAACAGTTTTCCGTATTTTTTGTTGTGCCCTTGCGTCCTTTACTGTGTGCTCTGGATCTACTGCTGTTCTCGCTTCATTGTAGTTACGCCACTGATGAAGACCCAAGAGTAGTTGAGTTTCTGTTCTTGAATAATCTGTTTCCTTGCACTGTCGCAACAGATCAGGTATGTCACGTGTATCGAATAGCTCGAAACGTTTCAGCTTAATGCTATTACTGCAACATTTAACTCAATGATATGCATCATGCAGTAAGAGTTTACTGCATATGTTGATTTTTCTTTTCGCATACTAATTTGTCACTGCAGTCACATACGGATGTTGTGTATGATTACAAAAAATGAAAAAGAAACTTAAAAAAAAAAACGTGTCAAAGAACTTCGTTCATATTTCGTAAAGCAATATATCATTCATATATTTATTGAAAAGCCCAGAAAAGATAAGTTTCTTATGAACGATAAACGACAATCTAATAGTTGAAGGAGAAAACTATTCTGACGTAACCGCACTCTTCATTTATTTTGAAGTAGCTTACGCCTACTTTGTAGTATTTACTATGTTTGTTAGTATATTTCTTTTCAGGATATTCATCCTACCCAACGGAAATATCCTTATATGTGGTATAAGTAAGAATATAAATAATCAATAAACTTATTCTTTTTCTATCATAGCACAACCATTTGTATTTGTTCCTATCATGGCACAAACATCTGCATCTGTAACATCTAAGTAGCGGAGTTAATATGTGAAAAGATTGTAGAAGCATTAAATAAACTTACCACAACTCCGTAGAATATTAGGTTCGCCTATGAGTCGAGGTGTCATAAAATTTTCGTGACAATTATCAATAAACTTATTCTGATCCTATTATGACAAAAAAAAAAAAAAAAAAAAAAAAAAACATTTGTAGCTTCTAAGTTGCAAAGCTAAAATTTGTGAAAAGGTTATAGAAGTAGTAAATAAATTTACCATCACTCCGTAGAATGTTAGATTCTCCTAAGAAACGAGACGTGA
Source organism: Thermobia domestica (assembly GCF_964235325.1). Classification (NCBI taxonomy): domain Eukaryota; kingdom Metazoa; phylum Arthropoda; class Insecta; order Zygentoma; family Lepismatidae; genus Thermobia; species Thermobia domestica. The sequence continues at coordinate 153,744,561 of NC_137456.1, read as the reverse complement.
AAGAATTTTCGTGACATTAATTACTAAACTTATTCTGCTCCTATTATTACACAAACATTTGTATCTGTAGTTCGTAAGTTGCAAAGATAAAATTTATCAAAAGATTATAGAAGCATTAAATAAACTTGCAGAGTGATTACAAAATCCCGTTACACCCTAGCGCGTGTCCACATATTCATAGATGGTCGCATTGTATTAATGTCGGATCATGGTTGAGGACAACTTGGAGGTAGTGTGACTATTCTTTACTATTTGTTTCAGAGTGTCTGTGTGTACACCATCGTTTTTGTAACAGAGTATGATTCTCCTCCATGTACGATGTGAAATTACTCTTATCACTGTTGGTGTGATGGCAGTAACTGCACGTAGAACACAGGAGCAGATTAAGGGCGGAGCCAATGGAGCCCAGGCTCAGGGGGCCCCCAAAAATCCCTCTCTTTAATACTAAAATATAGCAATCAACATATTATATTATACGCTTCAGATCCATGCTAATTCTTTTCCCGCTCGCGGTATCGTTAGAGTTGTCTTCTTCCACCAACGTCTTCACGATACTTATTTTGTGAAGGAGTGAGCTATTTTGAGCCTCTATTACAAACCAAATTATTAGCTTGTAACAATTCCTTTGAAATATCTCCGTCATTACTTAGAGCAAATCTAGGAGATTTTCCAAATCCTCTTAACAATAAAACGTTCCTATTCAAATCAATTTTGCTCTCTGAGATACAGCATAGCTCTCGGCGTTTCGATAAATCTATGAGTCTGTGAAAGGCAGCAAAGAAAATTTATGCGCTGGAATTATTCTAACATAGGGCCTCTTTGAAATAGTCGGCTCCAGGGCCCCAAAAGCCTTAATCCGCCCCTGGTCTAGCAACCTTAAATTCGTCAATTGTGTCGTAACTGTTTAATAAACTCCCATAATACATTGTCGCAAAATGGCAGATCGGGGTGGCCACTCTAAAGGTGCAGGCAAATGGTCAGAACCTTGTCCAATCCATTTATCAGGGAATACCTTATTGAGATATTCTCTAACGGCAAAAGCATAATGGGCTGGTGTTCTGTCCTGCCGGAACCATACACGACCGAGCCGTCCCCGATCTTTCAGATATGAAATAAACCAATCATGTAACATGGTTAGATACACAATGTTATTCACAACACCGTCAAAGAAATAGGACCTACCAAATAGGTTGCAGACATTGCAGCCCAGATTATGAGATGTGCTGAGTTTTGTTCAAGATCTTCATAAAAAAAATGTGGGTTTCCTGACTTTTTCACTGTGATATATTGCAAACTCGTCCGTGGAAAGCACTTTCCCCTTGAAGGAAGAGTTGTAAAGACATCGAGCATTCACCCACAAGTCTGCTAATGTTTTTGCATGCCACTATAACGCAATTCGTTTTCAAACTAAGGTTTAGCTGCCTTTAATCGCAAATCCTTCTTCATGTTTATGTAAGAGTATGGAACACCCAATTCCTGTGACCGCTTACGGATTGACTTTCTACCATTGTTCTACAGATGCTGCAGCCTCCAAACACGTTTCCAGTCGTGTTGGTGGTCGTCCTGAGCGAGGCTTATCTTTTATGCAATCAATTGCAAAGAGGTTTTTCTCCAACCATAAAATTGTTGATTTTGGAGGGAAATATTTCTGAAACCTGAATATATCTAATTGATTCTCCTGTATGGGATCGTTCGTGAGTCAACTCAGGTGCTCAGTATGATCCGTTCCTCAGTAGTGTAAGTGGACTCATCAGCCATGATTTAGATGTATCTTAGCACCTGCAACAATAAGTAACAACAATTTATTTACATCAATGTAATACACAGGAGGTAACGGGACTTTGTGATTACCCTGCACAAGGGAATATTGCAAAGGTTCGAAAAAGCGAAATGATTCGAATAGAATGGAAGTTAGAGAAGTTGGAAATCGTAGAAGATTACCACCGCTTCGTAGAATGTTAGTTTTGCCTATGAGACGAGACGATACAGAATATTCGTGGCAAGATGCGAAACTAGACAGGGTTCTTCTAATAGAAACATATATATTTTCCAAGAAGTGACATCACTCTTACATAATTTTTTCGAGATGAGACAGCCTCAACTGTTACCTCATAGGCACACGAGTATTGATTTTAAATTAGATTTTCAGCAACAACAGGACACGTGCACAACAAGGACAAATCTAAGTAGCAAATTATAACTCTTCTTTTGTTCGAACGTCATTTTGTTTTCAACGCTAGGAAATCTGCGTTCAAAAGTTAAGATTTAACAAAGGCTATAGCTACAGAGTTTCGCAATAGCCATAGGTCACCGAATATTATGAAGCAGGAGCGTCATTTAGGAGGGGCCAGGGAGTTTGAGATTTAAATAGATTTTATCAATAAAATATTAGTAAATCAGTGAAAACGCGAAATTTTACTTATATGAAGGGGTCTTGCCCCCCCCCTCAAGCAAAATCTGAAACGACGCTCTTGTTATGAAGTGGAGGAAAAAGAGATCTTTGGAAACCTTAGAAGGATATGGTAGGATAAAGTATATTTTTAGGGAAGTGAGTAACAAAACGGAATGAGTGGATTGGCTTTACACTGAATAGAACTCCAGAGAGGTTATGTTACTGCGGCGATGTACCTTCACAGACACTTTTAAAGACACAGATAGTTATTGAATGTTCCCCAGGGAGTGATATTGTTTTAAGGAAAGTGAACTGAGACTCTGACACCTAGAAATGCAAATTACGAATTGAAAATGGAAACAAGGTAAAGGTATTTCAGGCAGGAATTAACGTACCTGGACGTAGATAAACTGTGCTTTCTCTTGTGGCTTTCTGAGAATTTGAGATCACTTGGGGATTCAGTGGCATATGGAGCGTAAATGCTGACTGAATATTGTAGATACCGATGGAAATGAAGGAAATCCCTCGAGGTCTGCGTTTGTAAAACAAAGAGATTGCTGACAATCATTAGACAAAACTTTTGGAAAATAACTGCACCACTAAAAACGCATGAGAGTATGAAATAGGTGGGAGAAAGGGGGTAAGTCTAGGATCAAGTGAATCGTAGTAATTAAGGGATGTTGTTAGAGTTTGAAACTTTGCCAGAAAGGGTCGTAGAGTGGGGAGGAGATCTAGAAAGGTATGAGAGGGTAGAAGAAAACGAAAAAAAACGGAGGACGGGTAAGTAGAATTAAAAAAAAAAAGCAACTGAAATGCATCGAACATGGGAAGAGAGCGTGTGGTTTGAAGAAGTTTTCTTGGGTGGTGGTTGGTTCGATTCTGTCAGAAGATGGTGGTGCGATACGAAACCTATTCAAGTGGATTCTTGAGGGATTCGGGTGCCTTGTCTTGCGGAAAATTGGCAACCTGACAGAGAACAAGAGAAGAACGGAGTAAGCTCACGTGTTCCCTCTTCCTTTCTCTCTCTCTATCTCCTTCATATATACTTCGTCTCTCTTTCGGCGCTGATGAAGCCTTCGGAAGCAGAAAATGAAAGTATCTTTTCTTTTTTTCTTTTAACTCTTGAAAAAAGATAGAAAGAAGCAGTACTTCAATTATCGCTACTACCATGTCTATTACCTCTATCTGGATTTCGATGACCAAAATTTTATCCTGTCTTGAAGAGATTTGTACGTTTATTGTAACAGAGTCCGAAGGCTAACCAACATATGTAGAATTAAGATGTGGCGACGGAAGAAAATGAAGCGAAATATAAAGAGGAAGAAAACAAGATAAATTGAATTTTCGAGTCCTCCAAAAACTAACAAAAAAAAATATGTAATTTTGTAATCCGTTAATTAAAGCACAACATTCTTATCTGTTTAGCTTTATAAGCAAAGAAGCCCAAGTACTCAGGCAAGATACAACTTTGAGATGTAGTAAAAGAAATCAATCTAGTTAGTACTTTGAAAAAAATAAAATTTCGTAAGTACATCATGTGTTCTTGTGTAAATAGAACCAACTTTTAATGTTCTTAACGAACAAGTGCAGATTTAGGACTTCCGTACAGCAGAAAACTGGGGTATTTGAGATATTAGTTTTACAATATACTATGGTTTTAAGATAGAAATGTAGTAATTTTTTTTTACATAAAGCTAAATGTCGAATGTATATAAAGCTGAATGAATCCATCCCAAAGTGACGTAACTCAGAGATCAAATTTGTCAGTCTACTGTCCCTCACTATTCATCACTGTCTTGGTATCCATTCTATACGTAAGAGCCAGCCCATTATCAAATCCAAATCATCGGCTTAGTGGCGGATCTAGAAAGTAAAAACTGGGGGTAGCCAAAACCCAGACTACGATAGGACTAGACTTTCAAAAATATATCAATAATAGCTTAAATTATTTTGAAAATTGAAAAACAAGAATTGAGGAGAGTGATTTGCGTAGTAGTAAATTAAATTCATTGTTCACTGCAGAGTGAAAATCCGCGGTCGGCCACTCAAGGGTTAATTGCGAACCTCAGAAATAATAATAATAATAATAATAATAATAATAATAATAATAATAATAATAATAATAATAATAATAATAATAATAATAATAATAATAATTATTATTATTATTATTATTATTATTATTATTATTATTATTATTATTATATTTAATTTATATATTATATAATATTAATTTATATAGATTTAAATTATACGATGTGACTAATAGGGAGATTCTTGCTAAACTGGATTTACTAGTTCTTGAAGTTTGGCGAAATTTAAGGCAAATCAAATTTATTCATGATATAATACATGCTAGAGTGAATTTAATTGAATATTTATATATCAAAGTTCCCCTGTATAAGTCTAGGATTTACCGTTCCATATTATGTAATAATCAATTGGCTGGTTCTCCACTATTTACTAGTGTTGATAATATAAATAAAAAATCTCTTAAAATTGATTTCTTTGATCCGAATTTTACAATACTTAAAAAACAATATTTGGAATGTTTTATTTAATAAATATACAAAATTTACCATGGTTTGGTATATTGTCTATTGAATTTTCATTGCTTTTCTTTTACTTACATTGTTGTTTATATTTGTCCATGTGTATTATTATAAATCTATTTCTAATTTGCTTATTTTTATTACGTTCAATTTTTAATAATAGATCCTGTTTAATTTAATAGTTATTGAATTGAGGTTATGTTGTAATTTTATTTTATAATTTAGTTTGTATCAAACTTATGTGTAAAATTTTTATTTACTTTTTTTTGTATTTGGTCGTGATGACTTGATGTGTTTTTAATTTCTTCTTGTTTTGTTTGTATTTTTCTCGTAATATTTTATTGTATATTATTGTATATTTGACCATTTTGGTTATATATACAATAATAAATAAATAAATAAATAAATAAATAAATAAATAAATAAATAAATAATAATAATAATAATAATACTTATTATTATTATTATTATTATTATTATTATTATTATTATTATTATTATTATTATTATTATTATTATTATTATTATTATTATTATTATTATTGTGGATGCGTTAAAATATTAAATAATACTTTTGATAAAGTTGATACTTTCAAATATTTAGGATCAATATTAACAGACGAAAATCATATTCACGAAGAAATTAAATGTCGACTAAAAGCAGGGAATTCATGTTACTATTCGGTTCAAAATCTCTTGTCGTCGCGAATTCTGTCGAGGAATTTGAAGCTTAAAATATATAAAACGATAATCATGCCTGTTGTTCTGTATGGTTGCGAAACATGGTCGCTTACTCTGAGGGAAGAACATAGACTGAAAGTATTTGAGAACAGGATCCTGAGAAGAATATTCGGACCCAAGAGGAACGAGAATGGGGAATGGCGGAAGCTTCATAACGAGGAACTACATAGTGTATACGGTTTACCGAACATTGTTAGGGTCGTCAAGTCTAGGAGGCTTAGGTGGGCAGGTCATGTAGCTAGAATGGAAGAAAGTAGAAACGCTTTCAAAGTCTTGACTGGTAGACCCATAGGAAAACGACCATTAGGAAGACCTAGGCGCAGATGGGAGGATAATATTAAGATGGATCTCGCAGAGATAGGAATACAAAGTAGAAACTGGATCCAATTAGCTAAGGATAGAAGTCAGTGGAGAGCTTTTGTGAACGCGGCACTGAACCTCTGGGTTCCATAGGCCATAGAGTTAGTTAGTTAGTTAGTTATTATTATTATTATTATTATTATTATTATTATTATTATTATTATTATTATTATTATTAAGTATTCTGCCTATTGACCGGTCCTTTCTTTATCTCTTTTTCTTCTTTTCTTCTTCTTAATTTTCAGTTTGGGCCTGGAAATGTTTCTTCCATGTTCCTCGATTTTCAGCTTCCTCTTTCAACTCTCAATATTTTCTTCTAATTTTCTGTCATAGATCAGTTGTGTTCTTCTTCTCCCTACTCCTAGCTTTCCTTCCATCTCTTCTTCTATGGCGGTATGAAGAAGACAATTTCATCGCAAGATGTGTCTAATCCAATTGACCTTTCTGCGACCTCTTCTCTCCTATTTGTTTTAAAACTTCTTCGTTTGATACGCTTTCTGCCCATTTTATCTTTCCTATCTTCCTCCAACACCACATTTCGAAGCGCTCTACATATTTCTTCTCTATCTTCCGTAATGTCCAAGTCTGAACCATAAAGTCCAATGCTCCATATGTAGCACTTGAACAGTTTCTTCCTTAGTCCATTTTACTGGGCATAGTTGTTGAATATAACTCCATACGAACAGAATATTAAATTGCTGCGTTACGTTAAATTTTACTATTTCTCTATTGTTAATAATCTGTAGACCTAAAGTTAATTGCTACTTTTTCCACAAACAAATTTTGCGAATCTATGTAAATAAAAATGAAAGTGACTATGTTTGTGACTTAAATAGCTCTTGAACCACCCGACCGATCTCGATCAAATTTTCAACATAGATAATGTTTTTGTCATTTCACTTTGACGGAGCAACTTAGGGGAGGGAAGGGAGATATGTAAAAATGATCGAAAATGACAGATATTGGTGCGCAATCCGTAGTTTTCGGGGTCGCTGGGATGAAAAATCACACTTCCGATGCCGTTTAAATTCAAATTCAGCCCCGCAACTTGGGGGAGGGGGGAGATAAATATCAGAGAGTAAAAAGTGACTGACTAACGGAACATATTACGAATTTTTCTTATTTTGACCCTGTGAAGCGGGTAATTGACACTAGTATTATTTATATATCGTGTTGTCGGCTACTTTGTCCCATCTGTGTGTTCCAGCACTTTAATATGAAAAAAAAAAAACTACAGTCCTTTTCCGCTAACTTGGTCTACTAGCTAACACGCAAGTTTTTGATACACGTGGCCCCGGTCTCGATTTCCGGTTAGAAAGCATTGAAATTTGAACGCTTTATGATAGTTCGGATTTCACCTTAAATTGTAAGACAGTTTCTCGTCGTGTTGCCTCGTTGCTGAAAAACGGACGCTAAACTTTAGTAAATAAATAAATAAATAAATAAATAGAACGAACGAAATCTCGGAACTGTATTGTTAGCATACGTAACTTAAACTCAATAGACGCGGAATCTATTCCCCGTGGAACCGTATGTGGTCTAGATCCCATGTTCAAGTATACGTAAGTCTATGTCTCATACAGTTTAGGAGCTGTAAAGGATGTTAAACTTGAAACCAAAGAATAAACATCTCAACTGTATTATTATTATTATTATTATTATTATTATTATTATTATTATTATTATTATTATTATTATTATTATTATTATTATTATTATTATTATTATTGAATGGAAGATTTTACCACAGCACAATTAGTATTATTTGATCATTTATAACTGCTGTCACTAGTTGTTATACCCAAAGAGGGTTGCCAGATCTTACGTTTTTCCTGTAAGTTTTACGTTTTTCTGGCTCACTTTACGTTATACATTTCGTTCTCCTCCTAAAACGATTTTTTCCGTTTTTTAATAATAAAAGAAATTATAATCCTTCACCTTTTAAAATATTTGTATATAAGTTAGTACATTTCTTTTAAAAGTAGAGAAACTGATTTCTTACACAATATTAACAACTCAACCAAACGATATAGTTTAGTATTTATAAAGAAAATGTAACGGGTTCCGTGTTCTTAGCTCCCATCAAACTGTTTCACACAAACTTATCTTTAAAAATTGTTTGGTTCTTATTTTATTCCATTCTGGGTACATGACCTGCCCACTTGAGCCTACTAAACTTCATAACCCCAACAATGTTAAGTAAACGGTTTACATTATGCAGTTCCTCGTTATGAAGTTTCAACCATTCTCAACTCTCTGCATTCCCGTCCCTCTTGGGTCCAAAAAATTGCCCCAGGATTTTCTTTTCAAAAATACTTTCAGTCTGCATTCTTTTTCTGAAAGTAAGCGACCATGTTCTGGAACTATTCAGTACAACAGACATACTTATAGTTTTATAAATTTTAAGCTTCGAAGTCTTCGATAAAATTCGCGGAGACAAAAGAAATGAAATGAAATGAAATCTTTGAGTTTTACGTCCCACGGTTATGCCGGTTAGGCTAAAGAAGACGGTGATTATGAGAAATGAATGAAATGGTGGAATGAAGAAAGTGGGAGGAAACGGGAGAACCCTGAGAAAACCCACGCACACGGTGTTTGTCCACCACAAAGGAGACAAAAGAGTTTGGACTGAACGATAAACGAACTTCTTACTTTTAGTCGATATTTAATTTCATTACAGATATGGTTTTGGTCTGTCAATGTTGATCTTAGATATCTGAAAGTGTCTACTTTTAGTTGAAAGTGTTGCTTGATGTCCCTGCAGGCATTTAATAAAACTTACGCAATTCTTTCTGTCGTCTTCATAAAATCTCGTATCAGATTGATATCATCAGAATAAGCCATACTTTTATTTGTAGAATTACTTCTAATAATAAATTTTTAAAATAGAATTTGAAGTACTACTACTTTTTTTTTTTTGTATCTGTGTTATTTGCTATTTTTTCTAGGCTACAAGAAAGAAAGAAAAAAGTGGAAATGTCGTTGGTATATTGTCAAATCTTACCGCCCATTTTCAAAAACATTATTTTTCTTCTTCGAAAGTACCAAATGACAAGATTTTCTATTTTACATTGTCTTGTCTCATTCTTTCCTCTTGATTTTTTTTTTTTTTTTTTTTTAAGTGGGGAAGAGACAGCAGATGAAGGTGTTTTTGCGGTATTGTTGTCTGTAGTAGTCTTCAGTATTTGAGTTTCTTGTCTGTCTTTTGCGAAAGATGTTTTCGGTGGTGGCCGTCTTTCAGATATACAATTATCCGGATGGTCGGATACGGCGTAAGTTGAAAGCGTCTTATCTATGCTGTACACAGAGCCTCCATTAGATCGGAGCCACAGTTCTTTCCTGGTTGAGTCTAAAAATGCCTCTTTTTCTTTTTTTAAGTGCCGCCAGATAACTATCTTTTCTTTCTAACATTTCATTTCCGTCAAGGTCGGACTGTATTTTCTTCGTGTTCATCAATAATGAACTGTACGAGGAATCCACTCAATGCACCACTTAATGCTACGGATGGAATTTAAGTGAGGATTATTCTTCGGTGAGATTTGTAATTTTATAGAAGCAATTTTGGCATTGCTATGTGGTTGAGTTCAGCCAGGGTGGCTTTATAGTTTTTACATCTCTGGATATAGAAACTCGCATATTCAATTGCTGATAATCTAAACCTATTATGAATAACATCTTATCCGTGTATTTGTTGCGTTTTTTTCCTTTTTTTCCCCCATATTTCCGCACTTGATCAATATTTTCATAATACCATAATTCAATTGAATTTATCCTTCAGTCCAATGTTTCTCAAACGTTTTTGAAATGGTACCAGTTTCATTTGGTCAGAATATTCTTCGGACCACCGTACTCGTAATATCTCGTTCGAGAGGAAATCTGTCGTTCCTTTGACGTCATATGAGATGTTCCTACATGTGAGGAGTACAAGCTACAGTTAATACTTTAAAAGAATTTGGGAGTTACATGAACAAATCTTGTACAATCTTGAGAAGAAAAAAAACTGGCACCAACTTGTATTTGAAAAGCTTTGTACTCTTACCCACAGTTAGAGATGCAAGGGCTCGGAAAAAAAAACCGGCTTTTTTGGAAAAAAAAAAATCGGTTTTTTCTGCTTCGCTTTTTTGCTTGGGAAATTTTGGGCTTTTTTGAAAATTTTGCTTTAAACTGATTGAGCAGACTTTGTTTCGCTTCTCTACAACAAAAAAACTCATTTAAGTAGTGGCTGATGCAGATAATAATATGAAACCTCGAAAATAAACCATGAATTTCAAAAAGATTTTTTAAAAATTCTTAACATATTTACATTATGAATTCCAAGGCATTAACCAATATATGTAATAATATTTTAACCTCGTATATACAATAAGTACTTTAAAAATGATACACAAATAACTAGCAAAATTGTATGTAGTATTTTTACTTCAAAATATCACACACCCTCTTTTTGAAGCAAAATAAAGAAAAACATGAGAGAAATCTGCACATCAAGAGCTTCGTTTCGGGTGGTTCTGTACATTCTTGAAATTTTTCAGTTGTTTTAACTTTCATATACATTGTATGAATATTTCGAACAAATTTTTCACTGATTGATCACATACATAATAATCTGTTACCACCTATCAGGTACTTCGGATCTGCAAAATCGGTAAAGCTCCAAATTCTGTAATGCACTGGCTGCTCCTTAAGCTTGTTCAGAATCGGGAAAGTATCGAATTTTCTGTTCATGGATGATATACGTAATACACGGTTCATCTGAGCGTATGGTTTCCTAGGCTGTAGAATATATAACCACCATCACGGTTTACCCAATGCTGAAGGTTTCTAAACTTTTAAATGCTGAAGGTTTCTAAGTTTTTAAATGCTGAAGGTTTCTAAATTTTTAACAAGAAAATTCAACATATAGTTGCGATTTTTTTTACAAAAATAAGAACTATGGAATACATTTAAAAAGAGTGGAAGAATCAATCACTGTTCCAGTGGCGTAGGGAAGGGGGGCCGGAGGGCCCCCCCCAAAGAGATCCGACAATGTACTTTGGTACTTTGATGTTTGTAATTTTTTATATACTTTTATGTTTATACATTTTTTGTTTGTAATTTTTCTATATATACTTATAACAACACTTGCCCCCCCCCCCTCAAACACATCCTGGCTACGCTACTGCACTGTTCCAATTCACAAGAAAGACGACAAAATTGATTGTAATAATTATCGAGGCATTTCACTTAGCATTCTATTAATAAGATTGACCCCATACGCAGATGAAATTATTGGAGATTATCAGTGTGAATTTAGTCGAAACCGACCAGATATTTACCATTTAACAAATAATCGAAAAGAAATGGGCATATATTACTCAGTACATCAACTGTTTATTGATTTTAGAAAGGCTTTCAACTCGGTAAGGAGGGAAACATTGTACATTCTTACAGAATTTGGAATACCGAAAGAGCTAGATTTAATAAGTGTTTAAATCAATTCCAGAGTAAAGTCCGAGTAAAAAAATGCGAGCTTCCACGTCTAGATTGGCCTGAAACAAGGATATGCGTTATCGCCGTTATTATTCAGCTTTATTCCGGAGTACGCTATAAGAAAAATCAAAGATAGGAACCAGGACCTAGATTTGAATGTTATTCACCAGGTTATGGTGTATGCTGATGATGTAAATCTGATAGAACGATCGAAAGAAATGCAGAGGCCTTATTAAACGCTTGCAGGGACATAAGTAAATGCAGATAAATCTAAATACAAGGAAGTTACGGCAAATTATGAATGCGTTAAAATGTCAATTAATACTTTCGACACAGTGGATACTTTCAAATATCTTGGATCAGTATTACCAGAACAAAATCATACCCACAAAGAAATTAAATGAAAATCAGGAAATTCTTGTTATTATTCAGTTCAAAATATTTTGTCGTCGCGAATTCTGTCAAGGAATTTAAAGCTTAAAATATATAAAATGATAATCATGCCTGTTATGCTTTATGGTTGTGAAACATGGTCGCTTACGCTGAAGGAAGAACGCAGACTGTAATTATTTGAGAATGAAATTCTGAGACGAATATTTGGACCCAAGAGGAACGGGAATGGGGAATGGTAGAAACTTCATAAGAAAGAACTACATAATTTATACGATTTACCAAACATCGTTAGAGTCATCAAGTCTAGGAGGCTCAGGTGAACAGGCCATGTAGCCAGAATGGAAGAAAGTAGGAACGCTTTCAAAGTTTTAACTGGAAATCCAATCGGGAAATGTCCATTAGGAAATTCTAGGCCCTAGCAGAAATAGGAATACAGAGTAGAAACTGGATTGAATTGGATAAGGACAGAAGTCAATGGAGAGCTTTTGTGGCCATTGAGAAAGAGAGAGAGAGAGAATACATTTAAATTAAGCACAAGTGCACAACAAACATGAGTGAGTGGTTATCTTTCGCGCTTCTATCGTGAAGTCCGGGATTCAACTCCGCATTCGACCATTTTGACAAAAGTTTTTCTTAATTCCATCTGTGAATGTAGAGATAGTGCGTGCACTGTGAGTCCTGGCCGACTTACTTTCTAATCGTTTTTAAATCTTTGTTATTATTGATTACCAGCAGTGATGGATTTGCGAAGAGGGCTAGGGTGGGGATGTCTTTCGGATTGAAGCCTCTACCCCGAAATTTCGGAATTTCTAAAACAAACTAAATATTTGTTTTGTCTTTATTCATAAACTTCAAGCTGTCCTGAAATAAAAAATTAGGAATTTTTAGAAAAACTAATCATTAAAAAGAAACCCTCCCAAAATACTTTTCTAAATCCGCCACTGATTATCAGTATAAAATGGTCTTCAAGGTTGTATCTGGAAGATTATAGCTGAATATACAAACGAAACGAAATATTTGTTATGCCTGTACTCATAAACTTAAGCTCCTCTTAAATAAAAGTTAGAAATTTTTAGCAAAACCAAACATTATTCAGAAAAAAACCCTCCCAAATATTTTCTAAATCCGATACTGATTATTTCTATCAAACGGTATTCAAGGTTGTGTCCGGATGATTATTATTAAATCATTGCACAGCTACAGTATAACGGAAATGTGGAAATACGCTCTGACAGATATATTGAAAAACGCACGCTCTGATGGATATATTGAAAACCATAAGTTTAATTATGTGATAGAAGCTAGAGTACTAAGCTCTAAGAAGTGAAACGGATGACTAAAAAGAAATGATTTAGAGAAGAAAAAATGTCGATAATTCAGAAGTTAAAATCAAGTTAAATAGCTTCTAAAATTGCCCTCAAATACTACGTACTTTATTTTTACTTTAATTCATAAACCATGTGCTCCATCCATCATGATGGTGAATTACAGAGCGAAATATGGCATTCAGGTCATGAAATCATATTTAACTTTAGAGTATACTATAAGAAAGCTATTTAAACAGAAAAATCATGAAAATGAAAAAAGCCAAAATTTCCAAAATTCTCGTTTTTTCCCAAAAAAGCCGGCTTTTTATGTGCAAAAAACCATCGATTCAAAAAAGCCGGCTTTCTTGCATCTCTACCCACAGTCAGATTGAATCAAACGCACACAGATTTTACTTGATCAACTGAGAATTTTATTTGGAACCAAAGTAATAGAATTTCCTATGTACGGTTGCCAGAATGTATCCTTTTAAAATTAGGTGAGTGGTCAAGATTTTTTGAGCAAGACTGTACATAGCAATACGTAAATTTCAATATGGCAGACACTAAAAATCACATATTGTTAAAATGTAAAAAATGAATGTTAATAAAACATTTCGTGTAAAATACAATATGAAAAAGTTAACTAATCTAATAGATTTCGAATATATCTTATTTATGGCGGATGATTATGTCTAACAAAAGAAATAAATGAGTAATCCACTCCATTAAAAGAGAACATTCATTAAAATATGTCTTGTGTGCTCTTGAGAAAATATGAATTTTAACGGTCTATTTATTTATTTATTTATTCTTGATACTAAAGGGAATCAGTTTGTTTTAGTTTGTCTTGAATAGATATGTTTCACTATATTTTGGGGGACATTATTTAAAATACGTGATAATTCTTAGATGATATTTTTTTCTTTCAGAATCTTTTCCGAAAGTGCGTATTGGAAAATATGATTGGAATAGTACGTGGTGGTGGGAAGGAAAGAAAAAAATGTCATTCCATATTTTGTGGTTGATTTATGCTGACCACAACTATTGCAACAAAGTATAGAAATTGAGGAGTTAAGCCACTTCAATACCAATCCTTTGGTCGGTATCGGTTGGTTGGTCTATTTCTCAACCGACACCCTCAGCCATTTCACATCCAACACACATCCAACACACATACACACATACATACCGTTCGTTCGCCAGAGATTTCGCTATGGATCGACGAGAGAGAGAGGAGCACAGAGAAAATTATGCAAATCTACTAAATCCATCCTTGATGCCTAAGGGAAAGCGAGAAGAGAGGGGGGTGAGCAACAAATCGTGAAAGAACGTAGAAGGGGAGAACCGCAAAAACCGCCCTCTAGCGAATGGATGGGGGTTCATTCCTTTCCTACAGGGTCCATTTTTCGAGTCACAAATCTTTCTTTCTCTCTCTCTCTCGTTCTGTGATCCCTTCAACGCTTAGGCCTTGCTATGCTCTGGAATGGAGAAAGAGGGAGAGAGAGAGAGAGGGGGGGGGGAGAAAGCACACGTTTAGACGGACCGGGAGATGTCAGGAGCCGTGTTAAGAAAATATTTCATTTTCAAACGTGCATTTAAAAAACCACGTTTGTGTAGAGGTTTTGCACTGGCAATTTCATAATCCTTGCAGAACCGCATGCAACATTGTAGACCAGTAGGCTAATCTATTGTCGGTTCATTTTGATTTCTTGTTTTTCCTCTATTAAAGTTTTGTTCTTCAGAAGAATGCTAATCTGTGCACTGTATTACTAAAATAAAACAAAATTTTCTGGTTGCCTTTTTGTGTGTGTATGAGAGAGAGGTGGAGAGGAGGATTTCTATGTTCCAAAAGTATACTTCATACTTTTTGAAACTCTCCCATAAAAGTAAACACTTTTCGAAATAAACATTAGAATAATAGCATTGTATCTACTAGTAACAAACTCGAGCAATGGGAGTTTAGCAGTGCTATGCACTGTGTAGTAACTTGCTGCTCTTGTCAGTATGGAGCAGAGAGCTGCAATCAAGTTTTGTGTAGAATTGAAAAAAAAAAAAAAAACTACAAAAACCGATATAGAATGCACACGGGCATGAAACATTGTTTAGAATAAGGGGAACACACGCTGTCATGGAATTTTCGGAAGACGACGAAAGGCAGAATATCCGAACACACAATGAGATTACAAGCCTGTGAACTCCGTAAGGAGCTTTTCTTCTTATGGCAATCGTCTGAACCTCCCAGAAATACCAGTATGTTGTATCAATAACTAGATCATTAACTCTATCTACAATGAAGATGATTTGAGAAGAAAGGAAGCTGTGCGCCCGTTTTCTACTACACATTCTGAATATTGAGGTGCAGACCAGAATTACGATTCCCTTACCTAACTACAGACTTCTGTGTTGGCCTATTCAGGGAACCCAACACCGGGCAATGTTTACAAGCGGAAATCGCGGATCAAGTCTTTGTTGATTGTCATTTTCAATGACAATGTTCTCATACATTATGAACTTGTTTCAGAAGTTCAGATTGTCAATGGCAACTTACATCTAGAGGTCATGAAATGACTTCTTCAGCGAATGACCGGTGTCAGATCACAATCAATCAGCTTCGGCAATGAGAGTCTTCTCTATAAGAATGCCACTTCAACACAACTGTAAAATTGTCAAGTGACTTAAAACTCACTCGCCCTACTCGTCAGATTTGGCTCCAGCAGGCTAGATACTGTTCCCGAAGTTGAAACTCAATGTCAAAGAGAGTATGTTTGAGAACGTGGAGCGTGGAGGCCATCAAGCCAGCCATGATGAGGAAACTGAAAGTCATTTAAGAAAATCACTTCTCCTACAGCTTCCAGTCGCTGTATCAACGACCAAAGATTCATCGAGAGGGGAGGTAATTACGTAAAAATCTCAAGTGACATCACCTTCCTACAGATAATATTTTTCTTACTCAGGAATTCAATGTTGTTTGATTTTACATAACATAATGAAGTTATGACTGTTTTTTTGGTTTTCACATACTTCCAATCAAATAATATGTTCGATGTGTTGTCCATTCTATTGAATAGTCAGGGACATTCTTTTTTGCTCATTCATCCAAAAACTTGCTCAAAGTGCTTTCAGGTATGCTTGCACACGCCTTTATTATGCGTTTCTTTAGGTGGTCAATATCCCGAACTTTTACTGAATACACAGTGGACTTGAGGTGTCCCCAAAGATAAAAATCTAGGGAAGTGAAGTCAGGAGAATATGGCAGCCACTTCACAGCATCACGTTAACCAATTCACAAGTTAGAAAACTGCACATCAAAATATTCACGAATACAATTTCCGTAATGCTAGGGCACCATCGTGTTGGTAGAAGACAGGGACTGTCCCATCTTCAGATAAGAGAGATGGTAGATATCTTCTTCCAACATTTGACGATACTAGATTGCTATTAAGTATCATTAATAAACAAAGAACCCACTACACTACACACCCCTACACATTACACCACACAATCACTTTACCAGGAATGGCAGCAGATGCTTCACACCAATGAGAATTGGTATCCGACTAATAACGAACATTCTGTTTGTTCACCATACCAGAACCGTAAAGTTGGCCTGATCTGTGAATAAGATATAGGCGAAACGGGAATTTTGGTGTATTTGCTCTGTTACCCATTCCGTGAATTCCAAACGTCAATTGGGATCATCTTCTAACAGGTGCTGATGCACTTGTAGCTTGTTGGGGCCAGTTATGCAGGGACAAAACACGCATGATGGATGTGCGACTAACACCATCTTCCTGGGACAAACGATGAGTGTTTCGATTGGGACTCTTACTAATTGGCTGCCAACACTGCTATTGACGTTGTTTCGTCAGTTGCCATGCATGGCCTGCCTGATTTTGGTTTGTTGGCCACGAACCCTGTTTTCTTGAATTTCTTGATCACTCGTTTATTATTGTATGGCTAATGAGTGCCCTATCTGAGTGAAGATTGTTAAAATAATCAGCAACGATCCTTGGGCTTCGCTCTCCTGATATCAAGATGATCTCAATGAGTTCTGCCTGGGTCACAGTCATGTTATCTTAGTCACCTGAAACGATACCAAGAAAACAAAAAAACAGTAATAACTTTGTTATGGTAAGTGATAAAGCAAAAAACAAACACAGCATTAAATTTCTGAGAAAATGAAAATGAATTCAAAATGGTGGATTTCAAGATGGCAGCCATCAACACTACATATCCTGAAAGTTTTCCCCCACCTACACTACTAACCTACAGTGTCACTTTTGCAATTCTTTTAAAATTCTTTTATTTGGGTGTTTCCATACTTTGGGACCAACCTGTACAATACAAGAATAGGAGCAATTTTATAATGTCATAGAAATAGAAATTGAAAAAGTACCGTTTAGGAAACTCGGATTTCTAATACGTAATTCAAAGGAATTTAATGATATAAAATCAATAAAATTGTTATTTAATGTCTTTGTGAGATCTAAACTGGAATAGATGTCTGATTTGAAATTCTTTTTATAAGGTACATCAATATGAGATAGATAGAGCATAAAAGATTTTTTAAAAAATATTTGTATTATTAAAAACATAACACAAATGCCTATAACAATTATTTAAGCTATAATGATTTATTACTTGAATCGCAAATACACACATTTTTTGTATAAAATTATTAGTTAATATCAAAGATAACTCATGCTTCTTGGAAAAATTAAAGGAATGTAATAAGAACAAGAGAATTATTGAGTCGTGTAACACCAAAAACTACAATGTGTATGAGTTCACCATTAATACAAATTAATATCCAAAATAATGTCATCATGAAATAAATTCCAGCTCTAGATTTCAGTCTTCCTCTCACAGTGTATATTTAAAAAAATAAAATAAAATAAAATAAAGGAGATTTCGAGTGCTATAGTGACCTGAGGTTGCTAGTCGCCAATATTTTTTTTTACTATTATTATTACTTTATGCATTATATGAGTTTGTAGGTATTCATGTTTTTTAAATTATGTAGTAAGATTGGGATTAGAATTAGATTTCTGAGTTTTCAGGTTAACCCTTCACGTATGAGGGATGACGTCCCTCGGCGATCACACTATCCAGGGAAAGGGAAGGAAGATAAGAATGGAGAAGGAGGTGGCGTGGGACCTATATGTTAGGAACCATTCCGGCATTTGCCTGGTGTGAATGAGGAAAACCCAGGAAAACCTCACTCAAGATGGCTGGCACTTTTTCGACCGAGTGTCCCCACCGAACTTATGTATTTGTATATATGATTGTATATATATATATATAATACATAGATAGATAGATAGATGTATATAGTGTGGAGGGCTGTATGGGTATATGAGCACATGTGAACATGTGAAAAGATGAAATTTTGAGTGTACAGTATATTATTTGTAGAACGAAAAATAGAATTACTCTACGTTTGACTACACCTAATATAGGTTTTGAATGTAAATGTATATTATTAAATGTACTACTAATTAACCAACAGTAATTGAAGAAATATTTCTCTGTTGGAGAAAATAAATAAATACTTAAATTAGAAGAAATCGTACAATACTTTTTTTAAAAAAAAAAAGAAGGCAAAAAGAAAAATTAAATTGTATAAATTGTCTATAATTCTTTCAAACCCTTTACTTTATAGTTTTATAAATTCACTTTATTGTGACTTCGAAGGAATGTAATTTTGTTCAATTTCGAAGTATTCAGATCCCTGATATGTCTAAACTAAGGGACATGGGATACTGAAAATGCCTGTAGTTTTGGATCAAATGTGCAATAAAAATGGAGCATAGCATTCACTTCGTGTGAAATGCTTTTGTTTCTTTCGCAGAACGAAACACAATGATGTTAACTTTGTCTTAACATCACTTTCTGTTGCGAAACATTTTGTCTCTCTCTCTCTTTTTCTCTTATTCTATCCCCCTCTACCCCATCTGAAAGACACACCAAGTGCTTTCGGAATAAATTACCCGGCTGATGAATGAGGCTAATTCAAGAGGCGAGGCACTGCGCTATTCGCCTCTTCCCTATGACATGGATGAAACGGGAGAAGAGGAATCTCCAATCTTTGAATTAAAAACACTTCTTCTGCATATTTCTTGGCCGTTCTTTCCTTTCCCTTTCCCAGGGATACCGCTTTAATCTTTTCCCCTTTGTCGCACCACGATGGTATTTCGTTTTCCCTCTTTCTTCCCTCTCTACCGTAAGAAAAGGAAAGAGCATCTCTAGGGCGTTGGTTAGCATCAGAAGAAAAAGAGGGAGGTAAGGCGCCCCCGCTAACCCTTTGCCCTTTACGCCGCGGAGAAGAAAAGAAAAAGAGAAGAACAGTATTGTGCTCATTTCATGTCCTTCTTCTTTGTCGCTATTTAGCCTTTTGTTTTCTTGAATAATACAAGAATTCCACGTCCATTTTGTTCCCAACCTGCGGGTCCCAGTACTCCCAGAGGAAATCTAAAAATAAAATAAAGAAATAACACAACCTTCTTTTAGTAGTCCTAAATGACAAAAGAAATATAGGACAGACCGTTTGTTTGTTGCTAGAAAAAGACTTTAATGTACGCAACAAAATTGTATTTTTTCTTTGCTTTTTATGGAGGGTTGTTCATTATACATTTGGACTAAATTATAAATAAGTGCACGTGCCATGTCACGCTTTTTTTCTTTCTTTTCCCTCAGATATTAATATGGTTGTCCCTAGATGTAAGAATTCAACTGCTAGCGAGGGCTTTCTCAAAATATTTTAAATAATAAACACAAGTAACAAAAGTATCCGTAAAATATAAAGCAAGAAAAGGTAATATAATGAAAGTAGAATTTGGACACTTAATTTTTATTCTTGTCTCTACATTTACCATTCTAACTCAGCACATATATTCACTACACATACCCTAACACTATCAGTTAAAAAAAAAAAAATGAAGATGTGTGTAGCGTCTCGAAAAATTCTGACAATGTTTGAATGAAATCGGTACCAACAACCAAATTGTAACGTTCTGTTATCTTGTTATATTTCGAAATCGATGATTAACAGTAATTGATCTACTTACTGTTCTTAGTATTATGTACTACAATAACTGTGAATATTGGTAATCTAAATCATGACATTTACAATATGATACATTTAAAAATTTATATGAATGTGAAACTCGACAGATTCTAACTACATGTAAAGAGGATTGTTTTTCAATATGATTAAGAATCTGTATCCGATATTTAGTGACCATTATTCAAATTTTCTTGCCCTATTTCGCATTCCTTTGGATCTAAACGACGCGATAAGCATCTTGGGATTTGAAGGCGGTGCTCCAAGTTCCTTTTAAACGCTGCTAACAAATGAGAGACCAGCGGTATTGCCATGTTTATTTTGTACACATTCACGTCTATCCTTTGCCAACTAATCGCACTGTAGTTCGTCTGCCTAGCCATAACCACGCCCCTTAGCATTTGGCAACATCGCGTCAGAGCTTGCCAAGATGTTTGTCACAGGCTTTAGTATTTAGGTATGTTCCCAGTAATGGTTATGCAACTCCCTTTTGGCTTAGCGGTTAGCGTACACACTTTTGGCGTGAGAGACCCAAGTTCGATCCCTTTATTGCTGAAAGGGACGCTAAACCCAATATCAAATAATACTCACTGGGGTACATAGAATCATACTTACTTGTATGAATTTTGGGGAGTTTTATCCAACGGAGGGGAAAGGGGGAAATATTACATTACATTCGTATTGACTCTTTCAATACGGGCGACACAGGGGGAGAACCCGCAAAATACAGACCGCCATGGAGGTGCGTAAGGCCATATGCTTCAAAGAAGAAGGAGAGACTATATTTCTTGTATGAATTGATGAGTATCATAGTCTATTGGAAATTATAGCCTTCCAAAACAATCAATGACAGCGAGAGAGAAAGAAAGAGAAAGAAAAATAGAAGGAAATACAATATATTTTCCAGTCAATTATTTCGTATCAATACCGCATTGTTATCCTAAATGGAGCCTGTTATGCGGCTAACCGAATTTGGTTATTCCTTACATTTCTTTCGACCCGTTAGCAGGATTTTCTCATATCGTTCCCTTGCCCATATTTATATATATATTCTTTTATTCTTGTGGACACATCCGCTTTATTGTTGTATCTAGAGGAAAACCAATTTTTGGAAAGCATCAGGAAGCAGTTCTCCCTCTTTCTCTTTCTCTTGGTTGCGTCTCATCTCGCCTTGGCAGATGCGGCGCTACTGCTTCTCTCTTCGTCAATGGTTGCTGCAGCAGCTGATGGGAGTGATGGGAACGGAACGGTATCTCTATACTGTAGCATACGGAGTGGGGATGGATGGATAGCAGGAGATGGTAGTAATAGTTGAAGTTGGCTATTCATCACAGCTAGTTGTTCAGGTCTTTTGCAAGGCTTGTGTTGCCGCAGACTGATATATATTGCTTCTGCTTTCGTACACAAAATTTCTACTTCAAACTTAGGAAAAACACTTGTAACGAGAAACGCCTAGTGAATTGTGGTAAGGATAGGAGGAGGCAGAAAGGAACTTGTATTAACAAGAAAAATCCTATACCTGGTGTAAAACTAGCTACTTACATCTGCAGAGAGAGAAGAATATGAAACATAGATATTGCGTCATGCTTTTCCAGCCAAAGAAAGCGAGAACACATAAATAGCATAGCAGAAAATAATATCCGGTTCAGTTTCTGCCTCGACGGAAATTACATTAGTACTAACATTTTAGTGCTAACAAATTAATTTTTCCGAATTTTTTACCCTCCTCTTGAGCACCATTCCTTTTTATGTTATTTTTCTTCCTTCGTCGTGTTCTGAGTTACAATTTTAATCTTTCCTCTACGACTTAAAAAAAAAAAAAAAAAAAAACGAAGTGGAAGTTATATTTGTGTTGCCGGTTTCAACAAAAGAATTTCTATTGTTTATGTTTCTCAGGAGACGCCTTATATTTCGTGTTTTCAAATCATGGGTTATATTTTGTGTTCATATACACAGTATTCGTATTTCAAACAGAACTTTTAGAATATACAGACTGGACGCAATGCTTTCCTTTTGAACCCAAACATACGAGTTTCAGAAGGAAAGGCATACTATAGATTATGATTGTTGTCTCATTTTCTCTCAGGGTGGATTGTCCTGAGGGGCTCTGTTCGTTCTAAAATTTCTGTTCCAGATAAATTTACTTGTTTGTATTTCTTAATCTTTTTTAATACAGCATTTGTAAAATGTCATATTCAGTGTTTCTTCCAGGCATGTTTTTTGGGGGGCAGTGCCCCCGGCGCTCTGAGTATGCCCCCGGAGGAGACCAAAATAATACGTCTATATTATAATAATAAATAGAATAGTACCAGCAATGCCCCCCCGGAATACTAAGTGTTTCCCCCCGGAACATTGTTTCAGAAAGAAGCACTTGTCATATTTATCACACAGGCCTACCTATAACTCTCCAAGATCTCTGCATACTTTTCTTTATTATGTTCCTGAAGTATGAGATGTCTGTTGTTTTCCAGATGTAGTTATTTATTTACTTAGAAGCATTTAACATTACATATTTCTGTTTATATTCTATTTGTGAGATAAGAAATTCATTTATACTGCCTCTTGTAGTTCACTCAAACTTGGCTTTGTGCGCCCTGAAGTATGATTTTTTTTTTTTTTTTTTTTTTTTACATTTTATTATCTTTTCTGTAGAAAATAGATTTTTCTTAGATTTTTATCTTTCTGATATATCTATGATCACAATATTATTTTTAAACCGTGTTTTTTTGTCTTTTATTTTAAAATATTGTACTATAAGAATCATATGTACTCCTCCAGTGTGTGTTTTATAAAAGTAATGTACACTATTTCTGTCTCCCCACCTTTCCATGATGTAAGCAAATTAGCAGTCAACTGAGAGATCGTGCTAAAGATGGGTGTATTAGAATTGGATCCTCTGTTGTTTTGTAGAAGCTCTATACATGGATTAATATATCACCTATATTAGCTCTGTACTACGCATCACAGAACATGTTGAATATATTGGCTTTCTTGTGACAAATATGAGATGAAACAGAGAATAGAGCTCTTCCAAAAGAAACAGATACATTTTTTCGAGACGAGACATCACTTTCACGAGCATTGGCGGAGCTAAGGTAACCCGCGTAGAACATAAAATCTTTCTCTGGCTTTCCCAGTGGTACCTCTTCTGAGCAATGACCGTGTTGCTGCTAGGGTACAACTAAAATATTGCAAGAGGTATGGAGTATTCCGAGATCAATGTAAGGGCGCCGATTTCTCTGTAAATTTTGGGGGGCCCATTCAGATGCAGAAGGTAAATATATGAGGATTTTAAGACAAATTGCATTCAAATTATGCCAAATAATATATATTCAAAAATACAATAGGGGGCCCACATGAGCTTTGGGGAGGCCCCCCCCCAGGATCGGCGCCCTTGGATCAATGGCTCGAGGCCAGCACAGGGTCAAGCCATGCTCCTATACATGAGTGCCGTTGACGTCAACGATCCCAGGACATTAATCTTCCAGTCAGGCGTCACTCGTCAACAAAGTACATCAATAAAATTTATATAGTCTCAAACATCTGACAGATGCTTAATGTATCTTCCTTGTTTCTAGAAAACTACAATAAACACGTGTTGCCGATCGTCAGCTAGTCTTCCTACCACAGTAAAGCAACAATTATCCGCGGAATTGTGTGACAAGAGCACCGCGATTAGCGAAAATCAGGGATAACCCGAAAAAAAATGCTAAAAATGAAGTGCAAACACACACACAAAAACAGTATTTCAGCACACTCCGCAGTGAACAATAAACGTAATTTACTACCACACAAATCACTCTTCCTAATTCCCGTTTTTCATACCTTACAACAAACGGCTTCTGTTATCAGAGTAGAGTTGAACTTCGAAACGTGCACTATTGTTGGAAATATTGATTTTTACAATGCAATTTATTTTTGTTTTAGAACATACAGTACTTATTTGCATGCGGAGTGTCAGTTCCAGCACGACCACTTATAAAAAATACATGAGCGCGACTGCAGGAGGGTTATTATTATTATTATTATTATTATTATTATTATTATTATTATTATTATTATTATTATTATTCGTGGCACTCGCGAATAATCGTGGCTTTACTGTACCAACCTTTCCGGTAATTTTCAAACCCTTTAATCATCACGTTTTCTACTTCACACATCAGAATTGATTATCATCATTATGTCACACAGAAATCCCTGGGATCATTTCAACCGTTGTCTGGGCAATCCATGAATTTATATAAACTTATGCATCGATGCGTCACAGATATAAAAACAGTGTATCCATGTCTTTCTGATCACCAGGAAATACTGTAAACTTCGTGTGAACCAGAAATTTGGAGAACATCACGCCATGCACCGTCAGAAGATAGGTTAAATTCCAGAAGACTGAACCCGTCTTCACATGTAGTGCACATCGATCAGAAAGTCCACGATACAACCGAAATAAATAATAATAATAAAAAAAACTCCTTGTAAATTAAAGAAATGGTCAGATTTGACAGTTGTACTGTAGATCAGTGTTAGGCGTGCCGTTATGTGTTTGTCGAAGATCAGCTTCGATTCCAGAAAAGCTGGTAGGATCAAACAAGAATAAGTAACTGTTCGCATCAGAGTTTTATTCCCCGACCTTAACCTGCTCTACCATAACTAAGCTCATATTCTCTTCTTTTATAAAATTGTAGTTTACTCGAAAATTCCTAAGAAGTTACCATGAATACAAGATAATTAAATTCTGATATTCATTAGCTCTTCCGATCTAATTTGTTTTTATTTATTCATTATTAATTAATATTCTGCTTAATTTTGGTGACGTTTTTACGCCAATTACATAACATTACATAATAATTACAATTGCATGACGTATTGGTATTGACGATTTGGTAGTGATATCCTCAGGGCCGGATTTAGCATTTTGGCGTCCCTAGGCCCTATAATTTTTTCCGTCCCCCCTAGTCTGGTTAAAGTTACTTTCCTAAAAACCTTTATTAAAAAATTATATCAGGTCTATATGTTAATTGCTTAAACACCACTCCACGATGCAATTATATCATTGCAAGTTTTTTGAGGAATTTACTTGGTTCTGGGCTTAACAAAATACCGTTAAAAATGTATTAACAAAAGATTGGTGAATAACTTTGGTTTTGTTCAATTTAGCCATTTGGGCAAATAAATATCAATGTTGTAATGAAGTTGATGCATAATGTTGAAAAATAGTTTAAATTTACCAACAATTATTTGTTCCAATGAACTTCAAAATAAGAATGCTTTATTAGCCTGATTTTTAAAATCAATTCAAAAAATATATTAAGTTATGGCTATTTATTTTTATTTCTAGATATTTTTAATGTTTTTTTTTCTCTCGGCCGTGCGCCCCCTGGGAGCTTGCGCCTATAGGCCCGGGCCTATTGAGAAATCCGACCCTGGATATCCTAAGTTTTGTTTTTTAAGATAATGTCAGCAATAAACTTTACACACATTAAGTCGGTCAATGCTTTGTGGTATCAAGCATGTAAAGCTTTTTTTTTTCTTTTTTTTTTTAGTACAGCAGCAGCTATAGATACCGTGGGCTTTATGCAGAGTCGTTTTGAAGTCTGATTAACGTCATACTACGAGGTTGACTAACGGATGGTTATCAAAATTGTATTCAGAGTCTCTGATTAGGACGTAGTATTTGTCGAAGTTAATCACATGTGACTAATTAATCTAGAGCAGAAGCTAATCTTTTACCCACGGTTAAGCGTGCGACACTACATTTCGTATTTCGTATTTCATATATTTTCATTTTTACAGACTACGCATGCGCTGATCTACTTTTACGTAGTTGCCACATTTATTTTCGTCACCCGATGCATTGGTTATATAAGTTAATCATACCCAAATCATCTTTTTAGTTGTACTCAAAGTAGACTCTGAATACCATAACGAGCACCTTCCTTAGTAAAGAGTTAGTATGCCTACTAACTAGTCTGTGACTAAGCTTCGATTAACGAATTCTCTCTGAATACCGCCCCGTATCTCTAAAGTACCAGCCTTAGTTGGCCAATAGAAAAAAATCATTTGTTAAAATGAATCTAGAGTGTAATGTTCTTTATAAAACTATAGTGTGATTAGTTTCATTATTTATTTATTTATTTGCCTAAGTTCGAGATACAGCAAGGCAGGCATTTTACACTGAAACTATATAACATAGAATATAAAATTAACAATAACAAGTGTAAACAAAAAGCTATATAAGTATAGCAATAACAAATTGAAATAACTAAGGTTCTATAAGTGTAGCAATAATTTCCCGTCGGAATACATTCTCAGATTTGAAAATATCTAAAAATATCCACGTCAGAAGCAATGGAGTTAAATTCAGAAGCCATTCTATGGAACAAAGAACGGTGAATAATTGATAATCGAGGCGTGTTGCAATGAAGTATTTCACTATTTCTAGTTCTTCTTGCAGGTACCCGAATATTAAATTTAGAGCTTAGTTCTTCAGTTCTTCTAGAATTCTATGAAGAAACATCATATCAAGTAGCATGCGACGAGATGAAAGTGTACGGATGCCAAGAACAGTCAACAATTCAGGTTTACTTTAAACAACGTACAGAAGGTATTCTTTTCCTGACAATGGCAAGAAAGAAATTTAGAACTGAGTCAATGCGAGAGAGATTTGATACGCTAGCCATACTCCAAATGGTGGAACAGTACTCTATTTTGCTTGAAATAAACGTTTTTTAGAATATACTTAAGGCTGTAATATCCCTAATCTCTGTAAACCTGTACAGGAGACCTAATAATCGCATAGCACTCTTGGTCATGGCAGCAATGTGATCAGTAAACAAAAGTCTTTCGTCCAACACAACCCCGAGATCCTTCTGAGATGAGACCTAAGCAATAGGATCATCTCCAATGAAGTAGGTAGAAGGGATTTTTTTTTCTTTAATGAAAATGTAATAGTAGAAGATTTTAAGGGATTTCCTTTTAGATTCCACATGCTACATCAGTCCAGAAGATCTGAGAGGTTTTTTTGCAGTTCAATCACATCTTGTTTCCTGCAATAATTTGCAGTCGTCAGCAAAGAGAAGAATTTTGGTGTCAGATAACTTACGATAAGACGGGAGATCATCTATGAAGAGAAGGAAAAGAAGTGGGCCCAGAACACTACCCTGGGGAACACCAGAGAGAGCAGGAACAAAATTCGAAGCAGATCCAGAGAGAACAACACGTTGTTCACGTTTAGTGAGATAGTCTCGTAACAATGAGAAGTTGCCGTGAATATTAAATCTATGTGCTAGTTTATGAAGAAGAAGCTTAGTGTCAATGCGATCAAAGGCTTTAGTTAGGTCTAGATAGATTACATCAAGTTGTGTATTATTGGACAGAGATTTAATTGCTTCCGAAAGTAATAAAGATAAATTTGAGAGTAGAACTGCCAGGAAGAAAGCCATGTTGAGCAGGATCTAAGTAGGGTGAAACAAATTTATGCAATCTATCTTTGATTATTTTCTTGCACACCACAGAAAGGATGGGCAAGAGAGAAATGGGTCTGTATGATAAAACATTGTTCGCGCTGCCAGATTTCAAAATAGGTACAATATTAGCCTGTTTCCACGATCTAGGGAAAACACCTTCACTGAAGCATCTATTTAAAAATCGTGATAAAGGGTTGGCCAGAGATTCTGTAGTATTACGTAAGAAGATTGAAGTGATATTGTCAGGACCAGGAGAACGATTCAAAGGTAAAGAAGAAAGAAGATGCCTTACCTCGTCAGGAGAAGTACTGAGTGAAGACAACGAGTGTGAACAAAGTTTCTGAACAGGAGAAAGCGGCGTAGGAGTAGTCTGAACACAAAAATTCTTGTAGAAATAATCACTAAAAATATGAACTCTATTTTCACCAGTTGCTGCAATCGAGTCGTGAAAAATTTCTTCAGGAATGCGGGAAGCACTTTTTCTTGAATTTATGAGGGACCAAAATCTGTTTGGATTTGTAGAAATATCAGATGTTATACTGGCAATATAGTTTTCATATTTTATTTTAAGCAACTGTTTCGAGTAACGTCTTATCTCAGAAAATTTCTTATATGTATTCTCATTTGGATGTTGCTTCCACAGTGACCATGACAGTTTTTTGTTTTTAAAAACAGATCTCGCGCCTCCGAATCAAACCATGGAGGGTACCTACTAGACCAGGCCCGTATCCAGGGGGGGGTCTAGGGGGGCCGGACCCCCCTAAGTTTTCGCTGGCCCCCTAAAATTTTCACGGTAGGCTTGCAAATGAACTATAATATAGTGATGAACTATCATATGGTTCGATCGGGCCCCCCTACATTTTTGGGCTGGCTACGGGCCTGTACTAGACTTACATTTCTTTTTAGGAATAAAGTCTTCACATGCTGCATATACAATATCTTTGAGAAAATCCAGGACTTCATTGACAGAACCCACTTTAAGAATGTCCCATGGAATAACAGATAGGGCACGATTAATGTCAACCCAAGGGGTTTTCCTCCACAGGGGGGCTCGATACTTACTAGATGAGTAAGATTTCTTTATTCTGTGAACTTTTTTTTTTATGTGGAATAAGGCCTCCATGCTTTCATGATCAGAAGAGAACAGATTAAGTGATGGAGTGATAACACATTTATCGAGTGAAGACAACACATAGTCTAGTATCCTATTTCCTCTTGTATTGTACATATTGTGTTGGGCAAGTCTCAGTCCATGAATAAAATTTTCCAGGAACCAAGTCTCTTGTAGGTCAGTGGGAATAGCTGTTCGTTCATCTGACCACTTGATGTGCATGTTGAAGTCACCAAAAAGTAAAACATCTCCTTCCGAAAGTGCAGCTAGTGTAGAATCCCGGCAGGCTTCCAGAAGGGCCATAGGACTAGTTTTGTGCGGACGATAAAACCAGCCAATTAGCAGTTTTTTTACGTGGATTAATACGCACCTCAGCCCAAACTATTTCACACGCCGTTTTCAAGTCTTTCCTAAGTATAATACTAATTATACTGTATTATTAGTATTATATGTATTATATCACACTAAATTATGATATATAGTGTAATATATATAACTTGTTGAAAAATATTTTCAATTAGTTTAAATGAAATGAAGGTAACGATTGTCTCATATTGTACATTTAAAAAAATGCTTTATTTAATGGAACTCCGTCACTTTACCTGATAATCCCCGAAAAGTTCAATCAGGATTATGGTCAGGTTTCGAATCCAGGACCTACCTAATGCCAAAAGAGATGCCTACCGAATCATGACCGCTCGATATATATAAAGTTAGTATTAATATTGACATCAAGTTATGATTAGAATCGAATTGCAACCTTACAATTTTAGTGGTCCCAATGTTGACTCCCGAAGCTGCTGTCCATGACGCATTTTGAGTTGGGACAGTCTCATCTGTTATCTCGTTCTCATCTCTAGACTATTAGTAAATCATGAGACCATTACGCGTACAAATTCCTTTTTTTTTTTCTTCTTAGTACAAGTCCCGTTACATCCAGTTTTTACTGTACGTTAAATTTACAGATCTTTATTTAATGTTATCTTAATTTATAAATTTAACTTTGATTTCAATAACGGTGGTATATGATATGATATTTCTCCCCCTTTTTACTTTTTATAACTTTCATGTTTGCCTGCAAAGGTGCATAGAAAAAAGAAAAAAATCTGCTGTGGGAAGAACAAAAATATATCTATATATAATAACTTGTGTTCACTCATCTCTTTATTCGATTCGAAGTGTTCCCCATTCCCTGTGATGCAGAGCAATGAACACATCGATCAGAGAAACATAGAAGGGGGAACGAACGTAGATGGAGTGAGATGTAAAATGTGTTGAAGAGATGGCGCTGGTTTCGATCGATCGTATTGCAAAGAGAATGAATGCAGTTATTGCGATAGGCAAGAACAGGGAGGTGAATGAATCAAAACTTTAGTGCGTGCTTCCTATCTTCCTCGCCTCGGAAGCATCTTTTCCGTACGACAGCACATGTTACATGGCGTGTTTCACTGCGCCTTATAAAAGAAGACGAGATCGAAGCAAATAAAAAGGAAACGAATTGCTCCGACAAAGTATAGTCTATATCCACGACGAGTCTTCTATAACATAATAATTAATGGCGTTGAGAATAACATCTTCCAACGCACAGGATTGGAACTTCTGTCACATTTATCTTTTCGTGCATAATTTCTTCATTTATGCAGTGTAATATTGACATTTTATTATGTTTAGCCTACTTTTTGTAATAGTACAGGAATGGACTGGCGCTCTCTCAATGGAAACGGCGGTACAGATATTGGGAAGTCGCCAATTGATCTGGAGAGGGAGGTATATATCATTTATAGATAATATATAATTTATAGATATCATTTATCATCACTTAGATCTAATCTATAGTGTAAGACAATTTGGAAATAAAGAAAGTGATAATTTTAATTTCATATTTCACTTAAGACAGCCTTGGTAATACACAAGAAATATATAACTTCAAGTTAACCAACCTTGCACGTTACACCAGGGTTCCCAAACCTTTTTAACTGACAACACATTTTCCGGGACATCTACGACATTGCGACCATTTGTTTGATTTTTTAAAATGACAATATGAATCATAATAATACAAAACTATGTGACCACATATTTTTAATGATATTATAAATCATAATAATATAAAACTATGTGACCACATATTTTTAATGATATTATAAATCATAATATTATAAAACTATGTGACCACATATTTTTAATGATATTATAAATCATAATAATACAAAACTATGTGACCACATATTTTTAATGATATTATAAATCATAATAATATAAAACTATGTGACCACATATTTTTAATATTATAAATCATAATAATATAAAACTATGCGAACACTTGTTTGATTTTTTAATGATATAATATACCATAATAAGACTCTAATTTTCTATATAAAGCGTCACTAACACACATCCTATATAAAAGTTCCATGTTTGATCTAAAACCGTTTATGATATAAAGGATCATGAAATCTTTTTTAAAAAGCATTAAATGAGTCATAAAAAGTTTTAGGTTACTACATGTAGATGTGGAAATTTGAAATTTGGCACAAGTGTAGAACTTTTGATACAACTAAAGGAAAAATCTCTTAAAGAGGAAATTTCCCCCCTCCTAGAATTAAAATTAGGGGGCAAGGGCCAAATTGACACTTAACTCAAAACATATAGGCTTCTTCTTGTAGGCATAGAAACTTGAAATTTAATATACTTGAAGGAAAAACTCCGAAAACTGCAAACTTTCTCCTCCAAGGATGAAAATTTATGTGGCAAGAGCCAAATTCACATACAGTTGCGTCACTCGACTTAAAACCTATAGGGATCTTCTTGAATACATGAAAACTTGAAATTTGGCACAAATGAAAGACTTATGATACAAATAAAGAAAATTTTTCGAAAACTTGAAATTTCCTCCTCCAAGGAGGAAAATTAAGGTGAAATTACAACACTTGATTTAAAATCTATGGGTACTTTAAGTTTTCGTATATTGAACTATTTTGGATTAGCATTCTGAAACGATGCCAAGTTTTATTAAAATCCGAAAATTGAAAAATTAAATTTGTAACTTCAGTGTTGAAAACAAATTCTGTATAGTATCGTCTCGAGAAGCTTTCGACTGACAAATTGTAATTAGCACTAAAGTTGTAAATTTCATATTCCGATTTCCGTATTTGAATAGAATTTGGCATTGCTTTGGATCTCTAATCTTTTTCTGGCTAAACAAAGTGATAAAGTACGAAAACTTGGCTCTAGTTTTCACTTTTATAGTTTAAAAAATAGAAGGGAGACAAATATGCTGCCCTATTAGGCTCCAGCCTATTCAGCCTGGATCTGAAAAAGGGAGCAATTACCCCGAATTTGAGATGTAAATTTTAATCAATAATATATCGAAAGTAATATAGTAATATTAAAATATTCGACTTATATCGGTAAAGAATATTCCCCCTTCCCCTCAACACCTACAAATAAAACTTGAAATGACTCCTGTGTGGAAGATACAAAGTTGCAGAAAAGTTTAATTTGGTGACTTTATTATATACTTCAGATTGAAATAAAAGGGGTAATAACAAACGAACTATTCGTACAAGAGAGCGATCCTTTATGTGGAATTTTGTCTATATGCAACTTATCATACTAAAATATATAAGCCCTACCCACCGGTCTAAGGTTAGCGTATGCAGCTTTGATGCACGTTGCTCTGGGTTCGATTCCCGTTCAGAGAGCCTTTGTTAGTTTTAACTGTCCTTGATATTTCTGTGGCCGTGTCCCTGTCCTTTTAAAATTAATACTGTACAAAAAAGTGAAACTAAGTAAAAAAAAAAATATTTAAGAAATTAAAGTTGCTTAGGAATGTGAAATTAATCACTTCTCTTTTTTTAATTGGCTAACGCGTGCGCCTTCGGTGGATGTTATTCCGGGTTCAATTCCCAGTGGGAAAGCACAAACTTATTTCCGATTTCAGAATAATTAATTTTCATTAGTTATCCGTCTCCTTTAGCCTAAATGGCATAACCGTTGGACGTTAGGTTTTATCTTCTTTTTTTAAAGATATATAGCCCTAAATCGGAAGGACCCAGGAGAATTACTGAAATGAGCTCCCCCATAGTTTAAGAGTAAGAGTCCCATATTTTATTTAATTTGAGAATACATGTAGGAGGGAGGGATCTTACGTCAGACTAGGTTCACTACTTAGAATCTCAGTAATGAAAAGAATATTAAACTTTTAACTAAGCAGAAGGTATTGAGAAGACATGGATGAGAACTTACATTCTCGGTTGGCAAAGAGGGGGTTCCGAGTTCGAATCTTGCCGACAAGACACTTAAACTCAGTACCACCATACAAATTTGCAATGGTACTTTAGACACATATCACCAGTATACCCAACTTTTTTCCAAATTTGTTTTTCAATGTTTCATTATTATTTGTTTCCATTATAAAATAGTTTAACCAGCTGTAACCGAAATTATTTTTATATACTAATTAATGAAGCAATAAGATTGTCACCTCTGGTGGAAGGAAATTCGATGGCGGAGAGATATGGCTTTAAAAGAAATAACCATTTGTTTTTGAAGTGTATTATTACCATTGCAAATTTTCGTTTACACAGAGATTGATTCTTTCAAGTTACAATTTATTGAGATTGGGTTATTTTGTGTGAAGTCTGATACAATTTATTCAAAGATTCGATTATTTTGTATGAAGTCTGATAGAATTTATTGAAAGATTCGGTTATATTGTATGAAGTCTGATAGAATTTATTAAAAGATTCGGTTATTTTGTATGAAGTTTGATTCCATTCAAGTTAAAATCCATTGAAGTATTCATTTTTTGTACGAAGTCTGATTTTGTAAAAGTTAGAATTGATTGAAAGATCCATTATTCAATTCAAGCTAGAATTATTTCCTTTTGCTTGAAGTCATTCCACTCAAGTTAAAATTGGAGTTATATTTGCCAGTTTGGCCAATTTGCGTTTAATTAACAATATTAAATTAGTCGTAAAGTTGGAGAAGATGACGTAATCCTGTTATTCAGCTCTCTTGGAGGCGAGATAATGTGGTGGGGAACGATCCATATTATTAGAGTTGATTTTGCTTGATGGTCTGTACACCGGATTCAAGTCCTGATCGTGATTCGTGATTCAAGTCCCTTTATAACCTTGGTATTGTGTCAGGAGCAAAACCCACCTTAAATTAATAGTGGTCACCTTGTGTAGTTCTTATTTCATTCAGTATTGTAAAGAATTAAATGTTACCCCATTCACGGCAACAAACGTTTCGTATTGTACAGTTGGGTACTGTGAGAAATTTTTCGTCTCGTCTCAAAAACGAAACTAGAGTCAAGAATTTTAAATTCTGAATTTACATTTTAACTTTTCATTTAGACGGGAATATAACGTCGCATGAGAACCAGAGGAACGTAACTCCAAAAATGCAGTTTTCGTTTTCTTCATATTTGGACATAATTTTGAAAGTCTTACTTGGTGTAAATGGAACGTAACACCATCTGTTCTCCTTGTCGATCATCTGTTGTAATGTAGTTCAATTACCATCTTATTAAAAACACATCTTTCTAAGAAAATAATTTTTTGTCCTCTCGCTTGTAAACCTACTAAAATTGAGTTATGTTCCTCTGGTTCTCATGCGACGATAACTTCTAGATGAAGTCAAGAAAAATATCGGAGAATACATTAGCTAGCTAACTAACTAACCCTATGGTCTATAGAACCCGAAGGTTCAGTGCCGCGTTCACAAAAGCTCTTCACTGACTTCTGTCCTTAGCCAACTGGATCCAGTTTCTACTTTATTTCCTATTTCTGCGAGCGAGATTCATCTTAAGGGGGTAGACTACTAAATATTTTTGAAAAACTAATAATTTTTCTTTTGCCCGTTTTTCGTAAGTGGAAAGAGGTAATAAAATGTAACTTACTACAATAATAGATAATGTTATTCTACACCCGAAAATACTAATCGGAAGAATTTTCAGTGTTGCCATCCATAGAAATTACAGTGTGACCAGAATTTGAATTACTCAAAAATCTAGATAAAGGCAGGGACTAGAAAAATGAACTCAACGGTAATTGATGACTTATCGTGCTGTCTACCTTTCTTGTTTACTATTTTTTTTAAATGTTTCTACTTATTTTGTAATAATTTATGTAAGTTTTATAAAATAAATATAAATGTTATTTAAAAAGTAGTAAACAAGAAAGGTAGACAGCATGATAAGTCATCAATTACCGTTGAGTTCATTTTTCTAGTCGTTGGCTTTACCTAGATTTTTGAGTAATTCAAATTCTGGTCACACTGCAATTTCTATGGATGGCAACACTGAAAATTCTTCCGATTCGTATTTTCGGGTGTAGAATAACATTATCTATTATTGTAGTAAGTTACATTTTATTACCTCTTTCCACTTACGAAAAATGGGCAAAAGAAAAATTATTAGTTTTTCAAAAATATTTAGTAGTCTACCGCCTTAATATTGTCCTCCCATCTGTGCCTAGGTCTTCCTAATGGTCGTTTTACGATTGGTCTTCCAGTTAAGACTTTGAAACCGTTCCTACTTTCTTCCATTCTAGCTACATCACCTGGCCACCTGAGCCTCCTAAACTTGATGACCCTAACAATGTTCAGTAAACTGTATAAATTATGCACTTCCTCGTTATGAAGTTTCCGCCATTCCCCATTCACGTTCCTCTTGGGCCGGAATATTCTTCTGAGGATCTTGTTCTCAAATACTTTCAGTCTACGTTCTTCCCTGAGAGTAAGCGACCATGTTTCGTAACCATAGATAACAACATGCCTGTCGTTGCGTGTGTCGTTTTATATACTTTTAAGTTTCAAATTTCTCGACAGAATTCGCGACGACAAGAGATTTTGAACTGAATAATAACACGAATTCCGTGCTTTTAGTCGGCATTTAATTTCTTCGTGAATGTGGTTTTCGTCTGTTAATATTGATTGTAGATATTTGAAAGTATCCACTTTATCAAAAGTACTATTCGATATTTTAACATATCCATCATTTGACGTATTACGATCCCGACGAACTTCCATCGGAGAAATAAATTTCGAATATTTTTTTTTACAAACGAGACGAGACGAGATTTTTTTTTTTAATCAAGATGAGATTTTTACAAAATTTACGAGACGAGATAACCTTATATCTTGTTTTGTGCCGTCTTGTGAGCAACACTACAGTTGCGTTAACTGAAGAACTAAGTTCTTTAAAGAATCGGCGCTTTACTAGTTAATAAATAAAAGAATCGGTTAATTCAGACAATAGAAGGGACGAAGATTGGAAAGAATTCGGTTAGAGCATGAATATTAAAGATATCTCATAATTTCTGGGAACTGGAGGATTTACCTAAACTCTTCAAAGGTACAATTCAATAGGGGGTCTATAGTCGTCAACTTTATTCGACACTATGACTTTCCGAACACGAGACAAAAAGGATAACCTTTAATCTAAATTCGTCTTCTAAAGAGATGATTTAAAACAGAGGCGTTTCTTTAGTTGTATGTTCTCATTATAATTTGTTCTCACTTTTATTATTATTATTATTATTATTATTATTATTATTATTATTATTATTATTATTATTATTATTAGTAGTAGTAGTAGTAGTAGTAGTAGTAGTAGTAGAGCAGCGATAAAATAATAATTACCGTAAATTTATGATATTATTACGTAAATTGTCCATAGTGAGTGTTAAAGAAAAGTTCTTTTGAAACAAACATTAACTTAGCAAAAAAAAAAAAAAAAAAAAAAAAAACTGTGTTAAATAACAGTAGATATTGTTATACATTTAATATTAACACATGTATTTGTTGGACCTTGTGTCATTTTCAAATATAAAGAAATATATATTAAATAAATGTAAATTCAAATAAAGGTAAATTACACTGCATTTGAAATTTTGTTGAAAAACTATAAACGTAGAAACTTATATTAGATATTCATAACAGTTTCCAAGCTTTGAATGATTAAAAAGAAAGAAGAAAGAAAAGAAACGGTAAAAAGTGAGAAGGGACAAAATAAAAGTAGAAAGCACTATAAAAATGAATGAAAGAAAAAAAGAAAGTCTTAATAAAAACTGATATATTTGCATTCGTTCGTTTCTTGTGCTTTCTTCTTTCATATTGCAATCTTTGGTGTTTTCCTTCGTTTCCATTTCTTTCATGTATTTCTCTGCTCCCCTTCTTCGACTTTTTTTTTTTTTTTGGTCTGTTCAGTGAAATGGTATCATTCATTTGCTTTTATGACCGTACAAAGATGGCGTTTAAGATTTTTATTACGTCGCCTCTACTGCACGTTGATGCTCTATATCATGCAAGTGAGGCCTGTCATTGTTCTGCAGTGACAAAAGAATAGCTTTCCCTTCCACCTCTGTATCTCGCTTCTCATTCCGAAATGGCATGATTCGGTAGTTAATCTTTTTTTTCTTTCTTTTGATACGTACATTTATGCACTTTATAATTTACGAAGAATATCTCATTTATTATGTTTCAATTTCGACTTTTCATTACACACTTCTTTTCATTCAAAAAATTCTCATGATTTTTAGAATAAAAATGTTCTCTTAGTATTCATACACATCATTCATGAATATAGTTACTAAATGAACTTATTAAGAAAGAGTGAATAAATGTGTAAAAAGAAAACCTATCATTACTTAAGGCAGTTGCATTCATTAAAAGTTATCTTCCTAGTCCGTTTGATGGCGCCAGTGAAAAAATATTTTGCTTGGCAATGTTTTACCTGATACTACACACGAAAAAAAAAAATAATAACTGTTCAGGGTAATATAAAAGTGAATAATTCAAAGAAAAATGACGTACGAATTCTGATGCAATTTCAAAACTGTTATCTCAGCAAATCGTAAGTTCTGAATGTAAGTATAGGTATGAATTAAGTTGCAGAAAGTACACATTTCATTAAAACTGGTTTGTTATGCGGCCATTTTGAACTTTATTGGTGTATTTCAAGATTTGTAAAAGGAATATTCCATAAAGTATCGTCCGCTATGTGCTTCAAGTGAACTCGACAAAGCGTAATATGTCAATCACATTTTAGGTATGTATTATACATCCATATTAGCTATACAATAGAGTCGCGTAAGTCGAGTTGGTTGGACCGAGATTTCCTCAAATTATACGGAAAGAAGACAAAAATTATTTTGACCAGTTTCATGATATCTTTCCGCTTCGCCTAATTTTCATTTCACCTAATACTTCATCAGGTGTGGTTCAGAGTTAAACAAATAAAATAATTCCGTTTTAACTGTTTCAAAGAAGCAATGACATTTGAAAACACAGCTCCGTCCACTGATATATTCAGCTCAGAAATATGATATAGTAACTTAAGACGTTATAACACAATCATGACATTTCTTAAGTATGTTCAGAACCACCATCACTATTTCATGTACTTTTTCTGTTATGTTTTACGATGCTATTTTCTAAATTTTAACATGTGTATTTTGTGCTACATTTGATTGTTAAATGTACTATTACCTGGAAATTACGCTCTTACGAACGTTTGCCAGATTCGGTCACACACGTTTGTCCGAAACCTAAGTTGCAGAGATCATTAATATGTTTACAGTAATATTTAAATGTATGTACTTTCTTTTGCATTTGAAATAATTTATATTAAAGTTATTTGTAATAAACCGAATATATGAAATAGCTCATTGCTGTAATTGGTGTGTTTCTATTTTTGTTCATCAAGTCCCTTTCAGTATAATTTATATATAAGTATAGAAACACTATCAGGCCCATTATGTAAGTACATTCATTCCCTCCTTGATAAGATCGTTATGCGGAGTGAGAACCAGACACATTCGCATTTAGCCTAAATTGATGAATTTGATTTTTATCTGTGAATGAGTATCAGAACTGTTTTATTATAACGTAATTCAAAGGTCCTCAGTTTGTATATTTATATAACTAAGGCTACTGTTTTATCAAAAACCATTTTACACACTGCATCAAGATATTACCTTCTTTATTGTAGTACGAAACAAGTTAATCATTTACACTCTTTAAAAATCGTACATATAGATTTCACGAGATGGATAGTCAGTTCTGTGTTATTTATTTTTCGTTGCTATGACAACTAAACTCACATCGTCGAATCACTATTATAAAAAAAGCATAATTGCATAACAACAGAAAAGAAATTACATCTATATCTCTTTTTCATATTCTTCTTCTTCCTTTTTTTGAACAGCTTGTGCATATTTTAAAAGTACTTTTTGCCCACAAATACAAATAAAGATATAATAAAGATGTTGAAATACAAATATCGTTGTATTATTTTGTTCTTATTTCGACACCAGTCTCTTATGGCCACTTTACTCACACCATAGTCTCCAGGAATCTAAAATAAATCTTATAACTCGTCCATGTTGAATGTCATCTTATTATAAAGACCTTAGAACTAGTTCAGACTTTTATCCTAGTTAACGTATACTGAGAAGTTTTTATAAATAGAAATGAAAGTACGAGGGACATTTTAAAATTAAGATCCGTTTTATAATAGTAATTTTAAAAAAGCTATTAAATGTTTTAATTATATTACATTTTTTAGGAGATTCTACATACCTTCATCTACGATTCGACACAATTTCCGTTGACGATGAAACATTTTTCGTATCCAGAGATAAGTTTTTGCAGACCCATGCCATTGAAGTTTTCCGTCTGAAAGGCCGATTTATCCGACACAATTTTGTAGAGAACAGATCATGAAGCTTGCAGAAAATTCTCTGATAGCGTGAAAATGGCGAATTGTCTGTTTTCATGAATCTTGATCTCTTCCATCCATACGCACAAGATCGTTAATGATTACAGAGGGCTGGCCCGATCATAGTTTGTCATGAATATTCTCCCACTCTTCCTTAAATAGTCTCGTCCACTCACGAACTTGTCTATTACTCATGGCGTTTGAACCATACACCTCACAGATTTGGCGATGAATTTCCGCCAGCAAGTTGGCGATGAATTTCTTGCAGTCCGGAAACGAATTAGAGATCTTATTTCGCAGGCAGCGGTCCGCTCTATTATATTGAACTCTTCTATCATACACCACAAAACTCACGCTGTCAATGCTATTCCAAATGGCGTTTATTTATACTTAAAAGATGGCGGAAGACACTGCACATGCACAAAAATTACTGCGTATGGGATCCCACTTTAGTTCGATATTGCCAAACGGACCTTACTTTTAAAAATGTTCCTTGTACACAATCGAACAAAACGAATTATTTATCAATATAAAATAGGCATTTATACAACTCAGTCTCCTTCAGTGGAAACTGAGATACAGGACAATACCTAACAGAGAGGGCTTGCATATTGAGCATACCCACTGCACAGTGGGGCCAAACGCTCAAATTACTGACAAGAATAATAAATAAATAAATTTCGCAAATTCATTGAGGAAACGTATCGAATGTACTGTTGATTGTCGATAGTAGGCAGCTCTGCTTAGCTGAAAGCAAAGACGGGTACATGAGACGGGTAACATGATTATAGATGCCGAAAGCCCAGAAATCCTATTCCTAATCTTAGATGTTTGCAAGAACAAAATAACATAATAAGACACGTGTGTTGTAAAATCATTTTATAAGATACCAATCAAAATTTTAAACTTCCATTTAATACAAGTTATATTCTATCAGTTAGCGAGAGATGTAGCCCATAGACTAGGGGTTCTCAACCCTTTCCATCTAAGGATATTAATTATTAGTACCACCACAAGTTGTACGTAACACCAATAGCGGCTCACGTACCACCAGTAGTACGCGTATCACAGATTGAGAAACCTTGTCATAGATCATACCGATCATGAACACTATGAACATTGAAATAATATACACTTGTATGTGCTGGTAAAAATAAATAAATAAAATAACTCATTATCCTACACTTAACAAACAGTTATGAATGTTAAAAGTAATTTATGTTAATTAAATACATCAGTTTTAATGTGCGTACTTCATTACTTTATTCCTATTTGTGCTGTCGTAGTTCCGTGTGTTTTGTTGTCATATTATCACAAAAGAAATGCTTTAGGTACTTTGTTTCGTTCTGAACAAGTTTTTCATTCTGTCTTATGCTCTCCCTCTAACAAGATTTCTTGTCTCCCTAAGTTGTCTCTTTTTCTGATTAATTCTTCCTTTCTCTTCTCGTCTTTTACTCTGTCCTTTTTCTTTTGTTTCGTTTGCCATTTTTTTCTTCCTTTATTTTTTTTCGGAGTTTGGTTACCTCCCAGGCTCTCAATAAATCACGGACTTTTAAAAGACGTAAAGAAAAAAAAACTTTCCAAGGCAGATCGATCTGGACGGGATTCGATGAAAATTTATAGCATTTTCTGCTTTCCTGTTCCTTTCCCGTATTTTGTTATTTTTCTTTCTATTCTTTTCTTATTTTTATTTTGTTAGAAAAATAGTGTTAGAAAAATAGAGCTGGAGAGGGTCAAGAAATCGAACTTGTAAACACAATTCTATTTATTTCACGTTCGTGTTCGTTTCTTTTGTATTATTATTATTATTATTATTTAGTCTTTCCTTAATTTAATTTCTTCTTTTCTATTTTCTAGAGACGAAAAAGGCGCAATGTCTATTGGACAGTTGTATTTGGGAAACCATA
Organism: Thermobia domestica; assembly: GCF_964235325.1. NCBI lineage: Eukaryota > Metazoa > Arthropoda > Insecta > Zygentoma > Lepismatidae > Thermobia > Thermobia domestica. Next base: position 153,703,068 of record NC_137456.1, on the reverse strand, counting down.
TTTCCAAGACATGTTAGTTAATATTCTTCAGACCATTGGAGGTTGATTTCTGATAATAGGTACGTGTTGGACATCACGCGATTAGCAAATATCTTTGTCACACACTAATTTATGTTAGTGTATGGAACATTAATAACGAATTCCCTTAGCTCTGAACAGTGGTGTAACTACGTTTTTTGGGCCCCCCGCAAGAGAATACCCAGAACCCCTGCCTTAATAACATTTATTGTGGAATGATAGATAACATAATAAATAACCATACTTCCCTGTATCTGTGAATAACGAGTTGAATGCATGCAACTGCTAGGCTTAAATATTCCTAAATGGAAACCACTTTGTTATACATATAATTATTCAGTAAGCTTCGGAATGGAAGATGGGTTTACCTCTTTGCAGTCAGTGACGTCAGTCTTCATGAAGGGTAACAGGAATTAATTGAATGGTTTCCTTCTTGCTTTCCTGTCAGCAAAATCCTTTACTAACATCCATTTTTTCAGCTTCGTCCACATTTATTGAGAGCACTGCTAGATTACTTCAGCCATTTTGGCCCATTGTGCTTCTCACATAGTTATATATTAATTTTAATTTTTGAGAACAACCTCTCCGCAGAACTAACAGAGATAGGGAGCGTCTAAAACAACAAATACGCGGTAATAAGTTCTGAAAAGCTAGATGCCAGTGACATATTTCACAATTAAAAGCCTTGTAGGTCAAAAAGAATTCAGAACACTTATTTCAGATTTCAGTTGTTTCACAAAGCAAATTACTTCCACCGGAAACGAAGAACCAATATCACAATTGTAAGTTGTTTGAAGTATCCGTGCCCTTCTTAGAATTTCATCATCAGTGCGATGAATTATATTGGCAGAAAACAAAAAGGAAAATTTGCATGCTGTATCACGCAAAGATGTAAAACGACAATGGAACTGTGGATTTAATATATCAAATAGATTAATATATATGTTAATTCTAAAGTTTGATTCAACATTTCCCGCCGAAAAAAATATAGGAGCCTATAAAAGCCGACCGAACCGAATTTTCCTCCTTTTTTATTTGCTGTGCTTTACCTACACGTTAAGCCTCCCAAAGATAGCCGATAAAAGGGGATTGTGGAGGTACATTCTGGCTAATACAAAACTAGGAAAACATGTTAATTCGACCTATTAGGAGGCTAGGGTGAAGGACGCCCCCTCCCTCGGAAGTGTCGCCCTCTTCCTCATTGCGAGGTTTCGCGCCATAGTAGTTACGCCACTGGACTGAAAAACTCTATTTTACCAAAATTAACTTATAGGCAGAACTTTATTTTACCAATTTTAACTTATATATACAGTAAACTCTTGATTGTCTGCGGACGGATTATACATTTTGCAGATTATCCGCGTCTTCTTTTCCTTTATTCTTATTATTATTCTCTTCTGGTGTTATTAAAAAAAAAACATAAACATAAAAGTTACATTTTAGATATTTTAACACAAAAATTACGTATAAACATTTGACCGATTTGTGTGTGTGAAATAGTAAGTCAACAAATTTGTAAGTATAAAATATACTTTTTTTATTAATTATGTTATCTTCTCTACTGTAAATAAAAATTCTTCAAAGCATTTTTATGTTGATTTATATCCTTTTTCGGCCATTTTGCAGTTTATCCGTGGTTGGCGCGCCACCCAATTCCGCGAGCAATCGTGAGAGTTTACTATATATATATATATATATATATATTAGCTTTCGTCAGAGGTGCCTCTGTAATATAGCCACAAAGACACGTGCCTTCCCAATTATTCCGAAGAAAAAATATCCTTAAAAATAAATTGTGTGCATTTATTCATGGTTACGAATCAGAATCAATCCAACACGAATTTTAGATATTTTAATAAGGAACCTGGAACCCTCAGTGATGTCCATAAGATATACGGCAACATAGCATAAGTGACGATGTTTGATGTTATCCCCTGTTCACCTGTTCTGTTTGACTCTTTCTAATATACGCTACTGTCGCAGAACAGTCGTTAAATGCTTGGCTTTACGTATGGACAATAAAATCACACAGTTTTCATGATTGTAAAGTTTCGTTTTCTATGTCCTTGTGGCGACCGGAAGAGGAGGAAATAGGATAGAGCCAACCTGTAAGCTATGTGTTGATCGAGCGCTGATTAGAAAAAGTGAAGGACTCGGAGAGAGAATGATTTTCTTCTCGCGGAAGAAATACTGACGCATTGTTTTGAGGGCGAGAGAGCTCCGCAGTAGGTTTTCGAGTGCTTGCTTTGCGACACTCATATAACAAATTATTAAGAAGCAGAAATTAAAGTACTTTCTTAATCCACTATACAATTTTGAAAGGTAATAACACCTGATGTACGTGGGGGGACCCAAAAATAACCAGAATCGTACTCCTGCACATCGTATACTTGCAATAAAAGATTGAGCCCTAGGACGCTGTGGGAGAACCTTTCCTGAGTCAATATACCAAGTGGATCAACCGGCAACGACACTGGTTTCTCTGGTAGTTCTTTATGTGCCTGTAGTGCGCTCATGACACGAAGAAATGGTAGAAATACGAAGAAAGGGGTGAATGGAGGCAACTAAACAAAGAATAATTTCAGAGTAGCTACATGACCGTCACAAGATGTACTAAGTTCGAAGTATTCAAGGTGGATGAGACAGTTGGTTTCATGAGAGGTAACATCGAAATGATGGACGATTAAATATAACGCCCACACACTAATGTACAACAGCGTATTATAGTGGTCGCAAGAAGTCGTGAAGCTTGACCTAGATCTACCAATTTCTGCATCCAATAAAACGCGAGAGTGTGTCGTCAACCCTCAGCCATGAAATGTTGCCAGTATGTCGCACTATACGGAGAACATCTGAGGGTATAGTGTTGTCGGATTGCCGCTAAGTTTACGTTTTGTTGTTACTGTTGTCGTCGCTGTTTTATATTTTTCTTAGTATTATTGTTACAGTTTAATTTGAATAATTGTTAGTGTTTGTGTTATAGTTCTTTAAATTTTATTTTTTTTTTGTCGCTTGTTCGCCATATCTTCTAAATTTGGCAACATTGTTAAGTGCATTTCTGCTGTTTCACATTTTGTCAAGTGTGCGTTCGGAAGGCAGCTCCACGAATCGTACCGAATTCTTCCGATGCATCTCACGTGAGGCAAAGCATTTCTATGATTGGTGTAGAGACCAGGCTTCACTAGTCGTCGCGGTCACTGTGTACATAAAATGAAAACATTAGCCTAATGTAGGGTTCTAGTTCGGAAGATTTTCATCAGGAGGTCTTTGGGTAAATCAATCGTCTTCAATGGATCGATGTATGACATAAAACCACAGTTTTCTGATTTCAAGGACTGTGAGACATAGGTGCAGCAAAAGAGGGGAAGATTCGAGGTAGGAAATGCAATAAAACAAGTACTGCCGGTGTATTAGCAATTATAGATCCACAAGTAGCGTAGCATGATATAGCATGTCCAATGATATAGCACAAGTATGCTTTCGATGTTTTTGTTTACCTGTTACCACTTATATTTTTCAACGCCAGGTTTTAACGTACACTAACTGTTGTTTCGGTGGAGTTTATTGTGAATAGAACCAGCAAAATATCACGTCACAGAACACCCAGTTTGAAAATGTCTGAGAAAGGTCAATAGCAGGGGCGGATCCAGGGGGGAGCGATCGGGGCGATTGCCCCCCCAGAAGAGGAAAACTTTCTTATTTTATATATATAAATAAAACCCATTCCAAAGTTTGGTGCCCTTAAAAGTAGCAGTATGACAACCCACCGCCCCCCCAGAAGTCTGTCCTGGATCCGCCCCTGCTCAATAAAAATTTATTATTATTATTATTATTATTATTATTATTATTATTATTATTATTATTATTATTATTATTATTATTATTATTATTATTATTATTATTATTTATTCTGCCTTTCGGCAGGTCCTAGGACTAAAAAACATCTTTTTTAATTTTAGATTTAAGTCTGACATGTTTCTTCCACGTTTTTTGATCTTCAGCTTTCTATTTTAACTCCTAATATTTTCTTGTTTCTCAAATCATCGATCAGTTGTGTTCTTCTTCTTCCTATTCCTCGCTTTCCTTCCATCTTTCCTTCTATGGCGGTATGAAGAAGACAATTTCTTCGCAAGATGTTTCCAACTCAGTTAGCCTTCCTACCAAGGGTGCTGGCTAGAAGTGTCCTCTTCTCTCCTATACGTTTTAAAACATCTTCGTTTGAATCTCTCTCTGTCCATTTTATCTTCTCCATTTTCCTCTAACACTATATTTCAAAGCTCTGTAAACATTTCTTCTCTAACTTCCGTAATGTCCAAGTCTCTCAACCATACAGTCCAATGATATAGCACTTGAGCAACTTCTTTCTAATTCCAATATTGAGCCTGCTACTTAAGAGTGATCTTTTCTTGTTGAATGCTTCTTTGGCTATGAAAATTCTTGACCTGATGTATCTGGTGCAGTAAGAGTCTCTTGTCAAAATACTTGGTGGTAGGTTAATGGTTAGCAACAAATTATAAATGTAATAACATTCCTATCTGAATTGTCCACATTTGTTCCTTTGCGTTTCTTTAATCCATTGAGTTAGTTATGTTTCTAAGTACGCACTAAGTAACTTGTTGAAGAGAAATATCGTAAGTCGTGATTGTGAAAGGGGAGTCGCTATATATTAAATCTTCAATCAGTTAATTTAGTAAATATGAAATAAAAAATTAATGAAGTTTGGAATTTTTGCTTTGTATGTATGTTTTCTTACTGGTTAATTAATATTAGACTTCCGAAGAGAAACATCAAAAGAATCTAACGACCGTGTCTATAGCGATAACTCCCAGTCACGACCCTTCTTCAGTCTTATTAGAAAGAGGAAAATAAAGAGTGAGAAAGAAGAGAAGAAGGTAAGAGGAAAAAAGGGAGGAAAGGAGAAAGGAAGAAGGAACCAGAGGTAAAGAACTACTGGATAATGACGGAAATATGGTAAAAGAAACTTGAATAGTTATTGAAAGGGTGATTTATACCCAAATGTTATTACTTGAGAATCAATTCTGAAGTGATCCCGAAGAGACACATGTTCCCTCATACTACCCTGACCTGGATCCAGGTAACTGTACATGGGGGAGTTGCCCAGACCCAGCCCAGACGATGAGAAGTTTTAAGTTAATCGTTTATCTGTTACTTCCAAATGATGAATAACTATTATCCAGTATCTAAATATCCATAGTGGAGATCGAACACACATTTGAATTAGCCAAGGAAAGAAAAAATTCCAAATAATTTACATATTTTCCACAAATAGAAGTTTCGAGATTCCTGAAAAGACTGTCGTTATCCAAGCTCATCCTGTTGTTTTGGCTTTTCTCCCAGAGCCGATTTGGAGTAATTTAGAGTTAGTTATCTTTCATGACCTCGGTCATGCTCCAATACATATAATATACTACTACACACATATTATAAACACTATCGTCAGAAATCAATATTAAATACTACCACTTAAAACTAAATTTGTTATTCATTCACGCACACACATACATAGATACAGGACAATGTATTGATATAGGTGAATCAGTTTAAAAGAAACTATCATCTAACTACAGTTGGTGAACATTTATTACATCTATTGAGAAATTAAACACAAAATGTTAAGAACATGCAAATAAGTACACATATAAATGTATCATTCCACATATAATATTGTATTGCATCAATGTAAATATATGTATATACATATATGATATTAACTGAAAAATTAAAAAAAGAATAATTTAAATTTTGATAAAATGAGATGTAAATCTGAAAATCTAGTCACATTCTATGATATTACATATGAAAGAAAAAAACTTAAAATGATGGTTAAAATTAGTCTGTATCTCATATGAAAAAAAAAAACTAAAAGAAAAGATGATTCCACGAGTCCTTTCTCGTACTTTCAGACGACTTTTTATGTTGCACGTTCGTAAGGCACCCTTTTGGTGTCCATGTACCTAAATTCACTTTATTTAGATATACGCATATGAACTAGTCCTTATAATTTGTAGACGGCACATATTTATTGTGTAAACTTATTTATTTATACATTCTCCGAGATTAAGGAATTGAAGTTTTGCCAGTAATTTCACGGTGACTGCGTCATTTTGTTATTCCATTTATTATCCCGTCCATTTACTAGCACCTTGTATCACTACCACCTTGTATAACATTAGGTGCACACAATTATAGTTATATTCGCACACTAAAACGGAAAACGAGAATTTTCCAGGTTGAAAGAGATTCTCTTTTGTATCAAGACCACGATTACTGAGGTGGAACACTGTTCAGGTTTGAGGATTCGTATATGATGGATGAAATTGAAATGTAATTGCACAGGAGAATTTCAGGTTTAGGAACTTGTGGGTAGATTTAATAATACATTAGGGTTACGTTGTCCTGCCTTCATGTCACATGCAGTTAGTATAATAACAGGCGATGTTAATATTTACATGTGTTAATTAACCATGTTACAAAGCTTAAAAAAGAAAGTATCTAACATGCGGCGATATACTCTGAATTCACATTTTATATTCGTCGAATATTTCGAAACTATGGTAACCAACGACCTTTCGGGATAGGTACCAAGACCCTTTACACATATTTACCATTTCATTGTGTTTTGAACAGTGGGGAACCTAGAAGTTAAAAACTGGGGGCCTGCTAGAACTCAGATTATGGTAAGTACCTATATTATGGGTTTACAATTTTTCATGGGCCATGCAGAAATTTCCAACTTAAATCTCTCCCGATGGATATTATGACTAGGTTAGACGTTGACATTGTGAACCTCAAGTATTGTTTTACACATTAAGTCTTAGGCTATTTGAGAAAGCGTTACCCCTTGTAGCGAACGCGGCCAAAGTGGCTATTCAGTAATTTTACTTTCACCAGATGTATAAATCATACTGTGAGCCAGTCAGGGTTTCCAGGTCTTTTTGACAGGTCCAGGTGTGTAATAGCAGAGTTCCAATATTCTGCACAAACCATCTTCCAAGCAGCGGTTTCTTGCTACAATCCCTTTGCCTGGCAACACGTCTTTTCTTTTTTTCCTTCCTTTTGAAATCTTTTGAACAGTAGGCGGTCTACCGCACCAGATACGCTCGAGCTGACGTTTTCTCAGCGATTTTATTGCTTTCGCGTTTATGATTAGCCATGTAAATACATGGTCAGCGTATTCCAAGAGTACGCATGAGCAATAAATACGCTTTGCGATCGCCTCAAATAGCCGGGTACTAAACCAAACAACTTGGCGAAACGGCTCGATTTGTGGGCCTGAGCCTCTCCCCCGACATCTGTTAGCGATTGGTGGAACTATGTCCAGCCTAGCGAAGACCGCGCTGACCGACGAATCGGAAGCTTTCTATATCTAGTGGCTGTCACGTCCTTTATTGACGCGACTTCCCAGTTTACCTCACGGCGCTAGATAGACGCCAAAAATTGGGGAAGCACCGTCCGGGAATCGAACCCAGGACCATGGGAACATGAATCCAACGCTCTAACAATTAGACTACGGTGTTTTACACATTGCATAACACGATAACTACAACTGAAACTATATCAAATGTTTCAAAGATTTTCCAATAAAGAATAAAAGGTAACGCTTACTATACATAACTAATAGAGGAAATTATTTTTGTGACTCAAAAAACTGGGAGTCTAAGCTGGATCCGCCATTGGTTTTGAAACTCTATACTTAAAAAAAAAAAAAAAAAAAAAAAAAACACGGCAATATTCGTCTTTTACTAACTTTCTTAAAGGTTTATCATCTTTAATTTCTTATTCAAATGAATAGACAAAATACGACAATGGTTATGTCATCATAACTCGAGAGAAAATTTCTAATTGTTTGAACAAAGGAAAACAAGATTTTATCTTTGTTTTTTTTTTGGAACAAGAACATACAGAGTATGGTTGGCTCTACCGTGTATACAGTTTCCTCTAATAAGAGTATTTATCCTCTCTGGACAAACATTTTTTTCTTCCTAAATAAGAAAGGTCTACTAGCAGTATGTCACAGAAAGCTTTAAAAAAAAAAAAAAAAAAAAAAAAAAAAAAAAAAAAAAAAAAACTGGCATTTATTCTCTGGGTAGACATAGAGGCAAACAGAATTTTATACAGTCGCCCTTTTCTACTATAGTAGTAGTATTTACTTTTCGTTCTTTTTTTTCTAACCCTATTCTTCTCCCCCTTCTCTCCTGCGTTCATTTCAGGCTTTTCCCTATACGATTTCCCTGTGGACAACTGCAGTGATTTACAATTCCCAGGATTAAAAATATGGTCCTCTGGGATACTTTCCCATCGTTTCATGTTTTTCATGATAACAGAAAAGGAGAACGCTACTGAAAACTGTTGATATCTTGTTGATAGAAAACATTTCCTTTCTGTTTTTTTCATGTAATATAAATTAAGCCAGTATTGAACAAGGGAAGAAATAAATGGCGTATAAAATGTCATATATATATATATATATATATATATATATATATATATATATATATATATATATATATATATATATATATATATATATATATATATATCGTGGCTTCTGTATAGCGTAGAAACAAGAGAAGTAAATTGCAGGGGTACTATTAAGAAAGAAACTGCACAGAGAGTTTTTAAAAATTTTATTGGAAACACAAGAAATTATTGACAAAATGTTTTATAATTTTCAAAAGAAGCTAGTTGATTGTATATATATCTGTTAGAATAACTGTTATATATATATAACTTGTATATATATCTGTTAGAATATATAAGAATCAGACGGTCTATAACAGCAATTTCCAACTGGTTGCTCTGAGACGTCACAGTTGATAGAAGACAGTAGGACACGCAAACAAGACGTAATCGATGATTTTGCAGATGTACTAATTGTGTGGATTCATGACTAATCAAACACTGACAACACTTGTTGTATTACACTGCATCTAACTCGTTTCCTCCCTTTCTTTGCTCAACCTGTCCTCTCTCTCTCTCTCTCTCCTAGTTCTGACCGAAAAGGCCGCTTCTGCGTTATATTTCAGCGAGTTAGAAACGTTTTTTAAAAAACTTATTTATTCGATTTGAGTTTAGCATCCCGCTCAGCAACATCCCGTGAGACATGGACCTACAGTTTAAAGTGGGGTTCAAACCATATGAGCTATCGCCAGGAATCTAACCCGAGTTGATGCGAGCGGTCCCGGGTTCGATTCCCGGTGGGGACAATCGGTCGAAAAATGTAAAAGGTTTTTCTGGCCAGCCATTCTGAGTGACATTTTCCCGGGTTTTCCTCTTTCACACCAGGCCAATACCGGAATAGTACTTAACATACAGGTCCCAGGCCATTTCCTTCCTTCCCCAATCCTTTCTTCCTTCCTTTTCCTCGGATGGTGTGATTGCCGAGGGACGTCATCTCTCACACATGATGGGCTAACATTGCCATAGTTGCAGAAAGTTCATAAATCTGATTCCTTAGTTCTAATCTAACTCGAGTCTTCCGGCGAATTGAGAACAATTGTTTGTAACGCATGACTTGTATATCTCTTAAAGCGTATTCAATAAATAAATAAATAAATAAAAATTAAACATTTAATGACATTTCAAAGTAAAACCATGCATTCATTGGCTCCTCTTGATACATCGTACACATAATAAAAGTATTCTAAGAAATGTTATATTTATGAATCATCACCAGGACTCCGTGCACCAAAGGTGCGCTCTAGCCATTAGATCAGTGGGAAGGTCTAATTGTCTTCTTGTGCTGGATGGAAAATGTGCCTAGGACCATTCCTCTAAATTTTGGGAATGGGTAGGTTGAGCCACCCCTTCCAATTTCGGAAGGAATATATACAATCATTTCATAAATTTGGATATTGACAAAACTAAAATGGTAGTATAGAACCGGGGCATGTACACTCATGTCCAAAATTATTGTCGCATGTCTATAAATATGTTGTTGTAGCAATGTGAGAACGAATTCGCCCGGTGTGTCTTATAATGTTAGTATGTGTATATTGAGCAAAGACATGAAAGTGACAAATATCATGTCAAAAGAGTAGTAAATAAGAACAATAAAACGAAAATAAAACTTTCTTGTCCACTTAGGAACATTTTGTTTTACTCATTCTAAATTTTGCTTTGGCAATTCTTTTCCTATGAAATTTATCACAAATATACATTTCCCGACTGTACACATAGTATCAGCATTAAAAGTATCCTGCAAAATCATTATCAAATTATATTCTTACAAGAAGACAGTTATAGATATGCGACAATCATTTTGGACATGAAATTTGAGTGGTCTATCTCATTCTCCTTTATGATATAAAATTGCCAACAGTTCCTAATTTAATCTTTATTAAATTAAATAAATATCTCCTTTGATGAGGGTTTATCACGTTATATTGTTGTATAGTTCAGTATAGGGATTCATTCTAAGACATGGGTACACTTACACACCGTTCTTAAATTTTGGGAGGGGTACATTGGCCCACCCTTTAAATTTGGAAATTGTCTGAAACAAAATTTGAAAACGTTCTCTAGGACCCAAATATATATTCTGTAAATTTTTGTGGTCCATTTCCTTTCTTATTATGGGTAAAAAGAAAAATCTAAAATTTCAAAATTTGGAGGTTTTTGAGTTATAATATTTTTGATGAGCCTTTATTGTATTATATGCTTATAAAGATGAGTAAAAGGTAACTTTCTCTTTCATAGGATGGGTACATTAATAATTTACTTTTAATATTTGGAGGGGAACATTGGTCTACCACTTAAATTTGGAAATTGTCAGAAAATAAATATTGGTAAATGTTCTCTAGGACTCGAATATACACTTCTGTAAATTTAGTTAGTCCTGCTTGTCCCCTTTTATGAATACAAAATTGTTAAAACACATTGCCAAAAGTAATAATTTATACTTGGTAGGAAAGTTGAATTAACATGAGGCACTAATTTCGAATGTTGTTGCTGAATATTTACCACAATAGATTGTAACATATGATCATATGGATGAATAAGTGGTCCGATATCTCTGGTGCATGCGGTTCTTGGTTCGATCCCAGCTCGTGTGAAGTGAGTTTTGTGGTGGACAAACATCGTATGTGTGGGTTTTCTCGGGGTTCTCCCGTTTCCTCATACTTTCTTTATTCCACCATTTCATTACTTTCTCATCATCACCGTCTCCTTTAGCCTAGTCGGCATAACCCTGAGACGTAAAACTTAAAAATTTCAACATAGGGTCCGACAGTCTCTCATTGGATGTACTGCGAACTTAAGATACTCTTCTTAAATTTCGAGAGGAATACATTTGATTTCCGTCAAATTTTGGAATTGTCAAAAAATAAAAATTCGTAATTGTTCTCTAGACTCAAGAATATACTTTTTGTAAAGGAGCTGTTCCAAAAGTGCCTAGTTTTCCCGTTTGCTTCGTGCGCATACAATTTGGTGTGGGAAGAAGTCGTGGCTTAAGACCTGCACATATAAAGAATAGTAGTCATAGCTCAGAGGGAACATGGCCAAAAATGGGTCAACAATACAAAGGTAATGCCCATAAGGCGCGCATGTTTTTGACATATTTTGTTTATATTGTCCAAAAGAACGGGCGCGCTCCGTTGAGGTTTTATGGAAGTGAGACTACACATTGAGCTCTACAAGCATTGTGAGTTTCATCGCACTCGAACCTGCAGAACAGGGAAACAAATTGTGTCAAAGTCAGAGGATGTACCATCTCCGATGCTTAGACTGGCTTGATTATGAGGTAAACCTTTCGGAAGAGAATACCGTGACCGTATGTCATGTTGGCGCTAAGTGGCATTGCTACAGATGAAATAAGTGGAATTGAATGGTAGTTAGGATTTTACACATTGTGCGCCGTATGAAAAAAAAATCGCAGAAAAAAAACTGATCATTGCACTAGCGTAACAGGTGGTATTTAAAGATAATAATCGATATGTTACCTGAGCCGACCTACAAGATTTCCCTTACTCCCAGTACCGCTTAGGCAATTTAGGTGATTATTATGTACGATTAATGGATTAATATGTTATAAATAAGTATTGAAAAACATTCAATTGTCAATTTCATCATCCTCTGACAGGAATGGTTCATCGTCACCACCCGAAAGCCTAGATTCGTCTTCTTATGAATAAAATAAATCAGTCAAGAATGCAGATGTCTTAGGACGTGGTGCAATTGGTTTGCTCATTCCTAAGTACGAAATAATGAGCATGACATGAGAACAACATCCAATTGTCCGTGCTCCATTTGCACATCGACAAAAGTATCCCATTATGCAATCGTTCCCTTTCCGAGCAAGATCATATAAAACGAAAGTGCAGTACCTTAACCGATTACTGTGCCTTGAGTGGATATGTACACGAACAAGGTAAGGTATTTGAAGCGACGCGAACCGTGATTGTTAATCTATCCGGGCATTTGTTTGTTTTTGCGATCCTTCTAACAATACTCCCAGCGGATGAAACATACTCTGCCCAATAAAATGGTGCATTATTCACAGTGTAAGATCCCATTGAAATATTGTAAGGCATTCAGTAGAAAGTGCAGGAAAGTCCGCATTCAGTATATTGGTATCGAGGGTCTCAAGCATACTCGCGTCTTTCCGAATTAAACCAAGTTCTTTAACAAGTGTTTGTACCATATTGATGTCAGAGCCCTTGGATTTCATTTTGACAACAATAATTGGATCTTCTACATCTGATTGATCCCTTTCAAAATATGCATTTGAAAGTGCAGCACCTACCTCGAAGGTCAACCATCATGTGGTCAAAGGCTTTGATGTCCCAGAGCTGGGGACCCAAAGGCTAGAAGGGTCCAAGGCTATGGGGCCCTAAAGCTACGTTGGTCCAAGACTAGGGGGCGCATAGGCAGGAAACCCAAATATTCACACTTGCTTCCCCCCTCCCCAGGAAACATGGGGAGTTACGGCGTTGCTCCCAACTGTCCATTTTTAACCACTTGACCCGATTTGTTTCCCTGTTCCGCAGCCTCAAGAGCGATGAAACTCATAGTGCTTGTAGAACTCAATATGTAGTCCCACTTCCATAGAACCTCAACGGAGCACGCCTCCTCTTTTGAGCGATATATAAAAAAATATGTCAAAAACACGCGCACCTTGTGGGCATTTCCATTGTATTGTTGACCCATTTTGGGGCATGTTTCCGCTGAGCTATGACCACCATTCTTTATATGTGCATGTCTTAAGCCACGACCTCTTCCCACACCAAATTATATGCGCCCGACGCAAACGGGAAAATTGGTCACTTTTGGAACATCTCCTTTGGATGGTTTAACTTGTGTCTTTTCATGGCTTTAAAAAAAATGAACACAATTCAATATAAGGATTTTGACCTAATATATCACCTTAACATTTTGAAACTTAGGAACTACTTTTAGTCTAAGATCATTAGAACAATTGGATTGGTTGGTCACTATCTATATTTATAATGTCAAACTTTAAACTTTAAGGATTGTAGCCTCAGCTCATTCGTGGAAATTTATTTATTTTTGGTTCTTCTTGATTAGTTGATCACTGCCTCTGATTAACTCCAAACTTTCTGCTTGAAATCGAAATTTAGGATATGAACCCGATAAAAAAAATTACGTATTAAAACCGATTGATATACAATAATATTTTTCACACTTCGAAACTTAAGGCTTGTAGGCATGATTCATACGTAGTGTAGAAAGTTATCCTTAGTGAAATCTGATTGGTTGATCCCTGCCTCTGATTCATGATGTCACACTTTGAACTAGGTTTGTAATCTAAAGTCATTCGTGGAATTAGCTTTGATGCAATTTGATTGGTTTCCCTTAAATTTTAGAAATTGCCAAATTTTAAAATTTGATATCGTAGTATAGGTATCATGGTATATATAGTCAGAAACAATATTAAATATAGGTTGGAGGTAATGATAGGTGCAACCTATACTTAATAATGTTTCTGACTGTACCTCTGTAAGTATGGTTAAATTTTGGACTTGAAGTAATTATTGTAATCTATTGACATATATTAACAATTTCGCACTTTGAACCTTAGGATTGTGGTCCACGACTCATAATCTAAGATCGCTCACATAGAAAATTTTTACATGAACGACCTTGGACTATGAGTCGTGGAACATGATATGCAGGGCTCGGAATTTGAAAAATTGTCTAAAAGGGACCTATACAAATACCTAAAAATGTTTTAAAGAAAGGACCTAAAAACTGAAAAAACGACGCAATAAAAATAAGATCCAATTTAATTAGAATTACATATTTAATGGATATAATGCTCAAGAAATACAAGCTTCTGGTATATTAACGGTCTGTCCTTCTTCCACAAACTGAAGTACAAACCAAAATATGAAAACTTCCTCACCCTCACTCCCCCTTGCTAGAGGACAGTGTTACGCCTCCTTATCTGACTTAAGACATTCTTCAACGATTGGACTCATAAGACCAGATCTGCAATAATTACATCTTTTGAACTTTCTTTGGGACCACGGTGGCTCAGTGGTAGAGCGTTCACCTCTGGTGGTTGGGGTCCTGGGTTCGATCCCAGCCCCCGCCAAGTGAACTTTGTGGTGGACAAACACCGTGTGCGTGGGTTTTACCGGGGTTCTCCCGTTTCCTCCCAATTCCTTCATTCCACCATTTCATTCATTACTCATCATCACCGTCTCCTTTAGCCTAACCGGCATAACCGTGGGACGTAAAACTCACAGATTTCATTTTTTTGAACTTTCTTTACTAAAGAACAGATATTTAAGAGGTGATGGTGATCCGAGTTAATGACCAGTAAATTTATTGTTGAAAGATGAAGGGCCGAAAAGAAAAATACGTTAAGACCTATGAAAAGTTTTTAAAAAAACCAATACGCCGAAAAAGGCAAACAAGGACAAATAAAATCCACCATTTTCTGGCATACAATGACCCAGAATGAATATATATTATGTTAAGCCTCGTCTTCGGGCACTCGTAAAAAAGAGGATGTTTTCTCAACTTCCCGGTCCTACTGATATATAATTATAAATACCGATTGATAGACTACAATAACAATTTCACTCTTTGAAGTTTAGTTGCAACTCATAGCCTAACATCAATAGTGGAAAGTTACTCTTGGTGCAGTCTGATGAGTTCATTACTTTCAAATCTTCTTTTATTTTTTTCAAAAGTTTTTGCAAAGTTTTATTTAAAGTTTTAGTTTGAAACAAATGATCATTGTTTATTTTTAAAAATTTATTTTCAAAATTGTTGAACCCTAGTCTCATAGTTACGACTCATAGTCAAGTCATGGTCATTGGTGCAAAGTTTCGCTTGTTTCAATCTGATTTTCTGATCTCTTTTGAATTTTTGATTACATTTAAAAAGGAAAACGTTTCAAAACTTTTTGGACTACTGTGTTAAAATTTTAGTTTGAAAATTTTTGAACCTTATGATTGCAGCCACGATTGAGTCTGAGGTAATTGGTGAAAAAAATGTAGGGCTTGAAACTAGATATGTAATTATTAAAACCGATTAAAATGTAACTTCGAACTTCAGTCACAATTTATAGTCCAAGATCAAAAGTATGCTTCGTGCAATTTGATAGGCTGATCATTTTGAAATTTTGATTTTAAAATTTTCAGATGTTTTGAAAAATTTTGTTTAAATGTTTTGGTTACTGTTTTAAAATTTGTTGAACCTTAGAATTGTAGTTATGACTCAAGTCTAAGGTCATTGATGAAAAAAAAAAAAGGATTTTTAAACGTAGTAAGTAATTATTATAATCTTTTGATATGTAGCAACATTTCACACTAAGAATTTCAAACAGATTGCATTAAAATAACTTTGCACTATTGACCTTAGACTATCAGCCATAACTACCATACTAAGGTTCAAAAATTTTCAAACTAAAAATTCCATTCAAATCTTTTCAATTTTTTAAAAAAAATTCTTATCAAAGATTTGTGTGATCAGCAAATCAGATTACACCAAGAATAACTTTGTACCAATGACCTTGCAGTGCTGCAATCTATATTGTCAAGATATATTTCACGTTTCTTCACGTATAAACGTGAAATAACAACAACAAAAACATTGCAACACGCGTTAATCCGAACACGAGAGACTGTGATGCTAGTGGTCCGTAACACTTCCGTCCTCCCGCCAGACATTCCTTAGCCACTGTTGTTAAAGCTTATCTTTTAACTACTTTGGACCCGCCTTGAAATCAGAGCATATCTGGAAATTCTGTTGACAGTATATCTGGAAATTACACCCTGTGAAGAATCCCCTGCACATCTATTGCACATTGATGAAATATGCATTTTTTGGATTGCGTATTATGATTTTCTTTACGCTGATATGGAATGCTACTGTATAGTTTCTCGAATTCGAATTAGAACGTGTTAAAATATAGCTTTTCCTAGCTCTGAAATTACGCACTTTTCCCCATACATCCGTATGAACTTTTTCAGATAGTTTGTCGGTATTATTCTTTAACACTGTATAGGTAGTCTTCAATGCAGATTTGAAGAATTCAAACCTTTTTCTGGTTTTGTGTGTTGTACAAGCCTTACTTCAACCTTATTGCATGGATGGATTGGTTTAAGATGACGAGGGGTGCTGAGGACAATGACATTCACCCATTGAGCCACTAGATTCAAAAAGGTTGTAAACCACTGATATATAGGATAACAAAATATATTTATATATATATATTCAGCCTAATAGCGCGGTCTTTAATTTTGCGAACGACCAGAAACGAGAGAGTGCTAAGCCGGATGAATCAACAGGCCGATCTAATTCAGAAATCGATTTCCTAATCACGAACTCTTTAAGATGAGCGCAGTATGGCGCTCAATTATTATTTTTATGTCAGAGTTTACTTACGGATCTCTGTCGATTTTGCAATATTTAAGTAATAAATTGTTCTGCCTGCTTTTGAATTTAATGGTTCGGATTCCACATTAAACTGTAGATCAACGTCTCATATAGCCTTGATATTAAAAACGGACTCTAAACTCCACCAACCAACCAACCAACCAATAATCCTTAAGTTATTACGTAATTTCAACCAAATATCCACATGAACCAAGCTATGCGACCATTCTGAGAATTAAAATTGTCACCTCGTATACTCTAGTGGGAGTTCACAATCTTTTCTGTTATCGTGCCACCATAAGTCGTACGCACCATCCAGCAGCGGCTCACATGCCACGAGTGGTAGGCGCACCACAGGTTTAGAAACCATGTTCTAGCGTTAAGTTTGTATACTATTATCTATTTAAAAAAAATAAATAAATGTTTACTTCTAGAGTTCTGCAGTATGCAGTATATCTGTTTATAAGCATATATTTAATGTTTCCTCCACTACATACTGTAGCTTGAAAGAATAAATAAAATTCGTATTGCTAATTACGTCACCGGCAGAATACAAAATATAATTCATTGTACATTCTTAGAGACGAACATTCTAATGAGAATGTAAAGTTTCTATTTGCTATTTTCTTGCATTTCCCCGCCGCTAAACTAGCACATCTGTCCCTGGAGAAAATTAAGATGCGGCCGTTGCAGATCAATAATTCCTGGAGACTCGGCCAGGTGAGGTGAGATTTTCACACACATCTCAACGCTTCCTCATTCGCTGTGTGTGCCTGGTACCAAGGAAGAACGAAGGATGGTATAAAAGCGAATGCCGTGTTTTTTTTTTCGTCACTTTCGTCTCTGGTGTTTCGTGTTTTTTGCCACAAGGGCGGCGCTGCCAGAGGGAAGTGAACTCAAGGCTTTCCTTTAGAAGTCGGCTTGTTCTTAACTGGCGAAGAAGTCGTGAGGTGAATTTTCGATCAGGATAAGTCGATGGCCGTATTGACGTTTCTATTTTTTAAAAATCAGTTTTCCCTTTTCTTGTTAACCCTTTTGAAATACTTTAAAAGTGAAGGCGATTGTGCCCTTTCCTCTTCAAAAGAAGCACAAAATAAAACTTCTTTGGTACACGTTTGACTCGAGAAGTATAGGCCCTATACTTCCTGATATAATTTATTTTATTAATATTTTCTATACTAGTTATAGTGCCGGATTTAGATATAAGCTAAACAAGCTATAGTTTAGGGCCCCGCTCTTTTTGGGAAGGTCCAATAATTTAAAGGAAAAGAAAACTGGTTGCACGTTAAAAATCTATATTATAAAATTGAAAGTCATTATGTTTGTGGTTCTTAATCTCTTGAACCACCCGACCGATCTCGATCAAATTCTCAACTTAGATGAGGTTCAGAGCTCGGATGTTTTTTATCATATCACTTTTTTTTGGCGGTACAACTTAGGGGAGATATATATAAAAAAATTATCAAAAACGGCCAATATTAGTGTCGAAAGCATAGTTTTCCGGGTCGCTGAGATAAACAGTGACACTTCCGATGCCTTTTAAATTCAATTCAGCCCCGCAACTTGGATACGGGATATATATATATATATATATATAAATGATCGAAAATGACCGATATCAGAGAGCGCTTTAGTAACAGTAAAAAGTGAGAGACTAACGGATCATAAGGCTCTTGTTTCTTATTTTAACCCAGCGAAACAGGTAATTGACGCTAGTATAAGATTTAAAAAAAATAAATAAAACTTATATACAGCAACAAAGTTTTGTGTTGTGTAAGCTCGTATAATGTAAGTTATGGAATCCCTACAGCTAGCCTGTCTCCTAAAATGGATTTAGACACTATCGGGTTCATAAAATAATCATACATCTTATGCTCAACACATACACACACAAGATAATCAGTCATTGACAAAGAACAGCTAGGCATATGAAGGGCCCATTACCTTCAATAGCTTAGGGTCTCTACAAACCTACATCCGGCTCTGCTGAGTCAATAGATCGTTGATATACAGGTCTGAGTAATAAGATATAGAAGAAAACATTGAACTTGTTGGGATATGTAGTACTATTTGTCTCCTATTTCAGTGTTTGGTAGCCAGAGCTGCCTTCCAAAGGAGGAAGATTGATTTGGCTGAAATTGTCTTATTAGGCCAACTGTACATTGACCAGAGGTAGGACACCTAAGTCGAGACAGAAGGAACCAGGAGAGAATGTGGATTGAGAGGCATGAGTACATTGACCGTGTTAGAGAGGCCTTTGTCTAACACAAATATGTGATACGAGGATCTTTGTTGCATTGCTTAGAGAAGTGGCTCTCAAACTTGTTGTTACTGAGACCCATATTAAATAATAAAATGTATTTTGTGGCCCACTTACTTTTATTCAAATACATATTGACATTCTACGTAATGGTGGTGTATTTCAAAGCAATTAAATTGGGTGAATCATTAAACTTCTTGCGACCCACCAAAAAAGCAGCCCGCGACCCAACAATGGGTCCCGACCCACACTTTGAGAACCACTGGCTTACAGTATTGTACCCCAACAAGGTTGTCTTTCCTTTTGTCAATGTGCAGTCACCCTTAAGAACAGTCAAATCATATGACTATGTGGCATTAACTAACAAAAACAAAAGGCCGTATGTATGATAATAGTGACGTTACAATAAGTCATACCGCAAATTTGTGGCTTTTAGCTAAATAAAGAATTGATTTTCTCATGCCACGATCTAGTGCCGAATTATGCTCATTATTGTCCTATTCTTAGAATTAGTGCTGCCTCGTTGAGAAGTTAGGGCACAGCAAAAGAGGCTGGGCTACTTCACACCGGCCTAACTACATTCTCAAAATCAAAAGTTTTTAGCGCCAGGAATTTGTGCCCTATTCCCAGAATTAGTTTAGTCTTGTTGAGAAGCTAGGACGTAGCAAAAGTGACTGGGATAACTTCACACTGGCTCAACCACTTTCTCTAAATTGAAAACTTCTCGTACGAGGAGTTAGTGCTGAATTAGTGCTAATTAGTGCCCAATTCCCAGCGTCAGTGCTGGCCTTGTTGAGAAGATATGGTACAACAAATGTAGATGAGCTAACTTTACACTGATTCAATCACTTTTTCCGAATCGACAAATTTTCGCGCTAGAAATTAGTGCTAATTTACCTGATTTTTAGAATTAGTGCTGATCTCCTTGAGAAGTTAGGAAACGGCAACAGTGGATGAATCAACTTTACATTGGTTCTACCACTTTCTCTAAATTGAAAATTTTTCACACCAGGAGTTAGTGCCGAATTAGTGCTTATTAGTAACCGATTTCTAGAGTTAGTGCTAGTCTCGTTGAGAAGTTAGGGCACAAGAAAAGAAGCTGGTACAACTTCACATAGGTGCAACCACTTTTTCTGAATCTAAAAATTTTCGCGCCAGGAATTACTGTTAATTATTGCCCGATTCTCAAAATTAGTGCTGGTCTCGTTGGGAAATTACGGCACAGCAAACGTTAGTGGGACCAGCCCAATCATTTTCACTGAATCAAAAAAATCGCGCCAGGAATTAGTGCTAGTGCCCGATTCCTAGAATCAGTACTGGTCTCGTTGATAAGTTCTGGTACAACAAAGTGCTTCGACCGACTCTACATTGGCTCAACAACTTTCTCCGAATCGACAAATTTTTGCGCTTGGAATTAATGCCGAATTGGTGCTAGTTTGTGGTCGATTCTCAAAATTAGTGAAGCTGGACCAACTTCATACTGTCTCAACTACTTTTTCCGAATCAAAAATGTTAGCACAGGAATAAGTGTCAATTTAGTGCCAAACTTCTGGAATTAGTGCTGGTCTCGTTGAAAAGTTAGGGCATAGCAAAAGGGGCTGAGAGAACTTTACACTGGCTCAACCACTTTTCTTCATCGAAAAAAAAATTGAGCCAGGAATTGACGCCGAATTAGTCCTAATTTGTCTCTCGTTCAGAAGTGAGGACATAGCAAAAGTTGCTGGGCCAGCTCCTCATCGACCCAACCACTTTCTACAAATCAGAGTCTTCGCGACAGGAATTAGTATCGAATTAGTGTGGTATTCCTAGAAGAAAATAGTTGAGCTAACTTCACCGACGTGATGAATTTACTCCTTGATGTAGGGTGAATATATGCACTTCACTTTTTAAAAAAGTAAGTATACCGTTGTTGTGGGTGGGTAATGTCACCATTACCAGCCCCCTCCCAGAAAGTTCAATTTTTACGATAACTAAATTTTAAAAAAATGCAAAGAAAAAAAAGGTCCCTGAGAAAGGTATCCCTAACTGGTATGTATTTCATAACGTCGCTTAGCGCACGTAAAAATGAGAATAAAGCTGAAAAAGAGATAATTATTAAACATATTTGAATATTCAGTCTTCATTGGTTGCAGGATTGAGTAGAAATTCAAAATGACAAAGAACAACTTGGAATAAAGTCGACATAACAAACTTTTATTAACAAAAACTAAAAATAAAAAATAAAATCAAAATGTAACAAGAATCAACTTTGTATAACTGACACGTAGAATAAAACATATATGAATCTCTAGTTATCTTCGATTATTCGATTTCATACATACACCTAATTATTCCTTAACGTCATGGTATACCACATGTTTTAACTTGTAATCTGACTCAATATGGCTACTGCCTTCAATTACAATTCAGAGTAACAAAGTGAAATAATATTCCAAAAATATAACCTTTTTTGTTTAACTAACAAAATTCTACAGTAAATGACTAAATATTCTACATTATATACTCACGTACATAATAACGAGTGGTAACAACACTAATAATAATAAACTTTTTTACACAAGATATAAGAGATGTATTTTACGTACCGTTGTAGAGGACAAGTGATGGACCCTTTCAGTTGTACCCTATATATCGCAGAGAAGGCCTATCAGCCAATCAGAATGCAGTGCTACAATCACGTGACTTCTACCAATAGCTATGGTACCAGATCACTCAAATCGAAAAATAACCAAATACACACACACACACACACACACACACACACACACACATATATATATATATATATATATATATATATATATATATATATATATATATATATATATATATATATATATATATATATATAAAATATTTGCTGCAGGTTGAAAGACGAAAGAGGAAAAAAGGGTAACACGGAAAAAAAGGACGGGAAAAATTAAAGGATAAACAGCGCTGTTCATAAATTTACCAAATATCCCATCTAACTGTATTATAATCTATTTAATATATATGTATAAACACAGAGAAGTGTGGGGTCACTAACCCCACATAAGTTTCGTGGTAACTATAAGAAAAAGATTTTGATGCAATATGACTCATATTTTTTAGGCTTTAAATCATCTGTACTATATGCAGGACCGTATTACTCCTTTGTCCCAACAAAGGGTATGATGACGTCCCGTGATGGAACGGAGAATATTAGCATGGCTCTCATTGTTGGGATTCGGTTCGACTGTACTCGTAGATGTGTGCGATTGCAATGGTGCCGCGAAAGTCGCACATAAAGAGTTTAAATGTCACTATTGTATATTCTCTTCTCGAGCGAATCTTACATCTGCCTGCGTCATCATTTGAAAGAAAACGTTAAAAAAAAAATTAACGAAGATAAAAGAGCTAATGTACTGGAGAGGTTGGAGAGGAGTCGCTAAAATTAATTTTCTTTAACGAGGACGATTACGAAAGATCACTTACTGATTGAAATCCAGATTATTTTCCAATAGAGTAACTTCCAATAAACCTTTTGTTATTGTTAATTATTCCATATCGGACTCCCGAAGAAAACTCATCGAAACAACTTATTGACCGTGCCAATAGCAACTACTCTCAATCATGACTCCGTTTTCTTTCATTTAGAAATAGGAAAGAAAGAGAAGAAAGTAGAAGGGTAAAAGAAGGAGGTAGGTAAAGAAGAAAGAAAAGAAATAGGGTATTTTAATGAGAAACAGATTACTGGATAATTCCGGAAATATAGTAAAAGGTCGGGAAAGTCGTTGAAAGATGAATCATTCTAAATGTTATTAACAACTAATCAATTTTGGAATGCTTCGGAATAGACACATGTTCCCTCATACCACCCAGACCTAGCTCCAGGCACCACGATCATGGGGTTGCCCAGACCTAGACCTGGAAATGAGAAAAGTGAAATTTAATTCTTTGTAATGTTATTCCGACCGGTGACTGATAACTATCCAGCATCTGAACTCTGTCCTCTAGGATCGACCACACATATGAATTAGCCAAGAGGGAAAAAAAAAAAACAAGCTTATTAACTCAATATAAATTTAGGTATCGTATCAATAAAAGGTTCGACTTCCTGGAAGAAAGATGTCGTATTTAGGCTTATACTGCTATTTTTGCTTCACTCCTCGAGCCGATTTAAACCGTTAGTGACGGTCCTTCATGACCTAGGTTATTTACCTTAACACATATATTAAAACATGACACATATATTACAGATGTTAATATGACAAATGATATCACTAGAATTGCTTATATTAAATCTATCATGCATTCACTCGCTCACTCACTCAGGACAGGGTATATATGGTTAAAGGAAACCAACTAACTACAAGGGTACAAATAGTTTATTACATTCATAGTGAAAAAAGAAAGACAAACATATAATTATGAAGAAAATATTAAAAGCACAAGTTCTTGGTTATATATTAATAGAGTACATAGTATTATATTTTAGTAATTTTTTTAATAGTCAATCATATTGACAAATGAAAAAGAAAGAAAAAAAAATAATTACATGTATCATATCTTAGGCATGCTAAAGCAAAATGATGATTTGCGACATACGCAAAAAAAAAACACTTATTTCACTTAAAAAAAAATTGGACAAAGAGGAAAGAAAAAAAAACTTTTTGGTGTATTAGAACTTATATGAGTCTCTACCTCACGTCGAGATATTAAAATATTAATAATTTCGAGCGTCCAAATCACAACTCACGCACTAGTCGTAGTGTCCAAAACGTTTCGCTCCATTTAACTTAATTTGTGTTTATACATATATATATATCTATATATATATATATAGTGGTTTACGAAAAAAAAAACATTCATCGACTATATTTGGTTTATAACTCTTAACAGATTGTATCTGCAATCGCACACTGCTACGTTTATATCCATCTAGGGATTTCGAGAAAATCACTTTCACTAGAGGAAGTTTCTCCTCTTAGACGGTCTATTTCCAAACTTATTAATCGAATAATTTCAAGTTATTTATCCAACACTGGGACACTTCACGAGACCTTTCATTAGGATCACTTTCGTATATGTTTATACATGGTTCGGATTTAAAAAAAAAATGATCTTCCACAGGTGTACGGAGTATGATGGTTCAAATTGAGGATAAAAAAAAAAAACTGGTCAAGTCACAGGATACATATGAAGGTGAGACGGATTCAAGGTACACTTTCCACAATGGTTTTAGGTTAATTGCTCAGGGATAATATTTGTTATGATGTGGGTTACGTTTAGACCTGCCGATATTTTTTCAATGCATGCCATTATATAATTACAGAGGTTATCACTTACATTGATTCAGAAGAAAAGGAAAATTAATTAAGTGCACGGCGGTATTCTTAACAAAATCTACGTTCTTAAATTCGTCGGAAGACTTCTGGTAAACTATAGCAACCAATACACGTCTAGGGGGACAGACACGAGCGCTCTTACATATATTCATAATACATTTAATATCATACCTTTACTTTAACATCATATTCACATACTAATTACACATACATTTCGAAGTATTTATTTCTCTCTCTATATATATATATTTATAATAAATGTGCACACATTTAAATTAATCATCCCCAACAATAAAATTTTACAAGGTTGCAACATTGTCCAAGAAAACAAATGACTTCCAACATTACATTTGGAAACAAATTAAATTTTATCTGATACCGCGCGTCTATAAATTTTAACTTTTATATAATCAATTCGTGTTTAAATCATGAAGGAGAAAAAAAAACTTTGTGAGGCAGGCACGTAACACAGAGCATTTCTAGATATAACTAGGTAAATCAAAATACAATTTCTGGGCCCAGGTTAACTACAAAGTAATTGAAAACCAAAACAGAAAGGAAAGTGACCAACGGATTAAAAAAAAACTTAAGAGGGACGACGGTGAGAGAACGTAATCGAAGTGTCGTCAACTACGAAGTCTTTGTTCATTTCGGCGATAGGTCAAAATGTGATGGAGGACCCAATCACTATCTACTTTATCCATGAATCGTGTCTTGCAACGTCTCAGCTGGTAATTTCAGATCAGAGTTGTACGTTAAATAAATCGTAAGTAACAAGTTCAAAATCTTGGGGGGGGGAAGGTTGAAAAAAAATTAAAAAAAACTTGAAGAAATGAAGACAGAGAGAGAGATAGAGAAGAAGGAAGACGAAGAATAGGGGCGCCAAAGACTTAAGTGAGAAATAACTAACGCTACAAAGTTAGAAGTCGAATTTCGCTCTCAACAAAATCCATAGCCAAAATATTCTTAACATGCCAAAAAGGGTGGTCTACTCAAATACGTAGACTCAAGGGGCGCCCTGCTGCCAAGGATGCAAGTTCTGTGTCCATCAGATCCCAATCCCACAAGAGTTTGCTTGTAAGATTGAAATCCGATCCCCGTATCCGGCCCAGACCAGCAGGATAAAAGGAGAGGGGGAAAGGGACCAGGTAACTGCGTCCCCAATTTTGAAATCTCTAAGTAAAAAAAATATTCGACCCCTTAGAAAAACTAAGAAGGTTCGAGGACAGTAATGAAACTAGAATAGAAGTATTATCTAAGATATCCCTAACTAATGATTTGCCGAAATAAAAAAAAATTTAAATAAACTGAATTTTGGATCGGTGATTTCTATGCCAAACCTCACCGATAGCTACCCTGCGCAGACACGCCACGGTCTGGGATGTCGTTAATTTCCCTCGTCTAATTAAACTAAGAAAAGAAATGAAAATACTTAAAGGGACTAGGGGTCGACATCCGGGTACGCTAATAAATTTCAATAATTAATTGGTTTGATTCTGTAACCCTGTCAGAGCTGTCGCCTCCATGAACATTGTAAGCTAGCCCGAGTAGGTAACGTGAAGGAAAAAAAAATCTCACGGAGCAGGATATTCTATTTTAAAAAAACCGACCAGAAAATATAATTCACTACAGCCCCGTTCTATAGCTACTATTGTCTTTTCATAATTTATTATTCAATATGTCTAGTCAACGATTATATGATGCTACCCCTTCTATCAGATGGTATTACTATGGTTGATTATTATTATAACACATAAAACTACAAAGTATTACCGTAGTCTGACTATATATCGCCCTCCGGTCCGCGTGATATCATGGTGCAGGGGTCAGAACCTGAGATGTTTGTAGTTACACGTATCTATTCAATATCTATATATCAACACACGGCGAAGTATTTACTGGGCTACTATATATTTAACTATATGGGCGTTCTATATTCTATATTCATTTACTACAATATTCATACACTTTATATTCATATTCACATTAATATTCATTTGCCACGACGCTATATTCTACAAACACCCTGTTTCCTCTATCTACGCCCAGCCTATTTACACATTTCATCATAATACTTTAAAATCTATAGTCACTACAAACATTTCCCATTCCGATCACCGCACGACAACCTCACTCGAACTCAAGTCTCTTTCACACACACACAATACTATGTAATACCTGGTAGCTTTATTAAGAACGAAAAAAAAATCCTACGTATGTTCACTGAAAATAGAATTATCCGCGATAATATTTAATGTTTATAAAATTCTGCAGCAACAATGAGCTTCTGCAGCCACGAAGAAAAAATGGACATTTATTATAATTTCAAAGCGAAGAACTAGCATCATATCGCCCGACTTCTGTTAAAAAATTACGTATTGTTTATTTACTTAAATATCTCGATTTCTAGACTATGCAGAATGTTGAAACTTTCAGAATATATTGACAACCTAGCCACTCAGTGCCTAATTGGGGATGCAAATTGAGTGCTACTAGGCGCCTACCACTCACCATCTAGAATGAGTGGGACAAACTATAAAATTAACTTGCGAGAGGTTTCTCATTTGGGGATTAGACAAATAAAGATACGTCCACTTCATTAAAAATAAAACACTGTATTTCGGTAATCTTATGAATGAACTGTAGGATCTATGAATGTTAGCTATAACGGATATTCGGATTCATTTGCCAGACAGGTACAGAACGATCAAGTATTGAGCTTTGAATTCTGACTCGGTGCCACACATACCTGGATTAAACTGGTGTTCCCTCGTCGTTCTGGTGTTGAACTCTGCTCCTTAAGTAGAAATTCCTTGCTGGTGGACGACGAAAATGGGCATCGAGGAATGGCTCCTCTCAATGCAAATCTCTGCCTAAGTTCTGCGTCGTTAGAATATGTTGAAGTACAACGTACTGTCTTCTCTTATCATCTGGCTGATATTCAAATGAAACTCGATTCTCCAAAATCGAACCCAAGAATGATCACGGTAAATTGATCATGGACTTCTAAGAATTATTCGCTGTCGTAACTCGGCAAACTCTCCAAGAGCTCATCCAAGAACTGTTCGTGAACTGTCAAGAACTGATCGAGAACTCATCCAAGAACTCTCTGTCAACTGTCTAGAACTCATCCGTGAACTGTCCATGAACTGATCCCAAAACCTTCTCGTCCTCCGGTTTTGTTTGGCGGGGTCCAACTACCATCGTCTGCTTTTTCGTCTGCTGCGGCACGTGTAACACCGTTTTCACATGGAGAGACAAATTCCTTCCATGTGTCAAAACTCAAAATTGCAATCCCCGACACGCTCTGATTTCCCGGTTCTAAGCAATTCTCCGTACATCCGTAATCTCATGAAATTCATAAAATCCTACAGATTCAGTTTATACAATTTCTAGAATCTGGCTAATGTGAGGAAAGACACATTGTCAACATTTCCTTCCTACATTGCCAGACTCTTAACGATGACATTCTTATACACAAGTGTTTACAATAAATTGCTGACACAAACGTTAACCAGACTGTGCAGCTTGCATTTACTTCACATTTACAACATTAAATTCCCATAACCTTATTAACAATTCCGCAACATAAACATAAAAATAAAATCAAAATATACAACTTATTATCCTCGAAAATCGAGTACTTCCACATGTCCCCCCTTAAAAAATTGGTTGCTCCGCAAACCAAATTCGACATCGTAAGAGGGCGATTTTCTATAAACACCCTGTACATGATATATACTAACACCATAGTAAAGATAAATATAAACTTGAAATGGAATAAAATATGTATTATTATGCAAAATAAATTATATAAATAGTAATCGATATTCCTTCACCTAACATGTATTCATAATATATATATATCTTTGAATTTTTAATTTAATTTTTCTTACTTCCTAAAATTATAAAATACAATATTTGAAATGTAATGTAGCAAAGTATATCCTCGCGACATCTAGCGAGTTTTTGCTGAAATACTTGCACATCACGTTTTGTCAAGAGTGATTGTGCATGAATACATATATATTAGTTTGCAAGTACTCTTGAGTTATCTCCTCTTAGCGACAACGCTTTTATAGTGTCGTATTACCAAAAACTTCCATTACTCTGACTGTCCATACGTGCCAACCAATAAATTTATTGGCCGTATCAGTAATGTTTTAACTTCATTTATTTCCACCTCTCTGTGAATGGAAATCTAAAACAAAAACTTGTAACATAGTTTTTAGAACATAGTTAATTAACATATTCACAACCGCACTGTAAAACTTGAACATATTAATGTTTTATTTTCATGAAAATTTTATTCACTGAGATTTTAATCTGAACAGAAAGAAAATCCTAACGCAGGGCATTGGAAATCCTGAATGTACCTTCAGCATAGTTACTGCAAGCTCATCAGTTTTTCAATCAAGCTTTGTCAAGGTTAATTCAACTTCCTGTCTTTTTGTTCACGCGTCACCGTTGACTGGATAACATCGAGTGCTAATATTTCGTCGCACTTATTACATTATTAGTTTTAAAACACTTTATTTTACAAAACCACTATGTCACATGATGTACGTAAATGTTTTTATCTACGTCGAATGTTTATTGGAATTCACTAAAATGTTCCAATTCGTGACCTCTATTCGTGGGATTGCGTGCGGGATCTCTTGCACTTCAGTAGTGTTACCGATATTCAAAATTCATACTAGTACTCGACCATTACTCTACCAATCTGGCATATCCGTTCGTGATTAAAGTATTCAAAATGTGATATATTAAAAATTAAAAAATATTATACAGTGATAAAATGTTTAAAAGTGAAAAGTTATTAATTAATATGTGATATATACTTCAATGGATATAATTACTTTATGGACATTACACAGGATTACACTATGAACTATTTACTGGATTATCTATATGGGTAAGTACAACCAAAAAAAAATTTTACACGCGAATATATATATTTATTTAAATACTATGACTATTTACTTGTTCTTAACCTATAATTATTATTATCCCTAATACTTGTTAACTGCATACAAAAATTGATTGTGATTCAGAGAAATGATGGATTTTCCATTTCCTAAAAATCCTGAAGGCTTTGGTTGTTAAATACGGCAGCCTGACTTGCCGTATCATCTCAATCAACAATTGGCTACAGTTAGCATATTTATAACTATCTATATACATGGTTTTACAAAATCTGACCGGTTTTCAAACATTTAAAAACTTAATTCTTCTCCATACCTAAATTTTGATAGAATTATCGTGACGTGATTCCTCTTTTTTTTTCATCAATATCGAAGACGTGACTATTTATACTCTTAGATCATAACCATAGACTATTATATTTATTTATTATTATTTACTTATTTGCCTAGTTACGTTGTCTAGGATGGCCTTTCCCTAACAATTTCACTAAGTCAACAATTCATATTATTATTTATTACTATTAAACTTCTTATCATATTTATTAAGTTATTACACTATACTTATCTCTACATTAAATTATTAAATTATTACATTATTTTAACAATTGCCGACAGGGCCTATAGCGTGTGAGAAGGACTACTATCGAAGAAAGTCTAAAACTACTTCATATTTCCAACTCGAATAAGTTCTATATCTGTTCAGGGCTTCTCGTCTGCAGGAAAAATCCTCTGCATGTCCCCGATAACATTTCTCCATTTTCTTCTTTTCTTGCGCTTTATTCATATATATATACTATATCTTATAACTACTTCTAATATTCTCATGGAGTACTCCTAGCGCTAATATATGCATACATATTTATCTATATATCTATTCGTCGATGCATGCTTAAATCTATAAACTCATTATTTACTTCTATCTTCTTACTCTTATTTACTTATTAAACATTATTCATTATTTATTATTTCTCTCTTCTTCTCTCTATCCACATTTTATTATTATTTATAGTCTATGTTATAGATCTACTGATGGTTACTTCTTTTACGTCTTACGTCTTTAATTATTTACTTCTAACTCTATCTTCCCTAAAATTTCCTTCTTCTCAATAATCACATTCCTAAAATCCAACTCTTCTCCTCTTTCTTCCTAACTAATACAAATGAATCGATTAATCTAGACTATTTTTATTATAACTCGAAGAATATAACTATATTCTATTTCTACTATATTCTAGATGCACTATTAACATCTCTCTTCTTCTGACTATCCTAGTATTCCCTATAATATCAAATAATTTACTTGCTAATTATTTCTATCTTAATTTTAATCTTACGCTAAGGGATTAGCTAAAAATGAAGAATATCTCCACCAAAAAAAAATTTGCACGGCTTTCACGTGATGTACGAGTCAACTCCTGTGTCTCTTTTCAACAATCACGGAAGACTTATGTTGCATAATAAATAAAATATTCTCATCGAAGTGTGGTAATCGCCCACTTCAACTCGAAGAGAATGGGATTTCCTTCCTGATTAGAGTTTCCCCTAATGAAAGGTTTGGCCTAATTATCAGGGTTTCTTAATTTTAACTTATGTCTAGACTAAATCTACTTCAATTGCATCATTCATTTTTGTTTTTTTTTTTTCATTCTTGCCTTCTCTTACATCTAAAATCCTAATGCAAAAACTAATCACAAAATCATTCATGTTTCATTTTCTTTGTTTTGCTTTTCTTCTCCATAGTCTTTTCCTACTTTTATTCTTTTTATTACGTCACTATTAAAATTACATTAAAATTATATGCCATAAAGACATACTGCAATAAAACCAATTGATAGTCAGATTTTCCTCTTCCAATATTAATAATACTACTATAACTACCCATATATTTATGTCCTCTATTACTAAACAAAATATCTTATAACCAAATTATTATCCTAACTAAATATTTAAAACATTAATAATTACTAATAATATAT
The DNA here is from genome assembly GCF_964235325.1 of Thermobia domestica. Classification (NCBI taxonomy): domain Eukaryota; kingdom Metazoa; phylum Arthropoda; class Insecta; order Zygentoma; family Lepismatidae; genus Thermobia; species Thermobia domestica. Next base: position 153,671,711 of record NC_137456.1, on the reverse strand, counting down.
CCTTATCCTATTCATATATCTAATAATAATAATAATAATAATAATATCTATACACAAAACTCTTCTACTTTCTTGGTCATCTCTAGGCTAATAACCAAGGTGTCCGTTGTTTAAAGAACAACGCAAAAGCTACTAAATCTAGCAACGATTTATCACTCGCCACTACGATTTTTGCTTGTTTCTCATATAACGCTACTGTACTAATAAACTCTGAAATTTTTACTGCCTGAGTGCAGACAAATCTATTCCTAAAACGATCAAGCCATTGATTCACTAGTTCTTGACTAGCACCACTAGTGAATAACGCACATACTTTGTATTTAAGTTGATCTTCTTTGATCGCGAAAAATATAGCGTTGCGTATTAACGTATTTGTCTCTGAAATACCAGTAATTATAGACAAGAAATGTCTCCTGAATCCTAATTCTACCAAATCATCAACGCTGAAATTCTTCTCTGAGAATTCAATCATGTAATAGTTTTTGTATCTGCGACCCAGAACGTTATCTCTAAACGTCTGTTCCTTCGTTTCGTTGTATGTCGGATAATATTCCGCAAAATATTTTAAAACTCCTAAATCTAATGAATAGTACCTAGATTTACTGAACATCGTCGCAGGTTTTCCATTGTCTTTAAGAACAGGATAGTGCACCCTGTGATTGTTCTTTAGAGACAACATTGTAACGCTTATTACTATTTACTCCAAAATAAATACTAAATAGTTCACTTCTAGGATTACTGTAGGTTATATTTAATGTATTATACAACAACTGATTTGTCTTTGTTATTCCGCCTACTCTACTCGTAACTACGATACGGAGCAAATTTTTCGTGCGGCTCTCGACGTAATCGTGTGCCTTCGTGTCTACTCGGCTCCACTCGTGCTTAAACGCTTGAGCGACAATCGTCTTCCACTCAGCATAACCTGCCTGATTCATGCATCCGTTCTGTATATCCAGAACAACAACAAAAATTATTTCACTTTCTTTTCTCTTATTATTTTTATTATAAACTTGTAATATTATCACTTTATGTGTTATTGTTATTAACCTTAATATTCTAACACAAACTACCATATAATTACTAGGTTTGATGAACGTAATCCGTTATTTACTTTAAAAATATCACTAATGCACATTTCTGTTATTCAATCGAGAATCGAACTCAGTCGTCGCACTTGTTTTACTGTCATGCTAAATCGAAGCGAGGGTGGGATGGGTGGGTTTCATTCACAAATACATAAGTTACTAATTTAACTATTGTTAATTAAATCCACTATTGTTTAAATTTACTAAACGCACATAATTCACCATGGGTGGGAAGGGAGGGATTTAAATTTCCTATTCTTTTAAATTTACTGAACTCGCATATTTTACTCCCGTAATTCATGTCTGCTGGGACCGATACAATTGCTAACGCAAACCAGCATGTCCAACATGCTCTGAATAACTATTGGAATCGTACCTTTGATCTAAAAGATCTTAAGACCAGCATCTCACCACCATGACAACCTAATGTACTGCACCGGGAATCGAACCCGAAGCATACTCCACCATCTAGAATGAGTGGGACTTACTATAAAATTAACTTGCGAGAGGTTTCTCATTTGGGGATTAGACAAATAAAGATACGTCCACTTCATTAAAAATAAAACACTGTATTTCGGTAATCTTATGAATGAACTGTAGGATCTATGAATGTTAGCTATAACGGATATTCGGATTCATTTGCCAGACAGGTACAGAACGATCAAGTATTGAGCTTTGAATTCTGACTCGGTGCCACACATACCTGGATTAAACTGGTGTTCCCTCGTCGTTCTGGTGTTGAACTCTGCTCCTTAAGTAGAAATTCCTTGCTGGTGGACGACGAAAATGGGCATCGAGGAATGGCTCCTCTCAATGCAAATCTCTGCCTAAGTTCTGCGTCGTTAGAATATGTTGAAGTACAACGTACTGTCTTCTCTTATCATCTGGCTGATATTCAAATGAAACTCGATTCTCCAAAATCGAACCCAAGAATGATCATGGTAAATTGATCATGGACTTCTAAGAATTATTCGCTGTCGTAACTCGGCAAACTCTCCAAGAGCTCATCCAAGAACTGTTCGTGAACTGTCAAGAACTGATCGAGAACTCATCCAAGAACTCTCTGTCAACTGTCTAGAACTCATCCGTGAACTGTCCATGAACTGATCCCAAAACCTTCTCGTCCTCCGGTTTTGTTTGGCGGGGTCCAACTACCATCGTCTGCTTTTTCGTCTGCTGCGGCACGTGTAACACCGTTTTCACATGGAGAGACAAATTCCTTCCATGTGTCAAAACTCAAAATTGCAATCCCCGACACGCTCTGATTTCCCGGTTCTAAGCAATTCTCCGTACATCCGTAATCTCATGAAATTCATAAAATCCTACAGATTCAGTTTATACAATTTCTAGAATCTGGCTAATGTGAGGAAAGACACATTGTCAACATTTCCTTCCTACATTGCCAGACTCTTAACGATGACATTCTTATACACAAGTGTTTACAATAAATTGCTGACACAAACGTTAACCAGACTGTGCAGCTTGCATTTACTTCACATTTACAACATTAAATTCCCATAACCTTATTAACAATTCCGCAACATAAACATAAAAATAAAATCAAAATATACAACTTATTATCCTCGAAAATCGAGTACTTCCACAATATTAATTTTGGGTCACTTGACCTAACTGTACATTCATATGGGCTGTGAATTATACCTTCTAGGTTTTATTTCGGAAAGAAAGGTCAATTTCATGAAAACTAAATCACTAAGCACCTCGACGGAAGAATGGCGGTTAGTACTGACTTTTGACACTAGGGCTAGCGACGATATAATCAACCCTTGAACAACTGAATGTGACCTTGTACACGGAATTATTTTACTATATTACGTTCACTTTTGAATATTGTGTATGAGTTCACTTAATGACGGAATAATAAAGAATTTATCGCATAGTAAATACTACACTGTCCATATTTAATTATCTCACACACTCTTTCATCACTTAACTACCACAATTACTACTACTAGAACATGTTTCTACATTACGAACACATACATGCCACATTCATACCACACACTACATTAATACATGTTATACTAATAAATATATACAGAAAACATTCATATTTTACCATGTCAAATCGGCTCTATGAAAAGTAACGAAAGGAAAGAAATGAACAGGGCCAACTGGCCCTTATATTTACATTCTTTACTCAACCTGTTTAATCAATGCCCTGAGGGGACATATCGGAGTATTAGCTAACAATAGGACCCCTGCCCTGAAGGGGCAGGAACCCGGAAACAAACTAAATGTTCAACTCATCCCGCTGGAAGCCGTACTCCCAATTTGGGAGTCAGATAGGAGCCCTTACTGTAAATTTACACGTACATTGTGATTACTATTCTAACTACAACAAAATTAAATACCGCCATGTATGCTAAAAAAAAATCACTCACTACCTACATAAACAAATCTATATATGGACAGGTCTGGTAACCCTCAATTATCAGGAAAATTGGAGGTGAAAATATAAGGGGAAACACTGATCTTCTGAACCGGTTTTAGGAAAGAAAACAGAAATCACACTACTTTTGAATCCTGTCCATAACGATCGGTGGATGAAAACATGGCGTCACTATATCGCCCTTACTATTTCAGCCTTTTTTAGCCCAGTTTTGACTATGAAATTTAACAGTTCATGGCTCCTCGAGACTTCCAGAGATTTTAGGTATTAATGAAATCCCAAATGTTACCTTGTTTGCAGCTTTCTCACTCCTTTTCAACGTTTTTTGCTGGGAAGATCTTAGTCCGGCATCTTCCGTGAAATTCTTGCAGGGAATGGAATAATTGCGCCCTAATATCATAGCGTGGGTTTATCAGCCAATCAAAACTAAGCATTTTGGCGGTGGGGCTTTGAAACGAATAAAATTTGGTAAAATCTGGATTAAACTAGATTTTAGAAGGACCTAGGTGTCTAAAAGAGAGGTGAAGGGTGGTCCTGAAAATTCTGTCGAATTTTAGATTGGTTATTTGATCTGGAAAGTTCCGTCCAATAGTGGATCTATATTTTCGGATAGCACTGACACCGTAAGAATTGTAATAATCCATATACACATCCATATACAAGACTTATAACTAATTTAAAATATAAATAAAGATATTGATTCCCAAAACTATCATTCCCAATGAATTTTTTTACAGTTTTTCCATGTTAATTTGAAATAGAATAATGAACAATATTACGAATTATATGAACAGCCAGAAATTTTTTGTTAAACGTCAGGTACAGTCGGTGCAAAAAATTTCGGGCACCCTCCTATTAAGAACATAATATCATTAGACTGTAATGGCATATTACACATTATGGCCGCATCCGTGTTTGACGTTACTGCCAGTAGCCTGGTCGACGCCTACGTATATGTTTTACATTACCACACTGGCTCGCACTGGGCGTTATAGTAAGGAATGCCATTTAATTGCATGCCCCTCGCATGGACTCGTATGTAGTTCCTCTATTGCAGATCATGGATGGAGCAATTTCCAAACGAATAACGCGCAACCTCATGTGGCACGTAACGTCCTACTCTTCCTCACTTCTTGGGTGGAAATTATTTTCACTACTTCTTTTTAATTGGCGTGTTCACCATATCCCTTGTCGACTGAAAACGTCTGGTCCATCATCATACAACATCTCGCATACCAGAGACCTCTTCCAACAAGCTTGGCAATGTGTCAAAGTTGCATAGCTTGTCATACCTAGGAAGATATCCAGAACCTCATCCTTTCTATGCCACGCCGTGTTCCAGCCTTCTGGAAGCCCATGGCGTAGTGGTCGCTACGAATGTCTAGATTTCCTGGTAGACCCTCATACATCGCACAGGATGGCAAATGTAATAATTCCACATTTATACCTTAAGCTGCCTATCTGCCACATTTGGATCGTTATCATTTCTTCTGCTTGTTATGCAATATGTTTTATATGTATATTCACATACAGGGTGTAGTTTTTGAAAGTTCGATTACTGCTAAGCCACAAAATATATGAATATTCTGCTTGCGGGAAACGTATAAGAGCGTAGGAGAAAGTACTTATATGCTATAAATGATACACAAAAAAAAAAAAAAAAAAACCCTCTCTCCCAGCATTCCCTCCTTAAAGTCTTAAATGGCAACATACATCTTGCGACACCTCAATTTAAAGAATTTAAAAAGGAAACATTTTGGCTTTAAAAAAAATCAATATCTGTGTATAAATATATATATATATATATATATATATATATATATATATATATATATATATATATATATATATATATACACTACATATTTAAATTAATGAAATATTAAACTATTCGTTGTCAATTGATTTGGTAAATTAGGCGCTTCTTATCAGCACTTGGTTTATGTAACGTGAATTTACAAATTAACGTGAGACTCGAACCTAATTTACTGTGTTTCTTACCGCGAAATCACACACTGGCTCATGTATCAAAGAACACTCTTAATTTAAGCATGGTACTTCGTGGAGTTGTCCAATGATTTTTAAGACTGAAGCATATCATTAAATTTTGAAGACAAGTCTGTTATCATTTGCCACAACCGATGAGGATTGCAATTTTCTTTACTTGGAATTTCACCTTGAAAGCAAGCATTAATATTTGGGCCCTATAGAACAATGTGAAGTTGGTTAGCCCTAGAAAAATATTAAATATGAACTTTGTGTTCCCTTACAATTTAAAACCATAATGAGCATTTTTATTGCTTCTAGGAGTACAGTTGGCGTTTTACTGAAGCACAACCAACGTTATATCTTATCTGTGCTTTATCTTAACGGAAATAATGAATATTTTGTTCAGATGATGGAGAGCAATAGCACCTTAATTTATTACCACTTCTTTTGGAAATGGTATGGGTATTTCATGCTTCGCTAGTTAATTGAAGGAGAAATATTTTACACAACTTAAAGTCTTAAGAAATGTATATTATTTCTGAGGGCCCTCATAGTAGATATTTTACTGATATGATCCCGTTTTCGTATGTTTTTTTTTTTTAAAAAAAAGTTGTTTATTCTATTTCATTTTTCATTTATACATTCGTGACCATATAGAGCAAGAAAGTAAGTTTTACCTTGAAGTAGGCCCTCATTGAACGACGGAAGCTTAATTGGAAGGACAGCTGTCCCCCCTTGCCCCCCTTCCGCTCACATGTTACGACATTACTGATATGTAATATGCATATGTAGTGACAGAACTCTGTTTTAATAGGACGTTCAGCTTCAACAGCATATGATTGATGTTCGTTTCACTTAGTACGCCAAAGTTGTTCATGAAGTCGTGTTGTGTGGTAAATACAAACAGCAAAATAAGCTTAAACAATGAGATATTTTGATGTCCTGAAACAACAAAGGCCTAAATGGAAAATCATTGTAAAAAATCAAAACATATGACAATAACCGTAGTTCGAGAGAGAAATAAGCTATAAACATTATTATTATTATTATTATTATTATTATTATTATTATTATTATTATTATTATTATTATTATTATTATTATTGTTATTATTATTATTATTATTAAAGAAGAAGAAGTAGTTCACTGTTCTACTTTGCTGGAAAATTCAGGGAGAAGTCAGTATGCGATATAGCACGGATGGCCAACAATTTCAGATTTGAAGACTACTGTTCATTTCAGAGATGACTAGATGAACCTACGCTACGCTATTTACACACCGCATAGTTCTAATATGAGCGTGAATTTCCTTCCTACTTCTCACTATATTTGTGTAAGTCCCTTTACGGGCACAAGTAAAGGACAGGAAGACTCTTAAAGGGAGTGAATTGCTATAGACAAACATATACATTTAGTATTTTAATATATAGAATGTTGGGGTGAGTTTGTGGCAAACTTGGGTAAGCGATAGATGAAGCCAAATATTTTTTCTTCTTATAATTCCATATCCGAGTGCGCCTGATTGTGGGCCCACGAGCCTTCGATGTTGTCAGAGCTTACCCAAGCTATTAGGTTTTGTCATTCAGATTAAAGCTTAGTGCCTGAAATGTCCATCAACCCGCTATACGTAGCTGCTCTACTGGTTGCCTTCCACAAGGGTATCAACCTTAACGTCCTAGTGGCAATATTAAATTAATAGGGTCAAAACGACGCCTAAAATTTGCAATAGAAAAATAAAGACAAGTTTTTTTCTTCTTTTGCAAATTTGAATGCTACCTGACAAATCTATACAAAATTTGGAACCGACCAGCGAAATCGGCACATTTCTAGAACTTGTGGTTTTCGAGATCTCATTGTTAAAAGGATTGGCCACAAACATTTAAACTTTTCTTGACCACAAAAATATAAACCTAACGTTTTAATATATAGATTTTCGGTCTACTTACCTCAATACAAACCATGGTGTACAATTATAATGAACCCGATGGCCATAACTGTGTTTACTAGTGAGACGGATGGCCACAGCTTCAGTAAAATACTTGTTTTTTTTTTCTTTTGTTCCTTCCTCCCTCCCCGTAACCCACAACAATATTGCATATTCAGGACTCATCATATCATGATGTAAACACAAACAATGAGTACCCTCACAAAAACTGAAGTCTACAATCCCAAAATAAACTTTTCTGTAAATAATGCGTAAAAATTTAATCTTCCAGTTTTACTCTTTACGATTAAATCGTGTAGGCGAAAGGAGACGGTGATGATGAGAATGAATGAAATGGTGGAGTGATAAAAGTGAAAAGATACAGAAGAACCCCGAGTAAATCCACCCACACGGTGTTTGTCTACCACAAAGTCCACGCTCTGGGATTGAACCAGGGGCCTACGCACCAGAGGGAAACGCTCTACCATTGAGCCACCGCGGCCCCTAAATAATGCGTAACGTAGGGGTGCCCATAAAGAGGGGCTATGACGCAAACTGCGTCATTGAAATATTTGGGGGGTTAAAAATCTATATAAATATGTTTGAGGGGGTGTAAAAATTAATCGAAAAGATTTTTTTTCATGGAAGAACACTTACGGATAGACAATTGAGGGGGGTGCGTCATGGACATGAGGGGAGAGGCACCACTGAGCGTAGATAGATATTTTGCTTCAAAGAAAAGAAACGGTTGCCCACATTTATTGTATTTATTTATTTAATTAATCATTTTATTTTATTTATTTTTAACAATAGGATAAACAATGTTACTTCTGTCATGAATGAATAGAAAACTCTTAGATTTAAAACATTTTATTACACAAAACAGAGTGAATCTTAGTTAAAGCTATGTTTATTCTTACTTAAACGAAGTATGAGCAATGTGTTTTATACTGGTTATTTTTAACGAAGTTAATCCACTGGGATTAGTCGCACTAGAATCGATAGTGCAAGAACAAGCCATTGCGAGCTAACTTTCACGACTTTCTGATCTAATATAGGGATAAAAACGATATAAAAATATGGTGACAAAGATAGTATTATAGCAATGACGAAATACTTAATATTTTTCATTTTTGATCTGTTTTAACTTCTATTTCGTTACTTTTTTTTTTTTTTTTTTGCTTCAAAATCAGTATGCGGTCTATATTCAGCTAACTACAAGCAATCTTCTTTCCACATTTGTTCCTTTCTTAGCCGCCGTGGGTGGTCATATGAAACAATTTAACACGTTTCTTATGCTCAACACCTCTGAGTCTTTCCGCCTTTTCATTAGATCTGAAAGCGCCGGCCGGTCTCATGCTGCTGTTTTTTTCATCTCTTTCTTGCACCCGAGCACACACAATCATACTTTCTGTGAGGAAAGAGAGAGAGAAAAAGCAACACATAGTGTTTATGATGAACGTCTGTTGTATTTGAGCACTTGATTTTTTTTTTTCTGTCCAATGTTAGTGTTTGTTTTACGAAACCCTAGAAACTGGTTTATTTCAACATTCTCTCCAATACCAATTACTGCAACAGTGTTATATAAGATACCTTCCGAAGACAATAATTGAAAATACATAATACAGTGTTTTGTTTCTTCGAGAATTTCCATTAATACGACGTCTGATTCATCAGTCATGGCAACTAATTTCTCCCTTCTGAACTAGTGACATGAACAATCAGTGATGACATGTACCTTAGTGTATAGCAAAGTGTGTGGCAGATAGTTCTGAAAGTTCTCGCCAGATAAAGTAGGTGTGTAGATCAGTGGGTATGAATACGCGTTCTAGTTCAGTCGTTGCCATATTCAGGAATGACGGTGTCAAATTGCGAGCAACGTGTGTACCAATAATGATAACAGTTCTCCATGTCAGAAACTTACAGAAGTCCCACACAGAACTACAAAAAGTAGTAAGTGAGTGAGTTGCCTTATCAAACAGTGGCGAGGTGAGTGCAGGCCTTCAAAGAGAGTAGAGAGTCAACTATTGATCTGTCTTGTAGTGGATGTCTTGTGTTCGAAAACATTGGACACGGATCATTGTAATCGAACAGTGCTTAAACGAGGACAATGGTTTTGCCACATCCGCCCTATTCTTTAGATCTCAGTCCATGTGACTCTAATCTTATTCCCAAAGTGAGGAACCTCTACATGGGGAACTTTCCACAGTAAAGAGGATATTTTGATAGCATTTCGATAAATGGTAGACATTCCTGAGACATATGTAGAGGATGGTATTGAGCGCCTTCCGCATCACTGGCAACGAATTGTGGATAACCTGGGGAACAATTTTGAGGGGTGTGGGTTCGATTCCCAGAGGGAGTTGATTCGGATCCTACGTTAAGCTGTGGATTTATCTCATAAAGCCTCGCTGTTGAAAGAGACGCTAAACTCAGAACTATGCTATGCTGTGCTATTGTATATGTTGTTCTTGTCATGGCGTTCGTTTCGATTAGTTGTACAGTGTCTCATGTTTTGCCCCATCCCTACAAGAGCCTCCTACATCCACACTCCGGCTGCTGGCAACATTCAGACTACATGCTACATACTTTCATGACTTATGAATCAACCCTCGTACATCTTTTTTTTTTTTTAATTCAGTAATCCGAGGATGTCCTTTATTAAACAATTTAATAAACACGTAACAGATCAACCCTATTCATGGAGGCAGAAAAGTGTTTCGGAAGGCCGGGTCCCGTTATTGTAGGTACACCCCTGCCATTACTTAAAATTTAATCATTGGTTAAATCAAAACATAACTTGTTTTCTAAATGATAACTCGATGATTTAGTCCTAATTTATTGGAATGTTAAACCTAGATTGGGAAAATGTTTTCACATTACCATCTTTGTATAAATGCAGTTGGATTTTACCTAAGCAGATATGCTCGAATAGTGAATCTCCTTCCGTGCTGTACTATATGTAATCTCTACTTTAGTAAATAAATAAATAAATAAATCTATTTATCGTCTCTAGTAATACTCTATGACCTTCCTTCCCAGCAGCATTTCCCCCCGTCCTGGATTACGTGGCTTTATTCCGCAAAGAAATAGATATACTTTCTAGCACAAGAAAATATTAGTCAATACTGTATTTTTCATAAATTTTAAATTACGAATAAGGATCCAAAGTTGCAGTTTGAAGATATATTACTACATTACAAACACGCACGTATTATACGTCTTACCACATTAGGTGGATATTTTGTCGTATTGTTGAAATTCGTACGATCTTTATCGTATTTTTCGAATAAGGCGAATAAAATTATTCGTTTCGAATAATCCAGAAATCATTAGGCAAATTTGAACATTACTAGTAAATAGCGTAGAGTTGGGATGAAGTAGTCGAAAGATGTGTATCTTCCAACCAGATGGCTCTGGTTCGCACCATGTTGGATAGGAACTTATTCTCGCTCTGCCGTCATCCCTAAGGAAGTAATCTATTGGGAAGAGTGTGGCAAACTTCATCTACGTATATACAGAAGTCTCGGAAATGGTGAATTTTACTTTCACACCACCCATAAGTGTGCAGTGGCTAGGCATGCTTGGTGAAGGACGAACGTACCTTTGCTTTCACCTTTAGTACCTACTTAAATACTGTAGAGGATACCAAAGTGTTGAGAGGAAAACCTTATTAAAACTGAAATAGACAATAAAATCTAATAGTGCAGAAATATGTTTCATCTTAGTACAATCAAAAATACTATCTTATTTATATACAGATTTAATATACCAGAGCTGATGATATGATTATGTCATCTAGCTCTTTCGGAGACGAGGTAGAGGTGAGGATCGGCCTATACAGGGGGGACCAAAATTAGGTATACACCTCTGCATTGATCAAGCATAACATTCTAGCTTATACGTTTATTTACTTCGGCTGTTCCGAGCTTAAGATATAAGTAAAAAGACATTAAGAACAAATAATAAAGAAACTAAGTCTACCTAATGGATATCGATAAGAAATGATATAAAAAAACAATGAGCAAGCAGTACGGGACTGCATACCTACTTTTGGGTCACCCTGCACTCTGAGGGTTGATCTTATGATACATGACGGTCTGTACATCCACTCATCCTTATGGTGAACTCCCACCAACCACTCGCGAGTCCTGCAGCAATATTTGCAGCTGAAAGGGTAGGAAAAAACATGGAAATGAACAGGTTATAGGTAAATGGCGAATGAAGCCTCTCTCTCAATAAACAACTAATTGCATTCAACTAATTACAATAAATTGTTACCGTTAATGTTACTCAGGCTATCCTACGGGAAAGTAGTGCATGTTCGTAGCCCGATTGTGCTTCGAGGCTAAGGAAGATATTGATTATGATAATGAATGAAATAGTTCAATGAATAAAACGCAAGGGAACTCCGAGAAAACCCACGCACATCATGTATTAAGATTTATGTTGTTATTCTTAATTTCACCTACACGAAGATTTCAAAGACAATTATATTGTCAGTTCGCTGTCTCCAATACTCCTAGTGTTACGAATGCTATGAACACAAAAAGGGCCGGATTTACCCCCCTTCCCCTTCGTTGTAAATATACACTATCTAAAATGAGAAGCTAGCAATAAAAATAGCAAACTTTCCGAAGTTTTCTGGCGTTATTTTTTCCGTTTTGGGCTTAAGAGAAAGCAGAGTTATTGAAGGAAAAGGATTCACCAGGTAAAACAATAGTGTAATATTTGTTAAATAGGGAAGAAAACAGAAGTGAAGAGGAGAGAAAAAACATTTTTTTTCTGCAAATAGTCCCCACCCCGTTCTAGGTATTAGCGTTGTCAGGGGTAAAGAATATTGTCGCATGTCATTTTGAAGAGTTTCCGTGTGATTGGTTATTTTGGTAGTGATTGGTGCACCCCCCTTAGACTATTCTGCATCCGACCCTGGACACAACAATAAAAATAACCTGTAGCTATAGTTAAGACATTGAAGATGAAAATGTGGACCGGAGTAGATTCGTGTTCTTGTAAGCAAGATTCCTGGAAGTAATTTCCATCATGAAATTTTCACGAAAATGGGTTACCGTAGAGTTTCTTTATGAATGGAGAGCAGATCAAAATTACAGCTGCGCAGCGCAGCCATCCGCTTCTGAAAAGAAACTTTATTTCCATCGCAGTGTCCTTTAACAATCTCTACTGGTACTCTACTCATTAAGCAGGGTAATGCCCTGTTTCTTCCTCCGTGCTAAATGAACGAACAGCTCTAACGACTTTCGTCTTCAAAAGCAGGGCTGCTGGGTGGTTGGGAGTTTGAATAGACATAGGGTGAGTCTCTTCATGCTCGAACACCCAATGACATTACGCGAGGTCTTCTTTCAGAGTAACCTAGGGTTGGAGATACAGTAGCTGGAAAACCAAACGGAGGACAATCAGAAGCTGTTGCTATTATTTGTATAGTTAGCTTTTCACTATTTGTAGTGGTTGAAGCTCAGAAAATTTCAAGTATCCGGGAATTTTCCCTCGTTAAGAGAACTTTCTGCTCCTTGCTTTTGCTGCTTGGTCTTAATTGTGCATGTATGTGTATGTATGTGTGTGTCTGTGTGTGTTGAGTTGTCTGGCAACAGGCCAAATCATTCCTCTTCTGTTTTTGGTGACTGTCCAAGGTATATATGAATCAATAGGCTTTGCTCCTCGTGCCCTCCCTGGAAAGCCTGCGGGGAGTCTCTAATTATTTCGTCCACAACTACCGGACGGTGAACGGAGAAAATTGACGCTTAGGAAACTAAACGATAATGACCTTTCTCTTTTACTCTTACCCTCTCTCTCTCTTCGCCCGATGCAGGACGAAAAAAAAAATCGCTCTTCATCCAGCCCCAATTGAAATTTTCTTAATGGTGTGTGTGTGTGTATGTGTGTCCAAGTCCTAATTGGGAGACACATATTTCCTCCAATATAATCGAATATATGGTACGAGAGCCCTCAGTGAACCATGGAAATCATTTTTACGACCATATTATTGTTTTACTGCTTCTTGTTCTTCAACAACACAGACACACACTAATGGTCTATTCGAGCTGAGATTAACAGAAATTTCTGACTGAACTTATCCGTTGGTTAGGTAGATGATGAAATGAACCTTGTCAACAATGTTCCATAGTACAAAACTAATACTTCCTACCCATTTTCTATTAACCAAAAGCCACCATCTGTTAAATTTATTCCGTCATTCCAAATCCTGACGTCTAGAGAGAAATGTCGGTGCATTTGGAATTATCAATATTGTGTACGCCAATAGTAATTTATCCGCCGTCTCCTGAAGTCCATTGTACTTTTTTTTTAAGCTTCTGCCATAAAATTTGTTTCTGGAACGAAGTGGTCGGGACCAAATATAGAAGCAGGAGGGGGAATACTAGAACAGTTCTTCTTATTATTAATCGAGACATGAAATGTGAGCGCGAAATAAAATCGAGGATAGGAATGGTGAAAGAAGATAAGAAGTCTATTTTATAAGTCCATGAATATTAAGAAAAATATCTTATAAAGTGTTTTGCGTGGAGTACTTTGTTTCTTAGTTTAGCGTCCAACTACTGTGCATAGAGGCTAGGGGAGACTTTGATGATGGTACTGAATGAAATAGTGAAATGGAGAAAGTGGAAGGAAACGAAGAATCCCGAGCAAATCCATGCCACCAAAAAGCTAACTTGGCAATATTTTACTTTTGTGCAATATTTTACTTGAGGTTCTCAACCTTTTGGGGGCAGAGAGTAATGGACATAATTAACTGGGTCCAGGGATTTAATAGGAAGCATAGGAAGCATTTACTCACCTTAAATTTACGAAAAAAGGAGCGTACATGGAGATGGACATACGCTATATTTTTGAAAATATTCTAACGTATACCCACCAAAAGTTCTAGCACTACATCAGTGGTTAGGTCGAACGGAAGCGAATAAGGGAATACTATAATAATAATAATAATAATAATAATAATAATAATAATAATAATAATAATAATAATAATAATAATAATAATAATAATAGGAGAGAGAAGAACCATTTAGATGAAATTTAAATGAGGAAGAAAAGCTTATTGGGACATTGACTGAGAAGGAACTGTATCATGAGGGACATGCTAGAAGGTACAGTGAGAGGAGGAAGAGGGAGAGGGCGAAAGAGGCTACAGTTGATGGATGGTATTAAAACAGAGTTACCACTGAAAACAAAAAGTTCGGCTGAAGACTATGGTGCATGGAAAAATACTTCTCAGTTTGTGGCATTTGACCTGTCAATAATGGCAGAATGTCTATGATGATGATGATGATGATGATATGTATAAAGTTGTTCTCAACGACACACAGTGGTCGGAAACTCGGAAAAAGTGGACAAAAATAGTTTATTCCGAATCTATGGAAGTTGGCAGACGTCTGTCTATCGTTCTGTACGTAATTGTCCTTTCTAAATCGATTGCAACCACTGCGAAAATGATTTGATGAACCCCTGCTGCAATACGTGCAGTTATATATACAGGGTTGTCCAAAAGTGTAGAAATCCCTCGCATAATGTCAAATACTGCAAAATATAAACAAAGGAACAATCTAGGGGAGTAATAAAGATGAGGAGTAATTGGGGAGGACACATAACAAAAAAATCTACCATCTTCAAATCCACCATCGTCAATCATACATACAGTTTATAAATTGAACACATAACATGTTGACGCATTATGTGAATTGGACGTCGCTAGCCAGTACGAAGTTATGACA
The DNA here is from genome assembly GCF_964235325.1 of Thermobia domestica. NCBI lineage: Eukaryota > Metazoa > Arthropoda > Insecta > Zygentoma > Lepismatidae > Thermobia > Thermobia domestica. Next base: position 153,656,549 of record NC_137456.1, on the reverse strand, counting down.
GGTGTTAATATGCATCCAAGAAGCGGTTATAGGTTCAACGTGCTCTCTCCAGGGGCGGACTGGCCCACCCTGCTACCCTGCAAATGCAGGGTGGGCCCCCCAAACAGGTGGGCCCCCTCCACTAATTTTAAAAAGATGTGGTCAATTAAACCTACCAGCATCAAAAATATGGCAGGGTAACTCCCGCAAACTTGTGTTTTGCATAAAAAAGACGTAAAGTTAAACTTTCATGAACAGATCTTATTCTTCACGTTTATCGACTTGAAAATGTTCCGTCTATGGGACAATCAGGCCCTAAAACATTGCGGGGTTTGTTATACAGCAGCGGTTAAAAACGAGCACGTTAACTACTACTTTTTTAAATATAAGAAACACAGTAGATTTCAGGCTGTTATTGGTTTTGGATACCATTGCCTACTCCGGTCCTTTTACAAGCCGGCGAGTGGCGATGTTTTAAAGAAACAATAGTTTCGTAGATATTGTTATTGTGGAAAGTGGAGGTGGAGCCGGAACGCTTTTGAACTGCATTGTCGATATATAACGTGCCATATATTAACAGCAGATGAAGCTGTCACTTCCTAATTAAATTCACGTCCATCACTGGTGTAATATTTTTCGAATGTGAATTTATATCTATGTATTTACTGTGACAATAATTACATCTATTTACCTTAACATCTGCACTAGTGCATTCAATTGGGATCTGTAGGCCTATGGATACATTGGAATCAGCTGAAGTCGGAAATTGTGAAAAAGTGAACCAGGAATTACGTCCAAACGATTCAATACCTGATCAGCTTCAGTCAGAATTAGCAGAAGATCAGTTTGGAGATGAACTATTCGATAGTAATACTGAAGACGTGTTTCGTCAAGGAAAGTCGAATGAAACTGATAGCATCGAGTTACAGATTTGTCCAAGTTTGTACCCCCTCTCCCTTCGGTTTTAGAGAAACTCAGTTTCCTTAAGTAACATCCAATTCAACCCACGGAAAGTCCTGATGTGATTCTTCCATTCAAGCCTATGAAAACATATTATCGTACTACTTCAGATAACACTACTGAAAAGAGAATGTGGTTTTCCTATTGTATGGAAAGAAACTTGTGTTTCTGTTCTATTTGCATGGTTTTTGCAATTGACAGCGAAAGTCCATTTGTAACAAGCCAGAAAATCACTAAGAAACATTTCTATAAAGACCTTACAGTTCATGAAAATTCAAAAGTACATATCAATGCTTCCGCAGCTTATGTAATGGCCACTAGAAGTGCAGATATAAATACACTTGTAGATAAAGGTCTCATGGACAGAAGAAAAGCTCAAGTTGAACTGTGGAGAAACATTTTGAAACGTATATTGGATATAGTTGTTTTTCTTGGATGACAAGGACTAGCTTTTCGAGGGAAGCGCGAAGAAGCAGCCGCTGATTTCAACAACAAAAAAGTTAATCATTGGAAATTTCTTAGAATTGGTTTTATTGGTATGCAAGTATGATGATATTTTAAAGAACCATGTTTCAGAGGCGATTATGAAGAGTCAAAACAGAAGATTGCGCCAAGACAAGTGTGGTGAAGAAAGTTCACAAGGAAGAGGCTCATTAGTAACCTTTTTGTCGAAGACATTTGTCAAGAAGTTAGTAACCTATCTTGTTCTTCAGATTCAAACTAATGGTGTTAACGAAATAAAGCAGACTGGTGGATTTAGTGTTAAAGTTGACTGTACCCAGGACATTACTGTTATTGAACAGTTAGCATTGGGTGTTCGGTATGTGCTCCATGGTGAAGTAAGAGTGAAACTTCTGAAACTAATTCCTGTCAACAAAGCTACTGGACTGGGTCTTTACGAACAGATTGAACTTAGTAAGCTGAAACTGTCAACATTGCATATTGTAGGCTGTTCTTTTGATGGTGCAGCTAACATGAGTGGCCAGTATAACGGTGTCCAAGCATAGCTCAAAAAACTTAATCCGAATGTTCAGTATGTGCATTGTCTCGCGCATGTTCTAAATTTGCTAATGATAAATGCAACAGAATGTTGCAAAGTCGCAAAAGACTTTCTTGGGTTACTTCAAATGACAGTTACTTTCATCTGCGATTTATATAAAAGAATGCAAGTGTGGATTAAGTACAATGAAGAAAACTCAAGTGGTAGATAGCTACTTCGCCGATTACAAAAATTAAATCTGACAAGGTGGTGGAGTAAAGATTGAGCTCTAAAGAGTATCTTGGATGATTTTTCGACACCTTTGCAAGGTCGGAAGAGGTTTATGACACTGCTTCAATGTCTACTCACTATTGTAAGTATGAGTGATTTTCAAGCAGAAGTCACATTTAAAGCCAAGTGTTTGGTTCAGAACTGGTGTAAATTTGAAAATATTCTTGTGGCTTTTGTTTTCAGCCAACTTTTTCGCCTATGTACACCTACTTCGCAGTATTTGCAAAAATCTGGTTTGGATTATCTAACGGCTACAAAAATGATTTGTACGTTACAACCAGACTTAAAGCAAAAACGGAACGTGTTTTGTTCTATTGAAACTAAAGCTATGGAGTTTGCAAAGGACTTGAAAAGACAATTGAAGGATGCAGGATACGATGTTGCAGTTGAAACTTCTCTCCTTGCAAAGTAGCAACTCTTCAAGCAGACGAGCTTTCCCATGGTGAGGCAAGAATTTTAGATTCTCCATTAAAAGTGTTTCAGATAAACGTTTTCAATGTTATTTTCGATACTGCAATTGAGCAATTACATTCTCGGTTTATCTGCAATGATAGTCTCATGAAGGACATTGCATGGCTGGATCCTACCCGTTTCCATGAGATAAGTACTTTACATCAGCTCTCAATACTCTACTACATTATTGCAAAGTGGAAAGAGAACAAACTCAAGAGAAACTGCTCCAATTTTCTGGTCATTATAGGGACTATAATCCACCAATATGTAAAAAGCAGGATATTTTAAGAAATGAGCATGGCAGCGAGCAATATGCTCATAGTAGTGAAAAATAGGAAAATGAAGAAGAGGAAGATAATGAAACTGAGAGTGAGGAGGAAGATGAATGGAAATGCAAACCTGCAAGACAGTGTAAAGTGTGTCTAGTTTGTGCACTGCACCTGCTTCACGAATTAAATCTTTATGGTCCATTATATCCATCGTTGTATAAAGCGTATAAGTATGTTCTAACTCTATCGTGTACCCAAGTATCATGTGAAAGAATTTTCTCGATTATGAAAGTGATCAAAAATCGGTTGCGTTCATCGCTTGGACAAGATTTGTTGGAAGACTTTATTCTTTTATACATAGGGAGATCATATACGTTTGATTACGACACAGTGATTGACAATCCTGTATCTAGCTCCAAAGAATTAGATAGATATTTGAAATTGTGATGGGGCATAATGAAGATATTAATATTAGGACACATTTCTGGCATTCATATTAATATTATATTATATTAGGTTACAGTATGCAATTCAGTAGAAAATTTCAACCAATTTGATATTAGAACTGATTTATGAGGAAAGAAACTTACATTATTTCTGTCAGTGCTTTAATTATTTAGTGTTTCAAAGTTGACTTGAGATTAGTTTTTACTTATTGCACATGTATATATTTTGGGTTTTCTAAAACATGACAATCATTTGTTTAAATAAATTGTTTAAATTCATTACATAAAAAACAATAGCACTATATAAATAACTGAAAGCACCAATTCCGGTATTGTGTGTGTTTACAATAAAAAATGATAATGCCAATTACACACTGTATGAGTTACTATTAAAATGTTCCTACTTGAGATTTTTTGTAATTAATGTTTTCCTTTTGTATGAATATATGGGATACTATTTATGGGTTCGAAGATGGACTTTTATATGTAATACAATGCCAAGTACATTTTTTACATTTTTATACAGTGGGCCCTCATTTCAGTTTAGCAGGGTGGGCCCTATGGTTGCCAGTCCGCCCCTGGCTCTCTCTCTAATTGTATGTGCAGCTCATAAAAGGACGGTGTAAAACAAATATGTTTAGCCTTAGAATACAAAATTAAAGTTCATGGTTTTACAGTCGCACCATCTACGAAGAAACTCTAATACTTACTGAAATGTAATTTAGTTCAGGATTACGTAGTTTCGGTAAGATTAAAAGATTCAGTATATACTACTGCACTGACGTGTAATATACAGCAGCTCCACATTACTGATAGTTTATTACTGCAATATGTATGGGGTTTTCATTACAACTTTGATTCAGGGACGGAGGGCAATCCAAATTACGTACAAGACAATATGCTCTTTCCCTTTGTAAGGCTCAGATAACGGATCTCGATTGCAACCACAACACCATTACTCATCACGCATTTCCAATTAGATGGGGCTGAGCAGTGGCGGATCTAGGCCAGGGCCGGAGGGGCCTAGGTCCCCCAGTTTTTTCAGTGACAATTTAAGCTATTATTTATATATTTTTGAAAGTTTACATATACCTACCATAGTCTGGGTACTGGCTGCCCCTCCAGTTTTTGTCTTCTAGATCTGCCACTGGGGCTGAGTCCTTCAGCTGCACTTGGCTGCAGCTACTTCCAATGTTCAACCTTTGTACTACTCATGGTCAACTCAATAAACCTTATTTTGCACGTAAGCAAGGATAAGCTTAGACTGCAGAGGTAGTAACATCAGCGTACATGTAACTTTTCAGTGACACTAACAAATTTATCAAATCTAACACTATAAATGATATGACAATAACAAATAAAACTTTTCACTAAACACACAGTATTTAAGTCCAATGTACTATTCAAGCACTTTCATCGACCTCAGAAACGATATAAATGGTTAAAACATATATTGTTTGCTTCAGTTATTATTGATTTTTCGGCACTTTTATTTGTTCATGTTTATATGCATTTTATGAACAGCAAAAATATTCCTATGTCCTGAAACTCCGGGTTTGGAAGCAGAAGAGAAACTTATAATCAAATATCAATACCGATTTCATAGGCGTCGAAGTTGACAAAATCGATTTTTGACCGCTTTTTCTCAGTTTCCAACAACTGTGCGACGGTCCAACGGTAGAATATTTTCTGATACTTCATCTCGTGATATCACTATTAATTAACACTTCATTTACTCAACACACAATTGTTGCAAAAATAAAGATCTGTAGATGCCCAATATCATTTGATCGTCTCCAGCACCTTTTAATATTACTAGAACAGTGGTAAAAAGCAGAATGTACAAATATGTGTTTATCCTGTATATAAATTCGCACTGTTGAACCGTTTGAAATGAATTTTGGAACGGAGTTAGCACTTGGCTTATCCCGGATTTTTATCATGTCAAGAACAGGGTCAAAAATGTGCCAAAAGCAGAGTAGCTCAGAATTCAAATTACGCAGAGGAAACTTGGTAGAGCCTATACAAACTCATTGATAAAAGTTTACACCTGTTCTAGCATTTTCGAAAATTTCCGCTTCTAAGATGAGAATGAGTAATTTCTATAGACCCTATAATATTTTAGTTCCCGTTTTGTATTCAAAAAAATGACAAAAGTGACGAAACGTTTAAAATGAATTTTTGAACATATTTAACACTTGCGTTGAATTCGGTTTTTGTCGTTTCATTCTGATTCAAATACATGCCCTAAGGGAAAAAGTGGGATTCAAATAAACTTTTCATACATTTCCCATAAACCTATTGTTCTCGTGCGTAGAACGGGTATTTCAAATAGTCTCCTATTTGCAGAAAACTGTTTTACATATAACTGTTAAAATAATTTGTTCACAGAAACGCATCTTCGCGGTACAGTTAAATAGGGTTATTGAAACGCGGCCGTACTTTAGTTCCTTCTACGGGGCAGTACACTTTTTTAGTATTAGACTACTACTTAACCAGTGTACAGATTAAACTTGTTTGATATACGCTTCATCTTTTCTCGAGATCTTGCCCGTTTCTTCCGACTTCTTTTATTCTTTTATCGTTCACTTGCATTGTCGCAGCTCTAGTACGCGAGCGGAACGTATTCTTTTCAACTTCAAGATTAACAGTATGCGAGCGGTCACACATGAATAAACAACAAACATATGAAGTCTCTCTTAATCTTTAACTGCAGACAAATCTATAAAGGGTAGCAAGTACTTGAAATAGTCGAGACGAATTATCTGGCCCAGTTTATTGTAAATCAAGTTTAAAAAAGTAAGTTGAAGGCCGTCGGTGAATTTAGAACTACAAATGCTGAAAAAAAAGATTGACGGACGGACTCACGAGGTATTATATAGTACGACGAGCGTCTACCAAGTTACAAAAGATTTTGGAGACACATCACATTTATATGAAATGCGAAAAATATAACAAGTTTCTGTAACTTAGTCAGATCTTAGACTATTTTGTACTTTGGTCACCAATGTTAAGTTTCCATATACACCCTTTTGTGCACCCAACACTACAGTTGCGTGCGCACATAGTCTCTAAGCATTTTCTCTTTTCGTACAATTTTGTTGTACGAAAGACAATTACACGTTGCTATTCAGTGCTTACGTCTTCATCACGTGTAAGGTTTGGTGACCATTTCCTAACAAACATCTCCAAAATCTCTTTCGTATCCTGTTCTGAATTACTCCTTTGACTTGTCTCACCCTTGAAGTTTCTTCTAAGTGATATAATGTTAATAGGAATTTTCCATTGAGAATATTATATCATTGGTATTTAAGAACATGTTAAACAGACGAAATTCATATATTAAACAGACGAAATAAACGAAACATACTTAATATACGATATAAGCAATTGGTAACTTCTCAATTAAGAAGGGGAGATCGACCGTCCTTTTAATATCCCATAGCATAATTAAATGTGATGAACTAACAAGAGGAATCACATAATATTCAATAAAAGAAAAGAAAAAGAAAAATACAACAATGTGATTATACGGCTGTTACAGCATTTAACGATTTTCTTGTTAACGAAACAATACATTTTGTATTACGTAGTTCAAGTAGCAAATATACTGCTGAATTTATCCGCATTTAGATACGCACTTAGCTGTTATACCTAACGCAATGATATCTTGCTTAATTGATCTGAAGTTAACAATAGATGTCGTTACTTCTTTCATTACTACAAATTTATACTATAAAATCAAATGCTAATATTATTCATAGCTTGGGTATTCATAGTCATACGTTCCGTTGTGTCCCGCCGGTTTACATTTTGTTCCAATTTTCAGTCGTGACATCTTTTTCACCTATTCTATTTGTTCCCTGTTCTTATTGCAATACTTTAAATATTAATTTTGGTATTACATGTTTTTTTATAGGCCTATTAATAGCTTCATATGTCATCTTAATTTATAGTAGACCTACATTTGAATACACGTTAAGCGTGCGACATACAATATAATCTTTAAATCTAATTATAAGATGCATGTCATTTTTCTAACCATAATTACTGTGTGCAACAACAATGAAATAAAAATGACTCTTCTGGTACTTTCTAGAACTGAAAAGAATAATTTTAAAAAATCTACCACTTAAATGTTTCGGTTTGGAACAGCAGATATCTAGTATTCCTATTCATAATTACTGAGATCACGTTAGTGGGCTTTTTTAACATTGTAATATTAGTATGTCCATCCGTCTGTCCGTTACTCCACACGATAATTCTTGAACAAAGGCGATTTATTAAAATTCTGTTCTTTGTAATAGATAGCAAGAGCGATTATCTGTTTAAGTTCGCATATTTTCCGTCGACCATGTCATCTGTGGTGCGCTATATCTATATCACAGTTTCTACTATTAAAACAAAGATGTATAACTGTAGAATGCTAGAAATTACACATCGTACCGTTAGATGACAGCCAGCAGCGGTTGAACCGAACGAAATTGAAACTTCTAAGCTTGTTCCTTTTAACTGTTTTTATGAGAGTTTATTTGTACTCATTGTTTAGTTTACATTACGAAAGGAGCGCCTTGCATTTCTAATCACTTTGCCCTTTGGAATTGTCTTTTTAAGATAAAAAATTTCTAGCGCACAATTAAGATTTCGGGCTATAAATAATATTCTTTATATGAGTTCTTTTTGGAAAATTAGAAACAAGCTCAGATTACACTTTGATTATAATAGTAATAATAATGTATATTTAGAACGAATGTGCAAGGTAAATGTTCATTAACCTGTAATACGATTTAAAACAAGGTTAAAAATAACAGAAAACGCATTCTTTCCGATATCTGAAATACATTTGAACAAACCATTTATTATTTGTTATTGAAACACCTCTAACCTTATTTGGTGGAACTTGGAATTAAACCAGGTATCATGTACTCCAAACGTAACTGTTTCGAAAACTTTATTGCACTTCAGTGTCCATTTTGGAAAATAAAAAATTTAAGAAAATCTTGTTGTAAAAGATTAGTCGAAAACTCACATACTCCTTCGTCTGGTCCTGTAGGAACATCTCGGCTACACAATACTAGTTGCACAGCAGTTTTCTTCAGGAATAAAACCAACTTTTGGATGATTGATCTAACAAAAACAGTAGCACATACTGTAGTGTTACCCTAATGGAAACATTTTATCCCTTTTTTGTCATTCTATCTTCTCACTTTTTTTTTTTTACTTTTAATTTTTTATTGTTGTTTTCTGAGGCTTCCGCACTCACTAAGCTTCCATCTCAGCATCCACTCGCAACAACTGAATGATGAATTTTTTATTAGCCAAAAGAAAGAAATGCTGGGCTTTCCACACGACTTTTTCCTTTTGCTTAAGTAGTGAGGCGTAGATTGTAGGAAAAGTACTGCAGGGCTATAAAACATCGGGAAACTGGATCTCTGGTCCTAATAGGAAACAAGGCAGCAATTTCATATAGAATAGAATATGGAAGATTAGATCACATAAAAACTTAAAGCCTAGTTATTAATATTCTAATGCTGATTTCTTAACACAGTTCGATTCTTAAAAGTATGCGTCTTATTAGTACAAAATCTTTGCAAGTTGAAACCAGTCATTTATAAGTGTTCCTTATGTAATATATTAACATAAGATTTACAAGAGTTACTTACTTAGTCGAAGATACTATAAATCTAGTGCCACTGGCCTAACTTAACAAATATGTAACGAAATTCTCGCCACTTTCGTATCACAGATTAGTTTTCTTGGGTCTATGTATAAATTACTTTTGTACTTGTGTCCGTAAAAGTTTTCAGTCCATTTTATATAAAGTTATGAAACGTTTTATATATATAAAAAACAAGAACTTAAACAAGTTCACATATATAGCCATCTTGTTTAAATTGCTACAAATAATAGAGACAGTATAATGTGCATTCGAAATGTTCCGAAACTTTGCAGTGCAACCCCTGTGCTGCTATGCAACCATCTTCTTCTTGTTCACCTCAACCGTAGATTGGTGGACAACTTTCAAACTTTTCTCTCGCTTGGGAGAGTTCTTTTATACTTTGATAAGGTTTCTTCTTCGTAACTGCATCTAGATATTCTATCCTTGGTCTTCCTCATCCTGGTTTTCCTTCTCCCTTTCCCTTTATCAGCACGGTAATGCAATCAGAGTACCGAATAAGATGGCCAAGCATGCTGTTTCTTCTTTTTCCTATTATCTTCATGATCTGTCGTCCTTCATTAGCTTCCTTTAGTACGTCTTTATTCTTTTTCCTTTCGGTCCATGATATGCGCAACATTCTGCGCCAAACCAAATTCCAAATGCTTCCAGCTTGGGTATTTCAGCTTTTCTCAGTGTCCATGTCTCTGATCCATAAAGCGCCACGCTCCATACCAGTGTCTTAATAGATCGTTTACAGAACGTCCAGCGACACATTTCTTGATGTTAGTATTCCTCTTTTCCTATAGAATGCTTGTTTAACCTGCGCTATTCTGGAACTTACGTCTTTTTCACTTCTTCCGTCGAGGATATTAGACTTCCTAAATAGGGGAAAGTCTTAACGTCTTCGATTTTCTCTCCATCTAGCCATACATTTGCCTCTTCCTGTCCTGCTCTTGTGCCCTTTATCACTTTGGTTTTCTTCTTATTTATCTTAATTTTGCATGTTTTCTCCAGTTGGTGTTTGAAGTTTGAAAGTGCTTCCTGCAAGTCCTCATCGTTCTCCGCTATCAATGCTATGTCATCAGCAAACCTTATTGTGCTGAAAACCTAACCATTTACTTTTACGCCTGTCTCGTTTTTCTCAAAGAATTCTTTCATAGCCTCTTCTATATAGACGTTGAACAGCAGAGGTGAAAGTCCACATCCTTGCCTCACTCCTTTACTTATTCTTGCTTCCTTCTGGATCTCTTCCTATAAAAGCTATCTGTTTCCTATAAAATTGGTATATTATGCTTCTGTCTCTGTAATCCACTTTCAGATTCTTCAACGGTTTGAATATGATGTTCTAATCTACGTTGTCAAAAGCTTTCTCTATATCTACAAATGCTATCACAATTGGTTTGTTTATTCTGATGTGCTGTTCCATGATCAACTGTAGACTCAGTATTGCTTCCCTTGTTCCCCTTTTCCTCCTGAATCCAAACTGACCCTCCGATAGCCGTTCTTCGATTTTCCCTTCTATTCGTTGTGCGATAATTTTGCACAGTATTTTTGATGCATGAGAAAGCAAACTTAGCGTTCTGTGTTCTTCGCATTTCCGTGCACCTTTCGAAGTCTCTTGGTATTTTTCCCGAGATGTACATTTCATTAATGAGATTAAATAGTTTCTTATTTGTTGCTATTCCGAGATTCTTAATCACTTCCGTTGGTATTTTATCTATTCCTGGGGCTTTACCATATTGCATTTTTTCCAAAGCATTGCCAAATTCGCACTGTAAGATTGGTGGTTCTAATTTATTTTCATCGATATCTTTTTCCTTCTCTATCCCTTCTTTGTTCACTCTGTTTCCTTTGTAGAGTTCTTCAATGTATTCCTTCCATTTTCTTGTTATCAGCTCCTCTTCTGTTAGCGTTGTTCCGTCCTTGTCTATGATAATGTCTGTGCCTTTCTTTCTTCTCACCGAACTCTTTTCTAACCTTTCTATATACCGTTTCTGTATTGCCTTTGAGTATATTTTCCTCAATTTCTTTACACAAGTTGTTTATCCAGTTTTCTCTGGCCTTCCTTACTTCTCTGCTGATGTGATTTCTGCATCTTTTGTATTTCTCTTCTTTGTTTGTTTCCTTGAACTGTCTTCTTTTCTCCATCATTTCCAATATTTCTGCTGTTATCCAGGGTTCTCGTTTCTCTTCCTATGTGCTCGTCAGCAGCTTTTGTAATCCCTGCTTTCATGGCTTCCCATTTTGAGTCGATATCATCTGCTAAATCTACCTTAAATGTCTCTTTGTCTGTCACATTTGCAAATTCCTTTTTCATGTTTTCATCTCTTAGCTTGATTGTGTTTCATATGATGTTTTGGTGCTACCACTCGTTTCCTCTTTAGTCGGAGTTCGCTCTTCTTAAAATCTAAATTATGGTCTGACTCTGCTCCTGGGTAACTGTTACTGTTCTTCACTTGATTTCTAAATGCTTGTCGGACCAGTATATAGTCTATTTGATATCTTTCTTTGTCTACTGGTCTTGTCCATGTGTATCTTCTTCTTAGTGGTTGCTCGAAGAGTGTTCGTTACCGTCAGATTATGGCTTTTGCAGAACATAACTAATCGTGCACCTCTAGCATTCCTTTCTTCTAGGCCAAAATTTCCAGTTACATTCTCTTCTTTGCCTTCCCCGATTACTGCGTTCCAGTCACCCATGATGATTAAATTGTCCTGGTCTTCAACTTTCATCAATACTTCTTCTATTTGCTCACTGGTTTCTTCTACTTCCTCATCTGTGTAGCTTGATGTAAGCATATATATTTGGATTATCGTCATATTCCTCGGTTCGGTTGCTATCTTCAACGTTACTATACTTTCATTGTATTTCCAGCTGCCTATAACTTACTGTCCTATCTTCTTATTCAAGACAAAACTGACTCCTGTTGTACCGTTTACAGCTCCTGAGTAAATCATTCTGAAGTTCCCGCTCCACATGTCTTCTCCATCAGACAACTTCGCTGATTCCCAAGATATCTATCTTCATGCGTTCCATTTCTTTCCTCAGGTTTTTCAGTTTTCCACACTGTAACAGCGATCGCACATTACATGTTCCTATCCTGCAGAGTTTCGTTTGGTGACGACCGAGGAAACCCTGCTGTGTTTCCCTCCACTGCCGAGGTCGACCCTCTGTGAAACAGTAGTGTCGTATTCCCTAATATTACATTATCTTATTTCTGTTGTTTTTTTAGGGACTGAGTAAAGTGGTAGTGGTGTCCCAGGTCCTTCCACTTCGCAGTGAAACAGCCATAGAGGATATCCTGTCCCTGCCTGTTTTTGTCTACATCTGAGCCTTACCGATGTCAATCATCTTCAGCCTCAGTGTGATAATGGTTGAGCTGCTGCCCACTACTATAATATCTCTTTTCGTCTGGCTCCCACCCCTAAAGATCTGTACGGCATGGGAAGCCCTCTGATAGCGAAGCCATCTCCGGCATAGCTCTTGGGATCATTAGAGCACGCAAGCCCCCTCACCACGGCAAGGTGGAGATATTGAGGAAGGGTATGCAACCATAACTACACTAAAATATATATGGTTATCTATAAGCATGTTACTTTGACGTAATTAACACAGCATCCGTTGAGGTGTTTCGTAGTCTTGCTCCAAAAATTACCATCAGATCCTTAAAAAAACGCAGAACCACCAGGAAGTGACACTCTTTGGAAAAAGAAAAAGAATATTCAAAATTTATGCACCTGTGTCGAAGTTATGCGTAAAAATGCTAACAACATCCTCTACATATTATACATATTCATGCATGCATTAACTATTTGTTCAGATGGAAGGAGTCTGCAATGCATAATGTCCTGAGTAATTCACTGATGCAGTGATTTGAGAATTTAATTCATGTGGCCGCAAATAGTGACAACACCCGTAAGTATCTTTTATACTTCCATTCTCGTCACACGTGAGATCTTTGCACAGAAAGAGATCTTTTCCCTGACGAGGCAACAAACAACACTAACATTTGCTTATGTAACTTTTTGAGCTGCATTCAACTCATCTTCCCACTTTATATCGTTTCCCAAGTTGTGGAAGTGTTGGTGAATGGCTCGTGCACTTCAATTGACTGCTTCTTTCCATCTCTTTCATGACTAGCCATTTCGGCTTCAATGGCTTTTTTGAGTTTAGCGTTGACCACGAGTTGTTGATGTATGTCGAATAATTCACCTCCGTTCTTAAAATTGTTAAACCACAGTTGTACTGTCCGCTTATTTACCACATCTGTATGTACACTTCCCGGCTCACTAGCTTTGGTTCATAGTTCGAGTAACCACTCAACATTTGCATTGTATCATTAACACCACTACTACTTCGTCTGATTTTACAAGATATACCAATCATTGTAAGAATCTGTAAGAATCATAGGCGAAGAGGCCTGAGACATCAAGTTGATTAGAAGGCGAGGCGAGTGGTAGATACCGTAAAATCATTTAAGGTCCGGTATTAACTCAAATTTTGACATACGCCTATTGGTTATTTCAACGACGATATAAGACTGGACCTACAGTTTAAGGTAAAATCAATTTGTGTAATTGAAATGGGCAGTTATTTAAGGTGCCACGATTATTGTAAATGATGATGGGAGTATTGAAGAAGAAGAAATAGTGAACTCATCACAAAAACTATGTATACACAAATCATTATCAATATAATGGAAACATATGGAGTTGGAAACATGTCAGATGTCTAGGTTGGCAATGGTTAGGCGACGGTCGCAGTTGCCGAACTATTGGTGGTAATGTGTTAGACGTCTGACTGAGCAGTAGAACGACAATGTGCAGTGAACTGAGCAGGTGAAGGTGGTGTAAAATGGGCGACCTCCCTGATTTCCAGAGTTCGATTGTTTGCTCTCAGTTATGTGAAGCGAGAGTGAGAAGTGTGTTGGGTCAGGGGCGTCATTTCCGACTTCGCTTGAGGGGAGCAAGAGTACCACTGACGTAAGACTTTCCCGTTTTGTACTAATATATTAGTAGACAATCGATTCAAGTATACGTAAACCTCAAACTCTTAGGGGGGCAATTGACGCTTCCTGCCCCCCCTAAATGACGCCCCTGTGTTGGGTGTGTCGCGAGGGACAATGACCAAAGTAATAACGACCTACAAAACTCACGGCAATACACATCGGTGAAAAGGAACAGTAGTGGGAAGAAAACCCTCAGTGACGAATCCTTCCGGGTATTAAAGCGATTTGTCACTCCGAATCGTCGTCCAACTGCAGTACAAGTGTCGGAGAGACTCAAACATCACCTTCTACAGCCTGTGACCGGGTTCCACGAGCGAAACCGCTGATAAAAGATCATGATACTTTAGTACGACGCCAATGGTGTTGCGAACATGCAACGTGGACCGTTGATGATTGGAAGAGTGTGATATGATGGAATGAGTCATTGTTCACCTTATTTCAAAATGTCGGCGGATTACCAAAGAAACGTATGGTTCGTAGTATCTCCACCCAACCTGAAAGATGGTGGCGGCTCTGTGATGCTGTGGATAGTAATATCCTATTTTTCCGTGGGTTGGGTATAGTGCCATGCCGTGGAAAATCAGCGCCCGGGGCGAGAGTATTCGATGGTGCTCCCCTACATCTATATGAATGAGGTCGACAGACCAGTCGTGAAGCGCCACCATGGTTGGCGCGAAGCGCGCTAAAATTTTTACAAATAAACCCTGCTTTTCTGGATTTTTGAGCACTTTTTATTACTTTTTCCTTTTATACCTTTTCTTTTTATCTCCCGAAATTTGCTCCTCGTTACTTCGGCACCCGGGGCTGTCGCCGTGCTCACCCTCCCTCCTTTACGGCATGGTACAGAGTGGGTGCAGTGTTGACACCGATCACGTCAGTGTTTTAGAAGACCATGTGGAACCTTGGGATGAAGTTAACACTTTCCCTGGTCCTCCGCATCAATCCCGGAATAGAATGTAATTGAACATCTGTGGTCTTTCTTCTTATTTTTTTTTATTTGTAATCACAAATCCAGTGAAGATTTTCTTCTTCCTCTCTCACTGCATGCGGAATAGTGTAATATTTCACGTGCTACCATTTGCGACGTCTATAACGTCTGACTTTATTCCATGCCGCAACTGTATCCTGAGAGAGAAAGATGGTTCAACGTTATATTAATCTCAGATGTTCTATTTTTTTTATTTTTTCAGTTTAATGTTGCACGACTATGCCGCTTAGGCTAAAAAGACTAAGATTAAGACAAATGAATAATAATTGAAGAATGGTGGAATGAGAATGTGGGAGAAAATCCACGAACATGATGTTGTCCACCATTAATTTACTTGGCTAGAGATCGAACCAGGAACCCCACGCACCAAAGGTAAGCGCTCTACACTGAGCCACTGTGTCCCTATTTCTATTAAATTGATCAGGATTTGTGTATATACACAGGGTGTTCTGGAAATAAACCAATAAATTTTGCGTACGTGTTCAGGATCTCAATACGAGAAAAAAGTTTATCAGTGACTTTGGTCGGAAAAGCATAATTACGGAGGTGGGACCAACTTAAGGTAATTAGTGAATGATCCCTGGGTTATCTACACTGAATAAAACAATCGACAGACTTCGCATACCTATTTAGAACCTCAATACAAGAAAATAGTTTATCTGTGAGGTGAGTCGAAAACGCGTAATTATTGAGATGGGGGCCAATTTGAGGAATTACTAGTTATACTCCTAGCTTCTAGCTAGTGGTGTCATAGGAGAATTTGTCGGACCTTCTCTTCTGTTTGCAGATAATTGGTTTGGTGTCTTAATGGTTTCTTGAAGATGGAACTCAAAAGGGTAGAGTTTTTCTTTGCTGATTGTGATTCGTGTGATTTTTTTAGGATATTTTCTTACTGTTAATGACATACGAAACTGTTGTTGAGGATATGTGCTTGCCCCAGTGCAATGAGCCATAATTTTGCAAATAGGGAGAACTTTTTTTGTTTGTTTGTTTTGAGCAAATAACATTTTCCTTTGTGTAAGTAGCAAAGTGCTCTTCGTGGGAACTAGCGAAAGAAATGCCCATATTGACAGCAATTCCAACAATTATTTGGCCATTGATCACTCTTTGATTCCATTATCTTGTATTCTTCAGTTAGATGAAAAAATCAGTTTGTTTGTTGGAAATTCAGTCGCATTATCTCAGTTGCCTGATGCTGTCCTTGTACAGATTGTTTCTCTAAATACAGCTTATTTTGTACGTTGATGCCTTTCATAAGATCTCCCAGGTCCAAGACTTAGTATGACTATTTCGGAATTAGATTTTTAGGACCTATTTACCCTACGATTATTTTTGTCATTTATTATTAATACATGTCTTAATACCTTCTTGTTTATTGTTGCAGGAGATGCTGCCAAACAGAAACAAGAAACCAAGACTCTGAATCCAGCTTCAAGCACAAATGTAGTTCCAACTTCCAATACAAGCTATGCTTCTAAAAGTGCTACCAGTCACCAGCAGCCGTCAGGACAATTATCAGAAGAGGAGATGGGCCCTGAAGAGACTTCCGTGATAGAAGCTTGGCCCCTGACTCCTCGACCAACGGTCACTAAACAAAACGAAGCTAACGAGACTGCTTCTGATAAATGCGTGTGCCAGGCGACGGAATTCGCTTGCAAGCGTTCGTGTTCGTGTATTCCTAATACTTGGCGTTGTGATCGTGATGTGGATTGTGAGGGTGAAGAGGATGAAATTGGCTGTGAGGAGCATCAGTGTGAGGAGGTAGAATGTCCGAATGGGAAATGCATCAATAGTGCGTGGTTATGCGATGGCCACAGTGATTGCGAGGACGACTGGGATGAAAGGGACTGTGGTAAGTCCTACTTTTTAATACATTTTTCTTATATTGTATATTCTGAAGTGGATTTTAGAGTGGAAAAATCTCACTAATATATTTTAAACTTTTATGATTATACTAAGTACTAGTATTAACATATTTAATAAAATACTACGATTAGACATAGAGAAAGAGTATGAAATTGATAGTAACTGCTCAGGTGTTCATATAACTAACTAACTAACTCACTCTATGCTCTATGGAACCCGAAGGTTCAATCCCACATTCACAAAAGCTCTACACTGACTTCTATCATTGGCCAACTGGATCCAGTTTCTACTTTGTATTCCTATTTCTGGGAGATCTATCTTAATATTGTCCTCCCACTTGCGCCTAGATCTTCCTAATGGTCATTTTCCGGTTGGTCTTCCAGTTAATACTTTGAAACCGTTCCTACTTTCCTTCATTCTGGCTACATGACCTGCCCACCTGAGCCTCCTAGATTTGATCACGCTAACAATGTTTGGTAAACTGTATAAATTATGTATTTCCTCTTTATGAAGTTTCCGCTATTCTTCATTCCGGTTCCTCTTGGTTCGGAATGTCCGTCTTAGGATCTTGTTCTCAAATACTTTCAGTCCACGTTCTTCCCTCAGAGTAAGCGATCATGTTTCGCAACCACATATATACCATATATATATATATATATATATATATATATATATATATATATATATATATATATATATATATATATATATATATATAAATTTGAGTTACAACATTTGCTTAATGAGTCTTTAAAATTTTAATGTTTAGAAGGAGAATCATTAACGGTATTGAGCATTGGCTTAACCATAATATTTTGCTACGGGAGAGACATAAACGTTGAAAATACTAAAGTCGTGACCAAATACATATGTACAAACTATTTTATTGACTTTCTTACAAAAAATTTCGAAACATTCCTTTCTAGTGTAACAATTTCCCCTTAAAAACACATATCAAAAACATGGCTTTTCAAGTGTCAACAATATACCACGCCACTCGAAAAAATATCCATCCATGGTTCCGAAAAAAAAAACCGCTTTTTTTGGTCCTAATCCCCTTCACACTAGTTCTCTCTTTCCTCCACGCACCGAGTTTGGTAGCCTTTCCACTGTTGGAAACAGGCCTGGAACCCTTAAGGGTCTTCACTACAGCGAAATTATACTACCGCTAATTTTAGAGTTTTTCTGTAATATCTTCAAAACAAATAAAAATATTCGGAAAGCAGAAACGTAGTGAACTAGACAATACGATTTGGCATGTGATACCGTTATCACAACTCATCTGCCTGCTTTCGATTTGCAACTGTAGATAGATTTAGCATTTTTTACGGTTTCTGTAAATAGCGGCACACCAAAAGCAGATAGGTGAGTTGTGGTAAAGGTATCACATGCAAAATCGTATTGTCTAGTTCACTACGTTTCTGCTTTTCGAATATTTTTTATTTATTTTGAAGATATTACAGACAAACTCTAAAATTAGCGGTAGTTTAATTTCGCTGTAGTGAAGACCCTTAATCGGAAAGTGCTACGAGAGCAGCCATTGCGTTGCACTAGATCTCCTCTTGGGTGGAGTTTGTATCTGATACCTTTTGCTTTTCGGGAAGAGTCAAAAATTTCATGAGGCTATACACGGAGAGTAGGAAGGTTGACGAAACATCGAAATCTTGTGCTGGGGTAAAAGGATAACCATATGAGGTACATAAATGGGATCATTAACCTGGTGCATTCTTTGGAACTTTGAGGTCCACAGAGCGTAACGTAGACTACGGGAAATGCCTGCAGAGCAGAGATGTGCGTCTACGCGTAAAAAACGATAGTTTACGTTTACGTGTCAACTATGCGTAGACAATGTAAACAACGTAGACTATGTAGAATATGTCAACAACACGTAATTTAATATGGTGTCGTGGACAATAAAGGAGCTTTCTTTTGTCGTTACCTTGCGAAATTGCGTACAAAATAAAATGCCTAAACCAACGGATAGTAACTTTCGAAATGAAATGAAATGAAATCTTTGAGTTTTACGTCCCACGGTTATGCCGGTTAGGCTAAAGGAGACGGTGATGATGAGTAATGAATGAAATGGTGGAATGAAGAAAGTAGGAGGAAACGGGAGAACCCCGAGAAAACCACGCACACGGTGTTTGTCCACCACAAAGTTCACTTGGCGGCAGTAACTTTCGAATACTTAGTTTCGTCTTGATGAAGGAAAATGAAAAATATTGTGCATTTTGTAAAATATGCAAGAAAAAATTGGAAAATACAGCAGATTCAAGACTGAAAGCCCACAGGTGAGAATTAGTTTTGTAAATTTCATTATAAAAGCAGTGCTCGAAGTGGAAAATCTAAGGAAGTGGTATGTGCAGAGCAGAGTAAACATACAGATTAGATAATTTCCTCTACTTTTTATATGTTAGTCGTTTCCCTAATCTTTCGCCGCACCGAAGCAAAACAACTGAATGAGGAAATATGAACAAACGAGCAACGAAATTTTTCCTTAGTGGTTGTCCACATAGTCTACACGGGAAAAGGCGTAATGTAGATTACGTATAGATTACAGTAGACAATCGCGTAGACGTAAAATTATAGTTTACGGCACATCACTGCTGCAGAGAAGTCCTTTATACAGACATATGACGCATATTGCCGCGGCGATCGAAGAACATAATCATCGTAGTTTGATTTTGCTACACACCTGGCGATCATTTCTGGGCCTCCGCGAGCTTTGTCAGGCCTTTGTGAGATATCTACGGAGTCGATTGTAATTTCTTTTTAACGTCCTGCCCATATCTTTACCATTTTAGTCGCGCCAAGCAACAGAGGAGCACCCAACATAACCACTCCTCTACAAAAGAAGATGCACATGAAAGTAACGCCATCTTCAGATTAAAGGCATCATAGACCCCTCTTCCACGACGGAAAACTTGGTCAACTTATGCCAGATACTTTTCCTAAAAAGAAAGAAGATCGAATATTTTTTCGACACACCTCGTATATAAATAAAATAATCACAAAGCACTAAATAAAATACGGGAAAGCAATAAAATTAATTTGTTTTGAAGCTAACAACAGAATATTAACAAAAACTCAAACAACCTCACTGGTAATCTTCCTAAGAGAGACATGGCCCCTTACTTTTCCAGCGCCATAGTTACGGCCTGTGATTCAAGGTATTCTAGGAAGGGCGACAGTGTTCTATAAGGGTTTCCCCGCTTTAATTACGCCTACGGTACTGAGTGCCTACGTCATCCTCATTTTTTTTTTTTTTAGCACATTGTTTTATACGACGAGTTATATCTTGTCTTTTCTTTGAAACGACCTGGAATTTTAATGAAGTGATTTTACTAATTTCTTCTGCAAGTTTACTTATTATAAATGTTCCTAACATTTTAAAATGAATTTTCATTATATATATATATCTATCTATCTATATCTATCTATCTATCTATATCTATCTATCTTTAGCTGCTAGGGGTCTAAAAAGGTCGAAACAATAGATAAGTTCTAAATTTTTTAACTTTGATTTCTTTGCTCCTCTCTATATTATATTCACTAAATCTTGAACTGAAGAAATGCGTGAAGCAATAAAACTATGAATATGGTATTGCCATCAACACGTTCTGTTCTAATTTAGTTCTCGGAATGTCATGATATTTTCCCTCAAATATCACTATTTTTGCAGAAATGACTTTTGATGTCACCGTTTTACAAAGAAATAAGTATAAAAAGCTTTATCGACCCTATTATCTATTCACAAATAAATATTTTGTTGTTTTTTAAGAAGCAAAATGTATTTTGTTCATTACATACCACCAAGGCATCTTTCTGTGAGGCGAAAAAGTCGAAGGACAAAAAAGTTTATATTTTACAATAAATTTTGTTGAGAGTGGTAAAGGACTGTGAGAGACATTGTTATAGAAAGTTTGGTTAATTAATTTTAATAAATAACATATTTATACATATCTATAATTTTGAGGGGTTTAAACGGGACGAAATGTTTCCAATAATTTGGATTTTTTTAAAATAACAACAATATTTTACATCTTATTGCAATGAATCTGACATAATTCAATCTAAGTAGCATAAGAAACATTTTCCCGAGATGTGTCAGTAATTAGACAGAAATAACGTTGATTGATATGTCGATATTTTTTATGGTCAAGGGGTTTTTTCGGGACGATTTTTGGTTATTTCCAGGTATCCAACTCTCAACAGAATGTGTAAGAAAATGTCGGCAACTGTGAGCGTATTCTTTAAAACGTCTCTTCTCAAGCATTCCTCATTTCATAAACTATTCTGTTTAAACAGTTCACAGAAATTAGGATGGAAAATTGACAAAAACAGTGTCTACCAACATTTCAGATGGAACATCTCGCCATACACAATTGCTTCGGAGAAAGTCGCATCACCGTTCGCTCATAACAAACAGTATTGAGAAGGGGGAAATATGTAGAGGAGGAGCCCTCCCCACGTGCGTCACGCAGCAGCTGAATAGTTGATTGACACCTGAAGTTCCTTTATAGCTGTTTTCTTCCGCTGGTTATAAAGCAGTAAAGCGAACAAGAAAGAGTGGTTACAGATTTCAATAACAATTGCATAGGCTGTGCTCTACACAAACATATTTAAAGCTGAGAAAATATGTAGAAGCCCTAGACTAAAAGACACACACCATTTGAAATATTATAATATATAACTACAATACATGTATATAGAATAAGAAATACATGTTACTCAATGATAATTAAATAATCCAATGTAACACCACTCTACAATATATCCCATATTTTCAGGAACACCATCAATAAGACCGTTATATTGTTTTATTTATGGTTTAGTGTCTCACTGGTAATTACACTGAAAAGAGAGGTTCGGACTTCATCTGATCTCATGCAGTTTTTTATATGGTTTCTTGCCTTTCACTCCTTACATTGTGTCGTTTATTATTATTATTATTATTATTATTATTATTATTATTATTATTATTATTATTATTATTATTATTATTATTATTACATTATTAGTGAGTTGAGTTGATTTTGAGTTTAAAGTCCGTTTCAGCAGCTACGCTGTATGAGAAGTGGACGTACTGATTAACGTGGAATCCGAAACACATGAGCTCCTACTGGGAATCGAACCCAGGTACCCCACGTCAAAGACGCGTACGCTAATCGCTTATCTATGTAGATACTCATAATAATAATAATAATAATAATAATAATAATAATAATAATAATAATAATAATAATAATAATAATAAAGTTTAAATTAAAAGACAAATTCTGAACAAAGCATGAGCTTCTTCGTGGCTAAGCGGTTAGCGTACGCGCCTTTGGCGTGGGAGACCCGGGTTCGATTCCCGGCGGGAGCTCATGTGGTTCGGATTCCACGTTAATCAGTAGGTCCACGTCTCATATAGCCACGCTGCTGAAAGGGACGCTAAACAAAAATCAACTCAACTCTGACCAAAGCATATATTAACTAATAAATAATAGTATTACAGTTTCGGCAAATTAATTTGCCGAAACTGTAACGCTATTATTTATTAGTATATATATGCTTTGGTCAGAATTTGTGTTTTAATTTATACAAGAAGCTCCAATGCTAGAGTGAGTGGTATTCAAATAATATAGTTAATAACATCAAGAAATTTTGAAAACAATAATTTTGGGAGAAAATAGTTTTTGTGGTGGTAAATTGAAGAAATGAAATTAACACTAAAAGCATTTGCGAGATTAAATGTTTTTATAAACTAAACTACTTCCCTGATATTCGAGAAAACCGCACTCAATGTTTTTAATTTCTTCATTTTACCTTCTCAAAAATAGTTTCTTCTTTGTAATGCATTTTATAAAAACTTTGCTTTGTTATAATTTCAGCATCATCTTTACTAAAGGATTTACCAATGAATAAATGAGTTTATTTATAACCTCTTTCTAGTACCGAAGCTATACGTTGCTTGAAAACAGTAATGGTTTTAGATTTTCCCTCAGGGGTGAGGATTTTAATACACTATGTGTGAAAAGTAATATTGTTGAAATGGTAGGAAATCCACATTTAACATGCTCAGGAGGAATTCAATAGCTCCAAGGGGCTCCCTGTCTCTCTCTGAATTAATCACTGCTTGAAAATGAAATCTCTGAGTTTAGTGCCACAAAATTATGCTCCAAGGCTGAAGGATATGGTAGCGAATGAAACAAACAAATGATGGTAAAATCTTGGCGATATAAAAAGCGGGAGGTAATGGAAGATCTTTGAGAAAACCCGTGCACATAGTTTTCATTCTCAATGAAACCGGCTTGGCGAGAACCAGGACCGAAGCTGGGGCCACATATCCTAAGAAGTAGGTTGGTGCTCTATCACTGAGCCACCGAGGTTTTCGTATAAGTGAATCCATACCTTAAGATCGAATCAGATCTACGCTAATGAGTTCAAATTTTAAAGCTGATCAAGAATCGAACTCGGAGCCTCTTACATCATGCTCGCTAACCACTAGAACAGAGCGGGGACTGTAGGGGGTGAAATACAGGGACCTGATCCCTATTAATTGTAACTTCCTGAAGTTAGCTCCCCTCTCATCACAAATATATATTCCAAATATTATACTTTATTCCTTTTAAGTCATTTTTAGTACTCAAACAGCATGTTCCCTAAAAATCTCGAAATCTAATTTTGTAAAACAAACACAGGGGCTGAATCCAGGATAGCGATCGGGGGCGATCGCAACCCCAAGAATAGGATTAAAAACAAATAAAACCCATTACAAAGTTGTAGCTCTTGATTTTTTTAAAACTTTGTATTATAATTGTAGAATAAAAACTAAAATAAGTAAGTCTTCAATTGCAGGAGTTAAATGAATCAATACATCTCAATAAATTACTTGCATTGGAGTTCTTGCTCAGAAAATGCCCACTTTCGAAAATGTAGGTGGCTGCTTCTCCTCTTTCTTTTCAAGATGCAATATTTTGAGCTATCCGTTCCTTCTCAAAACTGATTTCTGCTTCTTGTTAACAATTGGTAAACAGTAAGCTATAAACCCATTTGTCCACAAGTGTTTGTTAATATTCCTGTTTTAGAAAGTCCAGTTTGACAGTACAGAAAGTCAATAAACGTAATGGTTCTGGCATTTTAGATGCAAGTGCAATTGAAAATACAAAGAAGGAAGTAATATAACTAGCGTATGAATAGTAATTAAAGTTAATGATTCAAGAAGAATTCGTATTCTTATTATTATAATTATTCTACTGCTACTACTGTTATTTATTATTATTATTATTATTATTATTATTATTATTATTATTATTATTATTATTATTATTATTATTATTATTATTATTATTATTATTGTTATTATTATTTATAATCCATCAGTATCAACGTTTAAACAAGTCAACATGTACGGCACTGCATGGCAGCCAAGTTCCGCGAAGAAAATGAAAACTGGCCTGCACTGCCGTAAGCATATTATACACGAACAAGAGTTTTGGGTAAAATCACCGATTTCAAGGCTCTGTAAAACCGATTCTAGTGACGGGAAGAAACATGAAATTTAGAATTTAAGGAGATATCCGAGAGATGTGCTCATATACCAAATCTCACATTCCTACCTTCAACCATATTTGAGTACTGGACCCCTAAAATATGTAGTTTTCAGGCTCACTGACTCACTGACTCACTCATCAAATTGATTAGGTACTTCCCAATGAGACAGAGACGTGAAACTTAGCACAAAGGTACCTTATAATGACTTGAGTATAGAAAAAGTCCAAAATCTGATGAATGTGCTATGGGAAATTTTTCATGGGCAAAAAACTGTCCTTAGCTAAGCAAGAAATCGTTTCACTCACTCACTCATCAAATTGATATGGTACTTCCCAATGATCCAATATGCTACAATTAAGATATACGATATTGACATGGTGAACTACAAAAAGAAGTGAAATATGAGCAAAAATACCAGAGGTACAAAAAGTGCAGCCAAGTTCATCAGCCTCAAAAAGTGTTGAGATGAGGATGGATGAACCAAGTTCCTTGGCCCTGCATCTGAAACGAACACTGGAACTTGGCGCGAGGTGTCAAGGAAAATGATGTTAACGAGCCTTAGGGATGGTGTTTGTGAGGGTGGTGGATTTGGGGCTCACCATTAGCCTTATGGCTAAAATGTTCCGCCGTGAAACTAGGAACAGACATCTTAATGTATTCGAATATATGTTAGACATCTCGCAGATGCAGTGGTAAGGAGCTTGGCTCATCCATCCTCATCTCAACACTTTTTGAGGCTGACGAACTTGGCTGCACTTTTTGTACCTCTGGTGTTTTTGTTCATATTAATTCTACAGAAGAGTCCATTCCCTTTTCTAAAATTGTTTTTGCTTTTCGTTTTATTCTTTCTTCTTTCTTTTTTGCAATATATTATTACCTTGTTTTGAGCTCGAAAGACTGCCCCCCCCCCCAATATTCAACTTGGATCCGCCTCTAGTTACAGAATTAAGGAATTATTCACAGAAAGATTCATTTAAAATTTTTTGTTGTTTATTACAAGCGCTTGCATGCGTGGAATAAAACGAAATTTCTATTTTACGTAGATACCAATGTAAAGCTAATTAATGTTAACTGGAAAGCAAAGTTGTTAACGTTTAATTTAGTCGGCAATGTTCTAGTGAGATCAGCGAAGTTAAATAGTACCGGATCTGGCCCGAGTGACCATGCGTACTCATTACATGGTATCGGCATTTCGGTATCCACCCAGCGTCGTTAGGACAATTGGGGAACTACTTGAAAGAAAGTATTGAACTCGGTGACTTCAACTTTCGGCTATTCAAGATTCGTCTAATAACCTCAGGCAATGAAATTTGCAGATGTTAACTCAAGAAAAAGTGTAAGCGAATCTTGAATTCAAGATTGCCTAATGTGAAATTATGTTGGTAGTACTGACAAGAAATGACAAAATTTAAGAAATTTGTAGTTTCTAAATTAAAATTAAAATAAAAATAAAAAGTACACATCAAAACAGTATAAGTGCAATTACACTATATGACTAGATATTATATGTTTGACACCAAGATATGAAAATATTACGTGAAGTTACAAGCATTACAGAAAATATAAAATGAAGTCACAAATTCGACGAGAGTTTACATAATTCATAAAATAAAATTAAACAAAGCACCAAAGATCAGTATAAGCACAATTACGGTATAGATAGTATACGCTTGACATCGAGCATCACCATTAAAAGTGTAAATTTTTAATTAAATGCAAACTGTTTTAGTGCAGTATGCACACTGGCGGATCCACGGGGAGGGCGGAGGGGGCGACTGCCCCTCCAAAGAGTTTTTTTGAACTTTCAGCATTTATTATTGGGAAATACTAATATGGTCTTTTCCCGACCGATCCAATCTGTGTGACAAGCCTAGCAGAGTCTAATCAAAATGTGTGGTACTTAATTGTACTTAATACAGATATATTTGAATTGTGAATACTTCTCTCCCTAGTTCTTTTGGACGGTCACCATAAGCTCCAAAGGAGCGTGAATATGATTCATTGGACGTTGGACGAACAACTGTAGGAAGGGGGTAAGACGAATCACTCTTTGAACTAAAAATGTGTTATTGTGTCCTAGAAAAAGGAGCTCTCTGAGTGGGCTTGAAATTAGCCAACTAACAATACAAAATTCACTAAATTTTTGTATTACCAAGAGAAGTTTCCTTCCTCTCACCAAAGATTTTTAAAAGATTGCTAAATCCATATATTTAAATCTAATTTTGTTTAATTTAATCTCTAGGAAAGCAAGAAAAAAACATGCCCCTCCTGAAGGTCCGGGTTCTCATTTTTCGAGATGGTTACCTCCTACTTATGGGTGGTCCTGATGAAATACCTACATTCAACATTGGCTACACATTCGAACACACACAAATTGTACGTCATATAAATTTTGAAACTGCATTTGGGGAGATTTTAAGCACACAAATGATTGCATCGAGTGCTTGAACTCAACTTGAATAAATTTAACAACGACTATGAAATGTATTTTTTTCACTTTAGTTTGATATTAAGTTTTTCTATACAGTGTCAGTATAACCCCGAGAAAAAAAAAGTTAACCCTGCACGAATCTGGTTTTACAACTTTGAGGAAGGGGTACTAAATGTCACGGCCGTCTTGCACTGCAGCGACTGCGGACTTGTTATCCCAGTCACTGCTTCCCTGATGTATTTCTCATAAGTGCAAGTTAAATAATTAATCTGAAAGTTATTTTCGATACCAGTTTGCTTGGAACCTACCACAGCGTTCCGTTTCTTTTTAGTTTTCATTTCAAACTCACGATGAAATATTTCGGGTTGTCAGTATTATAATAAGCATGAATAGATTTAAACGAGGAGGATGTGAGTGAAGCCCTTAAACTGTATACCAATGTGTCATATGGTCTAACTGTTAAAAAGAGACGTTAACTTCAATAAACAACAAGCAAAGGGGATGGTAAGGGATGAGAAAAACGAATGATATTAAAGAAATAAGTGAAATTAAGAAAATAGGAGGAAAGGGCAGAACCACAAGGAAACCTACACACATTGTTTTTGCGCAGCACAAAAGTGCAATAAGCATGAGATGGATTGAATCAGGGATTCAGTACCAGAGGTGAATACTATACCACTGATCCACCGCGGTCCCGTAGTTAGGAGTCCATGTGTCAAGCTTCCCTCCCCCTACAAACACACAATTTTGAAATTCAAAGTCTTTTGTACGGCAAAGTCTTGTGGTATGTTTTTACTTTTTGTACCGAAAACCCCAAGTTTTGTGCTCTGCCGTTCTGAAGTTATAGCAAGAATAATTTGGGAGGGCTGGAGACTTCGGAAATTGAAAGTTCATTCTGTGCAAAAGTTTTGTACTAGTTTTGTGCTGAAAACTCCTAGTTTTGTTCTCTTGCCATTTTCGAGTTCTCTCTCTATTAAATATGGGGTGCCCATCTTTCCAGCCACTATTTTATAAATTGAAAATCTTTTCTATACCAAAGTTGTTTTTAACCCTTTTACTCTGAAAACCCCAAGTTTTGTGCTCTTGTTGTTCTCAAGTTATGACAATAATAAATTTGGAGGTGCGGGATGAACCTCTCACTTTAGAAATTGAAAGTCTTTTCTATGTCAGGTTATATCCCCAGTTCCGTGCTCACATTTCTCAAGACAAAGCAACAATAAATTTGAGGCCGCGACTGGAGACATGCAACAACCCACTTTAGAAATAGGAAGTGTTTTCTATGCTAAGATACATTACCGCAAAATTGGGGGCCAACTTCGTGAAGTTAGCATCCCATACGTCACATATAATTTTAAAACCTACATCAATTGCTTTAAAATTTTTTGAGAGGATTTAAGGCTGAAATCCTAAAGTTTAGAAGTTTACACTTCTCAAGATACAGCCAGTAAAATAAAGGAGGCCCCCCATTTGTCACGAATAATTAAAACTACGTTAATTGTTTTGGATTTGTTTCGAATGATTTATGGGTGAAATTGTTAAGTTTATGAGTTAAAAGTTCTGGATATACAGTGCAACAAAATAGTGGGGTCTCCCATTAGTCAAACTCTTCGTGAATATCAATAGTTTAGGAGTTGTTTGCGAGAACTTAGGAGTGAAGTCCCAAACTTCAGGAGTTTTCTTTCTTTTTTTTTTTTAAGATAAACGGCTGGAAATAGTTTACGTGTTGTTTGCCACGACCTCATTTTGGTGTTGTTTGCCACGGTATTATCTCTGGCTTATCTTATATCACAATCGTGAAGATTTATACATAATCGACTCATAAGCTGAGGGTTGCCAGATGACCATATCATAAAAATCAAATCTATTATATTTATAAACATAATACATACAATACAAACTGTCGAAGCACGTTATTGGGTTACTACGCTATCAGCTGCTAACGCCGTTGTTAAATTTATTCAAGTTGAGTTCAAGCACTCGATGCAATCATTTGTGTGCTTAAAATCTCCTCAAATGCAGTTTCAAAATTTATATGACGTACAATTTGTGTGTGTTCGAATGTGTAGCCAATGTTGAATGTAGGTATTTCATCAGGACCACCCATAAGTAGGAGGTAACCATCTCGAAAAATGAGAACCCGGACCTTCAGGAGGGGCATGTTTTTTTCTTGCTTTCCTAGAGATTAAATTAAACAAAATTAGATTTAAATATATGGATTTAGCAATCTTTTAAAAATCTTTGGTGAGAGGAAGGAAACTTCTCTTGGTAATACAAAAATTTAGTGAATTTTGTATTGTTAGTTGGCTAATTTCAAGCCCACTCAGAGAGCTCCGTTGTGGCTAAGCGGTTAGTGTACGCGCCTTTGACGTGGAAGACCCGGGTTCGATTCCAGCGGGAGCTCATGTGGATCGGATTCCACGTTAAACTGTAGGTCCACATCTCATAGCCTCGATGCTGAGCGGGCCACTAAAAATTAAATCAAATCAATTCAACAGAGATTATTAAAATACATAGGTCGGCAATCCCTTCATAGCTTTTTTGAAACAAGATGGAATGTGCATGAATTGGAGTAGATTTTAGTTAAAAATCCCATTCAGCAGCAGACTGAGACATGAACCTACATCTTAACATGGAATCCGATCCAAATAAGTTTTCGCCGGTCATCTAACCCAGGTCTCCTAACCCAAAGGCGCGTGGCTATCCACATAACCACAAGGGAGCACTGTGTACGATTTGATACAATGAAACCTATGGCAGAAGTAAACTAGCAGATTACATTTCTTTAAGTTTGAACAATTAATTCTCTCGGACGTTTGAAGGTAAAATTTAGACCATATAAATGAAGAAGTTGAATTCCGCAATTGAAAGATAAATCATTCAATACTGAACCACCCCCAGAAAGAAAAGAACAATTTAAAATATTGTTTTTGTGGTGTAATCGTACATTAGATCGTATCTCAGATGGATTCTAGGGTTGCAGAAATGAGAAAAAATTGCTTAATTTTTAAAGCAAGTCTCAGAGTAAACACTTTAGATGACAGCGATGCAGTGGGTTCTTCTGTTTCCTACCACTTTCTTCATTACACTATTTTTCATTCATTCTGATCATTACCATATCCTTTAGCTTACACGTCATAACCATGGGAAGTAAAACTGAAATATTTCATTTCATTTTTCTAAAGTATATAAAACCCAGTTCTTTAGTCGCGTAGCATAACGGAAAAAGTAACATTTTGTAACAGCCCATATTAAAAACTCAGTTAAAAGAGAAAATGCAATTATATGAATTTACTAAGCTATTGTGAAATTAATTATGTTTTGTGTTCAAAGGCGAGAACATTTACCACTTGTTCCAGAGAATCAAAAAGAGACGTGCTTTGCAATCCTTCCTTTTACTCCAGGTGTGTGTGAATTTTCGCGATAATGTGATATGGTAAGATCGGAATGCAAATCGTGGCAATCAACATGAAAATCAAGTCGTGGCAAACAACACGCTACCTGAAAATACTGGGGATTAACTTCGTGAGGGAGTAACTTCCTGAAACTAGCTCGTCACAAAAAAAAAAAAAAAAAAAAAAAAAAAAAAAAATCAAGCTCACTCTCGAAAGTCTCGGTCTCTCGTTTCGAATATCGACAAAAAAATACATATATATACCATTGTCTTTACTCAAAATGCACGCATTGTTAAGTTACATTTCTGATAGTAAACAATTACCCTTGGGTGACCGTGTTCAGAGGGGTATACACGGGAGAAAGAGGAATTCCACCTTTGATCACAAGGTATATCGAAAGTGTTTAAAACAACTCAAATTTTGAGTTGTGACTCAATATACTGTAGATCTATTCCCTTTGAAGTCATTTTTAGTCAAAGAGCATGTTTCCAACAAATTCCAAAATCTAATTTTGTAAAACAAGCACATAAGATTTCTACCTTCCAATATTATTTTGTTACACATAGCGGTAGATCCAGAGGATTTTTTTTTTTTTTAACGTTGTACAAGTTTAATGAAGCAATACATCGAAAGAAATTACTTGCATTGGCGTTCTTACTCAGAAAATTTCGACCTTCGAAAATGCAGGTAGCCATTTCTTGTTCTTTCTTTTTAAGATGTGATATTTTGCGCTATTGCTTCGTTCTGAAGGTTTGGTGCTGATTGCCACGTGCGCTGACTGCCACAGCCAATTATTGGTGCTGATTGCCTCGACTGGCGCTGATTGCAAATATCAAGATGCTGATTGCCACGAAGATGAGCTGACTGCCACGAGCCTGAGAGAAACTATTTGGAAAGAGCGGAATTAATCCGTCATACTAAATTTACTAATGATCATACTAAATTAATATGAGGGATTAATTTAGTAATCATCACAGCAAATCTATGTAGCATCCTGTAAGTTACAAAGTTGCTCTCTAAGTGTAACGACATACGCTTGGATGTTTATAAAGGGATTGTCTTTTCTGTTATATGTATAATTTGCACATTTCGTCGTTTAAATTAATTGTTTTATTGTATTATTTAATGGATAAGTATTATAAAGTAAAATTAGTGTGTATTTATTCACCCAAGTAATGTTTTTAGAGTCAAAGGAAGGGCTATTTAAACAATGCTAGAAGGACAGTTCTTGGCATTAATAATAATAATAATAATAATAATAATAATAATAATAATAATAATAATAATAATAATAATAATAATAATAATAATTCCACGTCTAAAGAACTAGATTTTCCGGGTGATCATCTTCGCTTCGAAGATGGAATTTCCTTTCTGCAGTACGATAGATTGGAACAAGATAAACGGATTTTGTGTTTTGGATATGATGGTCTGAAGTCAGTGCTGACAAGGGAAGTTCGGGACAAAGCACTCACCTGCAGAGAAACTAAGCATACCATTTGAAGGACCAATTCATGCTGATTTCAACAGGTAATAATATTCCTGTACAATATTCCTGTAATAATATTCCTGTTGAGAACTGTTCGAGATATTCAGATTGGAAATTTATATGAAAAAATGAGTGGATGCATATTTAAACGCGTTAAGTATTTTCTCCCATAGAGAAGCCTGATGTTTTGAACTTGCTACTGCTTGATCACTGGGTCCATTCATAGACAAATTGTTAATTACAAGTTGCATGACGGATGACAAAAGACGTAATGGTTGAGAAGATACCAAAGAACTGCTGCACACGGGGATACAACCATTTGATGTGTTTGGATTCCTATCAATCAAAGATTATGGCAGAAGATTTGTACAGAGTACCGGTATGAAACAACTTCATCAGAACGTTATGATGTACCAACGAAATAATCAAAGACAGTTCGTGTCCATACGAATCAGTTCCGATCACCGCAATACATTGGATTGTTTCATTTTGCGTTTCACAAGGCAGGTTATAGGCCTATACCTTTTGAATCACTTGTCGAATTTTCTTTCTGCTTTGGTTCTGCGAACTGTTCCCTTGACGGATGCAACGCAATTGCACATATAAAATGTTAATGGTGCAAGGAAGTCTTTTGCCTGTGTCATTTCTTCATAAAACAGAAGAACAACAGTGATCAATTTTCATCTCTAACCTATCATTATTGTGAACAATATAATGACTAATTGTATCTAACAAACCCGTTAGTTATTGCAAAACTTTTTTTTTTCTATAACTTCCGATGGCTTTCAATTCGTATGTCAATATTCATTGCTAATTATGTTGCACTTAACGCGTTTAAATGTGCATATCCTCATTTTCTCACATAATGCCAAGTTGAATATCTCGAACAGTTCTCAACCATACATGAAATTTATTAGCTTGTTGTAATCAGCATGAATTAGGGCTTCAAATGGCATGCTTAGCTTCTCTGCATGTGAGTGCTTTCTCCCGAACTTCCCTTGTGAGGGACGTGAGGGACAGCCAGCAGTGTTTTTTTTTTTTTTTTTTAATGTAATTTTCAAGAGCTGCTCGAAACAATTTGCGCAGCTGTACACAGTTCATGCTGACATAGGGAGTTCAAGTGAGAATACATAAATCGATAAATCGTACCAATTTTGTACGTACCGCTCCCTGACAAAACTGAAAGTACATACAGAGACCTGTTTACGTTTGTTAGAAGTTGGTCTGAACAACACGATCCTAAGGTTCATCGCGTTTCTTTCATGCTTCTTGACGTCCGGTAATGTTACGTCTAGCAACTTCCTCTCAGGCTCGTGGCAGTCAGCACGCCATCGTCACAATCAGCACCTTGATATTGACAATCAGCGCCAGTCGTGGCAATCAGCACCAATAATTGGCTGTGGTAGTCGGCCAGCAGCAATGACAATCAGCACCGTTCTGAAAACCGATTTCTGCTTTTCTTAAACAATTGGTAGACAATAAGCTTTAAACGCTATCTGTTCGCAAGTGTTTGTCAATATTGCCGTTTTAGAAATTCTAGTTTGATAGTGCAGAAAGTTAATAGACCTAAGGTTCTGGTATCGCATTCTTTTTCTTCTTCTTCTTCTTCTTCTTCTTCTTCTACTACTACTACTACTACTACTACTACTACTACTACTACTTATTATTATTATTATTATTATTATTATTATTATTATTATTATTATTATTATTATTGTTATTATTAGTAGTAGTGGTAGTAGTATTAGTATTAGTAGTAGTAGTAGTAGTAGTAGTAGTAGTAGCAGTAGCAGAAGTAGTAGTAGTAATCCATCAGTATCAACGTTTAAACAAGTTAATTGTACAGAAGAGTCCATTCCCTTTTATAAATTGTTTGACTTTTTTTTTTTGTAATATATTATTACTTGTTCTGAGCTCGAACGATTGCTCGCCTGGCAATACTCAGCCTGGATCCGTCCCTGGTTACACAGTTAAGGAATTATCCACAGAAATATACGTTTAAAATTCCCTGTTATTTTATTACAACAGCTTGTATGTATGGAATAAAAATAAATTTCTATTTTACGTAGATAACGATGTAAAACTAATTAATGTAGTGGAAAGCGAAGTTGTAAATGTTTATATAACTCGGCAATGCCCTAGTGAGATCAGCGAAGTTAAGGAGTGTCGGGTCTGGCTCGAGGAATGATTGTCGACCATACATACTCACTAGATAGTATTGGCATTATGGCATGCACCCAGCGTCATAAGGATATTTAGGAAGCTACTTAAAAGAAAGTAATAGCGAACTCCGGTTGAGAAAGCCAGCATTAACGGCGAGGGGAGTCGAGTACTGAGCACACAGGCATGAGTGCCACAAACAGAATTTTAAGCCATGATACCCGAAAGGGGATTTTTCGGTCAACTGTAATTCAATCATAGTATTTAGTGATGAGCAAATGCAAGACCAAGATCAAGACCGCGGTGGTCTTGGTCTTGGTCTTGCACACCCAGTCTTGGTCTTGGTCTTGCATGCAAGAGCCTTCAAGTCTTGCATTTAAGAAATCTCAAGCTTTTCATAGGTAAATTTTAAGGATATAAGGGATAATAAACTCTACAATGCGCCAATAGTAACGGAAATGCAATGCATGTTTCTAAATGTAATATAGTTTTCACTTTGTGTAAGTATCATGGTAGTGTACAACATAGGTGATGACCTTTCCTTTTTGATGGGTGCCCACGCTTCACTACCTGTAAGATATGCCTAAATCACAACGTTTCGTAATCTGTTTATATTTTTAACAGATCCAACACTCCACTGGTTCCCAAACTGGAGAGGCTACCCCTGAAACGCATGAAAGATAAATCAAGACGGCACAGATTATTGAAATACCAATTGCAAAATTATTTTTACACTCTAAAGGCGCCAGATTTTTTTCAACCACGATTAGCTAATCCTTGTATTAATCAAACTTCCAATTAAATATTGAGATTTTGTTTTACTGATTCCAATATGTACTCTATGGGTCAGAAACATTGACATTACGCAAAAGTGGTGAAAAAATGCAGGATTTCGATACATGGGCATGGAGAAAAAAGCAGAGAATTAGCTGTGTTGAACGGACAACGAATGAGAAGGTGTTAAAAAATTAGCAGTAGGGAAAAAAGAAGAATTTTAGATATTGTTAAGAGAAGGAAGAGGAACTGGTTAGGATATTGGCTGAGGAGGAACTGTATTATGAGGGACGTGCTGGAAGGTAGTGTGGAAGGAAAGAGAGGGACGGAGCGAAGGAGACTAGTTGAAGGAAGGTATTAAAACA
Source organism: Thermobia domestica (assembly GCF_964235325.1). Lineage (NCBI taxonomy): Eukaryota > Metazoa > Arthropoda > Insecta > Zygentoma > Lepismatidae > Thermobia > Thermobia domestica. Next base: position 153,621,503 of record NC_137456.1, on the reverse strand, counting down.
GAAAATTGCTACATCAAGACGAAGAGACTAGCTGAGGACCACCGAACATCGAAGCTTCTCAGTTGCAACAAGTAACCTGCCAATAATGGCAGAATAGCTATTATGAAGGTCATGATATATTTAGCAATATTGACTAAAAAAGAGAAATCAAACCTCTTAATATTGTAGAATAATTTGAGTGAAAACTGAAAACGATTCAACTGTCTATGCCTTTTGTGTAAATTCAATCTATATAAATACTTTTGACCTGTATTGGAAATACAAAATAACGGCATCAAACGCCAAGTTATTTGAAGTCTCACTTGTGAATATGGATTACTAACATCAATTACCCACTTCGTTGGGTTAAACTTAAATAATAATAATAATAATAATAATAATAATAATAATAATAATAATAATAATAATAATAATAATAATAATAATAATAATAATATATTTCGTTAGTCACTTTTTACTATTAGTAAAGCGCTCTCTGACATCGATCATTTTTGATTATTTTTTATATTTCTCTCTTCTTCTCCTCCCCAAGTTCCGGAGCTGAATATGAATTTAAATGGCATCAAAGTGTCGCTGTTCGTCTCAGAGACCCCCAAAACTAAGGATTCGGCACTAATATAGGTCATTTTCAATAAACTTATATATCTCCTTCACCCCCATGTTGCGAGGTACGGCATCGGAAGTGTCATTGTTCATCTCAATGACTTCGAAAACCATGAGTTCGACATTGATAATGGTAATTTTTGATAATTTTATATATCTTGTACCTCCCTCAAGTTGCGGTGCTGAATTTGCATTTAAACGGGATCGGAAGTATCACTGTTCATCTTAGCGACGCCGAAAACTATGGATTCGACACTAATATTTGGTCATTTTTGATCATTATTATGTATCTCCCTCTCCCCAAGTTACGATGCTGAATTTGGTCGTAAACGGTATCGGAAGTGAAAGTAATCAACTCAGCGAACTGGAAAACTATGGATTCGACAATAATATTTGTCATTTTCGATTATTTTTATATATGTTCTCTTCCCTCCGCCAAGCTACGGGGCTGAACTTGGATTTAAATAGCATCGGAAGTGTCACTGTTTATCTTAGGAACCGCAAAAACTATAGACTCCATTTTAATATGAGTCATTTTCGATCATTTTAAAATATCTTTCATTCCCCTCCCCTAAACTGCACCGTCAAAGTGATAGAAAGAAACCATCTCAGGTCCGATCCTCATCTATGTTGAAAATTTGACCAAGATCGGTCGGGTGTTTCAGAAGTTATTAAGTTTTATTATATATGTATATATACACCTCCTTTCCTCCTCCCTTAGGTTTTACCATCAAAGTGAAACAAACTCTAAAAACCTTTTCAGGACCGAACCTCATACATGTTAAAAATTTGATTGAGATCGGTTCAAGAGTTATTGAGTCACAAACTTAGTCATTTTTATTTTTATTTATATTGATTTTTGTACATATTCCCCTCTTCCTGCTCCCCTACATTGCTCCGTCAAAGTGAACTGACAGATATCATTCCCCAAGTCAGAACACCCCAACACCCCCTTTAAAAAACACCCCAAATCAGAACCTCATCTATGTTAAAAATTTGATCAAGATTGGTCGTTTGGTTTAAGTTTTATTTATTATTTTATAACTCCCCCTTCCCCTCCACTAAGTTTTACTGTTAAAGTGAAATGATGAAAACACTCCCAGGCCCAAACCTCATCTATGTTGAAAATTTGATTGAGATCGGTCTGTTGGTTCAAGAGATTAGGAGTCCCAAAAATAGTCATTTTCAATTTTATAATGTTATATTTGTATAATGTTATATTGTTTAATCCTCGATGTGTCGTATACCTAACAAGGCTAAATATTAATAAACAATTATTCAATGTATAAGCATCCGCTCATGAAATCAAACTTGCGATCACATGCACTAAGTGTTTGTCAATGTCATGAAAATGTTATTTCGATATTAGTTTTAAAAGTGCGCATTGAAAATTTCCAACGGATGCTTGAGTCTCGAAGCCAAGGTCATACCCATGTAGTCGACACCTATGGTGTACGGTATTACTGATGTTCGATCTACATTTCTCTTTAGTTTTGGAAGAACACCACTAATATGCTTTGAAATGAAATGAAGTATCTAGTTTACCATCCCATGATTGTGCACCAAGGCTAAGGTAGACGGTAATGATGAGAAATGGCTGAAGAGGTGGAATGAAGAAAGTAGGAGGAAACGAAAAAATAACGAGAAAAACCACGCACACGGTGTTTGTCCACCAAAAAAGTTCACATGGTGCGAAATAACACCTGTGTCGCTTGAAAACGAGTAGTATCTACAGAACACGTGAACAAGCAATTCAGAAAACGACATACTGTTGCTATAAGCTACAGGGGCAGATTGACTCACACGGATTGCATAAACTACTGGAATACATTCACTTCAGCAGCATTTTTACTGAAGCCAAGAAATTCATCTCCTCCTTTTTTACATTATATAAAAAAATCAAGTAGTGCCGGTACTTTTGCAAGACTCTTGCGCAAGAGTCTTGGTATTGGTCTTGGTCTTGCAGGTATGGTCTTGCACACCTTGGTCTTGGTCTTGGCCTTGCATCGGGATTCCTGGTCTTGGTCTTGCATGCAAGACTCTTGCAAAAACTGCAAGACCAAGACTCTTGCGCTCAGCACTAATAGTATTCAGCATTTTGAGATTTAAATTTTCTGTTATCGTTACGCAACTGTACTTTTTTCGTAATTATATCAAAAATTCTAGCAGTTTCGTTTTGCTCCACTATAAACACGAAAGTATACAACAATTTGTAATTTTCATTCTTTACAACAGAAAAAAAAAAAAAAAAAACATGCCTATATAATGCATCAGGATCTTATGAGCTTGTATAAGAAACAGAAAGTGCAATTCGAACTAGGAGAGACACCTGAGTTCAAACCTAAACCTAACTCGATTGAAAATGCAACCGAGATTATAGATAATGAAAGGTGATTGTTTGATTTAAGTTTAGCATTCCCTTCTGCACCGAGAGTATTTGAGAAGTGGTCCTACAACTTAATGTGCAGCTATAGTATTATGGAGAATAAGCTCATCATGAGATTGTAAGAAGGCCGTGTTATAAAGTGTCAATTAAAGTTGGTCTTGTGAAAGGTATTAAAGCATTTCATATATTTGAAACAATTATTGTAGTAGTAAAATATCTATTTGTTTAGATAATTAACGTGATTTTCTTTGTTTAATATGGCAGTCAAAGCAGAATGTAATCTATAGGCTATATACAAAATAAAAGTAATTACTTTTGTGACTTAATAACTCTTGAACCACCCAATCGATCACAATCAAATTTTCAACATAGATGAGTTCCAGCCTGGGATGGTTTTTATTATTTCATTTTAACGGTACAATGTAAGGAAGGGGGAGGGGGATTCGTTTAAAAATGATCGAAAATTACCGATATTAATGTCGAATCCATAGTTTTAGTGTCGTTGAAATGAACAGTGACACTTTCGACGCCGTTTAAATCCAAATTCAGCTCTGCAAATTGGAGGAAGGAATGGGTACGTATACCTTTCGGGTCCTTGTCTTCAAAAGCGAATTGCACTTTGTGGCAACGTCGCAGATGAAGAACCATTGATTACATCTACCAATGCATCAAATAATTACATCGATTCTTGCCAGATGACAGTTAAAGTCAATCATTTGCGTCTCTAGTATGTTAAACTTGGGGGGGCGGAGACGACTAGAATGCTAGTAAACCTCAACTAAAGTTATGTGAAAATTATGAGTAAACTGAAATCTACTTTACTAATGACATCCGCTCTTTCTAGCCTTAGCAACACAGTTCTTCATAATTTTCTTCCATCACTTTTAGACTACTTGCCGAAAAAAAATATGTTTGTATATAATATGATTATTAGATAATTTCTTCACCTTGATATTCCTACCGTTGAATCCCTGCTCAGTTTTCTTAAACGCATTTGAAGCAGTATAGTTTCATAGTCCTCATATATTTCGATTCTTCAGCTAACAAAATCTTAACTCTCTGAAAGAAGTCATACGCTGATGCTTGATTTGATTGTGAATTTCGATTTTTTTTAAAAAAAATTTCTTCTGCATTCTTAATGAACTCAAAATGTATATTATCTACCTTTTTGTTCTTAATTTCGCTGTATGTTTTTGAATTTGTTCAATGAACTATCCTCGTTTACTTCATTTTCCGTTTTAATGTATAAAATGTATTGTTTATTCTTGCTGTCATCCGACTCCTCAATGTATTCTTTCCATCTTCTTCAAACTCAATTCACTCATTAAACACTCATTTCTATCTTTAATTTCTATATTGTCATAGTAGTTGTCCCTTGCTGCCCTTCTACAGTATTCGCATGAAATTTACTCTCATATATAATATTCAAATTTCTCTATCTTTTTAAATTCTTTTTGGTCACCTTCGCTTCTATTGTATATTTCCGTCCTTGTAGATTTCCCTTCTTAATTCGAAGATAAACTTTCTATACATCCTTTCCTCCCCTTATCCAGTCTCCCTTCGTCATGGAAACCAATTGTTGCTGGTTAGGCAATGAAAAACTTATGTGCCTGTAGCAGATACTACTTTGACTAACTAAAAAGCGTAACTTTAAAAATAAATAAATAAACAAAATCCTTCTTTCAAAGTGACATACGTCAGGCGGACATTCTATTCACGCTAACCTAATGTTTAAGAACAGGTATAATTTTAATTTGTTCTGCCTATATTTTTACTTCTTCCACATAGATCTAAATACTTTCAGCATTGATCCATTTACCTCGTATTCAGAATATTTGGGGGACGCGTCCCCCTTTAGACCGCCAGAGACGCCCGTGAAGTCAATAGAGTTGACACTAGCACCAATTATTATCTTAACAATCGATATAACTGTTTGATGGATTTGTAGAGCGATGCTAATGCTCAAAATTAATATGCGATTCTGTCACATAGTGAAATTTTAATTCCCCATGCCAGCTGAGAGAGGCCCTGGGGAGCATTCCATCATATAAGATTTTCCTTTTATTTTGACCTGCAGAATAGTGTTCTGTAGTTTGTGGGCGCTATTTTTAGGACACCCGATATATATATATATATATAACCGATAGTAGTGTCGAATCCATAATTTTCGGGGTCGCTGAGACGAACAGTGACACTTCCGATGCTGTTTAAATCTTCTAAGTCCAGCTCCCATTAGTGCTCTTAAAGGGGATGGTGACTTAAAAATAATTGAAAATGATCGATATTAGTGTCGAATTCATAGTTGATGGGTGACACTATTTTTGCCATGTCCAAAATGAAACTTATTCTTTCCGTGCAAAAAACGGGCATTCTGGTAGCGAACAATAAATGAGAAATTGTAAAATTTAAATTTCCTATCATTCAAATACATTCTTGCTGCTATCTACTGTGTTATCTGGTAGGATATTGAATAACTCTGATTCAGCAGGAAGGAAATTAACTATAGTATTGAAGTTGACTGTGAAGAGTTTCTCTGCATAGCAAGTACTGAGGTTATATGATAAGATATGTTGTACAAAGTGAAATGTAGATCACTATTCGAGTTTTATCCAATGCTTGATATACACCCTAATGATTGAACCCGCGAACACGCATAAAAAGCACGAGTGTTGGCCACCTACCTACGAATGGATATGCCACACAACAATTCAAATTGAATAATAAAAGCAAAAAATATACTACTTACACATTTTATTTTTATTTTATACTATTTACTTTGAGACGAGATCGGGACTGAGACCACTTTTGTCAAACGAGACGAAACCGGAACTGCAGCCTCGTTTATATACCATCCCTACCCAAACTCCTTCAAATTTAATGATTCTTTAAAAGAGCTTCAGTTTCAAAAAAAATCTATAATTTAATTTAGAAAGTTTTAATGTTTTTTATGATCAATTTTATATCAATTTGCGATCATTATTAGCGAATCATTCATATAGGTATTGAGAGTAATCAATAAATCACCATAAATCATCACCAGGACTGTTGTTCACACAGGCGGTGTCAGATACAACTATATGTAAAATTTGAATGGCTGATGCCATGAATGATAAGAATGGTACCATATTTTATTAAGCTTATTTCTATGTGCCAGATAAAAAGGAAAGACAACCATGTCTTTGAAGTTTTTTTAGGGTACCAGACAGTAGAGCCTATAAACAATGAAAGCAAATATTATCTACTCTAAATGCACTAGCTCATTCCTAACACTTGAGCAAGTGACAAGAGAGCGTTGCTTTTTTATAATAAGAAAAAAGAAAAGAAAAAGAATGAAAAAACAACTGACAGTTTTCTTGAAACATTCATTGTAAAGGGAAATTCAAAGGATTTTAGAACACAAAGGAAAAAATTTAACTTGATGATAGAACATCTATTTCACTCCCGTCAGTAACAAAAATGCAGGCGTGTAAAATTTTTGTTCTATTTTCATTATTGAACCAACAATTTGCCACATGGAAGGAGTTCCCCCCCTTCCGCATTATGAAACCTTTTGCTGTGATTTAGCTTTTTCCGTTTCCCGACTATTAGTCTGGTGGCAGAGCAAGAGAACCTTGCATTTTGGGGTGACCAAGGTTTTTTGATATATTATTATAGATTTTGATGTGCTGAATCCAAAACTGCCGGGTGCAACTCTGGCACCCTTGAGCATTTCCCACAATACTCACTAACGATTTCCCCTCCCACTTTTTATTAAAAAATCGTTGACTTCGGGGAAATTATCTGTAACTTCTACAGTATTTAACGTCGAATAACAGCTCAGACCTTGTTATGCTTCTATTGCAACAGTCTTTCCAACTATGTTAATCGTTTGGGTTGCGACGATCAGGAAAGGGAAATAAAATGGGAAATTCTGGAAAATTCCCTCCCAAAGCATCTTTCAGCTCTTAATATCCAAGAACCGTACATCGAATCTCCATCCGGAAAGAAAATATTTTTATTTTTTCATGAACTTTCGACACTAGCAAACAATATTAGGAAGGGTACCGCCCTGGCACCCTTGAACATTTCCCACAAAACTCACAATTTCCCATCATTAGTATTTTACCAAAAAATTAATGACTTCTGGGAAATTATCTGTAACTTCTACAGTAATAAACGTAGAATAACGGTCCAGACCTTGTTATGCTTCTATTAGAACAGTCTTTCCAACTATGTTAATCACTTGGGCTGCGATGAACAGAAAAGGGAAATAAAATGTGAAATTTTGGAAAATTCCCTCCCAAAGCATCTTTCAGCTCTTAATATCCAAGAACCGTACATCGAATCTCCATCCGGAAAGAATTTTTTTTTATTATTTTTTCATGAACTTTCAACACTAGCAAACAATATTAGTTAGGGTACCGCCCTGGCACCTTTGAACATTTCGAGACATTTTTATTAAGCATGAATGTAATGTATTTAGATTGTTCCAAAATTTTCTATTATCAGTGTATTAATAAATCTTATGTTAAAAAATAAATATTATAACTTTCTTCGGTTTTTATGATTTTGATTAAAATGGCACCTGTAATTCGAGAGGTTTCGGACACTTAGAGAATGAATGTTCTAGTGGTATTCTAAAAGCCACACTTAGCTGTAAAAAATGGTTATTCAAGATAAACTTATATAATGACTTAAGTATGTCATGTTTATTTGTAATATTATGCCTCACCATTTTCTTCACTCTCGTCAGCGTCGTTATGTGTGTACGTGTTTAGTTTGTTGTAGCATCTACCATCAAAGCATTTACAAAACATTGTACAAGGTAGTTTACCTACACAACTACATCTTCTTGTTGAACAAGGTTTTTCTGACGAACAGGAACATTTGATGAGGTGAAGTTCATCGGCAGGAGCTGGCTCAACATTTGGAGGAAGCATAACTGGCCTTAACGATTTTTTTGTTTCATCGCGTGTCCATCCATAACAAGTTGAATCAACATTTGGTGGGTCTGCCCTGTCTGCACTCAGCCAAATTAGCATTTGTAGATGTTCGGGCTTTATATTTAGTTTAAAAGCTTCCGACGTCGGTGGAAGAGAGCAAAGTAGTGGGGCTCTTGTGTGAGCAGATGCAGTTTTTTTTCTTCCAAACGTTAATACGAACTTCTATCATAGACTTCACACTTGCTACACCATAGCACGCAGCTACAAAGTGAGTTGCTTCTTGTTCTATATCACTGGTTATATCTTCCTGAGACCCCAATTTTTTCAAGCTAACTCCTTTTAACACTTGTTTAATGGCTGTTGATTTTCTTGTATTATAGCCACCATATTCAGGAATGACTTCAGGACTCCTAATGATCGACTTTAAAAACTCGAAATCTATTCTCTGTGCTCTGTATACTGAATAAACTTGAGATGCAAGTAATGCTAGAGTTGGCACTTCTTTTACTGAGAAATGTTGTGGCATTGGTGGCTTTTTCGGCCCTGTGTACCGGTGTAGAGGCACTCCACTAGTCACACGTTCCTTCATTTCTTCCTTTGTAATGCGACAAATTTTGTTACTGTGCAACTCCATGACTTCTCCACATGAGTTATCAGCAGAGCCATACTGTGAGTTTGAAGTAGGTCTTTTTGAGATGAAATAGACGTGTCGAAGTTGTCACCAACCACTTGCACAAATCCGTCTGTTGAGGGATTAAGTCCTTGCAAAGTTGGTGCTTTGCTGGCTTCTGCTGCAGCTGACGCTTTAAATCTTAGGGTCTCACTGTAACTACAAGTGATTCCAAACTTATAGAATTCGTCAATGAGACGTTTGCTGTTCAGAAGCATAGCAAGAGCAATCTGGAGAATGGTTGGCTGCTTTGTCAATGCTGCAGTTACGATATTGCAGGTAGTTTACAATGAGTATTGCAGATAGCTCAGTAATTCCAAACATCTCTAATAGGGAAGGTAAAGTTTCACTAACATTATTTTTAATGTTGTCTTCAAAGAGGGTAGTTTCGTAACTTTTCAATCTATCATCAGGCTTCTTCACTTCATTCATTATCTTTGTACTTAGTTCTTTTATTGTTTCTCCATCATCGTTGTCATCTTCGGTAATATTCATGGCAAGAGAAGCTTGATTTTTAAAGGCAAGAATGCTGGATACACCAGGAGAGGACAATACTAGAAGGTCTTTACCTATTCTTCCCTGAACATCTCTTATAATTGCAAGACGATCAGTTCTAGATCCACCGTTCTGTTGATAAAGATGATAAACTTCGATGGAGTTCCAAATACGAGAGGCGTCCTCTTTTAAAGCTGTCGTGACTGCGTTGATTCCATCTCCGTCACTTCCTTTATTTATGCTGCGTTTCAGTGAACAAATTTTAGCTGACTTACTGTGCAAAAATTGATAGTAACAGTCGTTGTGGTAACGAGCGTTTCCCGCATGTAGATCTCCAACAGCTCCATTTACAAGCACTCGAACAGCTTCGGATAATTCGTCATTTCTAACATCACATATTTTGAGGATAGCTTCTTGAGGTTGCCCTGGACAATCGACCGTTCTAAGGTGATATCTGCGCCATCGACTTGGATTTTTTGGATCAGAATCGGAACAGATCTCTCTACAGAATAGACAGTCAGTAAGGAAATGGAAAGGTTTTGCGTCTGATCTTCTAATCCGTTTCACCTGTGATTCAGAGGAGGTTGAAGTTGACTGTCTTTCGCTCTCTTGATATGCCACTGCGAAGTATATGTTGATACGCAGTACTTATGAAAGTATACTGGCATATTTTCCTCAAGAGAAATAAACCGTCCGTCATGTCTAAGACTACTTGCCAACATAATTGATCGAACTCAAGCTGGTCCTCCAGTTATAAGCCGCTCTTGTGTTTCCTGACATGTGAAAATGCACGTCTTTTCATCCGCCATGATTTTAAAAAGAGCACTATGAAACACTATTTTGAAACGTGTTAACACACATAAAACAGTAACAGTTTATTCGCTTGGCACTAGTCAGCTGTAAACTCATCCACATGATCACTAAAAACTGTTATGTCTATGTGATGGCTGCTACCTGTAGATATATAAAAAGGTTAAATTAATACACGGAGGAACGTTAGAATTAATAACGATGAAAAAATAAAAGGAAATTTAAACATTAAGATTCATGAACTTTTAGCGAGGAATCGTAAACTAAACTTAAATTGTTAAAAACGAAATGCGAATACAAGTACTAAATATATCCTACTGCCCAAATTATATGAGGAAGATAATTGTACCATTTATTGTGCTACTTATCAATTCTACAAATGTAAATTCCTTTTAAATTTTAATTATTGAAGTTCATGAAAGACGGTTACAGTTCATGTGAGTACGGTTATTTTCAAATGTAGAAAGTTCATGAAAATATAAAAATATTTCTTTCGGAAGGAGATACACCCCTTCCCTTTTGTACTTTAAGAGCTGAAAGATGCTTTGGAAGGGAATCTTCCAAAATTTCCCATTTTATTTAATTCCCTGTTCATTGCAGCTCCAAGTAATTAACATTGTTGGAAAGACTGTTCCAATAGAAGCATAACAAGGTTTGAACCGTTATTTTACGTTTATTACTGTAGAAGTTACAGATAATTTCTCAGAAGTCAATGATTTTTGGTAAAATACTAATGATGGGAAACTGTGAGTTTTGTGGGAAATGTTCAAGGGTGCCAGGGCGGCACCCTAACTAATATTGTTTGCTAGTGTCGAAAGTTCATGAAAAGATAAAAATATTTTCTTTCCGGATGGAGATTCGAGGTACGGTTCATGGATATTAAGAGCTGAAAGATGCTTTGGGAGGGAATTTTCCAAAATTTCCCATTTTATTTCCCCTTTCTGTTCATCGCAGCCCAAGTGATTAACATAGTTGGAAAGGCTGTTCCAATAGAAGCATAACAAGGTCTGGACCATTATTCTACGTTTATTACTGTAGAAGTTACAGATAATTTCCCAGAAGTCATTAATTTTTTGGTAAAATACTAATGATGGGAAATTGTGAGTTTTGTGGGAAATGTTCAAGGGTGAAAAGGCGGTACCCTTCCTAATATTGTTTGCTAGTGTCGAAAGTTCATGAAAAAATAAAAATATTTTCTTTCCGGATGGAGATTCGAGGTACAGCTCTTGGATATTAAGAGCTGAAACATGCTTTGGGAGGGAATTTTCCAAAATTTCCCATTTTATTTCCCTTTTCTTTTCATCGCAGCCCAAGTAATTAACATAGTTGGAAAGACTGTTCCAATAGAAGCATAACAAGGTCTGAACCGTTATTCTACGTTAAATACTGTAGAAGTTACAGATAATTTTCCCGAAGTCAACGATTTTTTAATAAAAAGTGGGAGGGGAAATCGTTAGTAAGTTTTGTGGGAAATGCTCAAGGGTGCCAGAGTTGCACCCGGCAGTTTTGGATTCAGCACATCAAAATCTATAAGAAAACATCAAAAAACCTTGGTCACCCCAAAATGCAAGGTACTCTGCAAATCTTATGGACTGGCTGCCAGACTATATCCACTACCGATTTCTTTACACAACTGGATACTTGAGATGCAGTTTACAGAGGTCACATGGATCACAAGCACTTTCGAAAGAGACACCTGTGAAAAAGTGGGAAAGGGTCATCGGGTTAATGATCCCTAAAGGGTAGTGCAGTGACTAAGTGCTAAAGGTATAACATCTGGTGATATTCGTTCTTTGCTCAATGGCAGGAAGTTTCATGTGAATTTTATAGTGTACAACGCGGTGTTTGAGCTTTATTCTACCTTTCTTTGGCGTTACATGGGTTCCTCCATTATAATTCACTGTACATCATTGTTGTTCTTCATCTTAATGGGAGTAAAACGAAGATGTTGAGGACTCATGCTTGATTTAGAGGTTAGAACGCTTGCCTTCGGCGTGCGTAGCCCTAGGTTCGATTCCCACTGTGATACGAAAAAAGTGGTTCTGATTCCACAATAATAAGTAGGTTCACGTCTCCTTCAGCCACCACGGCGTAAGAGTGGGACGTTAAACTCAAACAAAGCAAAAACCAAAATAGGTTAAGCTTTCATTTCATGTCGAGTTTTCTTCAATTATGAGTTTTATTTTTAAAAGTAGTGTACTAAACCCGTAGTTTTAAACACAATTTACGAGCAACGAGTAAGTTCTATGTCTAAAATCCGTCGATCGAGTTTTTCATTGTTGCAATGTTTTGAAATATTTTCCATAGAACTTATTCTACCTGTTGGAATAGCGGGCATCATAGGCGCCGACTTCGGGGGGGGGGGAGCAGGACACTTTTGGCCCCCCAATATTTAAAGGTGGTGTCCTTGCCCCCCGAATACAATCCAGTTTAGGAAAAAGTAACAAAGAGGAGAAAGAATTTCTGTCGTAAACTTTGTCGTACCTTCAAATCAATATTAGGAACAGCCTTCTTATTCGATACAAAACGCCACTTTTAAAGTTATGTTTAATAGAGCACTGAAGCTTCAACCAACACTATCGCAGGACTGATATGACAAGGGACGATCAATGTGGTGCGCAAACTTGCAGTGAAGTTCCCAAATTTTGAACTTGAATTTGTTTTAGGCGAATTTGATTTAGGTCTTGAAATTCGCAGCGGAACAGATGGAGCGGACCGAGATCCTGTGGGGAAGGGGCTTTCATCCAGCACCTGATAGAAAACGTCTGAATATGGTGATATATTTATTCATTGTTTGCCCCCCCCCCCCGATCGGCGCAAATCCGTCTTCAATATTGAGCGAGAGGGGTAACATATATATATATATATATATATATATATATATATATATATATATATATATATATAGCAATGTTCAAAATATTTATGAAATTCAAAAACAATGTTGTGGAGGATCAGGGGAGCAGAGTTGTCTTCAGTGGCGTATAGGGTGCTATCGAGCTCAAGATCAAATCGTAATAAATCTGTTAGTTTTTCGCATTCCACTTAGAACAATAATAAATGATCCTTCTTAGCATTTCTAAGAATTTCATTGACTTTCCATTTTCTTATGCTCTTTGTTCAGAAATAATACTGTATTTGCCAAATTTCATATAATGTAAGAATTGCGTCCTCTTTTTCTTTCTTTTGTCCTTTCTAATTTTCTGTTTCTTTTTCTTGATGTTACTATCTTTGGTTTCGCCTATCATACTTTATCGACCGTTGTTAGTTGTGATTCAAGTCGGCCGTCATCAGTAACACCTAATCTAACAGGAGTCGATAAGCGAAACTGGTGTTCCACACCAACTTGAGCGGATATCAACATGACGGAACTTTAGTTATTATAACAAAGGAAAAATTATATCGTTTTGTTATTTTAAAAGGAAGGAAATGTTTGAATTAAAGAAAATCAAAAGGGGGGAATAATTAACCTGGAAAATTAGGTAGGCCAAGAGCATACTTCCTTTTTCTTCTATGGATATAATAAAAGTTGAGATTCACTCCTAAGTTTTTGTATTATACCATATAGGATTTATCGGTCTGCAATTCTTGCCATTGAAATTTCAATTCATGCATAAATTAAAATACATTTAATTCTCAAACTCAGGTGGGCAATTGCCACTTCCTTTCCTGTGTTGGGCGTAGCCCCTCGAAACACAATCCTAAAGGCCCCACTGGTTGTCTGCAACATTGCGAGGTGGGCAGACTTGAGACTTATTCTAGGAAAGGGAGATGAAATCCATATTACGGTAAAGGGCCGCAGTGGCTCAGTGGTAGACCGTTCACATCTGGTGCATCGGGTCCCGGGTTCAAACCCTGCTCCCGCGACGTGCACTTTGTAGTGGACAAACACCATGTGCGTGGATTTATTCGGGGTTCTCCCGTTTCCTCCCACTTTCTTCGTTCCACCATTTCATTCATTTCTCATTATCATAGTCTCCTTTAGCACAGCCAGCATAACCATGGGACATAAAACTCAAAGATTTTCATATTGAGTAGATGAATCTGATTTCTGAGGTAAACATGTTGTAGAGTATATTATATATTAGGCGATGTAGATGAAGTAGTAGTAGTACATATCCGTATTACAAATCACTGCCGTGAACGCATTCTGAAATCTTAATACATGAATATTTATAATTGGTATGTTTCCAATTAGGCATCAACAATGATCCACGTTAAAATTTCGGACACTTGTTTTATAATAATATAAATAATGACTTCCCCAAAACTATGAAGAAAGAAAATTATGTATGACGCAACAATACTTTTATTTGAGCAAAATTATGATAATCTCAATAGCATTACAGGAATCGTTACAGAAATCTGACACTGCAGTTAACAGATGTAACCTTAAGATTACGGAGAAAAATATTCCAGCAATTAAATTCTTTTCTTTACTTACGAAGCATGAGTAGATGCCTAGTCTGATACTACAAATAGATGAAATGCGCGTTTACTGAAAAGATGGGTTGTACTGACGTAGGGTAGTCTATATACTCTTCGTATGCTAGGGCCTATGGGAGAGGAGGAGATAAGATTTCACATCAGGTTACGTCACGCACAGTCGCACACCTTCATTTTCATTAAAAATAGAAAAGCCAAAAGAAATCAATTTCATCTCACTTTCCTTTGAGGCAGTCGGACACAAATCATCACACTTATCTGCAAAAAGCACTTTTCAAATCGGATTATTGGAAGAGCCTCAGCCTCCAGTTCCAATGTTGGGGGACATGTCTCCCAATTTCCCCGGAATTTTGCCCGTACCTACAGCTGAGACAATTTTCCAGGATGAGGAGAGGAACATATTCTCCTCTGGTATTTATTGCAATTTGTGCCCAAGTAGCGGATGTGGAATTAATACATATTGATGAAACTACTAAACGCACTACAGCACGAAGTTCAGTTTGAACTACTACAGAACACGATTCTTTCTAATATATAATAATAATAATAATAATAATAATAATAATAATAATAATAATAATAATAATAATAATAATAATAATAATAATAATAATAATAATAATATATACCGGTAAAAGCTAAGAGAAATAAATTCCATCATACATTCCTTTATGGCAGACGGACACAAATCATAACACTTATCCCAAAAAGCACTTTTCACGTCAGATTATTGGGGGGGACTGTTCCCCAGGTACAAGATTGGGGGACATGCCCCTCTCATCCTCCCGGGATTTGCGCCAGTGGTCCCCCCAATATTTTCTCCAAGTCGGCGCCTATGAGTGTTACATTCCGTTATTTTCATCTTTTTATTAACTCTTCTGGGGCATGATGTGTGTATGTTTGGTATAAGTCATTATTAATGTCTGTATAACATGAATTATGATATTATTCTTATTAACACTCCTAAAGGCAATATTTAGATGCATGTAGCAAATTCCTTGCTGTGTCGAATATTCAACAGCTTCTCTCTCCCTACTACGTTCTAAAAATATGGGTATATTTTATAGGTTTTAAAATATATTACCGATAAAAGCATCAACCAGAATAGCTATAGCGCAAATTCCATTGCAATCAGTACAATACTTTCCAACTTACAAAGGTGTATACACAAATTTGAATCAACCTTTTATCTTATCGGTGTCATTATGAGGTTTCACTGTATATTATTATTAATATTATTATTTTATGTCATTCTTTTTTCACGACGTAGCATTCATATATCACATAGCTGGAAAACTGGGATTATAATTCTGTAGTTGATGAGACCATGTAATACATTCGTTTAATGTATCTTTTAATGTCTTTATTACTGATCTTGAACAATAAAGCACATTTTTACTTATTTTTGCATAAAGCGTGATATTTGATATGCTTCTTAGTAGATATAGCAAATGTGTTCCTCAGGGATATTGCTATTTCAAGAATTTCAAACCAAAGTATTCTAAAATCAATACTTTGTATTTTTCTGTAAACATAAAGTATGTAACTGAATTAAATTATGTACCGCTGTATTTTCTATTTTTCTTGTATTGCTGATAAAACATTCTAGTCTTGGATTTGTGTGCTGTAATATGCATCTCTATTACAGTACACAAATGGCATGTCTGTTACAGCATAAATATTCATGAGCCAAGTGATTTTAAATCATAAGTTTTCTAAATGGAGCTTCAATTCTTCCTAGATTCCGTATGCAATAAATAAACTCTTTCTTGTAATCTTTGGTGACTTTGCCATTGCACCCTCGGTATTCATATCTCCCTCACGTAAGAAATCCGTCTGGCTATTCGACCCGCGGTGGCTCAGTGCTAGAGTGTTCACTTCTGGTGTATGCGGTCCCGGGTTCAAGCCCTGCTCCCACCAAGTGAACTTCGTGGTGGACAAACACCGTGTGCGTGGGTTTCCTCGTGAATCTCCCGTTTCCTCCCACTTTCCTCATTCTGCCATTTCATTTATTTCTCAGCATCACCCTCTCTTTAGCCTAGCCGAAATAACCTTGGGACGTAAGATTTCATTTCATTTTTCCGGCTGGCTATTGACCTTCTAATCCCCCTTTTCCTCGCTAATAATACTTCTGTGTAATTGGAAATCGCGGAAAATAAACTTCCACAGATTCAAAACATTTCATCTCAGTTTCTACTGCGAAGGAACGGAAAATTCTGGAGTGCTAGATGTTAATAGAACGACGTCATAATTCTATCTTTTTAATCGATTATTAAATTTGGAAGTGGCAAAAACAAAGTAATATGGAAATCAAAGAATCGGAACAAAACTCTCCCAAAAGACAGAATCTACTGCCATGATGGCTTGTAGTTAGGGATGGACATGACGAGTCCGAAGCGAGTTTTCTTTCAATTCCACTCGGGAGCTCGGCTTGGAAATTTTATCCAACTCGACTCGAATCAAATCCAGTGTAGTTTGAAGTACACTGAATGGGCGGATATATGAAGGGAAAAGGATCATACGCCAGCATTTTCTTTGTTCAAGGGAAGGATACAAGGAGGAGTTCGGACCTTCAACACCGAGGTCACATTTGCCCTTTAGGTTGGGCTAGGATTAAGAAAGAAAGCGGCTCTAGTCTAAAAGAGTAACTATCATCCCAGCATTCACCTGGAGGGACTGAATAAATCAGGAAACCCCTCAGTCAGGATGTCCTACCGGAGCATGGGTTCTTGCCAACCTCGACCTACTAAATAACGCGTGGCAGGCATAGTGATCTCTACTCCACTGGCTGAGTGATTACACACGACTTCAATATTCATGGCAGTACCGTTACTACTCACAAACAAGAGGAAGGGGCAAATACAAAACAAAATTAAATTAAAACAGGGTGAATTTTACTATACATATGTTTATTAAAACGTTGATAGTTAGTTATGATTAATAACAGAAAATATAGAAAAAGAAATATCTGTCTACTGAGCAATGAGCATTACTATCTAAATAGAGGTGACCTAATAGATTAAAGAATTTGTCTTCAAAACAACAACTGGTAGTTAATTGTTAACTCGTAGTGTTTTCCAGCGTTGAATAAAGGGAAAATGTCTGCCTATTAAACGGTTTATTCGTTTCACAATAAATGAAATTTCAACGTTGAATCAACGTATGTATTACTAAGGTTGGTGGTGGCACCAGTGCCGTAAACATTGAAGTGGGATGTGATCCTTCATCCTTCATATGCCCGTCTCTTCCATCTTTCATCTTTCGTGCTTGGTCCAATTTGAAATATAGAAACATTTTAGACCGAAAGCCTATACTTTCCAGTAACATTGCTTTCTTACGTCTCATCTTTTTTTCATATCTTTAATCGCTATCTAGATGGCCTATGCAACCAGACTTATGGGACACAGTTTATTTATACAGTACACTCACATCCTATATAATATACTGTATATACGGGGATAATGTGTGCAGATGGACGTTTGTTGTTCATGAAAGTAATCATACTTCAGATGTTTTTAATAATATTGAAAACAAATCTTTCACAAAACCTGTAACACATTGATAGAAATCCCTGAGAAATTGAATCGTTGCAGAATGTTGGGTGCAGCTACACTGCAACAGAAAAAAATACTTATTCCTTGTCCATTTTGTTGAAATGATCTGAATATTTTCTTCAAGAAACGTAGTGTTCAGAAAACAATACTTTGAATAAGTAAATTTCTCCACCAAACAAACGGGAACAGTAAATGAAAAATTGAAGTTGGGGCACACATGCATTCAATTGGTGCTATTAGGTTTAAAATGAATGAAAATAAGTTTTATATAATTTCAAACTTAGTTTTAAATTCTATATAAGAAGTGCTCTCAAGGTACTCGTATTAGTAACCCCTGAATCAAAAGACCAGCCTAAAAAAATAACTATATGCATGTGAGGGAAATGGATGAGAATAAAGTGTAACAGTTTCAAAAGTTTCAATTCTGTAAAAATGCTCCAAAGAACCCTGTCATAGTGTTTCTGAGGTCAACTTGAACATTTTAAGTGATAACTGTTACAAAAAGTAGTGTTTTCTAATTCTTGAAGTTAAAAAAAGTTACTTCGGAGTCTGAGGGAGAAGCCCCGAGAGGAGCTTTGAGGACGAAACCCACATGCGTAGAAACATGGAATATGAGGGCTTATACCTACGCTTGGTTCTTCGGTGTCCTGGTCAGGGCTCCTTGCGGCGGATTATCAGGGTTCTACGGTAATAGATTTTCACAGTATTCTTCCGAGTTCATCCGCAAGTTAGTAAGCACTGTGCTAGCTTTTTCTCGAATTACTGGGAAAGAATCCTATTTACAAAATTTTTGCTTGATTTTGCTACACGCAGCGATGTTCATGAGACGATATTTGAGATTGTCTCAGGGTAATGTAGTCTTGTCTCGTTTTCGGGATGTGACGAGATGTGAGAATTGCCCTTTCTCGGGAGCAACACTAAAATTATTCCGCATTACTACTTACTCTTCATAGCTTTCGTTTTCGAAACAAAGAAATCTATGATCTCTAAATGAGCTAAAAGGAGCCGCAGGGGTAAACGAAGCATCAAACTTGATTCGACTCGAAAATCGACCTAAAAACTGTGACTAGAATACAGAAAATTTCTCTGTCTCGGCTGAAAACTCGACTCGTACCCATTCCTACTTGTAGTAATCTGACAGTCTTCTAAGGATATTCGTGGTATTTCTCGTGCCTTAACCGGCCTCTGGGTCCGCGATTGTGCACCATTTTGTGTAAAAGTAAAAACCTATTTTGGCAGGATATTCTTAACGGGATGATCTACCTTTTCTCGGCACAAAAATTTTTATATTGGACCTTATGGGAAGAACATGGCTACCGAATTTCCTCAGTTTCTAAGGAACTAGGTATCTCTAATGGGAAAGAAAAATTTTGCAGCATTCTACAGAAGTTTATTAACGGGTTGAAATACTTAAATTGTATATTTGTCTGCTAGTTTAGCAGAAAAAAAATATTAAAAAATAAATAAATTAGTTTCTTTTTATACAAATTAAAATATGTCTAACTTTGGAACCAATTATGCTAGAAAGATCAACTTTTTTTTGTTTTATTCCTTGAGAAGAAACGACTCTAATAGTTTTAATCCCAAACATATCTGATACGCCAATTAAAAAATAGTATTTTAATATAAGTATTAAAGTCCACCTGTCAAAGTTTGACGAGGGTAAGTCACGCCCCACTCTAAGCTTGGCCGCGGAAAGGGCGGGGGTTGGTGAAATGGAGGGGTGGATGTCTGAATGAAACAGGTTCTCGACCAGTTTCTGAGATTACCTGTCAGCTGCCAAATACTGTTAGCTTTATAGAGTTTGTCTTCCTCAATGGTTCCATGCTAAGGGACTGGACGATGTGTGTGGTGTGAAGTATCCTCTTTTCCCCGTTACCTCTGGAAGTTCATCAAGATGCATTCTAGAGTGCGCGGGAAGAACAGTATATATCAGAAAACACTGTTATTTTGGGATTTTTCCCCCTTCCGGACAAATATTATAGCATACAGTAGTGGCGAAGGGAAGGGGGGCAGAGGGGTGCCCCCACAGGATTCCGACAATGTAACGTCCTGGCCCCCATATATAGGTGTCCGTAAAAAAATGTCCCCTAAGTTTTTTTAAATAATGTTTTGGGAATATATTTCAAATTTGAGGTGTTTTCCTGGTAGCCGTCATTTCCCAATATGGCCGTCGCCCTACGTAAATCTCTCTCTCTCTCTCTCTCTGTATATATATATATATATATATATATATATATATATATATATATATATATATATATATATATAAAGAGAGAGATCGTGAACCAAGGCACTTAGAAAGATAATTTTGGTGTCAAAGTATAGGTTTTTGAGGCCGATGAATTTAAAAGTGGCATTGTTTATTGCCACTTAGAAACCTTACAACCTGGCAACACTGTTGTCTAACGATTAACTATACAAAGTTACAAATGCGTATATGCACGCATTACTCTAGGATGTAGCGTACTTCCTCAGGACTAAGCGAAACCTACTTTTTCTGGTAGCTTTCATCATGACAAGACATATTTTACATGGTAACATGAGCGAACATTTGTCTAAATCCAATATGGCAGCCAATATGATGGCTAATTACTAGGCAACCAAGTAATGGACTTATTCAAATGCCTGTCAGTCCTAATTGGCCTAGAGCCTAGAGAATGGGAGAAAGGCAGGATACGGTCTCATTGAAGAAGCGTCTCCTGAGGGGGCGAGGGAAATTTAAAATACTTCATTTTTTAATGAAAAACACGGTTTTGCCTCCTTGTCCGCAGACAACACTGCACACCAAATGCTCTATAAGACGTTCTCTAAATAGTCCTGTTAGATCCAATCTGTATTGTGTGTAAACCGTGCATTTTTACGAGGGAACAGCGGAGCAAAAGCCCTGTTTTTTGTGATATTTCTGGTTTCTCTGCTTACTTCGCTAAGACTAAGCGCTGTAAGCCAATCTCTAATTATCCTATAGCAGTGTTAATTTCAGATCATTTCCTCCGGAGGCACCACACACAGAGGGGTAAAGCGACTAAAAATTGCGTGCTCCACAGAAATTTCTGCGAAGATCTCAAGCACCCGAGGGTGAATTTCGTAGCTCTCGGGAGAATTTCCCCCAGAATCACCCCTGAAATCATCACTGTCCTAGGGAGTTGAAACAAGAAGCAGGATACGCAAAAAAGAACAAACTTTCAAAGCATTTAAAGTTTAGGCTCGTTGCGCTAAGCGCCTTCTTAGGACGAGGATATGGGAATTGAAAAATGCACGTTTTCTTTTATTTATTTATTTATTTATTGAAAAACATGTTTGCCCTTTTTTGTCCCCAGACAACCATGCAGACGACACACACCAATTGTCTTATACAAAAATGTTGCCATGATAGCTCCTATAAGACCTATTTGGAACGGTGTCCATACTGTGCATTGTTGTATGGGGACAAGGGAGCAAAGCCCTGTTGTCTTTG
This sequence comes from Thermobia domestica, assembly GCF_964235325.1. Classification (NCBI taxonomy): domain Eukaryota; kingdom Metazoa; phylum Arthropoda; class Insecta; order Zygentoma; family Lepismatidae; genus Thermobia; species Thermobia domestica. Next base: position 153,600,160 of record NC_137456.1, on the reverse strand, counting down.
ACTTTTTCGTTTTCCGCGCTTATCCCGCTAAGACTACGCACTGTCAGTTAGTCTCGATTTATCCTAAAGAGTTGAAACAAGAAGCAGGATACGCAGAAAAGAACATACTTTCAGAATGATGACGTCCTATGGGTGGGACCTACAGCTTAACGTAGGATCCGAACCACTTGTGTCTCCATCGGGAATCAAACAAGGGACTCCTTGATTATAAGGGATGAGCGTAACTATTCATCCACGACACACACATACACACACACACACACACACATATATATATATATTGTATATGCAGACTATAATAGATAAGCGTGGTAATATATAGCTACAATAATATTCCAGGAACTTTTTGACTGTCCCCCGTACATTCTTTATTTTCTATTAATGCATTCACATTGAAGGCTACGTCTTTGAAAATAATGTTGACAAATTACAAGAATTCTTTGAATATGTTCTATCGATCTTTTTTTCTGTAATAGACTATTGTACGTGGTAATAAATAGCTACAGTAATATCCCAGGAACTTTTTGACTGTTCCCCCGTATAATCTTTATTTTCTAGTAATGCATTCACATTGAAGGCTACGTCTTTGGAAATAATGTTGACAAATTACAAGAATTCTTTGAATATGTTCTATCGATCTTTTTCTGTAATAGACTATTGTACGTGGTAATAAATAGCTACAGTAATATTCCAGTAACTTTTTGACTGTCCCCCCGTATAATCTTTATTTTCTAGTAATGCATTCACATTGAAGGCTACGTCTTTGAAAATAATGTTGACAAACTACAAGAATTCTTTGAATATGTTCTATCGACTTTTTTCTGTAATAGACTATTGTACATGGTTCTAACACAATTACTCAACTATTGACACTTGTAATATCCAACATTTCTAGGATAGCACTGCAAACCTTTGATCACGAAATTAGTTTGAGGTTTCTCGTTTAAACAAGCGCCTCTTTTAGGGTCTCTTCTCTTTTACATTCTTGAGTTTCTTGAAGGACCTGCAGCTCTAGGTTTCTGCTCTATTATCTTCTCCACCAAATTCAAAATAGAGGTTCTTCTACTCTTATGTTTTCCTGTGACAACTCTTTACAATACAAGCTATTGTATCCGCACGTGCACTAAGAATCGTCTTGAACCTACCCGAATGAAGCATTCTGGTCGTTTTGCTTGAGTATGTCAACACCATGTTATGTTGCACAACAGCTCTCCTTCCTTTTTTCCTTCAAATGACAGAGTTATGATACATTTCAACGTAGAGTATTAAAATAGCATCAGGGGCGGATCCAGGACGGACTTCTGGGGGAGGGGGCGATGGGTTGTAATACTGCTACTTAGAGGTAATTTTAAGAGCTCCAAACTCTGGGATGGGTTTTATTTATATATATAAAATAAGAAAGTTTCCTCTTCTGGGGAAGGGGGCGATCGCCCCCTGGATCCGCCACTGACTAGCATATATACGGTATATAGCTAGTCGTGACACAAAGTATAGACCAACTCGAAATTTCAGAATCCTGCTATATACTTCCGCAATGATTTTTATAGAGGTAGTTGGTGACTACTTCAAATTATATGCCCGTAGCTAAAGCCCCTCTATAAAAAATTGTTGCGTGAGTACTTTAGGATTCTGAAACATGAATTTTTGGATAGCGCACCTGTTAGTTCCTAAGTGGAGTCTTGACCCGACTACGGTAGGTCCGATAATTATTTCTTGTGAAAATGTTATATATTACCTTTTACAGCCCATGACGACAGTAAGATTTCTGTGATTCGGCTAATCCCTGTTCCTACTTGTAAATGCCTGATTTATAGCATTTACGCTATTAGTAAGCGCTACTGAGGTCAATAAGAGTTGAATTAGATTTTTGCGAGGGGCGCATTGTTATAGCATGTTTTCTAACGCACAAAGGGATGTTCTGAATGGGGGCAGCTATGTGTATGTTTAGCCAATGGAGCCATTTGTATCTTCGTGGCTTTGCACTCTAACTCCATAATAATAATAATAATAATAATAATAATAATAATAATAATAATAATAATAATAATAATAATAATAATAATAATAATAATATAACTTTTGCCTCCTGAAAATAACCAGATGGTAAAGTTATGGTCGATACATTTTTGGAATTCGAATGCATTTTAGAATGCTTGTCTATCATCTGGCTATCAGAAATAATTGATCACCATTTTCTCTACATATCTATAATTTTCTTACAGGGTAGAAACACCTCCTGGGAAGAGAGAGAGAAAAAAAAGAGAGAGAAAGAGAGAAAGTGGCCGAACTTGGGCTATTGAACGTGAGGACAGGATGTTTACATTCGCATTGACACTTGCTGTGAAAACGTTCTGTGTGCATAGCTGAAAGAGATTTGTGAAGACCCTTCCCTTCATATCTCTCGGGACGAAAACAAAAGAAAAGGGTGGGCGCGGATGCCTTACCCTCGTCAAACTTCTTGACAGGTGGACTTTAATACTTATATTAAAATACTATTTTTTAATTGGCGTATCAGATATGGTTGTGATTAAAACTATTAGAGTCGTTTCTTCTCAAGGAATAAAACAAAAAAAGTTGATCTTTCTAGCATAATTGGTTCCAAAGTTAGACATATTTTAATTTGTATAAAAAGAAACTAATTTATTTATTTTTTAATAATTTTTTTCTGCTAAACTAGCAGACAAATATACAATTTAAGTATTTCAACCCGTTAATAAACTTCTGTAGAATGCTGCAAAATTTTTCTTTCCCATTAGAGATACCTAGTTCCTTAGAAACTGAGGAAATTCGGTAGCCATGTTCTTCCCATAAGGTCCAATATAAAAATTTTTGTGCCGAGAAAAGGTAGATCATCCCGTTAAATATTCACGAATATAACCAGAACTAGGAATTCAGAATACATGTGTGTGTGGTTTTGTTCGGAAAGCACGTCCGTGCTGAGGATAATGACGTATAATACACGACCCACATGACTACACAAGCAAATCAATTTGTAGTTGTAACTACACTGAGAAAAAAAATTGTAGGTGGCGTACTTAAAAAGATAGGTTACATGCGTAATTCCTGTAGTTTTTGGACTTAACGTACAACAGACGTATAACTGAAACCGCATGTTTTATAATACTTTCCGTATAAGTGTTCCATTTATACGTACTTTCCATATGAAACAATACAGGCGGTCAGGATCTCTCATACAAATGGATGTATATAGCATATAGCTGGCGAAGGTAACATAAGTATAAGCATGTAATATACGGAAAACTGTTAGATGCCATACATCCTGCAACGGCATGATATAACATCTAAGGGCAGTGCCTATATTGCATACGGATAACGTATGCTCCGTACTGATTTCTATAGTAAGCAAGAGGATACCGTATGTTTGTACAATATACCGCTGTCCGGAGAACGGATTTTTCTCTGTGTATATTTTCGGAATGTGCATTTTCAGTTCTCCGAGAAGTATTGAAACCCTTGCAAAATAGTCCAAATTGTTTGAAATTTCAGTTTTCCTGAAATTATTTGTCTTTCCTCAAGAGAGTAACGCATAAATAGGTGAGTATATTACGATAATTATCGAACGGTCTATGGCCCCTGAAAACGGACATTTTTCTTGTAAATATACGCTGAGAGAAGAATTCTTAAGGGAATATTACACATGGCTTTACGCAGGGGTATAGCCACGGGGGGGGGGCCATCGGGGCCAGGCCCCCCCAAATGGACCAACTTTTAAAACATTAGAGTGAGATTACCTGGCTTCAATCATTTTAAAATAACAAAGTATACATATTAATAATTTATGGAAAAATAGTATTTTACCATACCAATCGAAAAATAGTATGGTTTCTCTTCCTTATACTGATCGGAAAATAGTATGGTATAGTTTTTTGTGACAACAGATTACACAATTTACTGTGATTTGTATTTGACAGTTTGAAGACAAACATCCTAACAAGTTTGTGTATATTACTGCTTCATAGAAAAAATGGCGCCATATAATATTTGCCGTTGCGTGAGTACGTATGAATTATTTGTCTTCCCGTCGAGTTAAGAAAGCTACAGGATTTCCGTTTCAATTGCCATGGACAATGGCCCAAAAACAGCGCTGTAACTTAGATTTTTTTGGGGGGGAGTAAAGCATTAATACGGGTATTTGGGCCCCCTAGAAAAAGTTGTTTTTCTAATTCTTGGGTCCCCTCTTTCCATCTTTCTCTTACTCTTTATGGGACCCCGGAGCCTGTGGGCCCTCCCGCACGGCATGATCTGCGGGGCCGTTAGTTATTCCCCTGGGCCCGTTTCATACATGACAAATTAATTAATGGGACAATATTCACAAACCTTAAAGCCATATGAATAAATATTATTTCTAGGGACCCTAATAGTAGACAGTTTTTACTGAAATGAGCCCACAACTTATTTTTGTTTTATTTACCTTTTGTGTGCTTTTTAGTTTATGTAATGTAGTGAAACTGTTTGATGCTTCATTTATATTTTCCATGTTCGTACTGTATATGGAGTAAGAAAATTTTGACTTAAAATTAGCCCGCATCGAACGGCGGAGAGCTTCTCTGGGGGGCAGTTGCCCCCTGCTGCCCACAAGTTACGGCCCTGCCCAAAATTTAACCTATTGGAGCGCAACAATTCTAGCGTAGTAACGATTCCTTCTTACAGGGACTCGATATGTTAGCCGCTTTGAAACTAATTGAGAGAACATTTCGCAAAAGAAATAATAAGTCTTTCACAAGTTATTCTTAAATTGCACAAAAATCGACAGTGCCTAAAATGTCATTCTTCATTACTATGATTAATATTATCCTTTCCATTTATTTGTTTTGCAAATTTGTTATTAAATAATCTGATCACACACTTTTTCAGTCAGAATTTTAAGATGTCCATGAGCAAGGAATCAAATCTCTTCTTACACCTTCGTTGTTTAGACTACAAAAGGCTAGTACCTATTTGGGTTGCCCTTGCCAATTTACTTAATAAAATTTGAAATACAATATTCGATATTTTAATTGAAAAAGATAGTATCCTATTAGTTATAGTATCCTTCCGGCAAACAAAGTATTAGAAACAACTAGGAAAACTAATGTTGATACACACATATTCAGATCAGATCTTACCCCCTCACTTTTAACGTCCAATCGGAGCCACTGCTAACAAATACCATAAAACAATGGTATTCAACTAAGGGCGTGGGTGGATAAGTATAGTGAAATGGTTCGTCTTAGGTGACATATGGATGTTGAAAGATGGTGTGTGAGAAAGCGATAAAACTTTCTTGGTTACCTTTATAGATAGGTTCTGTGTACAAGGGCTTAAATTGAAATAGTTATGCACAAAAGTGTAGTGTTTGGTCCGAGGCAGTATTCTTAGTTAAACATAATAAAAATACTACGAATATAATTTATGAAGAAAAACAATAAATAAATAAATAAATAAATATAATAATAATAATAATGATAATAATAATAATAATAATAATAATAATAATAATAATAATAATAATAATAATAATAATAATAATAATAAGCTAAAAACAATGAAGGAAACCAAAATTTTCCGGTTTTTTCAGGGCTCAGAAACACTAGCTGCAATACATTTTTTTTTTAATTTTGTACATTGCAGCTGCTCCCCTTCAAAAACGACGGCCCTCCTACCAAAACCTGCTGGCTACACTCCTGGCTTTACGCTTCTCTTTAAGTCCAATTCCACTTTGGAACTCTTAAGTAACAAGAGAATTTGGCCGTAGAAATAACAATGGAAATGATAGTTTCGAAAGTAAACTGTGTAATTTGAATTTCCTTGTGTTCCATTCTATTATTTTTATATCTGCTCCTTTAAAGAATTATAAATGGATGACGGTAAAACTCTATATTATGAGAATTCAACTAGACAATAATACATTATAATTCATTTTAGAAACATAGTCTATCTCAAAAGTCGAGATGTGACTACGTGAGATAGTTTAGTGCCGCAACGTAGAATAGTGGTCAAAGTACTTGTTCCAGTATCTATTCTCGGTAGCATAGTAAGCAATGAATGAAGAACAGACAAAACGGACCATATCTTTACAGAAACATTATATTATGTAGCTTCGTTTATGAACAAGAACGTCAGATTGCACCTAATAAAATAATCGAAAACTTATTTGTTATACTTGGCACAATTTTATCACTACAAGACGCTATATACCCAGGAATACTTCCTTGTTACCACCTAAGCAAAAATCAACCGTACTCACCAGCTCGTTTCATTGATTGTCATATTCTTTGCATAGCCTGTTGTAAAGGCAGACAAAAGGAACTGTAAAGCAATAAATCACCTCTAGTTTTCACGTGTCAGTACCTCACTAATATTCTTTTCCTCTTGGGAATTCACTTTACCTGTAGTTTCAACTTATACACGATATACCATAACAAGTAAGTGGAAATGATGTGTTTGTTATGATTTTCAGTAATATTTTTGTTATTTTTTTATTTTCAAAATTTAATACCTACCATGTTCCATATTTAGTCAATTATAAACACACAATAATCTCCGAGTTGCTTCGTGTAAATAGATAGAAGGCACACTAGCTGAGAGTAAGCGAAAACTTGCATTGACGCACTGTAGTGTCCATAAATCATGTCTATTTACTGTATAATTGCAGTATCTTTTCTTCTTCACAGAGAGAATGAAAATACTGTAAAGCATAGCGAGAATGTAGATTACACTTTATAACTAGCGCGAGCCAAAAGCCATATTTGTAACAAGTTTTGGCTATTTTTGTCTCATGGTAGCTAGCTACCTCAGCCTTTTAAAACGGGAGTAATAACAGTGTATAGAAAAATAGTCGGAAACGTTGTTTCATTTAGTCGTCCGTTTTAGACCCCTTGCATATTTTAGTTCATTCCAAGATGGGTCTAAACGCGCCGGAAAAGATCTGAATAGACCCCTTGGATATGAGGCGTTTCTATCTATCTGAACTTACAACAAATGGCTACAGCGAATCAAATGGCATACTTTGACTCAATAGTGTGTGGGCAGCGCGTTGACTTCCAATATTATTTATTGTTTTTTTTTCTTTTTCGAAACAAAGATTTGATAGCTCATAATGTAAGGGTTTCCCAATTGCCTTAAAACACGAGAGCAACACCGTAATAGTCATAATAAATTAAACTGTGAAGGAAAGAAATTTCGAAGAATCAATTACGAGAAGATAACTTACAGCTTAGAAGCTGAAACAGAACAATCTTATATAGAAAAATGGTCACGTGATGAAAAAGCAGTTGGAGACAGAAATAGTTTTGTACTGTTAATATATTAAAGTATTAGCAGAGAGTGGTGGGTCTGGTGTAACCAAACATACTAAACCTAAGAACATAAACATATTGTAATATAGTAATCAAAAATAGAAAATTTTCATCATGAGTTTAAAATACTTTTGTATCTGTATGTACATAAAACCATTTGCTAACTTTTAATTTCAACAGAATGCTTGGTTACAGGATTTTCCGATTGCAAATCAGTAAAGATTACCGATGCTCGACCAGTAAACACACATCTTGCTTTGACCTCTACTGATACACATATTTGTGGGCAAGTAAACCTCAGTATGATGAAGCCGTAGTTACTCTGTTATTGTATACGTAAAATCTCTAATTCTATAGCTTTATACTCTGCAGTTTTTACATACATTTTTGAACAAGTTAGAATTGCTCTTTCTAATTGTGTACTATTAGTCTACTAATCTCGACTGTGTCCAGCAGACTACTTCCTTACAAGTACACATGCATACACAGAGGCATCACTTTCTAGTAGCAGAACCCTGGCAGGACTGGACTGAATCATCTGGAAACCCGGGGCTAGAAAAAAAAATAGTGAGCCCTGTAGACTTTGCTTAATACATTTCTGTGAAAGTGCAATACGAAAGTTAAGAGAATAATATTTTTGGTCATATTTTATCTTATGATGATTGTATCTTGTATGATTCGTTTTAGACAGCCAGTTGAGATTTTGATCAAATTGGGGGGCCCCATCCACCTTTAGGCTCAAGGCTACAGCCCCCTAAGCCCTCCTTAATCCGGCCTTGATCCGTGGGTAGAAAATGAAATTAAATCCTTGAGTTTTATGTCCCACGGTTATGCCGGATAGGCTAAAGGAGACGGTGATGTGAGAAATGAATGAAATGGTGAAATGAAGAAATTGGGAGGAAATAGGAAAATCCTGAGGAAACCCACGTACACGGTGTTTGTCCACCACAAAGTTCATTTGGCGCGAGCTGGGATCGAACCAGGAACCCCAAGCACCAGAGGTGAACGCTCTACCACTAAGCCAATGCGGCCACTAATCCCTGGGTAGGTTTAACAATATTTTTATTTAATTATGCTATATCAATTTCTGTTGTTCATAGAACTTTCGTGTGGCCTTAAACTTAAAGTAATTTGACAATAATTGAATTTAAAAAAACGCAAAATAACTATAGAAGAATATACTCTAAACACAAACTGCTCAAAACATAAATTTAGATGAGAAATTAGAGTAAATACTGGCATATTAAGAAACATTAGAATTTTTTTTTAAAGTTGGAAAATTAAGTGCATTAAAAATGTTTACTTTGCATTGGAATGATTTAGAGACCTGCACGGGCCGAATGTTTCGGCCCGAGCCCAATCCAGCCCGAACGTACCTAGGCCCGGCCCAGCCCGGGCCCGAAAAGTTTTGGAGATTTTCGGCCCGAGCCCGGCCCGGCCCGATAAGTATTTTAAAATTCTTGGCCCAAGCCCGGCCAGGGCCCGATAAATTTTAAAAATTTTTGGACCGACCCCGGCCCGATAATTTTTTAAAAAAATATTAGCTCGAGCCCCAATCTTTCTCAAAATTTAGTACTAAAGTTGACCTAACCTCAGAAACATTTACTAAACTCTGGTTTACAACCTGACGCTTGCAACCTGGTACCATTGCCTCCTAGAACTTTGCCTGTCATCGAGAGAACAAAAACTCCACTCCCTGTAACAAAAATCTAACTTAATTGATTTTTAGCATAAAGTGAAGATGGCAATATTGTTTAGCGACAGGCAAAACATTCCCACCCCCTTCTTGTTATATTTTGAGTTCAGTGAAGGTCAAGGTCAGAGCTCAATTTACCGCATAATGCCTGCAATCCTCTATAGTGAATGTGGAGCAACACAAACTGTAAATAGCTATTGCATTCTTTGTAACATTTTTCACGGACACACTTCTTCAACGTTTGGTTTTATTCCAATTATCGTTTAACGAGAGTCAATAATTATTAAAGAATTGCAATTGATCGGCCCCAGCCCGGCCCGACCTGAAGAGAAATCAGTGTCGGCCAGCCCAAGCCCGGCCCGGCCCAAAGAAATAACAGTGTCGGCCCGCCCAAGCCCGGCCCGGCCCAAAGAAATAACAGAGTCGGCCCGCCCAAGCCCGGCCCGGTCCGTGCAGGTCTCTAGAATGATCATATTTTTTAAATAATATAAACAATAACACACAGTGGCGTATTTAGGAGGGTCTTCCGGGCTTAAGCCCTCGGAAATCTTACTATAGTAAAGTAAATGAAATATCTGGCAAAATTTTCACATTTACAGGCAAACCTTCCCCCCCCCCGAAAGTTAGCAAAGCCTCTTTCGAAACGAAATCTTAAATAGGCCACTGATAACACATATTGCAATTCTCCACTCATTCAATCTAATGATTGTAATCCTTCTCTCTTTCAATTATAGAATCTGTAAATCCGAGAATGTTAACACAAATAAAAAGCTAGTTGTTATTAATGATCCTATTAGCTATGGTGATTACTGAGGGAGTAATCAAAATTCGTATTACAAAATTGTCAATTAAAAAAACACTCATTTTGGAACAGGTTGGCCCATTTTGTAAGTGCGCATTCATGGTATGGCTTCCCATATAAGGGCACGGGTTCAATGAGATGACATATAGGTCTATCTTTCATGTTTAACTTAAACCAAACATACTAGTGCCCCTTCGTTATTTGATATACATTTAGGCTTTATGCCTAACTTACCATCCATCCAACTGGAAGCTTCCAAATATCTAATTCTTAATTGGGTTGTAGCCAGGGAAGTGTGGGGTAAATGACAAAGTATAAATAAATCACTATGCGTACCTCTAAGAAGCCTGCGGTGATTGGAGCGCGGTGACTATTCTTGTGACCACCTTTTGATCCGAGCACTTCGGTTTTCGTCTGCTACTGGCAAAGGACTCGCTGAAGATCCCAGCGCTGTTTAACGACAGTGTATCCAATTCAGCAACTTTTCTTCCAAGTCATCTTACGTTCGCTATCAGTTATCATATGAGTTTTCGAAAACTTATATGTTTGTGACACAATAATTTCTAAATAGATTAAGGATATTATTGATTAACCTTCTATTATTGAAAATAATAAATACGTAAATTAAGGGAATTGTTGCCTTGCCATTTTTCTTTTTTCTTTTCCGTAATTAAAACATATTTTCTAGTATTTATAGTTGCAAATAAGAAGGTACATAATATTATGATTTTTGTAATTGATTTTTTTAAAATATGCTAAATAATTGCAAGATATTTTATAATTAATTAATAATTTAACTTTTTACTTTGAATCCCAACGAAGGAAATTCAGCCAACCAACCCTGCAAATAATGACTAAGTTACCCTTCCTCTATAGGATAAAATAATTTACAAATCATCAGTTACACACAGTCACTTAATATTTAATTGAATTAATAGAATTTTTAGGGGATCAAAGAATTAAAATATAGCGTGATTATTGGTAAATGAAGCTTTGCAAATTATTTTATCGTATACATTAAAAGTAATTAATCGTTTCCTGCAGGGTTGGTGCTTTGAATTTCCTTCCTTGGGCCGAAAAGAAAAAAAAACTTTAATTATTGATTAATTATTAATTATCTTGTAATTAATGAGAGCGTTTTAAAAAAAATCATTTACAAAATTAATATTATGTTTCTTTATACTCAACTATAAATACTAGAAAACGGGTTTTAATTACGGACAAAGAGAAAATCAAAATGGCATGGCAAAAATCTCTCAGTGTTGTCGATTCCATTTCCATGGGTGTCAGCGGACCTGCTCTTTCGAAGTTTGTACAAGTCTGTACAATTACTTTATATTTAATAAATTTGCTCAAGAATACCCTTCGTGTAGTAAGCTTGTTAGAAAACAAATTTTACAGAAAATAGAACGCTGAAGGAAATGTGTTTCTTATTTTGTTTGGCCTTTTTTTTTTTAACACAATGCTTTGCATCTCCTTCTGTTGACTAACATGATTGTCTTAATATCCACTACTGAGGAAAACATCTGGTTGACTTTTCGTTCAGCACATTCTTAAATACTAAGAGCTCAGACAAATTTAGAGCACTTATTCTCCGCGTCTTTGCAAATTATGACGAAGAAGTTAAAATTATTTAACTTTTCGGAGACATATGTGGTTTCAAAGGGTGCAGAATGAATGACACAAGATAAATCCATTGACTGAGTGAGTAAAACCTCATGCATGATGTCCTGGCGCGTGATTTAATTCCATGATCTTCCGAGTGCTAAGCCAATGCTATACCAGCTAAAATGTGAAATTGTTAAGGGTTTTACGTCATTTTTCAACAGCGGGGCTATATAGAGACATGGACCTACAGTTGAAAGTGGGATCCGAACCACTCCATTCAAAGTGTGCTCCCGGCGGGAATCGATCCCGCGAGCACTCGGGGGAGCCCGCTATACCAACTGAGCAACGAAAATGTAATTTGTACTCCATTTATAGTTTCATTATTAGTATGCACCTGGACTTTCCATGCGTTTTTCCCCCCCTTTTTGCACGTGTTTTCAGGTTTTCAGCAGATAAGGGATTTTGTCGTGAGAATGTTCTTGTTATTTTACTGCAGAACTTTTCGCACTTTATAAAGAAACCTTTTGCTCCGAGATCCACTGTTATCCACAGCAAGAATAGTGTCTTCGTATTCACGCTCTTATCATTTTATACAAAATAATTTAAATCTAATAAACCTACTTACCTATTTTCTAAATTTAAATTTCTTAGAGATACTTATTGGCTAATACCCTCTTCAAAGGAAATACCACCTTGCTGTTCAAGTCTTATTATTTTTATCAAGTCCTTTTTGTTATGAAAATGTTCTTTCAGTTCGAAAAACGCGTCTACACTATCGCGTTTACATAAGAAAGCATTGATTCCACGTGTAGCTTTTTTTTCTGCTCTTGAAAAGTTTTGTCTGATGCTCAAGTGCTTTTTGATTCGGACATCTTCAAATCAAGATTTTTACTGAAGTCAACGTCAACACGATGTTTCACAGCACAAACTTTATATATGAAAGAGGCGTATTTCTTTAATTATTTTCTCTTTTCCTCTTTATATAGTTTTACATTTATAACATGTTCTCTTGTTTCTCTTATGTGTCCATTCCCCCCTGGTGAAAAATCATTGTTTACTTTGAGAATGAATTTGTAAAATAAATAAATAAATAAAAATTGTGGAAAGGTTGAGTGAAAGAAAATGTCATTTCGTAACTGCCATTTTTAAATAAGGAAATAAAATAACTCATCTAAGGGAACCCTCATTACTTCAGAGCACTCGCCTTCGATGCACGTGGTAGAGGTCTGCACGGGCCGAAATTTTTAGCCCGAGCCCGGCCCGGCTCGTGAGTTTATAATGTGAGGTCCGACCCGAGTCCAAAATATGTTTTAGTATTTAGGCCCGAGCTCATGTGTTAATCAAATGAGCCCGAAATAAACCCGAATTACATAAACTTTATAATTTACTCAAAATTGTATTTTTTTTTTATTTACAGCAATTAGAAGTTTAATTTTGCAGTTCTGTTTTAAAAGTTCTTAAGAAAGAATGGTCCAAACGTCCAATAAATATTGTTGTACAGTACATTTACAAAGTTAGGCCCCAAAAGGCCCGAGAAATATTATTGTATATTTAAAAATTTACGGCCCGACAAGTGATATATGCTTTGTAGGCCCGAGTCCGGCCCGCGGATTCCACTTTAACCTGTAAGTCCATTCTCTATATAGTCTCGCTGTTGGGTAAAGACGTTTAAAAACCTAACAAACGAATTTTCCCTTAGAGTGTATTCCCTCGTGGCATGCTTATCATGAGAATTGCTGTCTTATGAAGAATTTGCCATATGAATTTCATTTAGCGCTATGAGAGTAATAAACTTATCGTTAGCGTTGTTTTCAAATATTGGAATTGATTATACGATTCCAAATGAGTAAGAACAGTAGAATTTTATCTTTTCTTGTATTCATTTGGGGCTCCCACAGTTCGATTCATTGGTCATAGGTACGAGGATCTCAAGAAGAGGAGTAAGCAACACTACAACTCATCCACCCCCAGTGAGTTGATGTCAACCTTTGTTGCCAAACGTCCACGACCGCTAAAGAGCCACTTTACTGCTCTAGAGAAAACGATCTATTGCCTCGTTACTTTGCGTAGCGGTATATCTGTGGAAAATATTTAGTAATATTTATGTAAATATATCAATTGTACTGTATATATACATTATTTATTGTTTTTAGTGCGGAAGTTCTATTTGCAGAGTTTAAGTTATTGTCGTCGTGTGATTGTGTGTGTATATTTATGTATCGTCTCAAGATTTGCTGTGTGTGTGTGTGTGTTTGCGTTCGTGTTTGTGTGTCATCCCCCTTTTATGCTTCTTGTATACAGTATTGCTTTCTGTAAATAGTTAATTGTAAATAATGGAACCATCAACATCTGTGCCGTCACCCGAATGTTATAAGAATTGGAGGGGAAAAAAAAAAAGCGTATTCTTAAAAGTGGAGAGCGACAAATTATTCTTAACGTTTATTCGTATTTCCGCTCACAAGAACAGGAAGGGGGAAGAAAAACTTCCGTACGGGAGGCTGTGGATAAAACTGCTGCGGCCACTCTCGTTGCGAAATCTACTGTATATGATATAAGAAAGCAGCATTTAATGAACAACGGTAGATTAGAAACCCCACGCAAATACAGAAAAAGTGAAAAGCAAATGACACGTGTCGACCAGGCCCGTATCCAGGGGGAGTCTAGGGGGGCGCCCGCTAAATTTTCGCTGGCCACCTTAAATTTTCAGGGTAGGCTTGCAAATGTACTATAATATGGTGATAAACTATAATATGGTTAGATCGGGCCCCCCTTAACTTCGGCCGGGCCCCCCTACATTTTTGGGCTGGCTACCGGCCTGGTGTCGACATTTATGACAATTTTACCCTGGAAACTATAAGGCGGAAAGTACATGAATTTTTCAGGGGAATTTAGGGTGGATATTTATTATTATTATTATTATTATTATTATTATTATTATTATTATTATTATTATTATTATTATTATTATTATTATTATTATTTGGAGAGAAAGAGAGTAGCATAACACATCTTTATTTAGATCGCAAAACCATAGTCTTAAAATTTAACAACAGCGTTATCTTAACTTCTTGATATTATTACACACCTGGAGCCATCCCCTCAAATATCAAACATTATCTTTCTGAATATTTGTAATCACTCGCTATGGTAATGGCTGAGGTAGTTCAGCTGCATTATTCTTACCAGTTACTGTAATATGAACGTGCAATATATATATATATATATATATTTGTAACTTTGAGCGGAAAATTAAATTAGGTGAAATATTTATGCCCTTTTCAATTATTCATGACGCGCTACGAGTCTACTCCATTCCTTCTGGACACCGCTCTTTCCCTCGGTGTCTGATTCCCATATACTGACTGTAGTGGTCTGATTGCCATATACACTTTACATATTATAAATTGGCTTTTATACGGGTATACCCAAAAAGGTGCTTTATTTATTCGTTCGTTCTTGCTCTCAGAACCAAAATTAATTCTCCTTATAGCGTCTTATTTTGCGTAACTGAATTGAATTTCTTATCGAGCAGTACATAGCATTTGATAAGAAAAGTACCTGCACTTTTCTATAAAGTGGGTCTCAAATCATTGCGCTCCATAAATTACAGTTGAATCGAACTCGATCATTATATGCACAGCAGAACCTCAGCCAGATCGCTCTCTCTCCCTCGCACGAGCAGCTACACGAAATGTCTAATTCTGCGTTTATGACGAAGTGACAACGCAGCAAGTTGCCGATTCGGTGAAGAGGAGCGGCATCGAGGCACGAAGTGCTCTGATGAAAAGGTGGAATCCAGTATAGAAACTGTTTGCCACTAGATGGATTTAAAATACGTTTTCCCAAGTTAAATATTTTCCTTACCAAAAGCGTAAGAGTAGTGAACTTTGAATGCATACTACAGGTATCTCTTTACTGTTTCATAAGTCAAGACTAATCTAATTCGTTTCCGAGTATCCCGACTTTTTATTTTTTCCTTTTTTTTTTTTAGTTCTTGTGAAAGCTGATAGATCAATTTTCAAGATGTAATATATACACTTTCAGTTTTTCCCCAAACTTTTCGCTGGTCTAGTAATTAACACGCGTCCTTGGTTCATTAGATCATGGGTTCGATTCGTGATGAAAGAGTACCTAAATTTTAAAGTATTATGGTCGTTCACATTCCATATTTCACTGTAGATCTACGTCTTATATAGCCTTGGTGCATAAAAGAGATGCTAAACTTCAATAATCATCATAGTCTTTCCCCACATACTTGCAACCGGTTTGAGTTTTATGAAAGTTGAAACACATTTAGTTTGCAACATCATACTTGAAAAAGGACTTTGACCATATTTCGTGAAAATAGTGGAGCTTCCAAAATGATTTTTTCTACGGAGGCTACTGAACCCTCCCACACTTGATAATGGTTGAAACGGGAGAACCCAGAGAAAACCGATGCACACGGTGTTTTTCTATTCCAAATCTGACTTGACAGTAGCCAACCATCGAACCAGGAAACGCCACCATAAACGGTCTACCACTTTATCAATAAGATATTTATAAACTATACCGAAAAGATGTCCCAAATTGTAAGTGCTACATCAAGTGTTTAATGTTTTACGTTTCTATTTTAATGTTTTTGTGTATTTATCTTTTTATTTATTAAGTATTCCGAATTACTTGGAATTAAGATGTGTTTTGTTTACTTGGATGACTGTACTTTTAGTGATCTTGGTATAATGGTAGAGTTGGAAACTAGTATAATATTTCTCATTTAAAAAAAATCCCAAATGAGATGGAAGAAATATAATGGGTATATGTAGTTTGATACTATAATGCTACCACAAGCTCTTATGTCATGATTATTGCTATTCTCGTTGCTATAGTGACTAGCACTCACGACTTTGGTACGTGGGGTCCCGAGTTTGATTCCCGGTTGGAAAAGAACAGAAATTGGAACGCACAAATGTAGTTCGGATTCCACCTCGAACTTTAGATTCAAGTGTCTAATAGCCTTACTGCTGAAAAGAAACACTAAACTTCAAATCACTATCAGATGAGCATAATTTAAGTTTCAGTAAACACTTTAAGAAAAGTATGTTGGTAGCACTGATCGTCCTGCTTAGACCCCTCCGTCCCATTTAAACCCCTATCGTCCGGCTTAGACCCATTTTTGGTCCTCAATAGACCCATTCGTCCCGTATAGACCCCTTGTGTATTTTCGTGCATTGCAAAAGGGGTCTAAACTGAACGAAAACGTCCGGAATAGACCCATTGCAACTACCTATCTATCTATCTATCTATCTATCTATCTATCTATCTATCTATCTATCTATATATATATATATATATATATATATATATATATATATATATATATAGATATATATATAGATATAGATATAGATATATAATACGAGGTATGTTCAAAAAGTATCCAACCTTTTTTTCTCGCGTAAACCAATGAAGCAATGTACTACCTTCGGAGTACATTTAGAGGGGACATTAATGCGCAATCGTGAATTTTTTCCCGCCCGCTGAAAGCATCAGTCGCTGGCAGTCGGCCAATGAGTGAAGACATATAGTGAGCGGTCGTCTTATTTCAGTTTCTTGCAAAACGACAGAAAAGCTGAAGCAGCGATATTGCATCAAATGTTGCCAAAAGCTTGGCGATACCTAGGCGGAAACCACTCAATCGGATCAATATATTCAATTTTGAACGAGAATTTAAACATGAGGAGACTGTCCACGAAATTTGATTCAGGCTTTCATCGCCAAACACAACTTTCCTGTGTGCAGTCAGGCTCCCTACTCCCTCGACATGGCTCCATGTGATTTTTGGTTATTTCCCAAGCTGAAAATTACATTAAAAGCGAGCCTATCTCACTCAAACGAAGACATCATGCGGAATGCGACTGCACATTTGCTCATAATTCCAAATACTGCATTCCAGAAGTGTTTCCAACAATGGGAGGAGCGCTGGGAGAAGTGTGTGCATTTCCAAGGAGACTACTTTGAAGGGAATCAGTGTTCCGGATTTCCAAATCAATAAATGTATTTTTGCCAACCAGTTTCGATACTTTTTGAACACACACTAATTTATTGTTAAGAAATAAGCGATATTTAGCTAGATTTTAAAAAACAGTAAAATTAAAGCATTAAATTTTGAGTTAATTTAAACGAAAACAGAAAAATAAAATCCAGTATAATTTAATGGACTGACAAACAAAGATCGCTCAAATATTCAACTTCGTTGAGAATATTTAACGAATATTTAGTGACTTATCACTATATGCAAAATAACAAGAGTTTTTTAAAAACTCTGTTTCAAGAAATTTTAATGGACTATGAGGTAAGCAATCACTGGTAATGAATAATAATGAAATAGGCGGCACGTGTTAATACATTAGAATTTTTATCCAGTCAAAGAACCCATACCGGTTATATAGTATGATATTGTACACGGGCTCTTATGAAAGTTATGATGGTCTTGCGCCACCTGGGCGTGAAGTTCATTTCTTTCATATTCGTCTATTACCAAAGTGAAAAAGGAGTAGATAGGAGGGTATGAATATGTATGAAACGCACCGATCATCTCTTTCTCTTTCGAGCAATACAATGACAAGAATTAAATTTTCTCAATCTTCGGTTTAGGGGGGGGCATCAGTATGAACACTTGACAGATTTTTATTCCTTTTTAATTAGTCTCATCAGTAAGAATTACACTTTTATCGCTTCAAATTAAGGACTCTGTATCACCCGCTACCTCAAACTCGACTTTGTATTATCCCTTTATCTTCTTCCTGGTTTACCTGAAGTATTTTCCCAGAGACTTTCGAAGCAACATTTAATGCATTTTTCGCAAATTTCCATATGAGCTACGTATGTCATTCAACTTGTTCGAGATTTCGGTTCGATTATCTGCAACACAATGTGTCATGTGAACATCATGTTCAAGGGTTTCGAGTTGTACTGTTCTCTTGTTTGTTAGCTATTTCTGTGGAAATTCAATGACTATTATTATTATTATTATTATTATTATTATTATTATTATTATTATTATTATTATTATTATTATTATTATTATTATTATTATTAACAAAAGTGACAGATCTTTGCACGAGAAATTGTAAATTTTTTCTATTTGCTCCTTCACAAGCGGAATTTTCGAAAACATTTAACCATGTTTTCGCTCATTTTTAAATTAAGAGTTTATACAACGAATTGCACATTTTCAACTTAAGCGAATTTATACATTGGGTGCTTTATGAATATTGCAGTTGGATGCAACTAGATCCCCCCCCCTTCCAAACAACTTCCTGGTTTCTCAAATGGAATTCTAGTGTTAATTTTTTTTTTTTTTTAAGAACATGTTTACTAAAGCAAATGACGAATGTTTATAAACAGATCAAAGAGAAGGTGTTATTCTTCTCACGAAAATATTAAGGTTTAAGTTAAGATGCCTCATCCCGGCGAAATTAAAATACCGTTAATTTTACAGTAATTATGTGATATCTTCAAATAGATAAAAGATAATTGAAATGTGGAACAGAAGCGCCCTAGACAATATTATTTTGCGTAAGGTACCGTTATCACATGTCACCTAGTGGCTTTCCGTTTTCAGCCGTTTAGAAACGCGAAAATAAATGCCGATTTTCAAAATGGTTCGAAATCGAAAGCAGATAAGCGAGTCGTGATGACGGTATCTCATGTAAAATGATATTATCTAGGCAGGGCGCTCTTGTTCCACATTTCGATTATCTTTTATCTATTTGAAGATATTACATAATTACTGTAAAATTAGCGGTATTTTAATTTCGCTGGGACGAGGCCTCTTAATATAAAACTGAAGAATTGAATATTGTAAAAATTGTCCCTATTTTCTCTTTTAAAAGCAGAATTCTCGGAAATGCTGCAACACAACATATATTTACTCATTTTTGATTGTACGTAATATATCAAATTTCACGCCTCCAACTTAAGTGAATACTACATTAAGCATTTTCTGAATAAAGAATTGAAAATTTTAATATTAGAAATTATTGTCCCCTTTAGGAGTCATAGTTTTGAAAAGTTTCAATTAGTTTCAATTTAGAGTTTATGTGCCACACTTCTTACCCCAAACTTAAACAAATACTCAAAGTTTTTTTTTCTGTATAAATTTGAATATTATAGAAATTGTTCCCCTTTAGAAGCAAAATTGTCAAAACACGTATTCTCATACTTTTAATGAAGAATTCAAATACCGAATTCCACACCTGTAACTTGAGTAAATCCCTCACATTTGGTAGTTTTACAATAAACAGTCGAAATTTGAATATAGAAAAACTGGAAATCCGAATCTCCTTTTCCCTATTTAGGAGCGGAATGTTCGAAAAAATGCTGAAACACACGTTCGGTTATTTTTAATGGGAAGCTCATACATCAAGTTTTATCTTCCTAATGTGCTATATTTCATTATCCGAAAAGAGATTTGAAGCCTAGAAAGTCCTGTCTTTATCACTTGGTTTCATGGCAAGGAAGTTCACTGTCCAAATTTTATGTTTCTAGCTATAGCAGTATGGCATTTCTTGATGAGTGAATCAGAACCGCGTCAACACATTATAATAATTACGAACTTCCAAAATACAATAATTAGTCCAATATTGATCAGTAATCAGAAATAAGATCACCCAGAGCACTAAGAAGTATTAAACTTCCTTACGCTACAACTATGAAAGACTATGACCAGCCATATGGGTCACATTCAACTGGGTGATGAGTAGTCGCGCATTGGTTCCTAAGCAACACTACTCCTGGCTCTCTACATCAAAGTCTGCTATCTTGTAATTAAGGAAACCCCCAACTGCCTCATGATGCTGGGTCAATACTGGAAAAGTTTGGTGCTCCCAGCGAGAACAGAACCAGAAACCATAAACACCGAGATCATGCACACTAACAATGCTGTTAAACCGGAGCTAAACAATAATCATAATAATAAAATTGAAATATCAACGTTCTCTTTTGATTTTCTTTATTCGCACCCGCAGATAGTAAATCTTGATGCCTATGGCAACGAAAAAGAGTTGAAAAGGATTAAAGATACTGTATAGAACTAATCTGTTGAAATCTTGCGTAGAGTTAAGGATAGAACTTATGGCAAGTGCGTTTTTCTTTAAACATGCCTGTGCAAAGTTTATTTTTCGTGACAAATTATTTACATGAAAGATTCGTAACATGTTTATATAAAAGAAAATGAAATCTTTCAGTTTTACGTCATCCCGCCTAGTTTCAGTTATCCCGACTAGGCGAAAGGAGACGGTGGTGAGGACAAATGAAATGGTAGAATTGAGAAAGTGCTAGGAAACGGGAAAACCCTGAGAAAACTCACACACACAGTATTTGTACATCATAAAGTATTTGTAAAGCTCACTTGGAGCGAGTTTGGATCGAAGCAGGCACCTCACGTACCAGAGGCGAACGCTATATCACTGAGTCACGGCTTTGTAAAAGTGTCGCAAATGGAACATATTGCATAAAAGCAGAATCCACATCGGTATCACTGTACAAAAGGGAGGAAGGCTTGAACCTAGTCTTCGCGCTGAATACACATTGATACTAATTAATCATCAACTTCGTTACTCTTATTTACCTAATTGGATGCACACAGTTGTTATTATATTAATCAATTATACTAATTCATAACTGTCTGAGAAAGATCTTATTTCTTCTTCGATATTTCTCTATTTTTTTTACCATTTCTACTTTCGAACGATGATAGGAGAGAAAAAAGTATGGTAATAATAATAATAATAATAATAATAATAATAATAATAATAATAATAATAATAATAATAATAATAATAATAATAATAATAAACGAATTCGAAATTTCAGCGGATTTACACATTTCATGGTCTATACACACTGTGAAACGAATTTTTGGATTTCTGTTCGTCCGTCTGGCTATTCGACCTGATGTAAAGAGATTCGCTCGCCTAGAGGCCATAATATCCAATATATCAAGACCAAATTTAAAACTGACAGTTTTTAAGGTTCCCTGGGGGCGTTTCTTGAGTTTCCTTCCTACTCCTAAATATAAGAGTAGTTTACTGAAGGGTGAAAATTAAAATGTGCTATTTTCTGAAAAACAGCTCTAATGATTTCGTTAATATTTCATAAATTAATGTTCCACTAACAATTCTATTACGTGGCGTAAGTAGTTCTCGGGGAAAAAATCCAGAATGGGTAGCTTATTCTTGAGGATAAGTTTTTCGGACTACTTTCTCAAAGATGGCACAGATGATTTTGTTCACATTATGTAAATAGATATTTCATTAAAAACTTGATAATATGGCATAACTAATTTGTCCCGAAAAATCCACAAAGGGTAGTTTATTATTGGAGGTGAGTTTTTGTTTTTTAAAAAAAACATGTCATTTACTTCATATTTCATCAGTAACTCTATAATGTTGTTCAAATCGCCAGTGGCAGAGCTAGAAGATTAGGGGGGCTAGAATCCAGACTATGCTAAGTGTATCATGGATGCACTATAAACTTTCAAAAATACATTAATAATAATTTAATAATAATTTCAGTCATTTTTGTCACTCAAGAAACTGGGAGGCCTAGGCCTCCCGGCTCAGGATTAGATCCGCCACTGCAAATTACTTGTCACGAAAATATTTACAAGAGTAATTTCCTTATTATTATCATTATTTTCTATTCTCTCAAATGCGACTCTTGTGATTTTGTTTATGACTCATAAACAAATGTTTCATAATTAAACCCTAAAACATGATAGTCATTTGTCATTAAAAATTCCACAAACGGTAGTTTACTTCTGAGGTTGTTTTCTCGGAACGAACTTTTCCGAAAACATAATTTTGTTTGTATTTCATAAATAAATGTTTCAGTAAATAGCTGCAGCATAACATGATTTAGTTTAAGAGATTAGAGGGAGTAAATTCAGTGCGGTGGTCCGTACCTTTTATACATGAAGAAGAAATCAAACAAATGGACTTCCTAAAATATTTTTCTCTTCCTTTGAATAGATTATTAGCACATTTCCTGCAACATGTGATTCTGATTTTGTACTGTGTTAAAGCCAATGTTTCAACTGCAAATAATAATATTCATGTGTAATATGTACGTAGTGTATGCATGATGAATGTTTATGTAGAGTTTTCAGATTCTGAAATAGGCTTTTTGATTTGCTTTTAATATGTAAATGTCCGGCCCCTCTGAAAATAGTCTTGGACCTCCGAAGAAAAAACTTGCTGAGTACAAGGGGGCACGGTGGTTCAGTGGTAGAGCGCTTACCTCTGGTGGATGGGGTCCCTGGTTCGATTCCTGGCCTAGTAAGTTTGTGGTGGACAACATCTTGTTCGTGAGTTTTCTCGGGTACTTCCGTTTTTCCCACATTCTCATTCCACCAAATTCCCCCTTCATCATTCATTTGCCTTAAACATCCGTCTCCCTTAGTGTAAAGGCCATAATCATGGAACGTTAAATTGGATGATTTCATTTCATTTTCATTTTACTGGGTACACACCTGATTGGAGGAAAGTACATTTTTTAATATCTCTATTCTTGTCCTTGTGTCAGGTCCACCAAAGTGTAGAAGTCTCAAGACATGAGCCTTCGCCAATGAATTAGAATTTCCGTTTCCAATGCAATAACATTGACAGAAGGTTAATATTTGAACCTTGTTTCCTCCTCCTCCTCCTCCTCCTCCTCCTTCTTCTTCTTCTTCTTCTTCTTCTTCTCTTCTTACTTTGTCTTTTACCGCTTACTCGGGGTCAACACTTTTGATGATTCGCTTGTATCTAGCTCGGTCCCAAACAGTAGTCCATAATTCTATTCATCTTCTTTTTGGTCTTCCTCTTCCTCTTTTGCCTTCTGCTTCCATCTTCCCCCACTCTCTTGCCGACATAATCATAGTATCTTTTCATAACATAAACATACCGCTGTAATATTCTGTATTGTAATACTAATATATACATTACATATTCGTATTAAACAAATAAAAAAGTATTCTATTAGAACAAAAACTTTAACAGGCATACTGTTTTACTTTTGAGGGAGAAAGAAGTTATTTTCATTGTGTCATTCACGACTAATACATTCTTTCTTAGGTTTCCCTAGAGAACCTTTATTTTTTATTTGCACACAAGAAGACACACGTTTACACTCCACTGGTTAGAAGTTAATATTGCAATAAGAAAGATGAAATGAATATTTTTAGAAAGAATGAAACGACGAAAAAGAATTTTTTTAAAAAAAAGGCAATAATGCTTCCAGCAAGAAAAACGTAATGAATTCCTGAGAGGTATGCAACGCCGCACTATTCAGCTATTCTGCGGGCTGCATGCTATCCATATTTTCAACAAAGAAGAAAAAAGAAACAAGGACTCCTTGATTAACGTTACAAATCTCCCCTTCCGGTCTCGAAACCGCAAAAGTCTGAGGGGAATAGAAAATGAGAAGTTGAAAGAAAAAGGACGAAAGATGGGCCCTGGTTAGCTTTTACTAGGACTAAAAATAACATGCTAAAAGAGAATTAATTATATATATATATTTTTTTATCTTAACTAACGGGAAAGAAAAATATAAGTGTATACTCTTAAATGAAGTTTGGAAATGAAAATTCTCGTATTTTGTTTCACGCGAAGCGTCTGTAGTAAATTTACTTGATTTTAATCTTTTCTCTACTAACTCTATCTCTATTCGGTCGTAAAAATGAACTTCTATACAGAGAAAGCTTAGTCCTATGTTTGTACCTGTTGTTGATTCGAGTGATAACACCACGATTAAATGGAAAGTTCTTGTTCTGTTTACAAAGAGCCCAGAATTACTTTATGCAAATCCTATCTTAACGGAAGAGAGAGTTTTGTGAATCATTAGATGACCCTAAATAGAGTGTAGAATTTCCAGAAACCAACTAACTCACTTACTAATTCTCACACAACCAAATGTTCGACATTCGGCACAGGAAGTTATAAATGTACATATTCTTTCAATCATAAACTATAAGTAATACAGTATTGTGTAAAACAAGAGATTGAAAAGCGTTTTCGCCATTACTACACCTTTGTTTTGAACTACTAGATCAGTTATTCCAACTGGCCGATGTATCACATAAGAGCGCGCTTTTTCAACCAAGTAGTGTTGCCTGCGGGGCAATAAAATTTTTCTAGTCTCGCCTGGATTCTAGAAGAATCTTTTCTCATCTTGTCCCGATTCTCGAAGAATCTTTTCTCATCTCGTCTCGATTCTCGGAGAATCTTTCCTCGTCTCATCTCGATTCTCGAAGAACATTTTCTCATTTCATCTCAATCCTGAAAGAATCTTTTCTCGTCTCGTCTCTATTCTCGAAGAATCGTTTTCTTGTCTCGCCTCGATTCTCGAAGAACCTTTTCTAGTCTCTCGATTATCGAAGTACCTTTGTTCTTGTCTCGTCTCGATTCTGTAAGAATCTTTTCTCGTCTCGTCTCGATTCTCGAAGAATCTTTTCTCCTCGCGTCTCGATTCTCGAGGAGTTTTTTCTCATCTCGTCTCGATTTTTTTTCATTTCTCGATTATCGGAATTATTTTCTCGTCTCGTCTCGTTTCGTAAGTTTATGTGCAAAATTTATGTCCTGATTTTTAAAAAAAAAATAATCCAGAAGTTATCAGAATCCTTCCGTGTCACGAAAGGTCCACGAAGGGTGTGATATAACAACATTTAGACCATATTTATTATTGGAGTATATGGTATAATAATGATTGTATCTTTAATCATTGATAAATGTTCTTCACTGTGTTTGTACAACCACGTTTCAGTTTATAGTTTGTGTATTGTAAATCATGTAACACTAAGACAATGATTGAGATTTAAGGCTTGGGTAAACTAGTTTTGATCACGTGACTCGAGAAATTTCTCTTCTCGCATACGAGACGAGAGTTGAAATGTTTGTTGTCTCGTCTCAAATTTGAAAATATATATCTCGTCTCTTGGAGCAACACTACCACTAGAGAAATCACAGTGAAAAACACGTTAAGCAAACGAGGTGACGGGTTGAGATAGGAGAATAGGATAAACAATGTTGACAGTATACTCGTAGCCATTCCTTCACGAATTATATGCCTGGAAAACCGATCGACTATATTACCGATGTTCCTTGTTTGCCTGTCATCACTGTCTTTTATCAATGTCAGGTTAGCCTTTCTACACCCGCCATGAATTTAAACGAAATTGTAGACTCTAACGTTGAGGGCCCTGGTGAAACCCTAATTACCACAGAATTACATAGTTGGAAAGCTTATGGAACACAAATTCCAACGAGGTAATAATTGTGCAATTCCTGTTCTAATCGTAGAAGAAGAAAAAGAAACAAAAGGTTCTAAAAAATATGAAAAAAAAAACAACAGAATTTCAGGTATCCTGGAAACTCTCTCTTACTTTAGTCACTCTTTTCTTCCAACAATAAATTATTGTGAGTGTGTGTGTGTGTTAAAGAAAATACAATTTGTGTGTTTTATTAAAAAGGAAAGTGTAATGAATTCGTTTTATGCAAGAAATATTCTCAAAAAATATTATGCGTAGAAGAAAAATTCAGTGAATTTGATATTTGCTCCGTCTCCCGTTCCCCTTCACCATAGTATCACGTTATATGCACATCATTTTTGCTGCACACATCATGTATTACAACAAGAATTATGCTTCTAGACGAATTCAATGAAAAGATATCATGTCTTATATATATCTTATGTTCTGAAAATAAATGTAATTTACGTCAAAAAACTGAGACTCAAGAAATTTGCAAACTTTGCCTCCCTTCTTCTTCCATATAAGCAACAAGTACCATGTAGTGGACTACTTCATTGCTTCACATGCAATTTTTATTTGTGTACTCCTAAGGGGGAATATAACCACTAAAATAACCTGATGCAAAAAAAAAAAAAAAAAAAACAATAAAATACGAACTTTATCCTCCCCCTCCATCGTGGTACCCCCATATACATAAAGTGCATATCAGCGGAAATCTTCATCCTTCAGGAAGACATTGATATAAAAATTATCTTTATGGCTTATTTAGGTGTCGAGCTATTGAGTTATAATGCCTTTATGTAGCAGTTGCGTCAATAGGCTTTATCAGCTCCTTCTCCTCTCTACATGGTTTACAGAGAAGGTGAGTAGCAAACTACGATGACACATAGCAATATTTGATACATAGAATACAAATATCTCATTCCCTTTTATGATTTTTTGGAGATTCCACCTCAAAGGGGAGAAGGGGAAATTTTAAAATTATCACATGGTTATATCGAACAACTGAACATAGACATCATTTGCAATATACCTGACTCATACAAACTCAATATACCTGACTCAGAAGGAAAACACAAGGAACGGGCCGCACAATTTGATAACATAGTGAGATACAGATGCATTTGCTACTGTTACATTATTCGATATCTAAAAGTGCCGCGTTAGAAATAGATTTCAGATATTTTATTTGCGCACATGCTATATAAATTGTGATTTCAACTTAGACTATGCATGAGTGATTTACCAATTGGAGCCACGCTATCATACATAATCCAGTGTGAGATTTCCTTCTCGTTTTATTATCGATGGTTCCCCTCGCTAGAGGCTGCATATGACTTTGACTGGAATTTTAAGTTTTCTCTCCATTCTTCCAATGTAAAATCTTGTGTCGGTTGTCTGTGAAGATCTGTTACTAAATAAATAAGTTTCATAACAAAACTCATCTTAGATTCTTTTGTAGCAATGTAATGAGGTAGTACGCACGCACAACAAATATTTAACCTTTTATTTACGAAATATACGCATTTTAATTTTATTAATTATTATATATTATTACATAAATTATTGTTATATAAATATTATTGTTATATTATCATTATATAAATATTACTGTTTATGGCTAATACAGTATTTTAGATTAAAATTCAGCATATTTACTGTTAAAATCATTTTTAAAATTCAAGTACGCTGGACTCTGGAACGAATTAAACCCATTCTGTTATTTTTAAGGGGGTTATTTCTGTTATTTTATCTTATAACTTGAACGGGACTCTAGATTGGATTAAATTCGGATTCTAAGAAATCACTGAACATGGGCGCCCGAGCCCCCCTTTTCTTACAAAAATGTATTAAATTTCTTAAGATTTTCTTAATACAAATAAAAAAAATATACCAAACGTAATATAGCGATCAGGGATTTTAGCCTCCCCCAGGAAAATTTTCTTCGGGCGCCCATGTCACTAAGTTAAAATTTTAATTGGAATCGCATATGGTTCACAATTTATTCTTTTATATAGAAAAAGTGAAAACATTACTATATACATAGATTCAGCTATTGTAATGACCAAGCTTGTCGCAGTGGATAAAGAGAATTAGTCCCAGAAGCGACAGTCCTAGTAGCGACAGGAACTGTTATCTGTCCTATGAGCGACCGATTCATTTACATTGAGATGATGGAAGATGATATGATTCCATCTCGTAAAGTATGTTTGCCTCTGGCGTTATTAGCGCCCGAACAACCTTGGTATGAAATATGTACGTGCCAGTGATACTGTTCGTCAAATATATTTTCCTCTACTGTGAGTCCAAATAAAACATTTTAATTTTGAGTTAGATTTGACATAAAACATATCAAATAATTTAACGAGACAACAGGGATATTTCCATGAAAAGTATATTCCTATATAATTATTGAAAATCCAGTTGTAATATCCCCTTTCTTCAAAAACTCTGTTTTCTGTACTTAATTTGATTCAAATCTAATTACTCACTAAGCCCAGTAATATATTTTATTTTGAAAAACTTAAACGTGTAACAGTTTCGCCGTGAATAAAATTTTAAAAAAGTCAATGACATAAGACAGCTTTTGAGATCCCTTACATCTGATTGGCTATTCTCAACCAATTCCACCAATTACAATGCAGTTCACTCTAAACAATCCAAAAGGTAAACAAAGTCTTTAAACTACCTTCTTCCCTATTGTAAGCTACTAAAACATAAACTAATTGCTTAATTTGCCTTCCTCCCGTGTTTTGACTTATGCATAAAAGCTTGTCGTGTAGCAATCTGAAATAATCCCTTATAACTAGACGAACTGTTAAGTCCTGCGAGAGATTTGTAACTTGTGTAATAATTTCTTCGAATACACCGCGTTTTCAGATTTCTTTGATATTCTCAAGTGGTGAACACCCTCTTTCCATGGGCGCCCGATTGCAAGGCAGGGGTTGTCCCCCTGGCTCACAAAAATGTATACGTAATATAGCAAACCATATATATTAATATCAGATATACCAGATGTGATACAGCAACCATGGAGATGCCCTTCCCTAGAAAATTTTCTTCGGGCGCCCCTACCTCTTTCTGATTTCTTTCTTATGCCATAAACATATTCAATCTAAACTTATGTTCCGTATAATTTTAACATGAAATTTTTAATCATATTAGATCATAGACAAAGGCGGAGCTACTCCAAGTATTTAGTTTTCCCTTTGATATAGTAAATGTATTCATATAAATTAATTCAAAAATATAATATTTAAAAAAAAACGTATAAAAGATTGTTAATGTAATGAGAGCATTCTTACGTATTAAATTCAGATAGAGCGAAATTTTTCATAGTACATTTTGTTAGGTTCAAAATCACATTAGCATGAAACAAGTTAAAGAAGAGAGAACCTTATCTTCTTCCATTATCTTAGTATGAACGAATCGGTGACTCATAGGGCAGTTAACAGATCGAAGCGGTCGCTCATAGGACAGTTAACAGTTCCAGTCGCTAATAGGACTGTCGCAAGTGGGAAGACACCGATAAAGAAACCCGAGATTATTATCAGACAAATTAATAATAATAATAATTTATCGAATTTTTGAATTGTTAGTCTCAACTCTGACATCAAAAGAGAAAAGCAGTAAAAACTGTGGCTGCTCTTACTAATATAGTTCCGTGACGTAATAAATATCCTCAAATACCTCATATGCACCACGTATGTCCCCAACTATGCTTCGCGCAACGATGAAAATTTGTGCTAAACTAGGTAGCAAGCAGGCTTCCACGCTCCTACGAAAACGCAGTAGAAGCTATAACTCAACATTGTCAAACGGTTGAGTGCACCCAATGAGCCCAATTAGTAACATGAATTATGGTTGTTTCGAGCTTGGTTGGTATTCGAGCTGTTTGCCAGTTAGTTTGATCATAAATACTTGTCGCCTTGTCGTGTGAAACATTGTGGGAATATACTTTGTGTCAACGCTGCAAGTCGACGTAATATTGTGTTGTGTATGTACACACTTTTTTTTTTTTTTTTTTTTTGTTAATGCTTTAATCATACGATGCCTATATTTTAAATAGTACTTAACAATCTCTTTCCTTTTCCTGCTCTTGAAGCAGTTGAAGGATTCTGATAGTACATGCGCGGTAAGTCGAAGGAAATGTTGGGACATAATATTGTGATGAGCAAGAGAACTCCTCAGCATGTCTCTTCATGATTCATATTGTAATGTTAGTTTGCATATAGACATATTTACCGATTTTTAATTTTCTCCGGTGGGTAAAAAATAATTAAAAATAGCACTATATCCTGTAGTAGTCCAGTGCATTTAGGTTTCAACCCGAAATTGTACAATAATAAGCTGAGAATTGATGGAGAAGTTCAGAATGTTGTTCTAAATAACATACTCGAAGTCCCCCCCCCAAAAAAAATCCCGCTTGGGGAAATCGAGTAATGACGTCATCAAAATTGCCACCGACAGAATCTATCCTTTAAATTTTAAAACTTCATGTCTTCTTGACATTGTAAGATAGAAACTTCATTCTCGCTTAATTTAACAGAGAATGCATAAGGAACTTTTATCATAACGACCGCTTGCACACATCGTCACTATCTTAAAATATGGCGCCTTAAAGTGAACGAATGTGTATTCTCAACTTGTGTTTTAAGGTTTAACTATACGTAGCTTTAAAACGACTTGATATACGTGAAAATGTCTCGAAGTAATCGTTATTTGCCACTTCAAGAACTTCCCAGTGAACCTAAAATCATTCTTGTCTCTCTAATTTTTAATGAGGCTTTTGCAGTTTCCTTTCGATTCTCACACGTAAATATGAAATATGTCGCTTAAAGAATCTTTCTATATGTCACGATCTTTCGAAAACTTAATTTTTCAAGACTGGAAAATATTGTTCTATTTAATAAATTGACTAGACTCCCATGTCCATATTGTTTTTTTTTTTTTTTTTTTTTTTTTTTTTTGTAGAAACAAAATGTTTTATAATGTCTCATATATTTGATTAATATGTACTAAGTGAAACAAGTTAACTTCCAGAAATGAAAGTTATCTTATGAAGACTACAAACAATAATTGAGTAGTTTGGTGTAATAAGGGCGTAAGCGAGTTTACGCCCTTTTGTATCAAACGCATTTGTGGCTTTTACCATGCTTGTTTAGCCTCCTGGTAACATTTCAATTCAATATCGGAATAAAATGCTGCACATTACATTGTTTTATGTAAGAGAAAACACTATTTAAATTTTCAACATCATTTTTCTCCAACTGCATGTTTCATACTTACGCCCTTATCAAACTCTTCAATTGAGAAATAAAATTAATATAAGAAATGACATGGATTTAACAAATATGCATATCTCTCTCTCATATTAGTGCTTATTGTCCAAGCTCATCCATCATCGTCCTCGACTTGAATGTATGAACAGTTTTCACAACCATGGCCAACACAATAACTTCATTCAAATCGTCAGTAGCTTAACCTAGTTCTTTGACACTTGTTAATTTGCTCGCAACTGGACACACTATCACAAGAAATAATGTGCGAATTAATTTAAGGTGTGAGATCATTTTCGTTTGGAACAGATGTGCCATACATCAGCATCCACCTCCGGTCTGTTAGTGGTAGTTGCATATCATTCCACTGCTGAATACGGTGAAAAACTCTATAGAATGTTCATTTCCTAATGTTGGTGGGTGTGAAAATAAATCATAAGACAATATTTTATTCCATTTTATGTATTGCTCCGCTGCGCTCACGAGGCAAACATAGGGACAAGACACAAAATGTCACGGAAACAGCTGATATGTAATTTTCCTTCGGACTTGTTTTACACATAGCGTCTATGTGTCTGTTTCAACTAGGGCTTGACTTTCTTCCAACAGGTATTCCAACATCAAGGATAGATCATTCAGTGGAATATCCTTCACACTGTAATCACGGGAGAGCTCCGCTGATATCTTCCGCCTGTACAATTTGCAGATTGAAAATGAAACAACCGTCTTAGATTTGGGGCATGATTTGTTAGTAATGACTTAAAAATGTTGCCAATCTAGGGAATAAATAATACAAGACCGCGTTACAATAAATTATGGTACGCGATCATTCCTTGCTCAACATAAACTTAGTAGCTCCTTTGGAGATACAACGATGATTTTGAACTCATTGGAAAGCTTTGGAAATAGCAAATAACGATTACTTCGAGACATTTTCCCGTATATTACGAGTATATTTGCGGGGGAGGAGGAACTTTGTGTATGTTGTTTAGGACAACATTCTGAACATCACCAATTTTTAGCTATAACGAAATACTTTAGTTTGTATAATATTTACCTGTACCGTGGGCAAAAAGTGCTCATAAATATGTAATATACTTAGTAGAATGTTCATTTTAAATTAACAGAAAAGAAGAATGTTTTTAATATATGTAAGAGATTATTATGGGATAGTTGTGGCTATGTACATGTTATGTGTTGACCTAGTCAAGTGAATTTATGTATTTCACGGTTTTAAAAGGAATATTTAAGACATATCAAGCAATAAAGGTGAGGCTAATGATCTTTGAATATCTGAGTTGATTCTTGCATAAAGAAAAGTTATTATCGCTTCGTAACTTATATTTTACCAGACGGACCAGGTTGACGACGCTTTTCTATAGAGTCGTTATAAAAATTTGGTTTACCAAACCCGGGACTTTTGAAAATTCAGTTCCCGAAGAAGGAAAGTAGGGCTGAATTTACTTGGATATTACCATTTATGAATACGAACTTAACCGTATTACGAAGCGGTAAGGTCATCAAAAGAAAAATGGATAGTGAAATAGTGCAACAGGAATCTAATACCAGTAATCCAGGTGAAATTAGTGCAACACCAAGTTTGTCATCTGAGGATCGACTTTTGTTAGCTGTGCAGCGACAAATTATGCAAATGACGACTGAGATAAAACAAACCATGGAACAGAAGCTCAATGAATCTAACACAAACATGGAACAGAAGTTCTATGAAGCTAACCAGACCATGGAACAGAAGATAGAATTGAAATTCAACGAAGCTAACAAGACCATGGAACAGAAGTTCTATGAAGCTAACCAGACCATGGAAAAGAAGATAGAACTGAAATTTAATGAAGCTAGCAAGCAGTATGAAGAATTAAGTAAACGAATAGAACGGATAGAACTGAAATCAGACGATACGAAACAAACAATCGTCCAGGTGATGAACGACATATCCTCGCAGTTTGAAGAGAAGTTAAAAAGGTTAGCCGATGAGTGTCAAGAAAAGCACGATCATCAAAATCATGAAATCTGTGCTGTAAAAAAGGATTTAACGTTAATAGAATCTTCCGTTAAACATCAAAAGATCCAGTTGGCTACTATGCAGGAAGAAATTAAAACGTTACAGGCTAGAGACACCATTTATCGCAATAACCTGGGCAGTGATCGCTTCGAGTTTCCCCAATCACCGGATATAAATACGCCTTCGCCGGAATCTGAGGAGGATATTATATTAGAGGAAAATTGTCCGAAGATCACTGATGAACAAAATATAAATGGTATCATGACACAGCACGCTACGGACCGGAACAATCACACCACAAGAACAAGGAGTGAGAAAAGAAAGGTAAAGCTAAGTGTCAAGATGAGCGAAATCAAAGCCATGAGTAAATTTAGTGGTAAGTGCAATGAAAATGCTAGTTCTTTCTTAGAGAAATTCCAAGACGAATGTAATATAATGTCTATCGACCGATCACAATACATGAAATTAATACCCCATGTATTACTCCCACCTTGTTCCTTATGGTTTAAGGCAATACGTGATCACATTAGTACATATGAGGAATTTAAAGCGGCATTGATCGCGAATTACGAAAATGACTTTTTGCTGGCAAACAGAGATGCCACTCTTAGAAATCAACATTTCAATCCTCGATTGCACAAATCTATTGTAGAGTTTGTTATAAATGTCTATAATGAATTAAAGGTCGTTAATCCCTTGCAATCGGAATCAAGAATAATTGCATCGATTCGCAATTTGCTTCCATTTAAATTACAGCAGATCTTATTTTCCACACAGTGTATGAGTTTCAGTCATTTATTAATGCTTGTACAATGCTACGAAACTCAATACCATGCTATGAATCTAACACAATCAGGAATGGGTAAAAATAAGAATAATTCTGATCATTTGGTCCCTGTTCGGAATTTGAATATCCGAAGTGTGAATAATAATGAACCGAACCTAAGACGAGTATACTCTAGCAATCAAAATGAACAAAATAGACAAGGCTATGTAAGGAATCCGCCTAACCTAATCAACCGAAGTAGACACAAAAATAATAGAAATACATGTCGAAATCCTAGAGATGCTATCAATCCTATGTATAGACATAATCATTGTTCACGAGATGGTACTTCGTATCCAAATTCAAATCACGATGAAAGACATGTACAACCTAATGTAGAACCTAACCACGATTGTGCGGTACAATGCACTTTATTAGATTCATATGCCAGTGCGAATGTAACATGATTACCGTTAACGAAATTAGGTTAAACCCATGTTGGTTATAGATTCTTGTGAATTTTCGTTTTAAAGTTTGTGTTAATATTAATAATGAAAACGATGGTTATAAATATTTGAAATGCATCTAGTTAAAGAGTTAGTAGCACCCAACATTCTTGATCAAATAAATAAGAATGAAAAATAACAATAATTATGAAAAATGTGTTTATTTAATAACAAAAAGGTGTCTTTTGTTTCTGTAAAATAAATTTATTTACTTCCATTTGATTATTCAAACGTAGGTTATGTTTAATTTTTATTCTTTCTTATTAATGTGAAGAACCATAATTCGATTTATAATTAATTAAAAGCAAAGATTATTTATATTAGATTGATTTGTGTTGAAAATTTAATTGTCAAAGATTATGTTAAAAGGAAGATCTATTCTATAAAATCCATTATTCAATAACTACCTTGAATGAAATTCTTCTTTATTTATGACATCTTAGTGCTACTATGTATACATTACAATTGCAACATCTAACTTATTTGTTATACAATGCGCCCGAAAAGAATAAATATTATTTGTCACATCATCGTTTGTAATAATGATCGAAACTAGTAATCTTGATAATTTGTGTTTCACCCTCGTTAATTATATTTCTAAGCGACGATGTTTTTAATGATAAAGAATAAATAATAATGTAATAAAAGAGAAATATTAATGAAATCAAAGATTTATTGTAAATGTATTTATGTGAATGATAATAACTAATATTTTATATATATATGAGGGTTAACAAAAAAATAATGAAGATATATACGAGGTGTGATCAAAATATAAAGAACATATGTAATGTACGAACATTAATCTAATCAGACCAGTGGTTCTTGAATATAAAAGCCAAGCCTACTCATGACTTTTATATTCAGTCCCTTTGTCGGGCGACATTTTCTATAACGAAATACTTTAGTTTGTATAATATTTACCTGTACCGTGGGCAAAAAGTGCTCATAAATATGTAATATACTTAGTAGAATGTTCATTTTAAATTAACAGAAAAGAAGAATGTTTTTAATATATGTAAGAGATTATTATGGGATAGTTGTGGCTATGTACATGTTATGTGTTGACCTAGTCAAGTGAATTTATGTATTTCACGGTTTTAAAAGGAATATTTAAGACATATCAAGCAATAAAGGTGAGGCTAATGATCTTTGAATATCTGAGTTGATTCTTGCATAAAGAAAAGTTATTATCGCTTCGTAACTTATATTTTACCAGACGGACCAGGTTGACGACGCTTTTCTATAGAGTCGTTATATAGCTTGCTATTATACAATTTCGGGTTTGAACATTTTTTTTTTTTTAATTGCACTGGACTATAGGGATCAGGGCCCACCAGCCAGATTGTGGTACTTATGCCTTCGGGGTGATGTGTAGTCAATTCATCGGTTCCCATGGTCATCAATGCTAATTTTCTTTGGTTCTGTCAAGAAGCTCTGCAATTGTTCTCACGACGCTGGGTGGACGCCTCTATACCAACACCATCTGGTGAGTACGAACGTTCACCCATTTTTCCTCTGACTAGACACGGTACTGTTTGACTTCACTGATCTCGCGAGAAGTGGCGTTCCAATCCCGCTAGGGTGTTGCCACTCTCAGGTGGATTACTACTCATCTAATAATGTTTCAAACATATTACAGTATTTGAGATGCAATTATCGATTATGTATTACTTTATGCCAGTGGCGTAGCGAAGATGATCCCGGACCTTTAGACCTCCCCTACAGCAAAAAGTAAAATATTTTAATTCAAGATTTGTTACGAAAATTAAGATAAAAAGCATTTTTTTAAAAAAAAGAATCGTTCGCTTGTGCACTTTTTCCGAACAAATTTATATCTTATGTAGTAATGTGGCATCAGGTTCGACTCTTTACCAGAGATACAGTGCCTCAATTACATTTAATAGCATAGGAAAGGGAAAGAGTCCCCAGTTCTGAGCAAATAAAATATTAAGGTGTATTAAGATATGAATGGAAATTTACAGGAATAAATTTTACAAATTATTTTTCTCATACTGTAATAATTCTGCAGAGTTAATACAAAATATGTCTTTTGGAACCGGCCTTTCACAAAAGCCGTAATATCCGTACCTGTTTACGATATACGCAACGAAGGGAAAAGTTCTCGAGATGTGAATAAGAGGTACTTTAATAAATGTTGCTTAAAAGGAAATTTTAAGTATTGTACGCCTATTTTAAGGGGGGGGGGGGTTGAAGCCGAAGATACGTCTCGGATTCGATCTTGCACATAAATGTCCTTACATATATATCTATGAAGTAATATAGTGAAGGAATTCGTTTCCAGAGACCAGATCCATAAAGCACAATTTTAGTGTTTTAACTAACGTTGTCTGAAAGAAAAAAAAAGTAACGATCAGAAGAATTGAATTTTAAATATCATTAATGTTTGTAGTTCTTTCGAATATTTCCAAGTATCTTTCAAATTTGTGGCTCGAGAAATGATACAGAAATTAATGCATCTTCTATCTGAGTGGGATTATTGACGTTCACCAATCTTCGTCGTAAAGCATTTTCGGAGATAGGCGGGTTTCAGAAAGACTTTCAACAACTATTCCAACACTCTCTTTTAACATACACTATGCAGTCGGCATGAGATTGGCGAATATGGATATTTAGATTAAATATGTACTACTTCCTCTATATTTTTGTTAAAGTTATCTCTTTCTGAGCTCCTTAGTTTGTAAACCTAGAGCAATTCAAATTCTTACTCTTATCAATCTTTGAGTTAGAAAAGAGCCGTTTTATAATCTGTATTTTAGATCTTATTCTTTCATTTGGTTCATTCAAGGTTCTTTTTAGCATTATCCTATCATGAGATGTTGCCCTTCAGTTAAAGAAGGAATTCAAATCATCATAGTCTTTTGCGTTCAAATTTCAATGTTCTCGCAATGGGAATCAAACTCTGGACCCACCATAGGAAAGGTGCGCATGATTAGTAGCTAACACGTGCGGTAGGGCTTTTTCTTCCATTTGAC
This sequence comes from Thermobia domestica, assembly GCF_964235325.1. Taxonomy (NCBI): domain Eukaryota; kingdom Metazoa; phylum Arthropoda; class Insecta; order Zygentoma; family Lepismatidae; genus Thermobia; species Thermobia domestica. The sequence goes on along the minus strand of NC_137456.1, from coordinate 153,562,917 downwards.
ACTAACAATTACCTCCGGAAGTTTGATTTTTTTTTCGCCTTCCCGCACGTGTTTAGAAATTATTTATTTCTCATTTTAAATTTATTCTGTTTACATGTTGCAGTATGATCGATGTAAAAATATTATATTATTATTTTAAAAACTATCTTGTACATGGACGTAGTAAAGTTTGTAACTCTTCCTGTTGTTTTTATATAGACCTATATATGAACAAGTACAGCATTAAAAATTATGTTGTGTATTTTTGATTACAGATTATATATGTGCATGCATTGTGATTGTGAAACTCTTTGAAGTTTCAACAAAAGACCAAGTGAATCTTGTCTCTTGGTTGTAATTGAATTATTCGCAAGAGGAGAGAAATTGTCCACAGAATTATTTAATTTTTCTCTTTATTCTTTTATTTTTTTTATTATCTACGTTCACTTGTTTAGGTTTTTGAAGTTTTCTTTTTAAAAACATCAGAACAAACAAAACATCCTCTGGCAACGTAAAGGTAAATTGTTTACGTGAATGATCAAAGTCATGTCAAGAGTTGAGTTCTTTTGAATAAAATAAATGGTTCCCCACAAGAACGCCAAAAGCAGTATGAATTTGAGCTATTGTCCATCCGCACTGTTTCTAGCTAAATGGCAATAACAACAACACAGCAGTATATACATATAGGACTATACACGTAGATCGTATAGATAAAATTAAATTCGATGAAGAAACTGGGTGTAAAATTATTTTTTTATTTATTTAATAATATTTTTTTCCTTTGGATATTTCTTGTGCAAATAAAATCCATTTCTTTCTCAATTTCACCTTCACGCATTGAAAATTAGTTTATTCTTCTTAGAGTGGCCATGAGTGATAAAGTATCCAAACAAATAAATAAATAAATACACATAAAAATTATGTCTTTCAATATATGTATAGGGCCTACAACAAAAATTTCATATACCGTTATTGTATCGAAATTGATATTTTTTTATATTGTGTGTATAGGTATGTAGGCTATATTGCTCTTTTTGTTATCATTGCCGTTTACCTAGCACCAGAGCGAATTAACAGTAGCACAAATTCATATTGTTTCTGGTGTCCTTACGGAAACTTCATTTTCTTCTTTCTAGTTAGAAGAGAGTTCAATTTGTGATATGACTCCTGAATATTCCATTTAATTTAATTACTTAACTTCAAAATCCGTTCTAGGAATCCTATTTTTTGGACTGATTCAAACCAATATATGTTATCTTCTTTAAGATATTATTACAATTGTACAGCCCGTTTGTCTAATTTATTTTAAGATTACATTTCACGTTAGTTTGAATTAAAACTTAAAGTCCCAAATTATTCATCTCGTATAAATAAAAGGGTGGGTGCACGATGGCTCAGTGGTAGAACGCTTACCTCTGGTGTGTAGAGTCCCTGGTTCGATCCCCGCCCAAGTAAGTTTGCGGTACACAACCTTGTGTCCGTGGGTTTTCTTGGGTTAATCCTGTTTCCTTCCACATTATCATTCCATCAATTCTTCCGTCATCATTCATTTGCCTAAATAATTCAACTGCCTTAGCCTAACGGGGATAAAAAGTAAATTTCAGGGGAACGCCGGACTCTTCCCTCTCCTAGGATCGGCATCCATAGTGGATATGCTTAATTTTTAAATCCTACTTAGAATTATATTAGAAATTCAGTGTTTAATCCATAAGTTAAGTTAATTACCTTGACTCTGATGCATGTGTCATCACTTTTGACCCATTAACGTACCTAACTAACTGACCCTATGACGTATGGAACCAGGAGGTTCAATATCGCGCTCAGAAAAGCGTTCCATTGACTTTTGTCCTCACCCAACGGAAACTTGAGTAACATTCAATTCAGTGGATCCAGTTTCTATTTTGTATTCCTATTTCTCCGAGATCCATCTTAATATTGTTCCCCCATCTGCACCTAGGTCCTTCTAATGGACGTTTTTCGATTGTATTTCCAGTTAAAACTTTCAAAGCGTTTCTACTTTCTTTCATTCTAGCTACATGACCTGCCCACCTGGGCCTCCTAGACTAGATGACTCTAACAATGTTTGGTAAACGGTATAAATTATGTAGTTCCTTGTTATAAAGTTTCCGCTACTTCCCATTCCGAATATTTGTCTCAGAATTTTATTCTCAAATACTTTCAGTTTGCATTCTTCCTTCAAAGTAAGCGACCATGTTTCAGAACCATACACCACAACAAGCATGATTATCGTTTTATAGTTACTAACGTACCTACTCCCAATAATTTGTAGCGTTTGGTTAAGAACAGCAAAGTTCACTAGTGAGTATGATTTCTCTCCAAAACATAGGTAATGGTTCGTCACTATTTTACTATTCACTGCACCATCCTCGTTTACTTCTTCTCGTCTATTTTAACCAAAGGACTATGATCTCAATCTACGAGTCATGGAGTACTAATGGGTCCTGAGAGAACATTTGATGCGTAGCAAAGTTTTCATCTTTAACTAAACTGTTACGATCAATTTAATATATGTTTTTATGTATCATCAAGAGATGAATATTGCCAGCGTACTCTTCACTAGTAGATGTTCCGTCTTAAGTCTAAATGACTATGAACTATGTCATAATTAACTAATACAAGCCGGTTTGTTGTTGAGTTAATAACGCTTGTATTCTTACGTAAAATAGATACTTCTTCACAATGGTAAGGAACAGAGTTTTTGGCGTTTAAAAGCAGTGCTTTGAGTCCCTTTAAACGCTGATAGCAAACAGGAAAAGCTGCGTTGTTCTCATGTCTTATCTATCTTGTTAGAATGAGATGTGTCTGTCACCTGCTCACCTACTTGCGCTGTAATGCGATTGCTTAGCCACATCTCTTTACGACATGGCAACGTCGCGTCACATCATTTCATTCGCCTAGTCCATACGCCATCGATTGTGTTGCGCACTTTAAAGGTATAATTTTACTATAAAACAACTATATAAAACTAATGCACTATACTGAGAGACGATGGCAGGATAGAAATTTTTTAAAATACTGCAATCAAGCACACTTAATGAAGTTAGAGAACAATGACCCACCATCCACCAAAACCTATTGTCATCAAGTCTGATGCATGCTCCACGCCCTCTGTAATAAAATAAGACTGTGAAATTATCACTAATCAGAGTCTGAATTTCTACGGTCAGTCGCTTAAGGTTATTCATAACGTCCAAATAGTTTGTGTCTAAAACGATAGATGGCTTCACCGTCACCAATGTTAACATATACAACTAATAAAATTAAAACAATCAAAAATAAAATAAACAATTCAAAAATTAAGCAAAAACAGATATAATCTGGTTAATGGACGTTACATAATTTAGGGAATGGTACCTGTCGATTTCACATATTGTTATTAGTTTCATTGTTAGAGGCCACCATTGTTGAGTAAACAATCAACTTTATCTGAAGTACTTTCTACCAGAAACTGACCAAACTTTGCACACCCATTAAAGATTGAAATATCTAGGGAATGGTACGTGTGGATTCCGCATATTGTTGTTAGTTTCATTGTTGAAGGCCACCATTGTTAAATAAACAATCAAATTTATCTGCCACACTTTCTACCACAAACTGACCAAACTTGGCACACCCATCGGATTAGCACAGAGATATATACTGAATGGTACCAGTCGATTTCACATATTGTTGTTAGTTTCATTGTTCGAGGCCACCATTGTTAAATAAACAATCGTTGGATTTCTCCATTGTTAAATAAACAATCAACTTTATCTGCCATACTTTCTATCACAAACTAACCAAGCTTGGCACACTCATCTACAATTGAGATATCTAGCGAATAGTACGTGTCGATTTGCCTATTGTTGTTACTTTCATTGTTAGAGGCCGCCATTGTTAAATGAACAATCAACTTTATCTGCCATACTTTCTACCACAAACTAAGCAAACTTTGCACACTCATGACTGATTGAGATATCTATGGAATGGTATGTGTCGAATTCACATATTGTTGTTCTTTCATTGTTGAAGGCCACCATTGTTAAATAAAAAATAGTTGGATTTCTAAATTGTTACATAAACAATCAATTTTATCTTACACTCTTTCTACCACAAACTAATCAAATTTGGGGCACTCATTTACGATTGAGATAGCTATGGAACAGTACGTGTTGATTTCACTTATTGTTGATAGTTTCATTGTATAGGCCACCATTGTTAAATAAACAATCGACTGTATCTGCCATACGTTCTACCAGAAACTGACCAACTCTTGCACACCCATTTAGGATTGAAATATCTAGGGAAAGATATGTATCGATTTGTCATATTGTTGTTAGTTTCATTGTTGAAGACTACCATTGTTAAATACACAATCGTTGGATTTCTACATTGTCAAATAAACGATCAACTTTATCTGCCATACTTTCTACCACAAACTAACCAAACTTCGCACACTCATGAACGATTGAAATATCTAGGGAATGGTACGTGTCTATTTCACATATTGTTGTTAGTTTCACTGTTGAAGGCTACCATTTTAAATAAACAATCAAGTTTTACTGCCACAATTTCTACAACAACCTAACCAAAATTTGCAGACTCATTTAAGATTAAGATATCTATGGAACGGTATGGGTCGATTTCACATATTGTTGTTAGTTTCATTGTTAGAGGCCAACATTGTTAAATAAACAATTAACTTTAACGGCCATACGTTCTACCACAAACTGACCAAAATTTGCACACCCATTTAAAGTTGAAATATCTAGGGAATGCTGTGTCGATTTCACATTTGTTGTTAGTTTCATTATTGAAGACCACCATTGTTAAATACACAATCGTTGGATTTCTCCATTATTAAATATATAGTCAACTTTACTCTATATGTCACATTTTCTGCCACAAACTAACTAAACTTGGCACACTCATTTACGATTAAGATATCAATGGAATGGTTCGTGCCAATTTCACATATTGTTGTTAGTTTCATTGTTAGAGGCAACCGTTATTAAGTAAACAATCAACTTTATCTGCCGTACTTTCTATCAGAAAGTGAAGAAACTTTGCACACCCATTAAAGATTGAGATATCTAGGGAATGGTACGTGTGGATTCCACATATTGTTGTTAGTTGCATTGTTGAAAGCCACCATCGTTAAATATACAATCAACTTTATCTGCCACACTTTCTACCACCAACTGACCAAACTTTGCACACCCATCGGATTACAACTGAGATATCTAGGGAATGGTACCTGCCGATTTCACATATTTTTGTGTTTCATTGTTATAGGCTACCATTGTTAAATAAACAATCAACTTTATATGCCATACGTTCTACCAGAAACTGACCAAATTTTGCACACAAATTTATGTTTTAAATATCTAGGGAATGCTACGTGTCGATTTCATGTATTGTTGTTAGTTTCGTTGCTGAAGACCACCATTATTAAATACACAATCGATGGATTTCTAAATTGTTAAATAAACAAACAACTTTACCTGCCATACTTTCTACCAAAAAACTAACCAAACTTGGCACTTTCATTTACGATTAAGATGTCTATGGAATAGTACGTGTCGATTTCACATATTGTTGTTAGTTTTATTGTTAGAGAAAACCATTATTAAATAAACAATCATCTTTATCAGCCATATTTTTTTTTTTTTTTTACCAGAAACTGACCAAACTTTGCACACCCATTTAAGATTGAAATATCTATGGAATGGTACGTGTCGATTTCACATATTGTTTTAATTTCATTGTTGAATATCACCATTTTTAAATAAACAATCATTGGATTTCTCCTTTTTTAAATAAACAATCAACTTTATCTTACATACTTTCTACCACAAACTAACCAAACTTTGCACTCCCATTTAAGATTGAAATGTCTAGGGAATAGTACGTGTTGATTTCACATATTGTTAGTTTCATTGTTGAAGGTCACCATCGTTAAACAAAGAATCAACTTTGCTATATTTTGTACCAGAAACTGACCAAACTTGGCACACCCATCGGATTACCATTGAGATATCTGTGAAATGGTACTTGTCGATTTCAGTTGTTCTTGTTAGTTTCATTGTTAGAGGCCACCATTGTTAAATAAACAATCAACTTTATCTGTCATACTTTCTACCAGAAACTAACGAAACTTTGCTTACCTATTTACGATTGAAATATCTATGGAATGGTACATGTCGATTATCAAGGGCTAACAAACCCTAGCCAAATTGTGTGTAATACGTCATTATGCGTTGGGATCAAACGATAATTATTCGTGATCAAACGAGCTGGCCAAATTCCGATTGAATTTGTTTTCATGGTGGCTGTGGTGGAGGGGCTAACAAGTCATCGGTAAATGTTATTGTTCGGAAAATTGAATAGTGCAAAAAAATAAACATATTTCATTCAGAACTTTGTTGTGCCTGCTTTGTAACCAGTGTGAATTAGTTGTGTGCCGCCATATTTCTTTTCTTTCCTTTTTTTTTTTGTCTCAGGTGGAGCGGGATGGCCCCCTACAGCGTTCCTAGAATTACACTCTAAAAGCCCCTCCCATATAACTGACCTGTGTTTCACAGCAGACACCTCACATTTGAACTCTGTTAAGATTCTGTGTAAGTTTGTCGGTTGTACGTACAAATTGAGAGAATAAACATGTATTAGGGAATGAAAAGTTCTCGAAATAAATTTGCAAGCTGAATATTTTTTCGCGACATAAGTGAAGAGTAATTGTATACCCTTGAAGAGTACCCTGGAGAGTAAGAAAGCTCTAAGCAAAATAATCATTGAATAAATAGCAATGTAATCACAGTAATGTATATATGGCATGTTGTATTTCTACCAGATTGTCAGAGGACTAATTCTATCATTTTTTGATGTGAGCGATCTCGTTATCGAATCTCCAGAAGAACATTTAAAAAAAAAAAGTTGTATTTAGGTCTATTCCATTTTAAACAAACGAAATACGTTGCGTAAAAGAACTTTCCATGTTAAAATATTTGATGGGTAGATTAGTTTGTGTGGGATTTGATTATTATTGCATGTATCTATTGCATGCTGAATGGGTAGCTGGAAAAGCAGCCAAGATATTCATTCTGACGGTTGCAAGCCCCTGAAAATACAGAGCAACAGTTACTCCAAGGGAGTAGATAATAGATAAAAATTCTTAAAACTACCGTGGGGGAGAGAGCCGAAAGAGGGTATAGTGTGAAATTTTGTCCGCAACTAGGGAAGTTCCGCCAGGAACGCAGGATCACCTGTATATGGCTCTCATTGTTGAGACACTAAAATTTTTCAGTTACTCGTATACGGAAGATAAACATTAAGAAACTATTTTTATTTATTTATTTACTTATTCCTCAGAATTCCTCAGTCTATCTCACAAGGTTACGATTAGGATAATTCTATGTTTCAGGGGTGCGCTTCCAACCCACCTCCCTGAGGCGGTTTTTGGGCGGGCGAACGGGACCTTGTCCTTAGGTCCACACATTAATTAAAGTATATGTAACACACATGTACGTGTATATATATATATATATATATATATATATATATATATATATATATATATATATATATATATATATATATATATATATATGTGTGTGTGTGTGTGTGTATGTATGTATGTATGCTGAATGTAAATATTTTTGAACCAATGTTTCCAATCTAAAAAATAGAGCCCCACAGCTCCAACTCGCCAACGGCTCCGTAAGAACAAATTCCGCCTATGTCACCTTCTACACATCAGTGGCTATGCCCATAGTATATTCTATGATAACAATTGACGATATGAATGCGCTTTTCAAGTTTCTAGCTCTTTCTTGGAAAGAGAATGCGTAAGACTCTCCTAGTGTTGCAACGAGACGAGATAGGACTCTTTGAAGCGAGACACGATACAATACAAAACGTTTCGTGAAATGTCTCGTCTCGTGTCTCGAAAAATACAAACACAGTTTCTGAATTTGCTTAAAATTTTATTAACTCGGAATAAATTATTTGCCTTCGAAATGTATACCATCTTTTATTATTTCAAATGATCCAAATGATTCAATGTTTCAAATCCTACAAAGAACAGGGAATACCTAAAGCATTTTTTAAAAATGATTCTTATAAACAGCTTTCACTTCCATTTTTCAATCGATTCAAGTTTAATTATTTTGTGATAGTGCTCCAGATTCAAATACAATGTAAAGCGTTTAGTGAGATCAGTGTTTCAGAAGATTTTATTCCAGGGGCTGGTGGAGATATCTACGTATAAAAATCCTGTTATAGAAGTACAAGTACGCGTAGAAGTGGCAATTTTATCAGTAACTAACTATTGTTTCATGGTCTTTCTCGTTCCGAACCAAGCCTTTCTCGATACTGAGTTTTGAAAAGATTCTGATTTGACAATAAAAATTATCCTTTTTATCCTTTTATGATGCTATTCGAAGATAAACCATTTTTTAAATGGGAAAGTTACATAGGCCTCCTTATTTGTTGAAGTGGCGCCAGGGGTTCTGAAAAAATGATATCAGAATAAATGGGGAAATCTTGCCTTTCGACTGTACTGACGGTATTGACAAATGTTCCTATCGAAGTAATTACGGGTTCAGTCGAAACTAAGCAGTCGTTGCTGGAAGATTGTGTTGTGTGTTGTACTCTGTTAACTAAACTTGGTTAAAAGTTGTAATTTTAACCACTTGGTATAACAGCTCTTTTTGTGGGCCTCAGCCTTTCTAGTGTTGCCACGAGACGAGACAGAACCATTCGATACGAGACGAGACGGGCACATCTTTTCTAGACGAGACGACATAGCCAGAAGTCTCGTCTTGTCTCGTTTCGTCTCGTGGCAACACTAGACTCTCTAGGTATATCAGTGAAAGGAATGACAACGTTCCTCACGGAGCACATGTTAGCTCTCAGCCTCTTTCTTTCACTGATGTTTGTTTACGTAGTAGATGAATATATAGAGAGTAACAAAAGGATGAGATATGCAGATTCTCCTGAAACCACATTAAAATTGTAGCAGTATTTGGAGCTTTTTATAAATGGATTTACTGGGGAACTAAAATAATTCTGGGAACTGATCATACAGCATTGATATATATATATATATATATATATATATATATATATATATATATATATATATATATATATATATATATATATATATATATATATATATATATATATATATAACATGGAAACAAGTAAATACAAAGAACTGAAATCGTGAATTTGTTTTCAAAATACAGAAATCTCGAAGGAATATCTGTTTAGGCGAATTTATTTGTAAAGGAATTTTGAATAAATTTGCATTCCCTGAATTCTTATACATAAAAAATAGAAATCTTTTTTAGTGTACGAATGAGATGCTTTAGGAAATTAGGTTAAGATAATTAAAATGATACTGTCCTTTACAAAATTTAAGGGGAATACCATGATCGAAAAAGCATGAGTCAAAATATAAAGGTCAGTGGTAGCTTTTGTCATTTCTTACGACCACTATACGCAGTGGCGTATTTACGATTTTGTTTCGGGAGGGGCTTTTCTAACTTTCGGGGTAAATGTGCAAATTCTGCACGATATTTCATTTACTTTACTATACTAGGTAGATTTCGGGGGGGCTTAAGCCCGGAAGCCACCCCCCTAAATACGCCACTGACTATACGCACCTTATTGCGAAAAATTTATTCGTATTATAAAACCGATATCATTCAATAAATGCCAAATTTAACAGATCTTGAGAGATGAAATGACAAAAATTGTCATTACCTCTGTCGCATAATATATTCTAGCTTTGGGACCCATGTCATTATATGACTTTCACGATAAGTGACAAGGAGAACATAAATCCCATGTTCAAAACGTAAGGAAAGAAACCGGCTGTTCGCGCTTCAAATTATGAAAAATGTACCAAAATGGTTGAAATTATGATTTTGTATTTCTTTACGAGAAAGAGGAATAAAAATAAAAATTGGAGCAATTCTAATCATGTATGTATAAGTCCACTATCTTCTTCAAGTTACTAAACTAACTTCAAGTATTTCAACCATTTTTGACACATAACTCGAAAACTTTTAGAGATATTAGAGGCAAGAATACGTGGTTGATAATGATCTTTTTAATTATGTCACAATACTTTTGAACTTTACCTTATGAGAAATGGCATATTCCAAAAATAATTCAGTACCACCCTAACCTGAATTTTACCAAATGATTAGCGAAAGTGATACGGTGTGCATCGTCGAGGGCTTAATTCCCGGTGTGGCACTCAAACATTTCTGTGTTGACCAAATATCGAGAGAAAAGCTGGGAAACTAAAAGATAGCGGACTTCAATCTAGACAGCCGGCAACGTTGGGTGTAGTTGGGTGTTAGCTGCTTACCACTTACATAAGCCCGCTGCAGACTCAGATCACATGGGACTGTTGCGCCAGGAGTTTATATATATATATATTGGTGTTATTATTTTACCTTACATTCTCTCAGTAGCGTAAGTAAGGACGAATGGGCCTACCCGCAAAAATGTTAAACGGACCCCCTCTTTCCACATTCATGAGTCACGTGGGGAGAGAGAACAGTCATTTACAGAGAACAGTTTTGACTCTATGTTCTATCTAGTCAGCCACAACTTGCTCATATGCAAAAAATGCATATTATTATTATTATTATTATTATTATTATTATTATTATTATTATTATTATTATTATTATCATTATTATTATTATTATTATTATTATTATTATTATTATTATTATTATGTTGGGCTATAGTTTTCGTCTATTCTGCTGTACCAACTGCGAGAGTCTACGACATCCGATATTTTTAATGAGGTGTGGTCGTCCCACTTTTTGTTTGGTTCGATGCTGGTTTCACTGTCCTTTTCCCATCTTTGAAATACATAAGCACGGCAGATCGCGAAAACTTGACAAGTCGCGCTGTTTCCGAAATGAAGCTTCCAGCATTTAGTCACCCTGATATATCGTCGTCCTTCCCCATTCAAGGCACAAGCACCACACTGACTAATCGAGTGAGATTCTTGTGTTTGGCGCGCGGTTGTGTTATGCCTTGTAGCTCTTATCTCAGCCCGATGATTTCGTTCAAAAAGTAGCGAGTGGTCATAATATTTTCGGTGGTCAGCAAAAGTTTTGTTGGCATTTAATTTACTAAATAATCGCTCAGGTGTTACCGTCTTCATTGGTAAAAATGAGATATAGTTGGAACATCATATAATTTTTAACATCTTAACATTATAAAGTTTAACTTCGAAACTGAAATAGGCTTCTTTCTGTTCTGGGCCTCTCAATGTTGCGGGCTCTGCACGCTCTTTAGTTGCGCCACAGCATTCTCTCTACTCAGAAGGATAGGGACAAATAGAAAAGTCAAAATTCATTCTGTCCATTTTTCATGCATCATACACTTCAGAAAAAAAATCATATAATACTGATATGTAAGAAAATATTAGTATTGTTTGTTTGTCTTCTGTATACAAAGAACCATTTAGTTTTTTTTTATCTCATATTCTGGTAATAATCGAAAAAAAAAGAAAAGAGTTTCATGTGATAAGCGGACGAAAGAAAATTTGTCAACGCGAAGCGAATGACGTTCTCTGCAACCTAATTCCCGTTTTTCGTACAAAAACTCTATTCCTACCTGCAAAAAGAAAAGATTTATGTTACTCATCAATGGTTGAGGTTTTGCCCTGCGGCTGAACAACACGGCTTGTAAAAATAGACTCTGACTGACTGCAGGTGCACGAAAAAGAAAAAAAAACTGTTGGATTCCTCTCCCCGCATACTTCAAGTGTGGATATCCTGGACACATTCAAACTGAGCGGTACGATCTTTCAGTTCTTCCCAGTAGAGGTGCCATCAGTGATTGCTAAATGAAAAAGTGAGCATCTGGTGGCGAAAAGGAGAAGTGCTCGGACAAGGGGGAGTTCACAGTAACCTTAAGCACCGCGCTGTTACAACAACGGTGAATCTGACCTTTACAATATAAAATGGTAAAGTGTTCGTCATGGGCCATATTACGATGAATTTCAATCTGATTATCATATGTAATTATTTCCTTCTTGAATTACAGATGCTTTTCAGTGGAAAATAGAATGAAATTTGAGTCTCAAATCAAGATAAAATAGCCCCCCCCCAAAAAAAAAACTGTAAAATTCGACTGTCTCTAAAGCCAAGGAGTAAGTCCTGTTGTTAATATTACAATTACAAATATCAATATCCAAAAGTTCCTGAAGTTCTTTTTTCACGTAGATATACTCATCTCATGTAAGTAAATAGGAACAAATGAAAAAGGAAGAACAATTGAGGCCTAGAAAGTAAAACGTAGACAATTCACCAGTGTTCAGAAGAAGTAGTATACAATGCATTGAGCAGCATGTGTTGGTGGGTAAGAGTGGGTCACGTCCTGTTGAACCACGACCTACTAACCCACTCACAAATCTTGAGCTACGACACACTGACCCATTCAATCTCTGTAATAAAAAAAAATTGCCTCGTATATACATGAGCGATGATGAACTTTCTCATTATGCCCTTTTGTAGAAGGCCGATGTCCTTCTCCGTCATCTGCATATCAAAATGCAGATGAGGGGCACATTTACATATCATTATGTAAATAGATTAATTTGTGATAAAATTAATTGCTTGGAAATTAGTATGCATATTGAATATTATTCTATTAGTATGATTAAAATTGTTTATACACCGAGCGTAGTACGGAAATATTAATACAATATTGTATTATATGATATTTATTCATGTATGTTATTTCCTTTATAGGCTAATGATATTTGATTTTATTTCGTGCATCTCATTACTGGGTCATTGCATTATATATAGTATACATGGGGATGAAGGAAGAGAGTGATTATATTACTCTACATAGGATTAATTAACGAAGAAATAGGCATATTCTATGGAATCATGCATTGATTTTTAGAACCTTGGAGCTACGCTGACAGAGAATTTTTTTTCTCTCGCGACTCCTCGTCGCCTGACATACTGTATGTGAGGTCCTTCACAACTCACCATTTCAAGAAAGCACCAAATGAGTGATAGTATAAGACTCATTTTACACAGGAAGGATCCTACTCACTTCCTTTAATGAAACAATGCTGAATTGTAAAACAGTGCTTACAGACGCTCAACTTCTATTGTTGAAAAAGTTGTAAAAATTTTAGCGTCAACATGTGAGTTTTTGGATTTGTATAGGTGTGATTTTGTGAGCAGCGAGCTCCAAGCGTCTCTTCCGCCCCCCTTCACCCATGGCCAGTATCGTCGGCGGACGGGCCTAGAATTTTTACCCAGGATGCACAGCAGTTTTGAAATGTTTACTTTATTTTGATTCATTTTTCTATGTAAAATATTAATATTAACGTATTACGCTCATTCGTTCTTGGAAATACCGTTCTAATTTCATGACTATTTTTGTCAACGTGTATCCCTTTCGTACAAGACATTTGGCTCTTGTAATTGTCAAAATTAATAATAACCAAAGATGTTTCCTCTCTCTCTCTCCTACAAACATGGATGCCAATTAGTAGCAGACAGTTTGAAAGGCAGCCGCAGGAAAATAGGCTTATTTCCAGTACTGTGAGAGATGACAGTTTATGACAGTTGTATCAATGTATTCTATGTATATTTTGCTTTTATTCTGTATATGATATCATGTTTTTCTATTATTCATAATATTAGTTACAAGTGAAAATAATTTTGTTGTTCGAAAACTCCATAGACTTCTGTTGATAGCAGAAGCTTCAAATGTTACCGCCATTTGAAGTATTGGCAGCACCTGTCAAAGGATTGCTGGGAGTATGTGAAGCCAGAGCAGGCTTTCGTGTGATTTTTGCAAGAGACCTCCCAGTAGAATCGCCTGAGGCACAAAAACCTTTGTTGAAAGACTCGAGAAGGAGCGAGTCCTTCTTTTTCTTAGTTTCGGTGCGATTAATATACCCGTTCGGTGGTGAACAAGGGTAGTTCGTTCTTAGCTTGAGAAGAGTAGACACTATCAATTTACGGAAGGAAGTCATCTATACTTCCTTAAATATTCGGGCAGTTTTTGACCCAGGAAAACGTGTGAGCATCGGTTCTCCCAAGGAATTCCTGTTGAAAATACATGACCCGTCATGTATCGGGAAACCGTGTGTGTGGTGAACTTTGCTTTTACTTATCACCTTCTATTGTGAGATACATCAAAGTGTTGAACAGTGCAATATTTGAAAGTTGTGAAAACTAAGTCATCCTTATCAACAACCATTTAACATGAAAAGTTATTGTTAACATTTTTTTTTCACGACACAGTGCTATCTGTACCTTGTGAAGCAGAACTAAGTAGACAGTTTTGTCTAAAAACCCCTTTAGCACCGGGGAGCATTTACAATTTCCATTATGGAAGTGGAAACATAAATATACAATATCTCTAGTTGAGATATTATAGGCCTGTCACATCATTTAAGGCAGTGCCTCCTTGGACTTTTGAACAAGGATCCAAGCAATAGGTAGATTGCTTGTTTTACAGACATATAATATGTCTCTTCAAAATAATTCATCAGCCAGCTTATTAAATTGAAAGAACATTGCAGTTTCTCCAGTGGAATGGAAATGTACAACGACGTGGTAACTTCAAGCCAGAACTGTGTGTGTGAGTGATATATCAGCTACAGGAACAGTGCGGCGAACAGATTAAAATATTTTATCAGTTTAATTTCCTTTTAATTTTTATATTCATCAAAGTATTGCGTTAATATGAAAATATGTGTATTGAATTCCTCTTCTCTGAGACTGTCAGAGACTTTGAACTCGCAAAATGAGGAGCTAAAGAAATTTTGTATATAAAATTCATAGCATTTTCTGAGGTCAAACAGATCTCTAAAAAAAATTTTTCAATCAATACCTCCCCTCTCTTAGGCTTTGTTTGTAATGAAAAGAAAAATGTGGTGTATATATATATATATATATATATATATATATATATATATATATATATATATATATATATATATAATATTATAGTGTATGGTGAGTAGTGCACTACCGAAGGAAAGTTCAAAGTTAATGTGTAAGTGGAGTGTTAATATATGATCATCACTCATCCTATGTTCGACAAACACGGAAATAAACCGCCATCTTTACTCAGTATTCCTCTTGGTCTATTCTTGCTGCAGGGTGAGTACCTGTTACTAATTAAAAAATGTTTTGTTTCAGGAGTGTGAGACAAGGAAGCATTTTCCCTTGTTGTTTGTATATCTGACCAGCTCTCTGAATGGGGCCCAGAGAGTATTATGCCCATAGAACCAATGCTTACAGTCATGAGTATAGTGAGTTTTAAAACAGGCTGCTACCTGTTAGTTTAAAGTAGATATTTTTTTAACCTATTTGTTATTTGCATAAACTCACTATAGTAGCTTCTAGGCCATTACTGTCATTCAGATTACCCTGAGATCTGTTGTTCTGATTAACTAAATTTCACATGCTCTACCGAATTTATATGTGGCAGTGGCGGCTTCACAGGAGATTACAGTTCTCTCCAAGCAGGGAATTAGGTATGCAGATGTCTGTAATTTACATTTTATGTAAATTTTGAACCTTGTTTTGAATATTCCAGCCACTCCACCTTATTTTTTTTAAATTTATTTGTGTTGGTGTTTCTTGGTATCCTTAGTTTCGGCTCTGGCTACCTGCACCTCACAATAATTGTGGCGCCAGCAGCGTTAAGGGCAATAGAGTATTCTTTATATACTCCTTGGTCAGAGTACATTTAAGTAAAATTTTCGGTTTATGTTTTGTTCTATCCCTCAGAAAATTTCCAAGAACTGCGGTGTCTTGTATGTTGAAATTTTATGTTTTGTGCTTTTGAATTGTTTTTTTCTCTTCGTTGTAACATTGTATTAGAGAATTCAGGCTTATTGAAGTTAGGGGGGAAGTAAACCTTTGTAAATTTTTGTCTTTATGGTCGTAACAAGAGCACAGGCTCGTAGAGTAGAAAACATGGACCAACAGTTTGTTAATGATGATTTCGCTCAGAGAGGAGACGAGCTCTCTGAGGAGAGTATTGTGGAAGCACAGGGCGCTAACGAGCGCACGGACAGCGTAGTGGGAAACGCTGATGTGGTGGAAACGGTTCCGCTAGTCACCGGTAGGGAACCGGAAGTGCCTTTGCGGGAGGAAAGGGACGAAACAACTGTAAATCCGAGTGTTGTCAGCCCAGCCATGAACGAAGGTAGCACTTTGGGAAATATCAGTAGCCTAAATTTAGCAGCCATTCTCAGTGAGCTTTTACAAGGCCAGCGGAGTCTTGAGAGCAAGCTGGAAACAAAACTTGAGGAAAGCACGAGGAAACTAGAGGAGAATGCAAAGAACTTAGAGTCGAAATTAGAATCAAAGTTAGTAGAAAATGCAGAAAATTTAGAAAAGAAGATAGAAGAGAGCAACAACCAGGTCGAGAATAGTTGTCATAGGTTAGAACAGGCTATAGAGTCAAGTAATGCTAGTCTTGAACTCCAGTTGGAGTCCGTGAGTTCAAGACTTGAGCAAAGTGAGCGTCAGCTAACGGAGCGGTTGGAGCTCACCACCGCCGAGTTAAGGGGGGAGATTCATAGCACCCGCGAAGAACTGTCTAATCGTGTAGGCGAAACAGCAAGTAGGCTAGACGAGGTGCAGGAAAATGCTAGCAGTGTAGCCAGACAGCTAGAAGAAAATTATACCGATCTTACAGAAAATATACAGCGGGTCTCGTCTCGTGTTGAACAGACCACTCTACAGTTAAATAATCAGGTCAGGAGAGTGGAAGTGAGTTTCGCTTCCCAACTAGCCAGACTCAGGGGGGAAATCGAGCAGGAAACGCAGCTCGAGGAAATACGATCGGAGTGCAACGGTAGCATGCAGCACATGCAGGACACCGTTCAAGATGTATGCACTCAGTTAGAAAAGAAAATGGAGGAATGGAAAAACTCCATGCAGAAGGAGACGAGTGAGGTGATCGAGGGGCGACTCGCGAACATCTCTGTCTCCGCCACACAAGAACGACCTCCTTCACCAAACAACACCTCGAGTCGCGACTTGCCCGGTTCTCAACCTGGGAACCTGGCTAAAGACCACGAGACAGACCCTGTCCCGTCAACATCTCGCTCATGTAATCATGAGACGAGACAGAATCTCGCCACAGCGTTAGGTCTCATACACAGAGATGTTACTTTGCCTGTTTATATGGGAAACGAGACAGAAACCGAGACATATAACTTTCTTCAAGACCTGGACCGATACTTCGAGGTCACTGGGGTACCAGACGAGATGAGATTGAGCTCCATCCCGAGAGCTGTGAGAAATACCTCGTATCAGTGGTTGCAAGTGAACCGAAGTAAGATCAGAACCTATGAAGATTTCGTGCATGAATTCAGACAGTGCTACTTAAGTGAAGAACGTTTGGCTAATTTGAGGGCTAACATTCTGACTTCACATTTCGATAGTCGTGTGCACAAATCCCCAGCAGGATATCTGCTGGATTTGCTGCACAAGAACAGCATCTTGGAGCCGCGCATGTCAGATGCTACATTGTTGAAAGTACTCCCACGGCACTTTCCAAATTGGTTATTTCGGGCTATTGTCTCGTCTCGCCCGAAAACCATTGCAGAACTACTTAATTTAGTCCAAGAACTTCAGTCTTCGATGACGAATCGAGACCAGTTCTACCAACAGAACCCGAGGAAAGGGGTCAACATGCTCCAGGTGAGCATTGACAGCGAGGAAAATAACCCCTCAGGCCTTAGCGGTAAGCAGCTGGCTCGTAAGCAAATAAATAGAACACGAGATAACCAGCGTCCTTACCAGAGACGTAGACAAAACACGAACCAAAACAACCAGCGCTCACCTCCTCGCAACCAGAGCAACGGAAGTGGGTCGTCCGGTTGGTCACGTGGGGGGAACTCCCAGACCCACCACCACAACAACAGTCGTGTAGCCCGCGGTAGGAGGGGAGGAACGCGCCATGCGGATAGTCAGCGAGGGAATTCCTTCAGACGAGAAGAGGAAGAGATACAGTTACTCGAACACTATGACAGTGCGCCCCCTCCTCCCAATCAGAATACAAATGTTACCAGGAGTAACCAATCCTCATCTCCTTCTTCAAGGGAATGAGGATTGTCCGCATATACTTACGGCGGCGGTAGGATGGACACGGAGAGAACTTGTTCACCCGAGTTGACGAAATTACATCCCAAGTATGTGCGAAATTCAGAAACTAATTTAGAGAATGAAAATGTTGATAACTCTTGCGAAACTGCAGTAAAAGGAATTTATGTATCAGAAGAAGAAAAAGAAGAAGAAAATTGCAATTTGTGTTTACAAATAAAGGCTAAGAAGCATTTTAATGAAGGCATGTTAGAAAAGAAATTAGTATTACTAAGTAGGAACGGAGAACATATAGACATAGATAGGGAAATTTATGAGGAAGCGAATGGCATTTTTAAGAACCTTTTTGACTCTTGTAATGAAGCTTTACCTGCAAATAACGTCATCTCACTACCAGAGATAAATGTGTGTTTATTTGGAAAAGAAGTTAATTGTTTATTGGATACCGAGGCGACATGCTCCGCAATTTCAAAAGAAGTTTGGGACACCGTCTCAAATAGCCAACCCCCACCCGCATTTTTGAGTGCGAAGAATATACGGGTAACGTCCGCTTTTGGTAGTAAATCAGCTACACTAATTGGCCAAACTCTGTTAGTCATTGTGATACAAGGGAAGGAATATCATACGTTAGGTATAATTATAGCAGGCTTAAACAGGTCTTTGATACTAGGATCCAACTTTTTCACTGAATCTCGTGCCGTGTCAGACTATGACACCGGTCTTCTACATCTCAAACATCCTCATGATGTAGAAGTAGCGTTTAGATCAGTAGACTGCGAGACTGAGGATCTAGTAGTTCGATGTTTGGAGTTGAATGGAGAGTGCATAAAACCATTTAGTTTAATGGACGAAATAGATAATGTTAATTGTAATTTTTCCCCGTCAGACGAAAGACGGAAGGCCATACGGGTTATTGCACACGATGAGTATAAGACCTCCAGAGAGCAGGCCACTCGTGTACCGAACTTGGACGATGGAAGATTCCTAAGTGCCCAAGAAATGGCAGTTCACGTATTCCCACCAGAAGAGTGGATGAAAGTGAAGACTCGCGCCTCCCATTCAGAGATAGAAGAGTTTGTATCGAATTACTCAGATCTCTCAGCCTCACAAAGAGATAGTTTGAAAGCTGTGCTGCTCAAGCATCAAGCCCTTTTTGATGTCAAGCCAGGTTGCATAGCTAACTACGTGTATGAGATTGGAGTAACAGACGAACGTCCAATCAAGACCAAACTCTATCCTTACCCTAAAAGATACAGGAACTTAGTATCCAATGAAATTTCGAGATGGTTAGCATGGGGGGTGATCAAGAAACAGCCTACGGCGTATATAAACCCACTGGTAGTGACACCAAAGAGTGATGGACGTATTCGAGTCTGTATCGACGGCCGAGCTCTGGCCAAAATATCTGGCGATCTATCTGACAGACCAATGCCACCCTTATCTGTTCTCCAGGACATATGTGATAATTCTTGGTTCAGCTGCGTGGATGCAACTGAAATGTTCCTGCAGATAAAAGTTAAGGAAAGCGACCAAAAATACTTAGGATTCTTACATGAAGGCATATCCTATGTTTTTCAGAAACTACCGTTTGGGACTAAACAAAGCCTTGCTTCTTGTGTTAGAGCTTTAGATATGCTTATAGGAACTGAAGCGCGAGAGTACTGCGGCGCATATGTTGATGACCTGATTTTAGCCGACAGGAGCTTCAGTGATCATCTTGTACACCTCGACAGAGTGTTGGGTTTACTTACTGCAGGTGGCCTAACTCTCAGGCTGAAAAAGTGTAACTTCGCAAGAAAAAGCTTAAACATACTTGGTTTCCAACTTTCTCAATCCGGTATAGGGAAAGATCCGGAGAAAGTGAAGTCGGTGTTGGATTTCAGAACACCCCGGAACGTGAAGGAACTGCGTTCCTTCATTGGCTACTGCCAATATTACAGATGCTTCAGTAGGAAGTACTCGGAAGTTCTCTATCCGTTGTTCAACCTACTGAAGAAGAATGTGAGGTTCAAGTGGGAACCCGAACATCAGGCAGCGATGGAGAAGATCAAACAGATCTTCCAAGAAGAAGTTGTGTTGAAGACCGTCCTGCCTGACAAACAGCTGATATTAGAGTCTGATGCGTGTGACATTGCGTGTTCATCTCTATTGTACCAGCGTGATGATAATGATGACATTAGGGTCATCGCATTCACATCACGCGTGTTCAACGCTGCGCAGAAGAATTACTCCGTAACTGAAAAGGAGTTCTTTCGACTGATAGATGGGGTTGTTAAATTCAAACAATATTTAGTAGGAACTAAATTCATAATTCGTACTGACCACCTTGCTCTTAAGTTTATTCTATACTGTAGGCTTACAAACCAGCGCATCACCCGGTGGGCGATGCTGCTCTCCAATTATAACTTTGAATTTCAGTTTGTAAAGTCCAACGAAAATTTGAGTGATTATCACTCAAGGTACCCTCCTCACACAGAAGAAGACCTCAGTGTTGCACGGAAGCCTATTCTCCAGGAGTCGCTGATGTCCATCCTGACGGAAATTCCATGTGAGTTGAAGATGATAGCCATACTACCGGAGATGCAGTCTTCAGATCCTGTCTACGGCAAGATCAAGAGAGATGTAGAAGAGAAGACGGACTCACCAAGAGTGAATGGTGCTTGTCACCGCTTCGAAGTGTTGAACGGACGCTTATGCAAGCGTGACCGGGAAGGAGTCCGAATATGCATCCCAGAAGTGTTAGTAATTCCACTGCTCGATTATTACCATACAGATCGAGGGCACATGTCGGCCAGTAAATTACTCCCACTTCTATCTGAATTCTTCGTATGGCCAAAGATGCGAGCAAGCGTGAGGAAATTTTGTGCTTCCTGCGAATTATGTCAGAAAAGCAACCCTCCCCAATGTTATCGGCCGGGACCACTGAATCCCGTCGTCGTGGAGAAGCCAGGCTACTTGGTCTGTGCTGATTGGTTAGGACCCATAACCAAAGGAATTGGGGGAGTCCAATACATTCTAGTGTTCTACGATGCATTTTCTAAACTCATTGGTTTATATGCTTGTAGGAAAGCGAACACTACCACTGCTATAAGGAAACTTAAGGACTACTTAAAAGTAAACCCTAGTGTGGGACTCGTCTTGACAGACAGAGGGTCACCTTTCCAGTCTGACCGCTGGAAAAATGAGTTAGCAGACCTTGGTATCAGGCACATTACTTCCACTCCATATTATCCCCAGGGAGAAATGGCGGAAGTGGCCGTGAAGGCGACCGTACGTTTACTACGTAAATTGTGTCATGATAACCAAAGATTGTGGCCCAAATACTTAGAGAAAATAGAGAAGTGTTTGAACTCTGCGAAACACTTGACCACTGGCGTGTCAGCCTATGAATGCCACTTTGGACAGTCTATGTCTAGAGACATAGCCAGGCTATTCGAGATCCCAGAAGTGGATCAGCGCCATGACGTGCAGTATTACATAGAGATTGCTAGGAAGAATCACAAAAAGAATGCTGCTGCACGAAAGCGAAATTTCGACAAGTCACACCGTACAGTAGAGTACAATGTGGTTGACCTTGTTTTATCTAGAGTTTTCCCTAAGTCGGATGCTCTAGCAGGTGTTTCGAAAAAACTCTTACTCATCTTCAGGACCGTGGAAAATTGTCGCTACCGCGGGAAGAAATATGTACACACTAGCGGATCCAGCGACAGATGAGGTCAAGATGACCAGAAATGCATACCTTCTCAAGAAGTATGTTTCTAGAGAGGAAGAAAACAACAGTGGTACTGGTGCAATAGAGACGCAATAGTATCACACATGACGCATCGAAACCCGGACTGGACAACTAGTGTATATAGTGTAGTGCTATAGTGTTATTTAGTGTAATAGTGTATTAGTATTTATGTATTTATGGGGAACTTGTGTATATTCAGGTTAAGTAAGTTAGGGCTTCCTGAATTCTCTGAATTTAGTTTTGTTTATGCTACTATAATTCTGTTTATTGTGTTTACGTTGTGATTTACTTTGTATGTTTTTTTATAACCTATGTTTTATTGTGATTATATTTCAGGAACATAAATGTGCCCTCTTTATGATCTACGTCCTGTACTAGCAAGTACAGCACCTAGAATCATAGGGGGGAAAACTGTAGAAGGCCGATGTCCTTCTCCGTCATCTGCATATTTAAAAAATGCAGATGAGGGGCACATTTACATATCATTATGTAAATAGATTAATTTGTGATAAAATTAATTGCTTGGAAATTAGTATGCATATTGAATATTATTCTATTAGTATGATTAAAATTGTTTATACACCGAGCGTAGTACGGAAATATTAATACAATATTGTATTATATGATATTTATTCATGTATGTTATTTCCTTTATAGGCTAATGATATTTGATTTTATTTCGTGCATCTCATTACTGGGTCATTGTATTATATATAGTATACATGGGGATGAAGGAAGAGAGTGATTATATTACTCTACATAGGATTAATTAACGAAGAAATAGGCATATTCTATGGAATCATGCATTGATTTTTAGAACCTTGGAGCTACGCTGACAGAGAATTTTTTTTCTCTCGCGACTCCTCGTCGCCTGACATACTGTATGTGAGGTCCTTCACAACTCACCATTTCAAGAAAGCACCAAATGAGTGATAGTATAAGACTCATTTTACACAGGAAGGATCCTACTCACTTCCTTTAATGAAACAATGCTGAATTGTAAAACAGTGCTTACAGACGCTCAACTTCTATTGTTGAAAAAGTTGTAAAAATTTTAGCGTCAACATGTGAGTTTTTGGATTTGTATAGGTGTGATTTTGTGAGCAGCGAGCTCCAAGCGTCTCTTCCGCCCCCCTTCACCCATGGCCAGTATCGTCGGCGGACGGGCCTAGAATTTTTACCCAGGATGCACAGCAGTTTTGAAATGTTTACTTTATTTTAATTCATTTTTCTATGTAAAATATTAATATTAACGTATTACGCTCATTCGTTCTTGGAAATACCGTTCTAATTTCATGACTATTTTTGTCAACGTGTATCCCTTTCGTACAAGACATTTGGCTCTTGTAATTGTCAAAATTAATAATAACCAAAGATGTTTCCTCTCTCTCTCTCCTACAAACATGGATGTCAATTAGTAGCAGACAGTTTGAAAGGCAGCCGCAGGAAAATAGGCTTATTTCCAGTACTGTGAGAGATGACAGTTTATGACAGTTGTATCAATGTATTCTATGTATATTTTGCTTTTATTCTGTATATGATATCATGTTTTTCTATTATTCATAATATTAGTTACAAGTGAAAATAATTTTGTTGTTCGAAAACTCCATAGGCTTCTGTTGATAGCAGAAGCTTCAAATGTTACCGCCATTTGAAGTATTGGCAGCACCTGTCAAAGGATTGCTGGGAGTATGTGAAGCCAGAGCAGGCTTTCGTGTGATTTTTGCAAGAGACCTCCCAGTAGAATCGCCTGAGGCACAAAAACCTTTGTTGAAAGACTCGAGAAGGAGCGAGTCCTTCTTTTTCTTAGTTTCGGTGCGATTAATATACCCGTTCGGTGGTGAACAAGGGTAGTTCGTTCTTAGCTTGAGAAGAGTAGACACTATCAATTTACGGAAGGAAGTCATCTATACTTCCTTAAATATTCGGGCAGTTTTTGACCCAGGAAAACGTGTGAGCATCGGTTCTCCCAAGGAATTCCTGTTGAAAATACAT
This sequence comes from Thermobia domestica, assembly GCF_964235325.1. NCBI lineage: Eukaryota > Metazoa > Arthropoda > Insecta > Zygentoma > Lepismatidae > Thermobia > Thermobia domestica. Next base: position 153,539,076 of record NC_137456.1, on the reverse strand, counting down.
GACCCGTCATGTATCGGGAAACCGTGTGTGTGGTGAACTTTGCTTTTACTTATCACCTTCTATTGTGAGATACATCAAAGTGTTGAACAGTGCAATATTTGAAAGTTGTGAAAACTAAGTCATCCTTATCAACAACCATTTAACATGAAAAGTTATTGTTAACATTTTTTTTTCACGACACAGTGCTATCTGTACCTTGTGAAGCAGAACTAAGTAGACAGTTTTGTCTAAAAACCCCTTTAGCACCGGGGAGCATTTACAACTTCCATTATGGAAGTGGAAACATAAATATACAATATCTCTAGTTGAGATATTATAGGCCTGTCACATCATTTAAGGCAGTGCCTCCTTGGACTTTTGAACAAGGATCCAAGCAATAGGTAGATTGCTTGTTTTACAGACATATAAAATGTCTCTTCAAAATAATTCATCAGCCAGCTTATTAAATTGAAAGAACATTGCAGTTTCTCCAGTGGAATGGAAATGTACAACGACGTGGTAACTTCAAGCCAGAACTGTGTGTGTGAGTGATATATCAGCTACAGGAACAGTGCGGCGAACAGATTAAAATATTTTATCAGTTTAATTTCCTTTTAATTTTTATATTCATCAAAGTATTGCGTTAATATGAAAATATGTGTATTGAATTCCTCCTCTCTGAGACTGTCAGAGACTTTGAACTCGCAAAATGAGGAGCTAAAGAAATTTTGTATATAAAATTCATAGCATTTTCTGAGGTCAAACAGATCTCTAAAAAAAATTTTTCAATCAATACCTCCCCTCTCTTAGTCTTTGTTTATAGTGAAAAGAAAAATGTGGTATATATATATATATATATATATATATATATATATATATATATATATATATATATATATATATATATATAATATTATAGTGTATGGTGAGTAGTGCACTACCGAAGGAAAGTTCAAAGTTAATGTGTAAGTGGAGTGTTAATATATGATCATCACTCATCCTATGTTCGACAAACACGGAAATAAACCGCCATCTTTACTCAGTATTCCTCTTGGTCTATTCTTGCTGCAGGGTGAGTACCTGTTACTAATTAAAAAATGTTTTGTTTCAGGAGTGTGAGACAAGGAAGCATTTTCCCTTGTTGTTTGTATATCTGACCAGCTCTCTGAATGGGGCCCAGAGAGTATTATGCCCATAGAACCAATGCTTACAGTCATGAGTATAGTGAGTTTTAAAACAGGCTGCTACCTGTTAGTTTAAAGTAGATATTTTTTTTAACCTATTTGTTATTTGCATAAACTCACTATAGTAGCTTCTAGGCCATTACTGTCATTCAGATTACCCTGAGATCTGTTGTTCTGATTAACTAAATTTCACATGCTCTACCGAATTTATATGTGGCAGTGGCGGCTTCACAGGAGATTACAGTTCTCTCCAAGCAGGGAATTAGGTATGCAGATGTCTGTAATTTACATTTTATGTAAATTTTGAACCTTGTTTTGAATATTCCAGCCACTCCACCTTATTTTTTTTAAATTTATTTGTGTTGGTGTTTCTTGGTATCCTTAGTTTCGGCTCTGGCTACCTGCACCTCACACTTTCAACAGGGTAATGTGTTCTTCTGATTTGGGAAGATGGCTGATTGATGAGTTCATGAGTACTGAAGTGAAACCACAATAATAGAGGTCTGTACGTAATACTGAACAAGTAGCAGTGACACATGTACAGCACGCGAAGAAATTTGGTTTGTATAACGTGATATTTTCTCAATTAATATTGAAACCGGAAGTGGTAGTAGTCTCTTTACCACTTCCACTTTCAATAAAGAGATTAGAGTGGAGCTTGTTCTTGGGACGTTTAGTCGATTGCAGAAAACCAATTCTCGCTATCTATTACCGCTTGTGTTCTATAATGATCAACGTTAAAACCGGAAATGGTTGATTTTTAACATTTCCGGTTTGAATATTATTTGCATCAAGGAGCTCGATTCCTAACCTTTGACCCTCTGTACCCTGGCCAAAATTAATTGCGATCTCGTCATGTGGTTCTTGCGATTTTTTTATGTCTCTCGGATACACGAATAGACATGGTGAATATACAGGGTGGTCCAAAAGTAGGTATACAGTACCGCACTGATTAGCTCATTGCATTTTATATCATTTCCTATTGTTATCCATCAGGTAGACTTAGTTTCTTTATTATTTGTTCTTAATGTGTTTTTACTTGTATCTTAACCTAGGAAGAGCCGAAGCAAAAAAGAAAAAAACGTAACTTAGAATGTTATACTTGATCAATGCAGGGGTTTATACCTACCTTTGGGCCACCCTGTATAAGGGAGTTTTGGTAAACTAAACTACTAAAAAATAATACAGGTCTTTATGGAAATTAAATAAGGAAGAATAATGATGTTAAATGCATTGATCGCTACAATAGTTGGTTGTTCAACAAATAAAACTTTAAAAAAAACTATGTATTTAGAAAGCACTGCTAGTTTACAACTACTTAGTTTAGGACAGTGTATCAAAGAATCATTTCAGAACTTAGGAACCAAAATGTCCTTTAAAAATGATGGCAACCAAGATTACCTTGTCTATAAGCATCATAACAAATACAATATAGGCCTACTGTCTTGAATCTTGATGTATTGGTCTCCCCTTCAGCAAGAAAATTAATATTTTATCGAATCTCTTGCTTGTATTGAACATTGCTGTGCTCGCCAACACAAATTTATAAGCATTCAGGGCCGGATTTAGCATTTTAGCGCCCCTAGGCCCAATAATTTTTTCCGCCCCCTAGTCTGGTTAAAGTTACTTTCCTAAAAACCTTTATTAAAAATTATATCAGGCCTATATGTTAATTGCTTAAACACCACTCCACGATGCAATCTTATCATTGCAAGTTTCTTGAGGAATTTACTTGGTTCTGGGCTTAACAAAATACCGTTAATGTATTAACAAAAGATTGGTGAATAACTTTGGTTTTGTTCAATTTAGCCATTTGGACAAATAAATAAAAAAAACTAATAAAGAATGCTTTATTAGCCTGATTTTTTTAATCAATTCAAAAAATATGTTAAGTTATGGCTATTTATTTTTATTTCTAAATATTTTTTTTATTTTTTTCTCTCGGCCGTGCGCCCCCTGGGAGCTTGCGCCCATAGGCCCGGGCCTACCGGGCTTATTGGGAAATCCGGCCCTGTAAGCATTACGTAATTCTATCCTATCTCCTTTGTATTGAACATCGTCCTTCCACCAGCAATTGTGTATATACTATCTTATATGATGAACATCACTAAATCACACTGAGAAAAAATAGTATGTGGCATACGTAAAATCCTGTAGTTTTTGGACTTAACGTACAGCAAACGTATAACTGAGAAAGCAAGTTTTATAATATTTTCTGTATAAATGTTCCATCTGTACGTACTTTCCGTATGAAAAAATATAGGCAGTCAGGATCTCACATACAAATGGAAATATATATATATATATATATATATATATATATATATATATATATATATATAGCTGACGAAGGTAACATACATATATGTATGTAATATAAGGAAGACTGTTCGATATCAGACATCCTGCAACGGCATGGTGTAACATTTAAGGGCAGTGCCTATGTAGCATGCGGGTAAGTTAATGCTCCGTACTAATTTCTGCAGTAAGCAAGAGGATTCCATATAGCATATTTATACAATATACCGCTGCCCGGAGAACCGATTTTTCTCAGTGAAATAAGGGCCGCGGTGGCTCAGTGGTAGAGCGTTCACCTCTGGTGCATGGGGTCCTTGGTTTGATGTCAGCTCGCGCTAAGTAAACCTTGTGGTGGACAAACACCGTGTGCGTGGATTTTCTCGGAGTTCTCTCGTTTTCTTCCACTTTCTTCATTCCACCATTTCATCCATTTCTCATGATCACCATCTCCTTTAGCCTAGCCGGCATAACATGGGACGTAAAATTTAAATATTTCATTTCATTTCATTACTAAATTGCTACATCATCATCAGGACAAATTTAAGCCTATCCAGGATTGGGAATTTTTACCATTGAAAAACCGCACAGAAGGATTAAAAATACCATATTTCGGGTAAAATTACCATAGACTTCATGTTATTATTATCATTATGAAAACGGCGCATGCATTACCAGGCGCGCACCCAGAAAGTTTTGTTGAGATTTGTTCAAGCTTTGAGGTGAGGTTTCAATATTACAAGCCACTACGTCTATGTAGTATTGAACGGGTATTATTCTGAACCTGGAAAAGACGATAAGTAATTGTAAAATACTTCCACCTATATTTTAAGGGGGGGATGATAGAATTAGATTGTTATATAACAGAAAGAGTACAGATGAAGGATAAGATCATTTTTTTATGCTACATTAATCCTTTCCCTGTTAAACAATTATTGAGAAGGTGTACATATGTATGATAGTGTTGTAAAAAAACGGTTTTTTTTCTGTGAAGTTTTTTTTCAATAAAAAACATCGTTCTTTTTCATGTTTTTTTTCAAATGTCTGTTTTTTTTCTGGCAGCTATTATTTATTGATGTATGTTGAAGATTATTGAAATAATCAATAGAACTTGAGTCGAAGCCCTCGTAACTTACAAATCGTTTGTTTCCTTGTACATATACGAGCAAAATCGTATGATTATTCCTTTCGGACCCAGATCATTTTTGGAGTTTTCCTACTTTGTCAGTTAGTGACGTATTCCTCAAAAACCATTTACCCTATTGATATGGTTAAGACCTTGTTTTTTAGAAAAGGAATGGGGCTATTTTTTGGTGTACGTTACATTGCAGTGTTGCGAGCGGGTGGGAAATTACTGAGGGAAATGTAGGGGTGAAAATTTGCAAAAAAATCCCTAACCGAAATTCAAGATTTTTTGTATCTAACACCACTGTTGCCATATGGGTCTAAGTCACCTAAAACGATTCTTTGGTGCGTTGACAAGGTACAGTGAAAACCTGAAGTCGTTCGCTTCCATTCAAAGAGAGAAAGAAAAAAATCTGTTTCCATACACATGAAATTTTGACACTTTTTACACCTCAAAAGCAAAAATCAACAAATATGCCGACGCTACAGCTTCTCTAATTATCCTATTTGAAACTTTTTATGGTGTGTTCTGTAGGCTAAAGAGAAGACTTTCAGGTAGTTGTACATTTGTTCCAACGTAGCGAGCAAGAGGGAAATAATAGAGGGGAAAGGGAAATTTGCCGAATTTTTCACTTAAAATCGGGAATTAATTGTTTTGGCTGGAAACATTGCCATAAAACATACGTAAACTATCTGAAAGTAAACCTTATACCCTAAGAATGTATCCTACAAGTATCATTGCGATATCTAACAAAGTAAACATGAAATTTAAAAAAAAAAATCTCATTCTAAATTAGAAATGCACAATTTTCTTACCATTTACAGAACATGGTTTATTATAAGCCACGACTGTACTTCCCCTAATTATTCTACCGAAACTTTTTATGGTGCGCTGTGTCGGCTAAGGACGAGGCTTTCAGACAGTGGTACGTTTGTTCGAATGTAGCCAACAAGAGGGAAATAATAGAGACAAAAAGGGAATTTTTCCAAAATTTCCTCCTAAAATCGGAAATTAAAATTTTCTGTAGCTGGCAACAGTGCTAGCAGACACACACAAACTATCTTAAAAGAAGCTTTGGTATCCCTATTATATACCCTACAAGTATTGTTACGATATCTAATAAAGTAAGTAGATCATTAAAAAATATTTCAGTCTACGTAAAAAAATCAATTATCTTTCCACTTAGAGAACAAGGTTTACTGTAAACCTCAACTCTACTTCCCCTAACTATCGTATTGAAACTTTCTATAGTGCGTTGTGAAGGGCAAAGACAAGACTTTCAGATACTGGTACTTTTATTCCTATGTAGTCAACAAGAGGGATATAATAGACAAAACAAGTAATTTTCCCCTAACATCTTGAATTAAAATTTCCCGTAGCTGGCAACACTGCTACCAGACAGACGAAAACTATCTTAAAATAATCACTGGTACATTACTAATATATCCTACAAGTATCATGGCGATATTTAAGAAACAATGCTTTTAATTACCAAAAATATATTTCGATAAACAGAAAAGTAGGGAAAATCAAGAGTTAGAACCTAAATCCGAATTTTTCGTGCGTTCCCTAATTACTCCACTGTAACGACATGTACCCGAGTTTGTTCAGTAAGAACAAATGTTCGACTGGCGTAAGCTGACTTGTATTGGGACGTATAGGTAGTTTTATAACAAAAATTTCGAATTTTTTGCCCAAATTTTAGGAGATTTTAATTTCCGTAGTTGGCAACACTGCGCGCAAGCCCATCCAATTGATGTCAACAATTAGGTATTGAATAAGGTGTGATGAGCCCCAGGGTCGGTGACACATGAAGAATTTACCTTTCAAGCACAGGTGTGCTGAAATTAGCATACGACATGAAGTGTCAAGCAAGTAAATTAGGCTGAGGCTCTGTAGAGAGAAGAGGAAGGCGTACCAGTGATGGTGAGGTGTGTCACTCTCTCTCTACATTTGACAGCAGACTTACGTCACACTTGGAAAGACTGTCTGTCATCGTGGGTTCCATGAACTATGAACTGTTTGGTTGCGGTAGAGACTGAGTTAAAAAAAAATGTTGAGACTCTTTAAAAAGACAAAAATTTAATTTTGATAGAATAATCAAAAATGCCCCTATGTAGATCTATGCTCCTTTTTAAATTAAACAGAAAATCCCGATCTTGAGATCTACACAGGTCTCATAGTTCATGTTTCCCTACCCTGATTGTACGCTCTCGAAGCGACTCATGGGCTACAGAAATAGTAGCGACTCATGTAACATTGAGCTTGAGTCTAATGATTACCAACAGAATACATTAATAAGGAGTACTATTAGCAGTAAGCTAAATGAAGTCGCCGAACGAAGTCCACCTGAAAAGAACAGAAGTTACAAAACATTTTATATATTTTTGTACTCACCAGGCAGCAAGTAAACCTTCGGGATTCGTACGGGAATTGTAGTATGCAACAGACGTATAAGTAGATTTTCATAACTATTTAATAGATCCTCGGCGGAATTGAATTTGAACTATTTACACTCGATTTCACAAACAACACTTGTACACGAAAAAAAAAAGATACTCGTTTTTAGTGGCCACTGTCTTTTACTTATACCAATAGTTCTAGTCCACGCGTGATTTAGTTTGTATTTTTCACAGAAACGTCCTGCATGAGTCCAGTCTTCACTGTTGTCTGGATCCTCCAATCTGCACGCATTCTTCCGTATATGCGTGACGTACTTTTATCCCACATAGTACGGTTTTTGATGATCAGTCTTGAAGATCACGTTGTCTTCGTCGAGCTCTGCATTGGTATCTCTCTGTTAAAAGTTGAGAGTTACTGTCATCTCTATTACAGCAAAGGTGACATAGACTCGTCACGCCTTACTGTACTTTATGTGCTGTGGTGCAAAAAGTCCCACTATTTAACTTTCACAGGTTAAAAAAAAAATAAATGTTTCTGCTGATGACAGATTTGCTATCATTGTTGTGTATTAAACACAAAACAAACTGGTTGAAGGTGTGCTCATTGTAAATGTGAGCCACACGGTGAGTCCACCAACACACGTTACTAATCTCTTCATAATACGTACATGTTCTCCGATAATAGCTGGTCTTGGTGTACAAACAAACACCCCTAATTATATGTACGCAAATGTAACTACAGCAAGTTACTTAAAAAAAACACTCCCGATGGGGTCATATATAGAAGATATTTCCCCTTTTTGCTATCTAAGCACTATGTGATACATGTCATAGTAGTTGCTATTACACTAGCGAAGACTTGAAAATATAATGTCACTAAATGAAGTGTTCTATGAACTAAGAACTCAAGCGAAGTATCACTGAGCGACGTGTAGTGTCTCCTGACATGGAACGAAGTGTTACTGAACGATGTGTCCTGTGTTCAAACTAAGAACGAAGTGTCTCGTGACCTCTCCTGCGACCATAGTTATTAGGTCCGCTGGAACTCAAAAAACCTAGACTCACCTTCAGTCTACCGGTTTTCTTATGGTCAACGTTCTCTCTCTCTTTTGGTGACAACCGAAATTCCTAAATAGGTCACCACTGTTATGCCCTAATATTACGTATATAAATACACTCTGGTGAGTTTCACATATTTTACATGATTCTTTGATCTTCTATGAAGATTTTGATATATAACACAACATATGTCATGTACCGGAAGACTCTTTAAACAATTAAGAAAACAAAACATATTAGAAAAAATACATGTTCCCCCTTCCATCAAGAACTCACGTGACAGGTAGTGACATCTATACCCAAACACAGTCTGCAGCTGGGTGTAATCTCAATACAAACTTTTACTGAATTTCACTCATCCCTGCTTATTGAACAAATATGCTGCAAAATCAAACCTTACGTTAATAACATTAGACAATTTACTATATAAACACATTATAATACATGACTGTCATTACCTTAGTGGTGGATAATTAATATATTTGTCTTCCGGATACATTGGTAGGCAGGAAGCCCCTTCCATCTTTGCAGACGAACACCGTTCAACGAGTTCAAACAACTGCCTGTAAATAGTACTGTCAAAACGTACTGAAAGAGTACGTGATACTGTCGGACATGTGACATACCGTGTTAAATAAACATAATTTATAAACGGGTGCATCCAAGAACCTTTTAAATTTGAATAAAATCAAATTTTCCAAAACCAAATCACAATTTCAAAAACATATTACTCCGCGCTGTGGCTGGCGATAGCTTCGTTTTTATCGGCCTAGAGCCGTGGCGGGGGAGGCGGGTAAGGTGACAAAATACGTCATCAAGAGAGTTTCTAGCACCTTATTGTTCCCTAAAAACAACACTACTGTGTGACTAGTATACAATAGCCATGTACACGACTGAACGGCGCTATATTGGAGAGTAGCCAACCCATCTCTCATCCACTAGTCCTTGACATATAGTTGTAGTCCTGCGTACAACTATCTCTGGATAGTCCAAAATCTAGTCTGGAAAATCATAGTAAGCTGGAAACAGTTGTACCATCTTAGTTGCTGTTCGTGGGTGTTCCGCTGGAGACTATGAGTTTGCTGAACTTCAGTTTGAAAATTTAGAAATGTTCTTCCAGGAAAAAAAAAACTTAGTACTCGAAGTTCTTCCATCTCTTCCCATGAAAATGATATGAATTTAATACAAATTATATACATCTTGTTGGCTTTTACATTTTATTATGCATGATTAAATATTTAAATGAATTGATATAAAATATATGTGGTTACACATTTACATATAATTTCTATTTTGATATGCAAAGATTTTGATACGATATTTGCATATCAAAAGTTAAATGACGTACGCACTAGGTCTTTACAGTATCCATCCGACGTATCTACCTGACAAGTCTTAAGGAGGTCTCTCTACAACGAATGAAGCTACAGGGGAAAAGTAATAAAGAAAATTCGAAAATTCTTGAATTTTTGACGGGTAAAATTTGAGAAGGAAATTCGACACACAGAAGAAGAGGAAACTAAAATGATAAACTATGGACCAACCATATTTGGCAAAAAAATATATACCGATATCTTAATTAGTGACCATACAGGAGCGGATTAAAAAAGTGCCACACGCGTATGTGCCACTTTGGCCATGTGGGTCCGAAAGGGTTACGAGTGTACATTTAATTACATTTTTTTGACTACTAACTTGTGTTGTTGTAGTAATTACAGTCTTGACTAATAATAATATCGTTGTTGTAAACAATCATAATCTCTCCTTTTTACATCTTAGTTCCAATACTGATGCTGAGAAATGCAGGGTGTTTCAAAATGAATATCGGAGAATTAAGTCTTCGTAGTACTTATTACATTTTACGCACAATTATAAACAATACATCAAATAAAAGAACACCTCAAACAGTTTTTGCTTCAAGTGTTCGATGTGAGCTTCATTCGTCACATGGCACACATTGAGTGAATAGGTGAGAAAGGCCCATAAACTTTCCGCCATATGGCACAAAATATTCAATTCATACACACGGTTGCACTGTAACTACAGATTCAGTCTTTGCAAAATTAAAATACACAAAGCTTTCTGGTCTCTAGTCTCCATTTTTGCTACTTGCTCTTTCTAACGGCAGACAGAGGAAACAATGCATGGCATGCGTGTGTACAAAACTGTTTGAGTTGCTCTTTCATTTGATAATACTTATAATTGTAAGTTAATTATAAGTACTTATAATTGTAATAGATACTACAAAGTTTCAAACCCTAATATTCATTTTGAAACACCCTGCATTACTTGAAATTATGTCAACCTATATTCATGTCTTGTATGTACACTCATGTCCAAAATTATTGTTCCATGTCTATAAATATGTTGTTCTAGGAATATAATTTGATAACGAATCCGCCTGGTATTTCTTATAATGTTAGTATGTGTATAATCGGCAAAGACATGTATGTGGAAAATTTCATGTCAAAACAGCAGTAAATAAGAACAATAAAACGAAAATGAAACTTTCTTGTCCATTTAGCAACATTTTCTTTTACTCTTTCTCATTTTCGTATTTATAATTCTTTTCCTTTGAAATTTACCATAAATATACATTTTCAGATTATACACACAACATCAGTATTAAAAGTACCCTGCAAAATCATTATCAAATTATATTCTTACAAGAAGACAGTTACAGATATGCGACAATCATTTTGGACATGAGCGTACATATCATCGGGCCTGCCCTAGGCAATTTGTCGCCCGCGCAATGATGTAATTTGCCGCCTCCCTCTTTCTCCAGAAAGAACAAATCTTAAAAGTCACGATTTTAAGTATGCTACTCCAGCATGAACAACGAAAGGGAGGGAAACTACACCCGCACTCAGAAAGGCTTATATACTTACTACAAATACAATATTGTTGTGTCTGTTTTTTTCTTTAAATATTAATCTATTATGTTAGTGAAAGATAAAGCAAATACATCTGAAAGATGGTGATCCATTTTATAGAATTCAATATCGAGTTTCAATCTCAACATATCAGTTTGCAATTATAGTGCAACTAGCTCTTTTACCTTTATTTCTTGATTTTCCTTCTACATCTGTTATTTTTTTTTAAAAAAGTGTTTCCACCTTCAATGATAACGATCCTATTTGCGACAAAGACAAGAGAACCTCTGCTAACTAGCCAAAGGGGGCAGGCATTCGAGAATTGAGTTCCTGTATTTGACAACAATCAAGCAGTTTATTCTGGGATTTATTTTACAATTTGCTTTAGCACTGATCATGAGACTTAAACTAATGAGACCTAAACATAATTTATGAATGTAATATTCAAATTGAAGGTCAGCTTAGTAAATTTAGCTACCATGATCATGAAGTCTGTCTCCAACAAGAAATATTTATTTTAAATAAAATACTTATGACAGATATTGCAGCCCCGTGGAAATGCACGTGTTGCACATATGATAGAGCCAGCAATGCATATCATATATCAAGTCGACAAATTATTTATATATGATATTCAGAAAAATATTAGTAGGCAAATTAGTTTTAGTTTCTACCTTTAGACAAGTTATTTGCGTTTTATACTGTTCGTTATATTATTTTCGTACTTATTAAAGGCCTACTTTCACGAAAAAAAAAATGTTCATTTCTACTTTTATTTCTTCGTTGATATTGGTGAAACAGTACAGAAACCCGGATTCTTAGTAGTTACACTACTCATATAAATTGTAAAATATTTGTACCGTATCAGTTTCTAGTGTTTAATTTATGTTGCATTTTATGGTAATTACACCTACATTAAAATACTTCAGACTTAAATAACGTAAAATACATTACAAATGACTATTTGAAAAAAAACGATATTTAGAAAAAAAACGAGAGGCAATGTTTTTTTTCTAAAAAAAACGCACATTTCTGAAAAAAAAACGAACGGTTTTTTTTCTATTTACAACACTATATGTATGATAGGTTAGGAATTTTTTTTTAGGGCGGTCCGGACCCGGTAGACCCCCATGGGTGCGCCCTTGGTGTGCAACTATAGAGAAGATACAATGAAATGATTTTTTTTGTTTAACGTCCTACGGTTATGCTCTTTAGACTAATGAAAGTCATGCTTAATGAAAAGGAACGATTGTGAAGTTATTTTTTGTGCTCTCCGTCGGGAATCGATCCGAGATCACGTGCACGAGGTACCAGTAGTCCTCTCCGGAGAGCTATAAAGAAAGTACTTTGTCGATAAACTTGTATCAGACAACTAGGCGAAGTGTTAAATTAGGCATAAATAGAAATAGAATTGTAGACTTATTTAATGGTGGACTATCACAAGGAAAGGAACGAGACTGGAAGGCGCGTGTTTATGTTGGCGCACAGTGGGGCTATTGTTAAGGAAGAAATAATACAAAACTCATATTTAATATTTTTGACGACAGAGAAAAGTGTTAAGTGTCAACTCACTTCTGTGCTGTAACGGCGTAGCTGAGTAAATGATTTGTTCTCGTTTGTGTAAAATTTCGTGCTTTATAAACTATACATCTCGTGCTTTTTAAACTAAATGTTGGTTGATGGAAAGTAAGGTGCCTCACACATACCTCATTTTCCAGATCTGTGTCCTGGCTAGAGTTTTGCAGTAGAGAGAATAGCACGATACTCAATAAACTTCCTCCTCTGTGCATCACAAATAACTCCAAGAACTTTCTTACACATAAATCTAGGCTACTGAAATTCACAGGAGGTATGCTTTTATGAGAATCATGTTGAACTTCTTTCAATGATAGAAATATTTCATCAAGAGTTATTATAATATGATGAAAACTTATCATTAGTTTTGCATTATAATAATAATAATAATAATAATAATAATAATAATAATAATAATAATAATAATAATAATAATACCGCTCTCCCTGGCAAGAAATAAGGTTCGTACCAAATTTAACTTGAAATAATTTCTTTGGTTCTAATATAAAAAATGAGATAATGAACAAATCACAATTTAAAATATTTACTTATTTGTCATTTTAAAAGACTTCTTTGCATGGGTATTTGAGTAGTTTATTTTCAAGTCCAATTATAGATTTACTTGATATTATTTACAAAATTTACCTGATATTACTTTCAAAAATAGAATTTAAGAAACCAATTTACGATAATAAGTCTTTAGCATCTTCTCGGACAGAATGCCAGTTTAAACGTTTCGGCTATAAGACAGGGAAATCGCCATATCTGCAGCAAAGTATATTAACGCATATCATTGCTTCCAATTTTGTTTTACTTTATGTTATATTATATTGTGACAATACAACTATAAGGTAAACAAGAAAGTTCTGTCGCTTTTTCACCCACCACCTTTGAATATCGATATGTAACCTAAGACGTACCTGGAAGATAAAAAAAATAGTCTCCATCAGCATCGACGACTTTCTGGTAACGTTCTGGAAGGCCATGGATTCCATCGCGGTATGACTTGGTGGGCCGTGAGGCGAAGAAGGTATCAAGTGCATTTTGCACCTCTACTAGGGATTTGAACTGGCGCCCTCTAAGGTGATTGTCCAAGGAATGGAGCAGGTGATAATCGGACGATGAAATGTCCGGGGAGTATGCCGGATGTAATAGTGTTTTCCATCCAAGACGTGGAATGTTGTCCCGGGTCATCCTAGCCACGTGGGGATTAGTGTTGTCCTGTAACAGGAGGAATCCTTTGCGATTCAGAATTGCTGGCTTCAGAGTTTTGAGTTTTCCTTGAACACGGCTCAACTGCTGACAACACACATTGATACTCTGAGCAGCTGGTAGCAGTTCCCGATGCACGATCCCGCGAGTAGTCTCCCAAACACACAGGAGGACCTTCTTCTGGTGCAGTGCTGGTTTCGGCTGTTTTGTAACCTGTTCATGGAATGCTAACCAAGGATGACGGCGCCGTGGGGCTTTGTACAGGACCCACTTCTCACCACATGTCAACATCCTGTCCAGAAATGGCTCCTTCCTCAGACGAGACTGCAAAGAAACACAGGTTTCTGCTCGCGTTGCCTTCTGGCCAGGAGTCAAATCATGCGGAACCCAGCGCCCCAACTTGTAGTTCTTCCCAAGTTGATGGAGGTGTTGCCGAATTGTTTCTCCACGCCCACTGAATTCTAGTCCCAGTTCCCCACATATCTAGCCGCTCTTCGCTTCCATTGCTGCCTGAAGATCTTCATTTTGTACATGTGTTGGTCTTCCGGCACGTAGTGTGTCTTCGAGTGTTTCATCACCGTTCTTCAACTTGTTAAACCACTGCTGCATTATCCACGTAGTCACGACACCCTTACCAAAGATTTGGCATATCTTCCGTCCCGTTGCAGCGGCGTTCGACCCCAGTTTGAACTCGTACATCATACACGCCCTTATGACGCTCTGTGGAGGTCCCATGTTCACTCTGTCCTTACACAAGTTCACGGTGTAACTGAATTGCCACAATCAGGTAGTATGTTGGATATACCCACACCAACAACTGACCTTCGCCTTATCTCCATTTGCATCCAAGATCCAACTCATGGTGTGAGGGTCAATTGAACAGAGATCTTCACAAAAAGCGCATGATCTTTCTTGGTTACCTTTATATCATATGAAGACTATAATATTGACATTAAAAGTAAATGTGGTTTTCCGTTGTTGTTCCTTGAATTCTTCAACCTTTTAGAAGTAAAGACTGGATCTCCTCTCTACTCCCTATGCAAAAACATGTTAACTAGAAAATAACAGAATGTTTTCAAGTTTCCGCAGAAGTTTGACTTGACTGCATCCTGCTAATTTTGTTGAGCTTTCGATGAGTTGATCCTTGGTTTGGTTCCAAGAAAAGTCATCGGAGAAGTATTATACATGTCATAAGAACACTTAAATCGGCAGTGGAACATTGAACACAACACACAAAAGACGATTAGTTAATTGTTTCTAATTATAATATTGCCGTTACTTTAATATCTCTTTAATTTAAAACATATCGTTCAAGACTTAAACTACATATAAATTATAGGCTATATCAAATTTGCGACTTCAAAATCACCGTATTTTCTTGTATGGTAGTCATGTTTTAACCATACACCGTATAGGAAACGAATTTACCGTATGAATATGACAATTTCCCCATTATGATAAAAAATTTCATCTCTGAGCCTATCATTTGAAACCGTAATGGAGAATCTTGAGCGGTATTTTGGTAGGTGGCACTTTGTGTGTCAGTATGTGTTTATGCCGACTAAAAAAGATTAAAGTGAAATCAAATCTTTGCGTTTTACGTCTCACGATTATGCAGAGTAGCCTAACAGAGACGGTGATGATGAAAATGATGGAATGAAGAAAGTGGGAGGAAACGGGAGAACCCCAAGGAAACCCACGCACAGGGTGTTTGTCCACCACAAATTTCGAGCTGGGATTGAACCAGGGACTCCATGCACCAGAAGTGAACGCTTTACCATTGAGCCACAGCGGCACCTAAAATAAATTAAATTTTCAATGATTATTTCCGGAGCAGTTATATGGTAGATTACTCTCGTGCTACAAGAAAAACAATTGAAACTATACAAAATTCCAAGTGGAATCATCATCATCATCATCTTCTTCTTCTTTTTTTAAAAAAGCTCTAAACAGAGAAAAACGGAATCGAATTCAGAAATGTGTTGTGTGCTGGTAAAGATAGAATTTGCCGCTTCGCAATTTTCCTTTTCTGCTTTTTCTGTCAAAACCAAACAATTCTCCCACGCGTAAAGCCCAATCGTACCATCACATATTGCTCCTCTCTGCATTTTCTGTATTGACATGTAGCTGTTCTCCCAGGGCGAATTCCTAGCAAGAACCAAATGGAAAGGGGACTTTTTTTTTTATTATTATTTGAGCTACCAGTGAACTAATCATGTTAGAGGCTAGAAACGGTATAGGAACTCGAATTACACCTCCCTCTCGTTTGAATCCCCTGCGAAACATGTTCGTTCATTTCAGAAGGAAAAAAATACATCATTTCCAACAGAAAACGAATGCCATATAAGCTGCTAAATCAATTGATGTCCTTGACTAATAATTTAAAAAAAAATAATAATAGAAAAAATCAACTGCATGTTTCTACTACATGACAAATACCGAGGGAGCAAAATATTTTAAAATGCTAAACTTCTAGTGTTGAAAAAAAAAAAAAAGAGAAAGGAATTTTTTCACGATTACAAAACCAAAACTTATTACTGGTATATTCCAAGCGGTGCCAATGGATACTTTTTTCTATCCATAAGAAATAATGAAATAACTCCAACACTAGTGCGATCGCAATGCCAGAAAAGCCCTCAATTTTTTTTCCAGGGGGGAGGGTATGCAAAAACCGATACATAATCGAATATAGACACCTTAATCCACATAGCATTTCATGTAAACTATTATTATTGATGGACATTTCATAACTTTATTAAGCACAGTAAATATATATTACATACTGTAGTCGGTGTGTAAACAAATCTACTGTTTGACAGGTATTTCGAAGAACCGAATCCCTTTCTAAACTTCTGGGGAAGGCAGTTGTCCTCCACTGCGGACGCCCATGCCACCAACATACATTTTTTATAAAGACTTCCGAAGTATCTTATGCATAAGTATAGGGATCTTTATGGAACGACCATTCTCATTTCTCCGTCTGTCTGTTGACAGGCAAAGCAATATCAGTGAGAGGTGACCAAGAAATTATTTTTAATATGGGTTCAGTGTGTTGCTCTTTCCTGAAGACAGTGCACCTTCAGGAAGTCACATATATTTAAATGAAATGTCGTCCGTATTCAGGGTATGTATCAAAAGAAGGGAATCGAACACGTATATTGCAAAATAAATTATGTAGGGTCAAGCGGGGTAATTGTGAATCGAAAAACCATACTTTTGAGTGTACAGCAAAAACTACTTGGGTTAGAAATATGAAAAAATGCCATTATAAACGTACCACAAATCTTTGAAAATAACTCAGGTGCTTTTCGTTGTCACATTTAGTTTTTCTGGAAAAAATGAAAACATATGTTTGAAAATAGCCCAAGCCTTTGGGGCTATTTTGAAACAGCGATGAAACTATTGTGAAACACTCGCATAAGTTACAAGATTGAAGACTAAAGAATACTTGGCGTATAATAAAATGTTTTGGGTGTAATGTTTCACATGGCAAACTTCGGTGTAATTATCTGTGATAAGCCTAGTTACTCAGTTATTCCTATCAAAAAATTAAATGAATAATAACTCGTCTTTTTGGTACTTACTTTATCGATAAAAACTTTGCAAGTGATGGTGCAGAGCTGGGTTGGAGTTAGGAAAATTACTTTCATGTTCTGTATTCACCAAAAGTTCCTTTGTTTCCATGAAATGCTTCATATCATGCAGAAAATATCAGTTATAAAATATCATGCCATTTTCGTGATTGAATATGATCCCATTAAATGCGGAAAAATAAGAGAACTGTATTGAACAATAAACGTAGACACACACTTCTGTTGCATAACATCAAAAGTTCCTAGATTATCATATTCTTATTCGAGTACCTACAAACAGTTCTAGCTTTTACACTTCAAATATACTACATCAACAGTCTTTTCAAAGTTATACTTATATCGATCACTAGACATTACCATTGTGGGAGTAGGCAAAATGCCAATGATATTCTACTCTTTAATGAATGAAATGTCAGTTTTGACAGGTTTAAATGCTTTTTTTTTTTTTTTTTTTTTTTTTTTGTTCAAATCTGATTTAAGGTCCATAACTTCAAATTCATCATGAGGTAGGACTCTTAATAGTGTCACAATATAAAGATATGGGATACTATTTCGGCCATCTCGTTTAAAATTTGCAATAATAAAGTATCCTGTTCTAATGTACTCTGTTTCAGGGTCATCTATTTCGACGAAATCGTCAGATTGTGGGGCATTCAAATTATCATAATCAGAAGATGCTATCAGACAAGCAAGCATTCTTCATCAAGTTTCAACAACACATTCTTCGTCGCTCCTCGAAGAGCCACTAGCCATCTTCTATTGTTTATTCTTGTATTCGCACTTAATAGTCCTTCATATATTTAAATGTTATCACGTTTTATAATAGCCCCACACAATGTTTCATAATAGCCCCTTGACTTTTGATCCATGTTGTCCCTGCACCATGCATCATTTCACACATTACTTACATGATCTGAAAAAGCCCAAAACATCCTCTACAACAGTGATTCTCAAAGTGGAGTCCACGTACCCTTGAGGATCCCCAGGACTAGCCAGGGGGTCCGCGATGCCTAAAACTTAAAATGTGTTGTAATAAAATGTAATTTACAGCTGTTATTCAAGAAGTACAAGAAGTATTAAGAAACTGCATATGTGTCAATACGATTACAAAACAATAACAATTCATCATTTCCAATGCTCAATGATTTCATTGATTCTTCAGGTTTAAAACTCTTTGCTGAAATCCACAAAACACGTGTAGGACACTTGAAAGCATTAGCTGCAAGTTTTCGAGAATATTTCTCTGCCTCACAACCTGGTAATAGTTGAATTGAAAATCTTTTCACTAATGTAGAAATCAATAACATACAAGATATAAATCTCTTTTTGACACAGAGCAAGAACAGCTATTGGAACTATCCTGCAATACTTCGTGGAAAAACGTTTTCAAAGAAAATTAACTTTGTAGCTTTTGGTGCATGAAAGCTGTGGGTATGAAGGTTATCTCAAAAGGTATTGTAATATTTGATGCATTTCGCTATCACTTACTTATGTGAGCAGATCTTTCTGCTCTTTGCAGTATTAAAACCTTAAAGCGAAATCGTCTTAATATGAAATCGGACCTAAGATTAATGATGACAAAACTTATTCCAGATTTCAATGTAATTATATATATATATATATATATATATATATATAATCATTCCTCACATTAGTGATTTCATATTTGGGAACATTGTTTATCAAATGTTCTTCCTTTCTTCATCAAATGATTTTCTTTAAACAAAAAAAAAAAAAAGACATTTTCTGGTTTGAAAGTTACTGAATTTTCAATTGAAATGTCGTTTATTAGAAAACAATAATGTATCTTTAGAATAAATTACTTATTGCAATATTTTTCTTGATCTTTTTCTTGTCAGAGGTAATTCTAATTAGTAGCCTATATATTTTTAATATCATGTGAAATTTCAGATAGCATTGCATGGGGGTCCGCAGATCACTTTTCGAATGAACAGAGGGTCCGCATATCGGAAAGTTTGAGAACCACTGCTCTAAAAGAATATATATATTTAGTTAGTTAGTGGTGCATTTGATATACGCGATATGACAAAAAGTTTTGCAAGAAAAAAATAAAAGTTTTTCGGTGAAAAATGGATGCTTTCAGATTATATATATATATTTTTTTTTCAAAAACTGTCATACTTCAAATACTTGAGTCATATGTAATAGATATAGAAATAAATTTACTGTCTTGTTATAGTTTTTTTTTTTTTTTTTTTTGAGACTTCAAAGTCTCAGAGTTTTGAAAAAAAAACGGATGTTTCACATTAGACCCACTTTTTCTGTGTTTCACAATTACCTCACTTGATTCTACGTTATATACACAATCTTAGGCAATAGTACCAGGGAACTTTCGCCTAAGCAGCTTGTCTATGGTTCCAGGTCAGAGAGGGCTTCGGCTAGATGAAGAAATGATACTTCTTGCGGATAAAGAACACGCAAAAGAATGCAGGCTCTGAACTATAGTGAGATCCTTTGCAGACAATAAAAGTTGGTCTCATGGCAATGTAATGTCGTAATCATAAATATAAATATTATAGTGAGTAAAAATACATAGTTGATACTTGTCTATTTTTTTTAATTCTACGTATGTTAAATAAATAAATGAAAATAAAGTTTGTTTCTCACGAAATTACTGACTTTCTTAACTGCTTAGGGGCCTTGGGTCTCTTAAGTCCGGGCCTGAACTATACGGTTACAATGATAGATATGAAAAGATTAAAAAAAAAAAAAAAAAAAAAAATTTCTTCTTCCCTTAATCTTTTCAGTGCGTTGAACTCTTCAACCCTATGAAAAGTTTCCTCAGACATAATTTCGAACTGATTTAACGGTGCTCTTTAAAAGCAATTCGGATCAGAGCTTGCTACATAATTAGAATTGTGACGCAAATGAAAATATAAATAGCAATGATGGTATGATACGTATTTATCCTCATATTTCTTATGGAAATGACCTTATTTTAGTAACAAGAACTACTCCTGCTATCTTTCCTTTACTGGTGCTTGGGGTCCCGGGTTCGATCCCAGCCCCCGCCAAGTGAACTTTGTGGTGGACAAACACCGTGCTCGTGGGTTTTCTCGGGGCTCTCCCGTTTCCTCCCACTTTCTTCATTCCACCATTTTCATTCATCTCTCATTATCACCGTCTCCTTTAGCCTCACCGGCATAAGCGTGGGACGTAAAACTTAAAGATTTCATTTCATTTTCTTTCCTTTACTATGCTAATAGATTTTCAATAATAATAATAATAATAATAATAATAATAATAATAATAATAATAATAATGATAATAATAATAATAATAATAATAATAATAATAATAATAATAATAATGCTACTTTGTTTATGATTGATACATTAGGAGAGCCGGGAAGTTCGGTGTGGGACGATTCGGTACATGGAGGTCTGGGTATACGGTAGTTTTGTTATAAAGGAAGTTCGGTATGATGAAATCCTCCTAAATAGGCGAATTACATTTGATGAAGATTAGGCCTAAATAAATAATAACTTACTATTTATAACCAATGCATGTAAACCGGAATGTATAGACTGTAGACTGCAGAATGTAGACTAATGCATTGTATGTGAGCAAAATCAATATAGTTTTACGTTTTTGATGTAACATTTTAGTCCTATTCTAATTCAGACTATTCAAATGAAATCTTGTAATACTTTTTTCATGGATTTTTCTTTCACTTCTGTTCCAATGTAAACTGGATATTTTCTTAGTTGAATGTCCATCGATTATGCACCGAAGCTAAGCGATATGATGGTGATAAGATGGATGCTAATGATAAACTGATAGAAGTGGGACGAAACAGAAGAACCCTGACAAAACCCATGCACACAATGTTTGTTCACTTATTTTATTTATTTATTTATTTATTTATTTTTAATGCAACAAAGACTAGAAATGTACGGTTGTGCAGACGATAATACACTAAAATATGTTCTATTGGCCTGAAAAAATACACAAAAAAGTACAGGGCGGAAACCTACAACTTTTTCATAATAATATAGTTTTCTAGCTTGAAATCTATCAATACAAATCAGCTAAAGTAATTTTGTCTTGATGAAAATTTTCTTTTTCTAGGAGATTATTTCTGGTATTTGTTCTTTTATCTCAATAGAAATCACTTAAATTGAAATACATTTCAATTCTTTTTCATACAAAAGTGTACAGTTTTCTTCTTTTTTGTTATCTAGGAATATAAACCTAAGTGTAGTCGTCTTATTGTAGGAGCACTTGCAACCAAGATTTAAAAAGAAAAGTCGAATTTGACACCAAAAGTATTTAGGTATATCATTATGATTAGAGGTTCATTTATTGAACAGAAGGGGCCAGCTTTTCTCAGATGTTCAATTTTCTGTTCTTTGTCAAATAATTATGTTATTGGTAACTCTTTTCAGAAAATACAATTAGTGTTGTACACGAGACGAACTAGTAATACGAGCGGACTCGAGTTCGACCCCGGTGTGACACTCAGTCGAAAAAGTGTAAAGGCTTCTATAGGCCAACCACCCTGGATGAGGTTTTGCTGGGTTTTCCTCATCCACACCAGGTAAACGCCGAGGAGATACCTAATACATAAGTCCCAAGTTGCATCCTTCCTTCCCTTTCCTCGGATAGTGTGATCTCCGAGGGCCATCATCCCTCGTACGTGACGGACTAACGGTTTGGGTACAAAACTTCGCGGCCAGAACCTCACGGCGACAACCTCGCGGCCCAAAATCTCGCCGGGCCGAAACCTCGCGGCGACAACCTCGCGGCCCAAAATCTCGCCGGGCCGAAACCTCGCGGCGACAACCTCGCGGCCCAAAATCTTGCCGGGCCGAAACCTCGCCTGGCCAAAACCTCGCCGCCCAAAACCTCGCGGGACAAAATCTCGCCGGGCCAAAACCCCGCCTGGCCAAAACCTCGCTACCCAAAACGTCGCGGGCCAAAATCTCGCCGGGCCAAAACCTCGTCTTCCAAAACCTCGCGCCCCAAAATATCGCCATACCCAAAATCTCGCCTGACCAAAATGTAAATGTTCCAACAGATGATAAGGATGACGGTATAAAAGACGCTTTTTCAGAAGAAGAGTCACGGGTATTTGACCAAGTCCCGCGATACCATATGAAAATTCTACTTCTGTATTAGAGGATTTCAATGTGAAGGTAGGGCGACAGGATGTTTTTAAACTGGTTATAGGGAAAGAAAGTCTGCATAAGGAAAGTAATGACAAATAACGGGGTTAGTTTCGTGAACTTTGGGACATCCAAAAACTTAAAATTTTAACAAAAATCAAATAATATTTATGAAAGTATGAAATAATATATGAGTTTTTACGACGTCCTTGATTATGTCCTGTAGGTTAAAGGAGACGTAGATGACCAGGATGAAGGAAATTATTAAATAAAGAAACTGGGAGGAAATGGGATTAACCCGAGAAAGCCCAAGCACACAATGTTTTATATCTTCTTCTTCTTCTTCTTCTTCTTATTATTATTATTATTATTATTATTATTATTATTATTATTATTATTATTATTATTATTATTATTATTATTATTATTATTATTATTATTTGTAATGTGGAATTGCATATTAAGAAACTCATTGGGTAAATTTTAAAGAAAAGTTTCATTCGCGGCGAGGTTTTGGCCACTCGATGTTTTGGGTGGCGAGGTTTTGGCCCGGCGAGATTTTGTCCCGCGAGGTTTTGGGCGGCGAGGTTTCGGCCCGGCGAGATTTTGTCCCGCGAGGTTTTGGCCGGAGAGATTTTGGGCGGCGATGTTTCGGCCGCGAGATTTTGTCCGTATCCCCGGACTAACATGGCCATAGATACCGAAAGCCCAAAGATCTAATTCCTAATCCAAAATCAGAAAAAAAGTCTCGTCTAGTCTCGTAAATTTTGTACAAATTTCGTTTTGACCCCCCCCCCAAAAAAAAAAAAAACTTTTCTAGTCTCGTCTCGAAACTTTCCTCACATCTTTTGTAAATTTAAGTACAAAATTTATGCTCTTCTCTTTTCTTTCTTTTGTTAATTTCATCCAGATGTTCGCATCACTAGAATTCAACGAAGGGTATGGTATAATAACATTCAACCCGTATTTATTATTGTAAGATATTATGTAATTACTTGTGCATCTTTAAACTTGTGTAATTACTTGTGCATCTCTTCTTTATTTCCGTATTTTATGAGTGATGTAAGACTAACATGGTGTTCGAAATCCAACCAAGACTGTCTGATGATCATTTTGACAACATATAATGTGTTCTTGGATCCCATGAAACATTTTAGACAACATTTGCGAGAGAAGGAGACCTGATTTCTGTTATGAATTCTTAATTCGTACTATTTAAGTTAAGTCATATTCTTTCGATTTTTCTAGTTCTTCTACCTTGGGTTTTTTGTCTTTCAAACTCAAAGTCCACACATTTTTTTAGCCAATGATAAAACACAAGAGAATGGAAGTAGGTGGAGTCTTGGCAACAAGGTATGTAGACTCGTGGAATATAGAAAGACTCACAAGTGAAAGAACATAAAGGTGTGCGGTCGCTGTCTACTTCTTTCCGATTGGATTTCCACTTTTATATAAAAGATGAACGGGAATTTAGAAATATAGCAGAGCAACAGTTGAAGACGATTTCTCCGTTCCTTTTTTTACCCTCATTTTCCCGCCCCCTGCTAGAGGGAGAATTTACACGTTGTGGAAATCATAGATTTATATCAAACCTCCTCCTCCTTCTCCTTTTTGTAACTCTCTACGGGGAAAGGATAGAAGGGTAACACGTCAAAAAATAAAGTTTCATGTTATAGGAGTCATAGAGCCGAGGGCCAATATGTAAGAGGAAGTCTACTGGAAAAAATTGCAACGAGTTATGGTATGAGCTGTTTTGGCGGCAGAACGTAATCTGTTGCTATATATATTTTATGTATACGATAGGAAGGAAAAGCAGAAAGGGAAATTCGATAGTTGTCAATACTCGTAGAATAACTTCACAAGAAAGCATTAATATTTTACGCTTGTCTCTTATGATATCGTTTTGCTTTAAAATCTTGTCTGTTGGTGTAAGTTGTCATAACTTCAAAGACATTACAAAGAGAAGTATGTGGAGCGATTTGACACGCATCATATTCTACAAGCTGAGAGAAAGGAAACTTACCAAATAATTCTTGTAGCATTCTGAAGCTGTATGAAACTTTCTTCCCTTGACATGTAATGATAGTATTTAAATTTTTACCAATGTGACTTCTGTCAAGAGCCGCCACTAATCAATCAGAATTGTTCTACACTTTTCCTTAAGGCCTAAATTCGTAGTATTTCAGAAGATGGGCCAAAATAATACAGTCTTGTATATTGTTTTTATCTTGTATAGATTAATTACTATGTAACGCTTTTAATATATCTTCTCTTCAATCAACTTCTGCAGATTTAAGTATTGTGTAAGATAATTTTCTGTCATTTTACATGTGTAAATGTAGTGAGATTTGTCCTTCACAGAAACAAAATAAAGATAAATCTTTAATGACAATTTTCTAATATTTGAATTAAAGATACTAACTTTCTCATTCAAATGAGATTGTTAATCACCTTCAGGTCAGTTATTCTTGCTTGGGGATGTAGTACACGGACAAAACATATTTAATGAATCGCTTAAATTGCTACTACTACTGGTAACAATAATAATTATTATTATAATTTTATTAGAATTCTTGAAGCAGTGTGGTCGTTAGGCCTTTGTACTACAGCTATGCAAATCAGAAATGTTAACGGTAGCAGAATTAACAGAGATAACTGATTTTCCCGAAGAAAAGGGACCTTCACTCTGATCAAAATCTCAACTGACTATCTAAAAAAAAAAAAAAAAAATGATGAACATACAATCATCATCATAATATAAAATATGACTAAAAATATCAAACATATTCCCTTAACTTTTGTACTGTACTTTCACAGAGTCAGCGGGGGGGGGGGGGACAATTTTCTTTTAGCCCCGGGCCTCCAGATGGATTAATCCAGCCCTGAATGCCTGCTTTGGCCTCTGATGGGAAACTCACCTTAGACACACAATATAAGGATGTTCTAAGTCACGCGTCTGAAGTCACAAACTCTATATACGTCCAGCACACAAGCTACGGTACCCAGTCAGAAGATTGTGTGTTGTTAAACAGGACTGTATGAAAGTGCACTATGAAGATCACACACACACAATTGTTATTGATTATTCTTTACAAATTCAAATTGCGATATTGTGCGTAACAAGCTACAAAGAATGTTAACAGCGCATTTGGGGCAGAAATGGCAAATGAACGCACTATTCGCTGTTGGTTTGTCAAATTTCATTCCAGTGACACAGTATTGTGTCGTATGCACCGGCCGACATCATATTCGTATGAACTTCTCAGGAACACTGTGCAAGCAGACCGTCGGGAAAGTGTTCATGTCATTGCAAACGAGTTAGTTATACATAATACCACTGCTGTTCGGTGGCTCCGAGTAAGGTGAAAAAGTTGGACTCAGGAGTTCCATATGAGCTTACACCGGCGCAAGGATTGTCATCTGGAAGTTTAGTTTTCTGAATGGAATGAATAACACGGAAAGTTTTCTATATCATATTGTCACTTCAAATGAAAAGTGGATGTGCTAAGGCAATCGTAAACGGTTAGGACAGTGTTTGGGTCGTGATCAACGTCCAGGACGGTTTACTAAATCACCCTTCTTCTACAGATGGTGTTGTTGCTGCTATGGTATTCTATGGTGGCAGTGATCCATATCATGACTTTCTCAGGCGAGATGAAATAATCAACACAGTTCGTTATAGTTCTAAACTCCATAAATTGCACCGCAAACTTGTCCGCAAGTAGGTGTCTTCACGTTGTTCACCCATATATTGCACAAAGGACGATGCAAGCTGACCATGGGTTGCAGAATGAACTCATCTTTACCTCACCCATTGTATATATTAACCCGCTATCTCTTCCACTGACTACCATCCCTTCGGGAATCTCCATAACATCTTGAGAGAGACCTTTACCTGAGAATCTGCCAGTGCAACATACGGATCAGTACTTCGCATTGCAGAGACTCGACTTCTTTCCCTGCAGAATTCAATCCGGACTTTTGCTTCATCGATGGCAAAAGTGTGTGGTTGCAGGTGACAACTATTTTGATTAACCAGGTACTGTGATTTTACTTTTTTCTTTTTTTGCCTTTGGAAATGACATTCCATTTGCTCCAACTTGACAGATTTTGCAACAAAACCACTGTAGATGTTTGAATTGAGTGACCATTTTACAATTACTCATTTGTCAGCATCGTTTGTAGCCTATGACAATCTTGAATTAACAACGTTTCTAAATTATCATATCAAAATGTAGTATTTCGGTTCGGTTCGAGTTACGATTTTCGTTTTATGAACAGAATCGATTTGTCGAAATGTATTTCTGAACCTTCTCTGAAACATATCTAATTAACACGTTTATATAGGTCCCAGTACCCACAATATTTAAGGTTCCATTCCCATTAACAACTCCTTCAAATTGACCATTCTTTCCCCAAATTTACTTTTCTGCCCCCAATTTTACCTTTCTCCCCGCAAATTTACCGCTCTTCAGTTATATCATCTTCTTTCAATGAAAAATTGTCTCCGTAAAAACTGGCATGGGCACAACCTATGCCCTAAAACCTGCCTGTGGTCTCCTTTATAGTGTAGAGTGGTCATGAAAGAAGTAAATTCGTTAACACTTCGAATTCGATTTTCCTTTCTTCCATTACAAGACTGTCTTCATTCCTGATGATCGATCGCAAGTGAAAAAAATAAAACACAGGGCTCCTAAAACCTGAACTTTAAAATTATTTTTTTAAATAATTTATTGTTTTTCTAATCCTTTCGATTCTGATGTAAATACCCTTTTGCATATGAGAACGTAAGGCATCTAAAATTCCCTGCTAGGGAATGATCGTGAAACGTATAAATTTCGAAAATGAAAGGAAATATTTCAGTTTTACGTCCCATGGTTATGCCGGCTAGGTTAAAGGAGATGTTGATGATTAGAAATGAATGTAATGGTGGAATGAATAAAGTGGGAAGAAACAGAAGAACCCCGAGAAAATCCGCGAACACGGTATCTGGCCACCACAAAGTTTACTTGGAGCGACTTGAGATCAAACCGGGGATTCCACGCAGCAGAGGTGAACGCTCTTCCACTGAGCCACCGCGAACCCGTGTAAATTTCCAGAAATATATTTATCTATTTCGTTATTAGAGGACTTTCCTGACATATTAGTTCAAAATAAAATAGCTGTAGTTCTATATGACATTTGTAATATTGCAAAACTTTTCTAAAGCGTGAAACTTAGGAGGAAAATATATTAAAAGGAATTTCCGCTAGCAATGTTAATGGCTGTTGATTATTAATTCCGTCAGAGAAGCAATGCTTCAAAGAGAGACACCGAGACGCATTTGATTGTGTTTATTAGGGCGGTAATTTTACATAACTTGGTCCCATCAAAACCATTAGATTCCATAAATAGCCTTCGCGTTTGAGGTGCATTGCGTCAAGGGAATGGAAGACTTACTAATGCGACTCCCATTTCATAAAGTTCATGAGGTTCTCTCTGTAATTCAATAAGGTTGATACTCTCTTGAATGACGCTTTGTGGAAATTGTGTATGTATAGTTCATATGTGTCTGTGAGAGCGTGTGTCAATTTCTTAACATACATGACAAAGAAACTGTATAATAGTGTAAAAATATCATACGTTTTTTTATTTTGGTTCTGTATTGAAAACATACATCATTAAGCCTATTCTTAGGTTTGTTGGTGTGTGAGAAGTAATGACGTTATGTTTGAAGTCGGGATTAGGACTGTGCGGTATCGGAAATCGACATCTACAAAATAATCAAAAAATATCGACATATCGGTCAAACATTTTCAATTTCGATATTTGAAAATATTGATTGAGATATGTGCAGCTATAATCGGGATTCTTTAGTTTCAAATTCTCTACCCATACATTTTTACTCAATTTTTCTTCTAGCATTTTATATATTTGCATGTATCTTCCCTCCCAATATGGTATTGAATGTAAGACCGGACAATTTTATAGTATTTCGCTTCACCGTTACTAAAATGCATAGATAAAGCATAACCGTGCAAGTTCATACTGGGGTCTGTAGGACCCCGACAATATATTATATTCATACTATGAATTAATCTTATCACCCGATTATATTTTATATTCATACTATGAATTAATCTTATCAAAGTAATGGATGAGATTTAATATAAATTCAGTTCCCAGTCTCTCTTGCCGAAAACATTATTCATATAATTTTTGTATATGCTAAAGTTTAAACTGTAATGTTGCAAGTGGCGTGTCTGCTTATATACTATATGTCTACTCCATTTCAGTTGGGTTGTCTACTTCATTTTAGATCGAGTACCAATTTTAGGACTAGACAACTGCCTACTTATTAAGTCCCTTCATTACAAAAAAAAAAAAACTGTATTTTGGGTTGGCAACATTGTTAACCTGGTGGTATTGCAGAGTATGTCAAACAACGCAAATTTTCCACTTTATTTTTAATCTATTTAAAAGTTGCAAAGGTTCTGCTTCTTCAATAATGTAAAATCTACAACCAAGGACGTAGCAACGGGGAGGTAAAAGGGTGCTACCGCCTCAAGATTTCCTACCCCCGCGAAATAGAGTTATTCTATTATATGTTTGTTAAAATTGTTTAATAAGTACGGTAAATGAAGAATGTTTATGGTAGAATATGAAAGAAAAATATTTAATAAAAAGAAATACTTAAATAAACCACCTTAACATCTTAAAATAATCGAAACAACTGAAATTAATCAGCCACTTTGTTATTCTCATTTGGTTAATCCTTTATTCCATTTATTCTCATATTAATGGAATATTGGTATATTGGTATAAAACGATATATATTAGTTTCCTTATGAATAGTTTATTAGTTCATTTCTTACGATCACACACCGTCAAGACCCATTATACAATAATGTGGCATACTGCAAATATAATAATAATAATATATATATATATATGCATGTAGTGTGACTTATTAATACGTTCATATTCTGAATGTCTTTCAGTTAGTTTTTAGTGCGTGCAACATCCCCCCTCTCCTCTGAAAAAGTCATATCTCTCTAGAAAATCTTGCTGATTACAGCGCTGGATACAGCATTATTGTACAGTATCTACAATTCAGTACTGTGAAAACTTAGAAGCGAGGCTTTCCACATATATGTCAAGCAACTATGAAATTGTATATTGTAAATTGTATATTGTAAATTGTATATTGTATTGTAATTGTATATTGTATCATTGTGAAATTTATTCTATAGGTTTTAGCTTTTCTGGAGATAAAATTAGTTCCTCAATAAAGAGAACACCGTTATATTAAATAAAAAAAAAATAAAAAAAAAACAGAATATGAGTATTCTGAACAAAATTAGTATTTATATGAATGAAACCATGTCTAGAATTATGTGACTGTTTATTAGGTGACACCAGAGCCCTGCTATTTTAAAAGGGTAAATACTGTACATAAAATGTACAGCATGTATCGGGTGTTGCAAAATAAGTGTTACAACTCTTGGGAGGTGACTCCTGCCAATGATATAAGAAAAAAAGTTCGCTTGAACTTTCGGCTATCGGACATAGTTTCGGATCTACAAGGTGCCGAAAGCGTGGGAAAATGACTTTCGGGCGCCAATAGTTCGGAAACTATCCAACGTAAAGAGGGCGGATAAAAAAGTCACTGAAGAAGTCATACCTGCTGTATTGAATTTTGCCTGTTTCACAATCCTACCATGCACGCGCAAGGGATTCCCCAAAGGAACGTAGGGAGTCCCGGATAATCTGCCAAATGAAAATTGGTCTAAATGGATATGAATTTGTAACGGACCAAAATTTCCGTTACAGAAGTTTTGACATTCTAATAAATAATCTTTGTTATCTCTTAAAATTTACTAATTCTGTGAAGAGAAAAAGAATTTGAATATTATTAGTTTAGTTCCAAAGATGATTTATATCCAGAAAGGCTATAAATCTATACTATTTTAGGGGAGATTTTGATTATTTTAACATTTGAAAATTATATCTACTATTGAATATTTTTCCTTAAAATTATTAATATCTATATATAGTTGATTATCGTAACATTGTACAATATAATTATGTTCCTAACTATTGTAAACATATGTATGATGTTATGCTTAAACAGTAACTTGCCAGAAGAGAAGAAAGAGATATATAGATACTGTTGTTGATTTAAGATGAAGAAAATACGGAAGTTTGTAAATCTTGTTAGTTAGTTATCGACGACTTGTTTTGAGGTTATTCAACTATTTCCCTGTTGTCTCACCTTATAATGTAATCATCATCTCCTTCTTCTGATATATATATATATATATATATATATATATATATATATATATATATATATGTGTGTGTGTGTGTGTGTGTGTGTGTGTGTGTGTGCAGGCGTTTCATCTGTGGAACTAGCTTAATAAAATGCAGGATATAGTATACGTAAGACCGTCTGAGTTCCAGAAGAAGCTGGACGCTCATACTTTTAGGGATTATTCATTGAGTATCTACGAACTTAGAAAGGGGGTAACAAACCCACTTTCATTTACTTATCCACTGATACGAAAATAAAAAAGAACGTACCTATTTGCCCTTGTACTTTATATGCTATAGCGCATTACATTATATGCAACAAGGATTTTGGTCTGCATCATGATATAAATTTAAAAATATTTAACATTTTTCGAATCGAAATCAACAAAATTTATTCTAGAAAGTAAAAATAGAATGTTAAGCACATATAATGAAGACAACGCAGTGATTTAATTTGGTAACGTATAAATATATAATATGAAGTATCCTCGCGCACGGAAGACAGGGGGTTCTCATGTATACTATTACCAAAATGCATATCAGGAAATTAAGCGTTGATGTCGAAGCTGTTATTCTTTTGATTAGTATAATCCAGAAGTAGTGTATGTATCTGTATGTTTTATAACATGTACTGAATGGTTGGATGATGTATATATGTTTGAGAGTCGACTAGTGATACAACATATGGATTCCCCGTATAAAATGATATACTAAGTTCGAGCCGATGAGATGCCGAACTAAATAGAATGAGAGGTGTTGAATCCAATGTATTTCAATAATCACTCTGTTGACCTTGTCACTATGCACACCTTCCGTACATGTGAAAAGTTATTATACGACTACACACTTCCAGACCGATTTATTTTATGCTGACGTCGACCTGCTTTGTCTAACGAAAACGCCTTGTACCACGAATATAGTATATCGTCACTACAGTTAGGGATTCCACTCTAAGACGAACTCGGTGAAGCGATATCCTGAACCTTTTTGCTAGATGTAACAAGTTCTCTACATATGTTGAAGTGAGAGAAAAGAGAATGTTGAGAATTGTTATAAATTGATAGGGTTTCTACCAGGTAACAATAATTCGTTTGTATTAAGTCGATATCTGGAACAAATACAAAATGGCGGACACCTTCATGCCCGTTGTGTGTGGTTGCATTATCGCCAGGTACGGATGCTGGCCAACAGTGAAGTTCTGAATATTAAGTGTAGCGAATTTGTACTCAAATGCTCTAAAAAGACATCTGGAGTGTCGGTAGAGCACAACAGATGAAGTAGAGTGATTCACATGTGTGGAAACACGTAACGAAAAATGCCCAGAAATGCGCTTATACTCAGTAAACGTGAGTTCAAGGCGTCGGAAATGAAAGGATTAGCGTCAAGAACATGAAAGCCTTTGCAATTCACCAATAATATTCCCTCAAACCGATGCAATATGATGTGCACGGTTGCATACCAATAAGGATGCAACAACTGAGGCCAAGTTGAACTTGTGCAAGGGGACTCACTAAGAAACTGTGTAAACTAAATGAATGTCTCTAGTGGGATCGCCTGATCGATATTGAAATGTGGGCAATGTGGTGTTGATATCGAAATGTAGCTAATGGACAAATGTCAACATGTCTCACTGCTGCTGGGACACCGTCTCACGTGCGAAAACTAGGAAAATAACGTTGTACATTCTGCTATTACATCTGGTGCACTTTTTGTTAGAACGTAACTAGAACACGATTGTATCAATGTCCCTCTTTGTTTGGGACATTGTCCCATAGTCGACACATATGAAAAGAAATCTCTTAATCCATGGTTCAAATTCTGATAGAGCGTGTCAAACTTGTATCATATCCCACGTCTTCTAGGACATATGACGTACTCGAAATATAGGAAAATACCTCCAGAAATTCGTATCTTACACATAGTGCACAAGCCAAGACAAAGACGAAAATGAACCAATTTGGCACATGTAACACTACAGCTGGAACATAATACATATGGAAAATAAAAGCGACATGATAAATAGGAAGAAACGTTTTAAAGTTCTGATTGTTTACAACTGTGCAGTAGGAGTAACAAAATGAAACACACAAGGATGTCGGGAGGCTGTACAAGAGCGCTTGCTAAACAAAGTTGGTACTCCTCAAAGAAATGAATACAGAGAAAGTGAAGCTCCCTCGAGCCTCAGGGCTAGAGAGCTCGCTTTCGCTCGCGTGGTCGCAGTTTCCAATACTACTGCGAGCCCACGGCATCAGATTCAAGTCCCGAGTAGGTATTTTCCTATTTTTCCCACGTGGGACGGTGTCCCAGCAGGAGCGGGACATGTTGACATTTGTCCATTAGCTACATCTCGATATCAACACACACATTGCCCACATTTAAATATCGATCAGGCGATCCCACTAGAGACATTCATTTAGTTTACACAGTTTCTTAGTGAGTCTCCTTTCACAAGTTCAACTTGGCCTCAGTTGTTGCATCCTTATTGGTATGCAACCGTGCACATCATATTGCATCGGTTTGAGGGAATATTATTGGTGAATTGCAAAGGCTTTCATGTTCTTGACGCTAATCCTTACATTTCCGACGTTTTGAACTCACGTTTACTGAGTATGAGTGCATTTCTGGGCATTTTTCGTTACGTGTTTTCACACATGTGAATCATCCTACTTCATCTGCTGTGCTCTACCGACACTCCAGATGTCTTTTTAGAGCATTTGAGTACAAATTCACTACACTTAATACTCAGAACTTCACTGTTGGCCAGCATCCGTACCTGGCGATAATGCAACCACACACAACGGGCATGAAGGTGTCCGCCATTTTGTATTTGTTCCAGATATCGATTTAATACAAACGAATTATTGTTACCTGGTAGAAACCCTATCAATTCATATCCATTTAGACCAATTTTCATTAGGCAGATTATCCGGGACTCTCTATGTTCCTTTGGGGAATCCCTTGCGCGTGCATGGTAGGATTGTGAAACAGGCAAAATTCAAGACAGCAGGTATGACTTCTTAAGTTACTTTTTTTTAACCCGCCCCCTTTACGTTGGATAGTTTCCGAACTATTGGCGCCCGAAAGTCACTTTCCCACGCTTTTGGCATAGATCTGAAACAATGTCCGATAGCCGAAAGTTCAAGAGAACTTTTTTTCTTGTCTCAGTGGCAGAAGTCACCTCCCAAGAGTTGTAACACTTATTTTGCAACACCCGATATATGTGTATAAACCTAGTCATGCCATTGTTTTGTTCTTAATCATTCATTCTTCAAAGGAAAGTATAAGCGTCTGACTAAGTATGTTAGTAAAGCTAATTGAGCTACGATGATACAGCGTTGGATATATTTATGTTCCATCTCGATGAATCACTGTTGCAGAAGAAAGTACGATAGTTGTGCAGTAAAAGGAAAGAACACTAGTAAATATTTAAGTCACTGTTAATTGGACGATAAATAATAGAATCCAGTCCTTGAACTATCTTGCGTCAATGCTTCAGTATATCAGTAAAGGCATCCTGTATGATAAGTAGGATGAAGTTTATATTTAATATTGGAAAAGAGTGACTTCTTGTAAAGTAGTGTTGTCTCAGTGAATAATAAGGAAATATAGGGAGTGAAGATGTCTTCGAGATACTTGGCAAAAGCAGTTTCCTTGTTTAGTAAATTAGTTAAAAATAACCATCTCAAATCGAGTAGTGCAAATCCTGTTTCTAAAGTATGGAGCGCTAAAGTATAAAGAGATTCCAGAACTTGTAGATGGAATAGAATTAGCACTGTGACGTAAGAAATTGCAAAAGATGCGTCAAAGAATTTCACAGAAAGTGCTTGATCATATTGCTAAAACCTTAAAAATAAGTTCGCAATCTACCTTAAACGTGACCGGTTTCGTGACGTAAAAGGCAGTTAGAAACTTCCGGAGGCATGTCGAACGGAGACCTTTGGTTTGGGTTGCGAACCCCAAACAATTCTCATACATGAAATTACGGATGGCCTGAACATCTACCCAGTTCCTCCAAGAAGTAATTTAAATTAATGCAAGTCTTGGGGGCGTAAATAGCGTAGCTCAGAATTAATTAGAAACATGGGAGTAGAAATTCAAAGATAAAATTCGATAACACAGAAATAATTTAGAATAAGAATCTAATGAACTGTAATTGAACAATCACAGAGCATGGTATGGACTGGTATGACTTAGACTAGAGAAAACAATGCATAATCACTTACTTTTGGTAACGATGACGAGCAGAACCTCTGATGGACAGAATGACGGAGTGACAAAACTAATTATGAATAATCTGACTCGCAGAGTTTCGACATCAAAATATAACTTCCCATACCCGGTAGAGAATTCGGTATTATTTATATGATTTTTCCGTCATATCAACATTCTTGCACATTCTTTCTGAGTCTTCCTAGTTCTAAAAGTCATAGCCGGTCATTTGCATTGTAGAAGTCAAGGCACTCTAAATTTTCCATTTGATTATGAATCCTAAAGAATATTCAAACTGCCTCCACTTCATACATTGCCTGTTTTATACACATTTTAAAATTCAATTAAATATTTTGTTTGATTACACATTGTGGTACACAATAATATAGTTCATTGATCTATATCATTGGATATAGAAGAAATTAGACGTCAAACGTGTGTCGAATTTCATCTAAATATTCGTGGGAGAGGCGAAAAGTTAAGATGAGGCTTTTGAGAACGTAGACTAGGCCATGGAAAGTAGTTGGCAAATTTAAGAACTGTGGTCAGGAGGATATAACGCGAAATCAGTTAAAGGAGGTCATAAAGTCTCAGTGTGGTCAATTTCGGGAAAGTAAGGGCAATAGCAGACAGATGGTAGATGATGAAAATATTAATACTGTACTGGTCCCAACTTTATGCAAGTTGTATCGATACCTGGGCACACAAGATAGTGAAGGTCTTTCGATGCATCGTATGCAGTGGTCGAAGTGAGACGGTATGAGGTGGAATGCCATACCGCCACTGTTTTTTCAGTAATGAGGACATACCGTCTCTGGTTTTTCAGTGTGATCAAGACAATATTTAAATAGCCGTATGTTGAGTCAAAATCGTAATAAAACATACCGCATCTGCTTTTTTTCCACTTCAAACACTGATCGTATGTGAAATAATAGAAAAAATAGGCAGAAGGCTACACTTTTTTTTTTTGTAAGCATAACATTACTATACTATGTCATCTCATAGGATATTTAAATTGGTCTGTACTTGCGTTTGTTCAAAGCCTTAACGATGAAATGAAAGTGTTGGTTGTTTCTACATGCAGATGCATTAAATAGTATATTCCACAACCAGTGTGTTCACTTGCATTTACCTGTAGACACGCAATGTTTATAATATTGTGTAGGAAAATCAGTGAAGGCCATCTGTTGTCACCAAAAGAGAAACAAGTAGCTAAAGACAGGACGCATTTTTGTTATTCAGTTTTATTACTGTTATTATAATTATTATTGTCAAATGTTACTCTTTCAAGACGATTGAAAGCATTGGCCGTGAAAAGAACGACAGTTTGGCCTTAGTTGATATAATTATATTTTTTGAACTAAAAATAATTGCAGCTATTAAGACTGTATAGGAGTTAACGATCACGAAAAGGTGTGGCTATATTGACACGCATCTATCAAGTTAGCTTTAGAAGTCAGACATTCATTCCTGGTTTATGGTTTATGTAACGTTATAGAGTGGTAGTTTATTGGGTTTTAACGTGTAGTCTTAGTTTTTCCTTATTATTTTTTATATTATTTTTCTAGTGAACATCAATGTCTAGACATAAAAAGTCTCTTTGAGGCGTCTTGGATAAGGTTATGATTCTAGACAGGTGATTTACACTTTTCGTGATACACACACACACACACACACACACACACACATACACACACACACACACGAAACTATATATGTATGTGTGCCCCAACTTGCAGAACCAGTCGTGAAACAGGGAGCGCGGTGGCTCAGTGGTAGAGCGTTCACCTCCGGTGCTTGGGGTCCTTGGTTCGATCCCAGCTCGCGCCGTATGGACTTTGTGGTGGACAAACACCGTGCTCGTGGGTTTTCTCGGGGTTCTTCCGTTTCCTCCCACTTTCTTCATTCCACCCTTTCACTCATCTCTCATCTTTATCGTCTCCTTTAGCCTAACCGGCATTACCGTGGGACGTAAAAACTTAAAAAGATTTCATTTCATTTTATTTCAGTCGTCAAACAGTGTCATTTCGAGGATAAAGTCATGCTCTATGTGTGATGGAACTTTGAGTTCGTTCCTAACAGTTGTATCATCAATGCTAACCTTTATTCCGAATAGTTGGAGCGTATATATGGTGCACTACCCCAAAAGTATTCTGCATTAATGAACTGAAAGCGCGTCCTCACTCACACACACACACACAATTCAGGAGCTTGATGACATCGAACTGATTCCACACACGACATATACTTAGTCCTGACCTTGCCCCTTCGGATTATTACCTGTTTGAATCAACGACACACTTCCTGAAATCACGATGCTTCATCAAGCAGAAGGTGGAAACAGCAGTGACTGACCTTTTTGCTTCTAACGAGAAGACTTGGTATCAACGTGGAATGGAGGAATTGACAGGAAGATGGCTGCAGACAGTCCAACACGAGCGACTATACTTTGAATGTTCACATGCTTTCATTTTATTTTAATAAATACAGGTTATGTTGTGTTCCGAAAATATTGCAAGACTTATGAGTTATCCTTATTCCATCTCCTAAGAGAAGGGAAAAGTCAAATGCAAGTTTAGTGTCTCAGACATCCCAACTTTTCTCGTCTGCTTAAGTATAGAATTATTGGATTAGATTCGATCCAATGCCACGTGAGCGTGAGGTTGGGAGAAGACGAAGCATATAGTTACTCGGAAACAATTGGTGACGGAGCTATCCAAATCCATTCGGTGCCTTCCTTCTTCCAAAATACGTTAATAAATAATCAGACACGGATTCAGGATTTGGTCAAGTAAACGGAACGGAATATACTCGTACGTCCAAACATCATTTTATCAATTGTAAAATATTTTGTTTAGTGTAAATTTGAAGCTGAATGCGAAGAAGGGAGTTAGAAAGTATAGTCGCTATAGTTCTTATACTTGTTTCTGGAGATAAGAATATTTTTTTTTTGTTAATTCTAACCAGTTTTCGCCAATGATACTTTTATGGAATCCATTTTAAAGCCTGTATTTGTCCCATTTGAAACATTCCTGAAACATACTCTAACATTTCGCAATACAAAGCAGTGTTTGTCTACTGAAATACTTCTTCCCTTTGCCAAAAAAATATTGTCCTAATCCTAAGGACAACACCCTGTCTAGCTATGAGATTAAGTAGAAATACAAGCTATAGAAATGTTTACAAGTATGTATTGATGCAGAGGCACTGACTAGTAGTTGTGGAGCTAAAGGAAGACATGTTTAACGTAGCCCACAAGTTTGGAAAATACTGACAGATATCGCGTTGATGTGAAGAAACGTCTGTGTTCGACCTAGTTAATTCTGAACTAATTGTCCAAATTTTTTAAAGAGAAAAGCAGAAACTTCTAATATAGAATATGGGTCTTTAGTAGGTACTACTGTATCTGCGGTTTTTTCCCCTTGGAAGAGATGTTGAGTACTTATAGGTTTATTATTATTATTATTATTATTATTATTATTATTATTATTATTATTATTATTATTATTATTATTATTATTATTATTATTTGACAGTAGCAAAGACATCGATTGATGTCGCTTTTGAAAAGCTTATTTGAAAGAGAATAGGGATAGTGGATGAAAATGAACTGTAGGTGAGAACATTGAAGAGGATTGCTGTAAAGTACTTTAGAGATTTGACTTTAGAACTTAATAAAAGTCTGGAATGATCTGTTTCTATAATCACAGTTCGATGAGAGCTGCAATGGTATTGGTGGTCCAATTGCTATTTAGAAACCTCTGACCACCGCCGCCAACGCGATAGCTTTAAGAAGATGGTACTGAGAGAGAACATAAAAACTGAATTACCGAATGATTGGGCGAGAATAATACGGTCAATTAAGTTATTTTTTCTTCTTATGTACTTAAATAAAAGTTTAACTATATAGGTTATTCATATAGTTATATTATAAAGATACTAAAGTTAAATAAACATTTAAATTAAGTGTTAATGATAATTTTGGGCAATACCTCATTAAATATTCTCTGTATTGTCGTCTTGCTGTGCTTTTATTAGATAGACCTTCAGGATCCTTTTCATCTTAATAGATGGTTGAGTATCGTACACAATTAATTTTTACCTTTACAAAAAATCGATTTTGTCGAAAACTACGCATAAAACTACCCATCCATATCATGTTGTTGAGCTCAGTAAGATCTATAGATTGATTTATGTCTCATCTCTGGGTATTTTATTCGTTATAAGCTAATATACAATACTGTCGAATTCATTAAACTACCCTCGTACTTATCTGACTTTCCCTAAATAATTCAGTACTACTATTTAAAACTAGAGATGCAAAAAAGCCGGCTTTTTTGAATCGATGTTTTTTTCACATAAAAAGCGGGCTTTTTTGAGAAAAAAACGAGAATTTTGGAAATTTTGGCTCTTTTAATTTTCATAATTTTTCTATCTAAATAGCTTTCTTATAGTATATTCTATAGTTAGATAAGAATTCCATGACCTAAATGCTATATTTCGCTCTGAAATTCACCATCAAGATGGATGGAGCACATGTTTTATGAATTAAAGCTAACATGAAGAATGTAGTATTTGAGGGCAATTTTAGTGGCTATTTAACTTTATTTTAACTTTTGAGTTATCGACATTTTTTTTCTTCTCTAGATCATTTTAGTTTGTCATCCGTGTTTCATTTCTAAGAGCTTAGTACAGGTATTCTAGGTTCTAGCGCAAAAGTTAAACTTATGTTTTTCTATATATCCGTCAAAGCGTACGTTTTTCAATATATCCGTCTAACCGTACTTCCACATTTCTGTTATACTGTAGCTGTGCAACGATTTAGCAATAATTTTCCGGATACAACATTGAATACTAATTTATACAAATAATCAGTAGCGGATTTAGAAAAGTACTTTGGGAGAGGTTTCTTTGATTGTTTCGTATTCTAAAATGCCCTAATTTTATTTGGGAGGAGCTTGAAGTTTATGAGTACAGGCATAACTAATATTTTGTTTCGTTTATATATTTAGCGATAATCTTCCGGATACAACCTTGAAGATCATTTCATACCGAGAATCAGTGGCGGATTTAAAAAAGTATATTCTATTGGGAGAGGTTTTTTTTTACTCATGTTTAGTTTTTCTAAATATTCGTAATTTTTATTTGACGGAAGCTTAAAGTTTATCAGTAAAGGCATAAGTAATAGATATTTCGTTTGTTTTAGACATTTCGTAATTTTGGGGAACAGGCTTCAGTCCGAAAGATTGCCTCCTTTACCTTCGCAAAACTGTCACTGATGGTAATTAGTAATAATAACGATTTAAAAACAATAAGAAAGGAAGTCGGCCAACTCACAGTACACGCACTATTTCTACTTCACAGATGGAATGAAGGAAAGCTTTGTCAGAATGGTCGAATGCTGGGTTGAATCCCGGACTTCCCGATAGAAGCGCAAAAGCTCC
The DNA here is from genome assembly GCF_964235325.1 of Thermobia domestica. Taxonomy (NCBI): domain Eukaryota; kingdom Metazoa; phylum Arthropoda; class Insecta; order Zygentoma; family Lepismatidae; genus Thermobia; species Thermobia domestica. The sequence continues at coordinate 153,498,701 of NC_137456.1, read as the reverse complement.
ACTCAGTCATGCTTGTTGTGCAGTTGTATTTATCTTAACTTAAATATATTCCGTAGTCCTGCTTTTTTGGTAGTGTTGGTGGTGCTGGGGGGAGGGGAGAGTTCCGTAATGATATGATGGGTGTGAGCCAAAAACATGGTAACCAACAAATTTTCAATTGCTGAGTTATGTAGCACCAGATAGACAGAAACGCATACCGCTTCGTTTAATCCTTCATCAGTGGTCGAAGTGAGACGGTATGCGGTGGTATGCCATACCGCCTGTGGTTATTCAGTAATGAGAACATACCGTACCGTCTCTGTTTTTTCAGTGATCAAGACAATATTTAAATAGCAGGTATGTTGAGTCAAAATCATAGTAAAATGTACCGCCTCTGCTTTTTTCCCCACTTCGAACACTGTCCTTCATGTATAGTCTTATGTGAAAAATCAGCTTTCCGACTTTCAAAATGGATTGTGCAGCAGAAAATCTCTAATTTCTTAAAATAGTAAAATTGTGGGTTACCATGTTCTTGCCTCACAACCTTCATATGTTGAATCCCTCTTGTGAAAAATTCAGAAAACTTGAGGACTGAATAAACTGTAATGGTGATTATATAAAACTGTAGAATTTCAAGAGTATACAAAACCAAAAGCTCTAGATGTGTAGCCTTTAAGTGTATCATATAAATAAATCTAAGTATTTCTCTTATGTTTTATTTTAATTTTATTATGTTCCGAAAAGAGGGTATAGAATATCTTGAAGTAAAAATACTACATAGAATTTTGGTAGTTATTTGTAGAGATGCCAGAGCTCGGAAAAAAACCGGCTTTTTTGGATAAAAACTCGGTTTTTTCTGCTTCGCTTTTTTGCTTGGGAAATTTTGGGCTTTTTTGAAAATTCTGCTTTAAATTGATAAACCAGATTTTGTTTCGCTTCTCTACAACACAAAAAGTCATTTAATTAGTGGTTGATGCCGATAATAATATAAAACCTCGAAAATAAACCATGAATTTCGAAAAGATATTTCAAACAGTTTTACTTCTCAACATATTTACATTATGAATTCCAAAGGATTAACCAATGTATATAATAAGATTTTTTTAAATCTCCTACATACAAAAGTAAGCAGGGTTGGCAAGAGCCATGGTTGTTTTTGAAAATGCCAAAAACCCGTTTTTTGGGGGGAGTTTAAACTAGGCTTTTTTGATTTAAACCAGGTTTTTTTGGGTTTAGATATTTTGCTTTATGTATTTATATTACATATTGCCAGAAATAAGTTTGTTTCGCCTTGGTGTTATTATGCAACAACGAGGTTATGCTGGAAGAGGTCACATAAGCTTAAAGAAGTCCGGTCAGTAAATTTCTTAAATTGAGAAACTCCCGCCCTAGCCATCGGGAAAATCCCGTCATTACTCTAAATGTAAAACAATAACGGAAAAAATCCTGTTATTGCTTTGCATGTAAAATTTAAAGGTCAACGTATCATAATCAGTACGCTAAAACTGAGGTATTAAATTACAAATTTAGTGCGTACATATCATTGAAAGTACAATCCAAGCTAATGTTGGAAGCTACGTAGGCAATCGATAAATTTTGCCAATTTATATCAATATATTTAAGCAATCTTGGCTTCTTTATAAAACAACAGGCATTCAGGCATGCAGAAATATACAATTTGGTTTCGTTTCGTATGTTCAGGCTTAACATCCTTACGTAATACCGAGGTTATCAAGGAGAAGACTTTCGCTTAAAGTGACATCCGAACCGCTACTTTGTTTACGCATGAAAGAAGGGTTGTGGTTCGACCGAGAATTGAACATGGGACACCTTGATTAAAAGGTGAAAAGGAAATAAAACTAATGCAGATGGTTTGATGTATGGAAACGTCACCATGAAGTTCACACGATTCGCATTTTTCGTACCTTTTATTTTTTTTCGGTTTAAACCAGTTGTTTATTTAAAAAAAAAGAAGAAAAACAGCTGGTGTAAACCAGCCAACCCTAAAAGTAAATACTTCTTTTAAAAAAAAATACTCAAATAAGTAGCAAAATTCTATGTAGTATTTTTACTTCAAAATATTCCATACCCTCTTTTTGGAACAAAATAAAATTAAAATAAAACATAAGAAAAATACTTAGATTTATATGATACACTTAAAGGCTGCACACCTAGAGCTTTTGGTTTTGTATATTCTTGAAATTCTACAGTTTTATATAAGCATCATCACGGTTTATTCAGTCCTCAAGTTTTCTGTATTTTTAACAAGAGGGATTGAACATGAAGGGTGTAAGATAAGAACATGGTAACCCATAATTTTACTATTTTAAGAAATTAGAAATTTTCTGCTGCACAATCCATTTTGAAAGTCGGAAAGCTGATTTTTCACATAAGTCTATACATGAGGGATTAAACGAAGCGGTATGCGTTGCTGCCTATGTGATGCTGCGTAACTCAGCAATTGAAAATTTGTTAGTTACCATGTTCTTGGCTCACACCCTTCATATCATTATGGAACTCTCCCCACCCCACCAACACACACAAAAAAAGGACTACGGAATATATTTAAGTTAAGATAAATACAACTGCACAACAAACATGATTGACTGGAGCTTTTGCGCTTCTATCGAGAAGTCCGGAATTCAACTCAGCATTCGACCATTCTGACAAAACTTTTCTTCATTCCATCTATGAAGTAGAAATAGTGCGTGTACTGTGAGTTGGCTGACTTCATTTCTTATTGTTTTTAAATCGTTATTATTACTAATTACCAGCAGTGACGGTTTTGCGAGGGTTAGGGGGGGGGGCGGTCTTTCGGACTGAAGCCTGTTCCCCAAAATTACGGAATGTCTAAAACAAACGAAATATCTATTAGTTATGCCTTTACTCATAAACTTTAAGCTGCCGTCAAATAAAAATTACGAATGTTTAGAAAAACTAAACATTAGTAAGAAAAAAACTCCCAAAATACCTTTCTAAATCCGCCACTGATTCTCAGTATAAAATGATCTTCAAGGTTGTATCCGGAAGATTATCGCTAAATATATAAACGAAACGGGTTGCCTGTACTCATAAACTTCAAGCTCCTCCCAAATAAAATTAGGAGATTTTACAAAATGAAACAATCAGAGAAACCCGTCCCAAAGTACGTTTCTAAATCCGCTACTGATTATTTGTATAAATTAGTATTCAATGTTGTATCCGGAAAATTATTGCTAAATCGTTGCACAGCTACACTATAACAGAAATGTGGAAGTACGGTTAGACGGATATATTGAAAAACGTACGCTTTGACGGATATATAGAAAAACGTAAGTTTAACTTCTGCGTTAGAAGCTAGAGTACTAAGCTCTTAGAAATGAAACAGACGACAAACTGAAATGATATCGAGAAGAAAAAATATCGATAACTCAAAAGTTAAAATAAAGTTAAATAGCCTCTAAAATTGCCCTCAAATACTACATTCTTCATGATAGCTTTAATTCGTAAAACATGTGCTCCATCCATATTGATGGAGAATTTTAGAGCGAAATATGGCATTTAGGTGTGGAATTCTTATCTAAGTATAGAATATACTATAAGAAAGCTATTTAGATAGAAAAATCATGAAAATGAAAAAAAGCCAAAATTTCCAAAATTCTCGTTTTTTTCCCAAAAAAGCCGGCTTTTTATGTGAAAAAACCATCGATTCAAAAAAGCCGGCTTTTTTGCATCTCTAGTTATTTGTGTATTTTTTAAAAGAAGTATTTACTTTTAGGGTTGGCTGGTTTACACCAGCTGTTTTTTTTCTTTTTTTAAAAAAATAAACAACTGGTTTAAACCAAAAAAAGAAAAAGAACGAAAAATGCGAATCGTGTGAACTTCATGGTGACGTTTCCACACATCAACCATCTGCATTAGTTTTATTTCCTTTTCACCTTTTAATCAAGGTGTCCCATGTTCAATTCTCGGACGAACTACAACTCTTCTTTCATACGTAAACAAAGTAGCGGTTCGGATGTAATTTTAAGCGAAAGTCTTCTCCTTGATAACCTCAGTATTACGTAAGGATGTTAAGCCTGAACATACGAAACGAAACCAAATTGTATATTTCTGCATGCCTGAATGCCTGTTGTTTTATAAAGAAGTCAAGGTTGCTTAAATATATTGATAGAAATTGCCAAATTTATCGATTGCCTACGTAGCTTCCAACATTAGCTTGGATTGGACTTTCAATGATATGTGCGTACTAAATTTGTAATTTAATACCTCAGTTTTAGCGTACTGATAATGATACGTTGACCTTTAAATTTTACATGCAAAGCAATAATAGGATTTTTCCGTTATTGTTTTACATTTGGTTGATGACGGGATTTTCCCGATGGCTAGGGCGGGAGTTTCTCAATTTAAGAAATTTACTGACCGGACTTCTTTAAGCTTATGTGACCTCTTCCAGCATAACCCCGTTGTTGCATAATAACACCAAGGCGAAACAAACTTATTTCTGTCAATATGTAATATATAAATACATAAAGCAAAATATCCAAACCCAAGAAACCTAGTTTAAACCAATGAAACCTAGTTTAAACTACCCCTTCCAAAACGGGTTTTTGGCATTTTCAAAAACAACCATGGTTCTTGCCAACCCTGCTTGCTTTTGTATATAGGAGATTAAAAAATTTTATTATATACAATGGTTAATCCTTTGGAATTCACAATGTAAATATGTTGAGAAGTAAAATTGTTTGAAATATCTTTTCGAAATTCATGGTTTATTTTCGAGGTTTTATATTACTATCGGCATCAACCACTAATTAAATGACTTTTTGTGTTATAAAGAAGCGAAACAGAATCAATTTAAAGCATAATTTTGAAAAAAAGCCCAAAATTTCCCAAGCAAAAAAGCGAAGCAGAAAAAACCGAGTTTTTTTTTTTCAAAAAAGGCCGGTTTTTTCCCGAGCCCTTGCATCTCTATTTAAAACACAAATACAAGTATTTTCTTTCCACATGTGGGCACTCTTAAACGACGAAAAACGTAAGTGAATCGTGATTATTTTAGTTTCTGGGAAGTACATGTCTGGCTGGATGGATACTTCTTGTTGATTTGAAGTCATTTAAATACGTCTTTCAAGTTGCTGTTTTCTTAAATCTCTGTAGGTTGTTTCATGAATAACTAGTGAGAAGAAACGAAAATAATACGTAAAAAATAATTCTCGATTGTTCAAAACCCTGGAGAACTTTCTCTTGACGGATATTCCCAGTTCTTGTTAAGAGTCTGGCATGGGACTCTGAAAATCAGTAGAAATGGGAAACGCTTGTAAAAGCGATTCTTGATTTGTGAAAAAAACTTTCTACCTAAGTAGTGTGTCGAGATCCAAAGATAGTATAGACATTTTAAATTGGGATATCCAAAATACATGAATAATGAACATTTGCAGTTTGTTGCAAAATATATACTTCCTGCCTTTAGTTTTCAGGTTTTTCTGATCATAGGCGGCCGCACAGTGGGTGCTGTGCGTGCAGCTGCACCCACATTAACTCTGGTCATCATTTTTCCTTTGTTCGGCTTGAATACCTATTACTTTCTGTGTTTAGCTCATGTTGCTTTCTGTTGAAAAGTCCCATTCTACGATGATAAATTTTGAAGATATCATTGAAGAATTTAAGGCCATGTTTCCATTCGACAAAAGAATGTGATTATAAAACCTCTTCTACTTGTTGTACGTAACAAGTAGTTTACATTGTAAAACACGTACCCTTACACATTTAATTTCCTCTGATGATTTCCTCATATATTCATCAATAGTTAAAAGGTATGTGTATCTATGTATTCAGTTTCCTTAAACATATGCATAAACATATTTGTTACGTATATGCTAGTGTTTTATTCTGTCTAATGCGTCCCCAACCTACACTCACATTACCAGTGAGTTGTATCACATACACTAGTGTCAAGCTGTTGTAAAGTCATAAATAGATTACCTTATTTGCTCGTACAACGTTTTATTATTATTATTATTATTATTATTATTATTATTATTATTATTATTATTATTATTATTATTATTATTATTATTATTATTATTATATTGAAATTTGAGGATGTTGATGCAACAGACTCAATAAAAAAATGAATAATAACAACGATAATTCACGAAATTTGTGACACATTTTATATAAAGGCGAAAGAAATAGTGAAGGGTGTATGTAGGCCGTAATAATTGAGAGTAAGTTGTAATAGCTTCAGAAATGTCTGTGACATGTTTATCTATAATGGAATTACAAACTAAACCAACGTTTCTTATCAGGAGTGACCCATCCCTCCAAGGTTTTTGACGCAATCCTCCCAAATTTGCCATTCTTCTTCCAAATTAGTTTTCTCTCCGCAAACTAGTGATGAGCAAATGCAAGACCAAGACCGGGGTGAACTTGGTCTTGGTCTTGCACTGGAACCCTTGGTCTTGGTCTTGGTTTTGCACACCCAGTCTTGGTCTTGGTCTTGGTCTTGCTTGCAAGTGTCTTGCAAGTGTTGCATTTAAGATATGCTTTTCATAGGTAAATTTTACTCTGGATATAAGGGATAATTAACTCTACAATGCGCCAATAGTAACGGAAATACAATGTATGTTTCTAAATGTAATATAGTTTTACCTTTGTGTAAGTATGATGATAGGGTACCACATAGGTGATGGTCTTTATTTTTTTTTTAATATGCCCACGCTTCACAACTTATAAGATAAATCACAACGTTTCATAATCTGTTTATATTTTTTAACAGATCCAACACTCAAACTGGGGAAGCCACCCCTGAGACGCAAGAAAAAAATCAAGATGGCACAGATTATTGAAATACCATGAACTGCAAAGTTATTTTTACACTCTAAAGGCGTCAGACTTTCTTTTCAATCACGATTAGCTAATCCTTGTATTAAACTTCCAATTAAATATTGAGATTTTCTTTACTGATTCCAATATGTACTCTGTGGGGCAGAAACATTGACATTACGCAAAAACGATGAAAAAATTGCAGGCTTCGAAACATGGGCATGGAGAAAAAGGGGAGAATTAGCTATGTTGAACGGAAAATGAATGAATTGTTAGAAATATTAGCAGAAGGGGTAAAAAAAAGAATTTTAGATATTGGGAATTTTAGAGGAGGAAGAGAAACTGGTTGGATATTGGCTGAAGAGAAACTGTATTATGCGGGACGTGCTAGAGGGTATGGTGGAAGGAAAGAGAGGGGTAGAACGAAGGAGACTACTTGAAGGAAGGTATTAAAACAGAAAATTGCTACGTCAAGACGAACAGACTAGCTGAGGACCACCATACATGAGAAGCTTCTGAATTGCAGCAAGTAACCCACCAATAATAGCAGAATAGCTATGATGATGATGATGATATGTTCACCAATATGACCAAAAAGAGAGAGAGAGAAAATTAAAATAATAATGATTACAATCCAACCTTTTAATATTTTAGAATAATTTGAGTGAAAACTGAAAACGATTCAACTGTCTATTTCTTTTGTGTAAACTCAATTTATATAAATACTTTTGACCTGTATTAGAAATACAAAGTTACGGCATCCAAGTTATTTGAAGTCTCACTTGTGAATATGGATTACTAGGATAAATTACCCAGTTCGTTGGGTTAAACTTAAATATATATATATATATATATATATATATATATATATATATATATATATATACGTTAGTCAGTCACTTTTTACTATTACTAAAGCGCTCGATATCGGTCATTTTCGATAATTTTTATATTTCTCTCCCCTCCTCCTCCCCAAGGTGTGGTGCTGAATTTGGATTTAAACGGCATCAGAGGTGTCACTGTTCGTCTCAGAGACTCCGAAAACTATGGATTCGGCACTAATATCGGTCATTTTCAATAAACTTATATATCTCCTCCCCCATGTTGCGAGGTACGGCATCGGAAGTGTCATTGTTCATCTCAATGACTTCAGAAACCATGAGTTTGACATTGATAATGGTCATTTTCGATAATTTTTATATCTCCTTCCTCCCGTTCCCTCAAGTTGCGGTGCTGAATTTACATTTAAACGAAATCGGAAGTATCACTGTTCACCTTAGCGACGCCGAAAACTATGGATTTGACACTAATATTTGGTCATTTTTGATCATTATTATGTATCCACCTCCCCCAAGTTACGGGGCTGAATTTGGTCGTAAACGGTATCGAAAGTGTCAGTATTAAACTCAGCGACCTCGAAAACTATGGATTCGACACTAATATTCGTCATTTTCGATCACTTTTGTATATCTTCCCTCTCCTCTGCCAAGCTACATGCCTGAATTTGGATTTATATAGCATCAGAAGTGTCACTGTTTATCTCAGCAACCCCCCAAAACTATAGATTCCAATTTAATATCGGTCATTTTCGATCATTTTAAATATATCTCCCCTCCCCCTCCCCTAAGCTGCACCGTCAAAACGATATGATAGAAACTAACCCAAGTCTGAACCTCATCTATGTTGAAAATTTGAGATCGATCGGCTGGCTCAAGAGTGATGAAGTCACAAAGACAGTCACTTTTATATATATATATATATATATATATATATATATATATATATATATATATATACAGTGGCGTATTTAGGGGGGTGGCTTCCGGGCTTAAGCCCCCCCGAAATCTTACTTAGTATAGTAAAGTAAATGAAATATCTTGCAGAATTTTTACATTTCCAGGCAAAGCCCCCCCCGAAAGTTAGCAAAGCCTCTCCCGAAACAAAATCGTAAATACGCCACTGTATACATATATATATCCTCCTCTACGTTGCTCCGTCAAAATAAAATAATAAAAATCGTTGGAGGCTTGAACTTCATCTATGTTGAAAATTTGATCGAGATCGGTCTGGTGTTTCAAGAGTTATTAAGTTATATATATTCCTCCCCTCTTCCTCCTCCCCTAGGTTCTACCATCAAAGTGAAACTCACAAAAACTTTCCAGTTCCGAACCTCATACATGTCAAAAATTTGATTGAGATCGGTTGGGTGGTTCAACAGTTATTAAGTCACAAACTTAGTAACTTTCATTTCTATTTATATTGATTTTTGTACATCTCCCCCTCCTCCTCCTCCCCTACGTTGCTCCGTCAATGTGAACTGACAAATAATATTCTAGGCTTGATCCTCATTTATGTTAAAAATGTAATCGAGTTTGGTCGTTTGGTTCAAGAGTTATTTAAGTTTTATTTATTATGTTATAACTCCCCGTTCTCCCCTCCTCTAAGTTTAACCGTCAAAGTGAAATGATTATAACACTCCCAGGCCTAAACGTCATCTATGTTGAAAATTTGATCGAGATCGATCGGGTGGTTCAAAAGATTAGGAGTCAGAAATATGGTCACTTTCAATTTTATAATATAGATTTATTGTTGTTGTAGGCCTATAATGTTATATCGCTCAATCCTCGATGTGCCGTATACTTAAGCCGGCTAAAAGTTATATTGATAACCCCATTGGGTAAGAATCTGCCCATGAAATCAAACTTGCGGTCACATGCACTAAGTTTTTGTCAATGTCTTGAAAACGTTATTTCGATATTAATTTTATGAGCACACATTAAAAATTTCCAACGGATGCTTTAGTCTCGGAACCAAAGCCATAGCCATGTAGTCGACACCTATGGTGTACGTTATTACCGATTTTCAATACTACATTTCTCTTTAGTTTTGGAAGAACACCACTGATATGCTTTGAAATGAAATGAAGTATCTAGTTTAACGTCCCATGATTATGCACCTAAGCAAAGGGAGACGATGATGATGAGAAATGACTGAAATGGTGGAATGAAGAAAGTAGGAGGAAACGGAAAAACACCGAGAAAATCCACGTACACGGTGTTGGTCCACCAAGAAAGCTCACATGGTGCAATATGACATCTGTGGGGTTTGAAAACGAGCTATATGTACAGAAAACGCGAACAACTAATTCAGAAAACGACATACAGTAGCTATATGCTACAGGGGCAGATCGACTCACATGGGTTGCATAAACTACTGAGAACACATTCACTCCAGTATAGCATTTTTACTGAAGCCAAGAAATCCATCCCCTTCTTTTTACATTCTATAAAGAAATTCAAGTAGTGCCGGTGCTTGTGCACCAAAAGTCTTGGTCTTGGTCTTGCATCGGGATTCCTGGTTTTGGTCTTGATCTTGGTCTTGCATGCAAGACTTGCAGAAACTGCAAGACCAAGACTCTTGCGCTCGTCACTACCGCAAACCCACTAAAAAAAGTTATATTCTCAAAGGTACTTTTCTCCCCAATATTTGTAGTTTGATTGCGCCATTTCAATGAAAAATTATATTCCTTAAAATAATCTCATTGGAACAATCAGCGCCGTAAAAGCTGTCTGTTGGTTTCCCAATTGTGGAAAAGTCATTTGCGACTACGTGCAAACTAGGTATTAATGAGCCACCACCTTATAAACTGTCAAATTACTTGTCTTTATCACCTGGAAACACAAAGGGAATTAATGGCTTGCTTTTCATTTGAATAATGTTCTCTTAGATTTTCATCGACGAGGCAAAAGTTGGTTTTCTTTGTGTGCAAACTATCACTAAATTAGTGCGACGCAACCGTATTTTCGAATTCCAGAATCTCCGTTGGCGCTGTCTCTGAATATCGTAGCCCTAAACATATTTCATTATGAATTTATAGACTGAAATGCTATTCATCATGAGAGTTACCTTGTGCTTATATATGGCTAGCATACGCACTTTCAGCACGGAAGATTCGGGTTCGATTCCTGATGGTGGCTCAAGTGGTTCGGATTTCTCTTCAATATGATAGTTTACGCCTCATATTGTCCCGTGATGTAAGTTCTGAAAAGGGACTTTAAACTCTAAACCAACAAGGCCAGTCATCATTACCACCATAAGTGTTATGCCATTTAGTGGCACAAAACTTAATGCGAACCTCCATGTTGTGCAGTCCTGTGCCTATCTGTTCTAAGAATTTTCAGTGTTCTTACTTTCCTATTATAGCTTCTGGTTTATAATGTCTATAATCAGTGGCGTATTTAGCGGGGTGGCTATCGGACTCAAGCCCCCTGAAATAAATTACATATAGTGTATATTATTATGATGATGATAGTGTATATTATACCTACATAGACCCAGTATATATACCCATTCAGGAGAATGAGCGTAGCTCCCCCCGAAACAAAATCCTAAATACGTCATTGCTCATAAAATTTTTTACCACATAATACTGTACATTGGCTAGAGTTTTGAGACTAATATAAATTCTGTGTTTAACTGGAGTTAAGTAGGATACCGTCTTGCAGCTACATCTTTAAATAATAATAATAATAAAATATTATATCACTGGAGAATTGAGGACACATGCTACAAATTTAGAAGTTTGTATGCCCTCAATCCTCCAGTAATCGTTTCGTTTTTACGTAAGAATTATCTTTTTTCTTTACATAATATATCGATTGTGATGTTCTCTTCCATGTACTTTCTACCACTTCAATTAGTGGTGACTGTTGCATACAAATATTAGTACATTAGATAAGTTTCCTTCCCTTAGTTTGAGGCAATAAAAGTTTAATATTAACCGATGTGATTGCCCCCAAGAGCCGCCAATGCTTGTATTAAACCCTTCTGACAGAATAATTTAACGTTTATTGTTTTTTTTTTTCTTTTTAACAATTTGCAATTGTTCTCTTCACCCAAATTGTTGCTAACAGACTCCATTTCCTCATTAGTTCCTCGTTCAACCCAGGTTATTTTCTCGCTTCTCATACTTGGAATGCTTGCAGTCAATTTTCCTTACTCTTTTGTAATCTTTGCTCCGCTCCCTTTTAATAAAGAAATTTGAATCTGACTGGGAAATGAACTTGATTTCTGTTGCTTAAGACGCAATGGTTGTAATTCACAAGTTTCCTCAGGGAACACTACTGCGCAGAGCATGTCGTTTTATGATATCAAGAACGGAAAGAAGCAATAAATGTTCCGTCTCTGCAAGGTTAGAAGTAAGTTTCTGTGCCATCTTTTTGATTCAGGACGCCCGTAGTGTTGAATTACGAACTATCCCTCAAGAGATGACACCAAAGTGCACAACCTGTTATTATTTGTCTTACTCTTGAGACAATGCGGACTAAAGGATTTAAAAAAAATAAAAGCAGAAAAACAGATAGTTGTTAGAATTCAGTTGAAAATGTCGGTTGATGTCCCATGCACTACAGATTCGCCCAATTTTACTAATTTCCCCAGAGAAACTCGTCCATCAACACCGCACTCCTATTAGTATTTCCAACAAGTGCTCGTCGTACTTTTGCTTTCTGCCGCATTATCGAGCAGAGCCATCTAGCGGTAGTTCCTCGTTACTACTCATGTAATTTTCAAGCAAGAGCACCGCCGTTCATTCGAATCGTTGACTACCATTGGTTGCTCCGCAGTTAAAATACATTGTTTACCTTACAGAAAACAGGAAATGTCATTGTTTAATCATTTTGTAAAAGAAGGAGTAAACAATGTAGTCTTTCTCTGGTAAATAAAAATGCATGGCTATACTTTTTTCCCTCTTCCATACGCATCTATTTTTCTTCTGGCGACTGTGGATAAAACAATGGAGCTCGTTTGAATTTGCTTATATAAGAGCAAAACGAATCGAATGTGTTTGCTATTTTTTCTTTATTCTTATATATTTTTTTAAATTCCTTTTATGTAGAAACTATGTGGAAAATAATAAAATATTTAACGCTTTGTGAAGTCAATAATGACACATACTTGAATTTTGAAGATGATTTGTTGTTTGGATTCCATCTTAACGGACAACGTTAATAAAAGAGTAGCAAGCTACAATGGCACTTTTTTTTTTAACCCTTTGGGGGCTTCTGGTACAGATCTGTACCATGGCGTCGACCTTCGGAATTTGCTTCATAAATCTCTAGTAAAGATTTTCACATCGTTTTTTTTTTTTTTTTTTTTTTTTGCATTCATTCAAGCGGGGAAACATCAAAGAATATGTTTCTTAGGCATTTTGCAGTCACGCGTGTTATGCCTGGGGGCAGTGACGTCACAAACATGGACGAAGGAAAAAAGAAAAGGCTAAATTTTAGAGCTTTTTTTTAAAAAAAAAACTTCTAGGATCATGGTTCGTACCCCGTTGTGTTCCTAATGAAGGAATGTTTCCAACTGTACCTCTCAAATTTCCCTATTATGTACCAGAAGCCGGAATATCTCGCCCAAAGTGGAAAAAAGTGGATTCTTCAGGAGAATTTTTTCCTTTTTCGGGAATTACTCCCCTCAGGTACATGATAGGGACATGTGAGTGGTACCGTTTAAAACTTAGCATCATTCCAAACAAAACGAAGTAAGAACAATGATCGTAGGATAAATAGAGATTCCCCCTCCCCCAAAAAATGTGAATTTTTCCCCTATTACACATTTTTAATCAAGGAGCTACAGTGTCATTCCTGTTTTCGTACGATCATGGTTCGTACTTCATTTTGTTAGTAATGTTCCAACGTTTCCAACGGTACGCCTACCATTGCGCTGTCAAGTACCTGAGGAGATAAATTTCCGAAAAAGGAAATTTTTGAAAATTTGAATTTCCCGCTACTTCTTTATACATTTTGGGCGGGAATTCCTCCCTTCAAGTACATGATAGGGACATACAAGTGGTACGATTGGAAACGTTGCTTCATTACGAACAAAATTAGGCACAAACCACAATCCTAGAATAAATATTCTTGGTGCTAGAGCTGATATACTAAATTTCCCTTCCCATTTTGGGGGGTAATAATTACTAATGTAGTGTTATTCAATAAGCTCTAGCGTCAAGAGTGTTCCTTGTAGGATCACGGTTCGTACCTCATTTTGTTTGTAATGAAGCAATAGCATGTACCCAGCGGAACAAATTTCCTAATTTAAGAGGATTTTTCCACTTCTGGTAGATAATAGGGAAATTTGAGTGGTACACTTGGAAACATTGCTTCATTATGAACACAATGAGGTACGAACTTGATCCTACGATAAAGAGTCTTGACACTAGAGCTTATTGAATAAGAATAGATTAGTAGTTATTTTTTTAAAAAAAGTGGATCGGGAAAAATAATAAATGAATTTTAGTACCAAGACCCCAGGATCATGGTTCATACCTTGTTTTGTTCAGAATGAAGCAAAGTTTTTTGGTAACATTCACATGTCCGTGTCGTGTACCGGAGGGAAGAAATTCGCGGGAAACGGGGACTTTTTTTAAAAAATCATTTTTCCCACTTTGGGCGGGAATTTTATTGCCTTAGGTACATATTAGAAAAAGTTGACTGGTACAGTTGAAAACACTGCTTCATTCCGAAGAAAACTTGATATGAATCATGATCCTACGATAAATAGTCTCGACGCAATAGCTGTTTGACTGAAAGTCTAAAATTTACCTTAAAAAGTGCAAGTCTCAAAAGGGTTAATCATACTTCGGAGCAGAAAGAAAAAACTACCTTGACTATATACAGTGCCTTATTTTCGATTTTGTTTGGGGAGGGGCTTTGCTAATTTTATTCCTGGAAATGTGAAAATTCTTCAAGATATTTCATTTACTTTAAAATAGTAAATAAAATTTCGGGGGCTTACTTAAATACGCCACTGACTATATATACACAGATCTTTTCAAAACAACACCGACAACATTTGAGAGGTGATTTCTGACACCAAGATAAGACGAAAAGTATAGAGCAACCTGGATGTAATTATAAATGCTTTCTTTCGGAGTTATAGGCTGCCGAAAACATGAAAAAATGAACTTTAAACGTCCATAGCTCCAATACTCCATTTGACGTACCGTAGTCGGGTCAAGACCTCATTTTGAAACTAATATGTGCCCTATCCAAATATCCATCTTTCAGAATCTTGCGGTAGTTCCGCAACAATTTTTATTGAGGTAGTCGTTGAGTACTTCAAATTATATGAACGTAGCCAAACTGAATTATATACAGGGTGCATCTTCAATGATGGACCAAACTTCAAGGGATGATAGAGAATGACAAAAGAAGTGATTTAAGATAAGAAGTTGTTATCCGAAATGCGTCAGTTCTGAGTTAAAATGTACCAAATAGAATAAAAATGAATGGAACTGGAGAACGAATGGTCGGAGAAAGGTCGGGTCAAAGGAAATAGTGCATTATTTGACCTGGAGATTCGATTCACATACAAATCGATGAGGAACAGTGGCAGCACGAGAAGGGGCTCATATGACAGCATTGATTGGGCTCGGAAACATTGGGTAAAACGTGCCGGGAGGATGGAAAAGAACACAGAAAGCAATTCGAGAGACGGATTCTTATTTAATGCTGCAATCTCAAGCTATACCCCGCCGATACTGCGATTGACTAATGCTAACGAGTGAGAACGAGAGAATGAATTGTCAGAGAAAGATCGGGTCATAGGAAATAATGCATTATTGGACCTGGAGATTTGATTCAGGTACAAATCGATGAGGAACAGTGGCGGCGCAAGAGAAGAATCACAGAAATGTATTGTATTACTATTGGAGCGTTGGGAAAAGGATCAGGGAAAATTGACAGTGATTCAAGAGGACATAACAAAACAGGAGGCGATTTGCCGGCGTCATGAAAGCGGTATAAATTGTGGCAGTTGGCATGGGTGTGGCAGAATGTGGGATCTCAAAGCCCGGATATCACCGAAAGTTGAGAGCGATCCTAGGAAGCAGGATCCTTGGAGCAAGAAATACGTACGGCATCAACGACAACAGATTGACGTAACAATCGTCCAGTGCGTATATGATAATGGAGAACGACACATACTAAGCTAGACAAGACTGAAAATTATATTGGTATAAAGAGCAACTGCACTTACATTCACAGCAGATGCTCAAAATGGCGTCCCTGATTTCGATGCAGACATGGCATCGCCGTAATAAGTTTTGTCTCATCATTTCGAAGATGCCTGGTTTCGTGCTAATGATATTACAGACAGCGAGGATTCGTGCAAGGAGGGTTTCTTCGTTCTGTATAGATGTGTCGTAGATGAGAGATTTTACATAACCCTACAAGAAGAAATCAGTTAGGCTCAGATCAGGGGATCGTGCTGGCCAAGAAATAGGACCTCTCCTTCCGATCCATCTATGCGGGAAGGAATAGTCAAGACACTGACGAGCAGCTACTCCAAAGTGTGCTGGGGCCCCGTCATACTGAATCCACATACATTGATGGACATCAAGAGGTACATCTAATAATTCAGGGAGTGTTTCTTGCACGAATAGTGTGTATACTGGTGCAGTTAAGCGAGGTGACAAGAGATATGGTCCTATAAGCTTGTCACCAACGATGCGTGCCCAGATATTTACCCCAAATCTCTGTTGATATCTATGCACAATGGTACCATGGGGATTTTCGTCGGCTCACACATGACTATGCCGGCTATTGAATACACCCTCTCTCGTAAAACAGGCTTCATCTGTGAAGAGTATTGGGGCATGAAACTGCGGGTCGTGCAAACAGCTCTGTATTAGCTATTCACTAAACACCACACGGGGTGCAAAGTCTGTAGGATGCAGGTCTTGAACTTTCTGTAGTTGATAAGGGTGTAGTTGTTCACGGAGTACTCTCCAAACAGTACTGTAATCAGCCCCCACTTCATGTGCTAATGCTCTAGTGCTTATCGAAGTTTGTTCTGTCACACGATCAAGAACCTCTTCTTCAAGGTCTGGAGTCTTGATTGTTCGTCTCCTTCCACGGTCGTGACGTAATGGGCGCAAGTGTTCCGTTTCCCGTGAACGCCGAAATAGCCTCGGAAACATGGAGTACTTTGGTTGTCGCCTGTCTGGATACCTGTTGCGATACAACCTTGCAGCTGCACGACTGTTCCCATTAGCTAGCTCATACACAAACACCATATCTGCAAGTTCTTCAAACGTTAACTCCATCTCACGCGCGCACTAATCCCGCTATCGACCAACAGGCACAGACAATGCACAGGTATAGATACTAAGAGACTACCCATGGAATGGAAACACGCTTCTTCAGTTTAGTGAACGAAACACTTTGCCTGCCAAACGATAACTTCCATGACCTCCGAGTATTGTAATACAGCGAGCGTACAGTTACAGAGATTCTTGTTGTTTCCTTTGTTGGTGTGCAGCAAACAACGTAGGTTACGTATGGTATTCAAGCAAGGACAGGTGTCGAATGACGCGTTTAACAAGACAAGACGTATTTTGTTGTGGATTACTAAGTAGGGCTTTTAAGAAAAGATTTATGCAGGATTGCGCGTGGAGCATTGTACTTGCCACAGCGTCGCGAAAGAGAAATAAAACGCACCTTGAGGCTATTGAAAGTCCGGTCTGCTGATATTTACAATAACTGATGGGATAGGGAACTAGGAAAATTCCGGAGAACCATCGTGAAGGTCACTGAATAGGAAGTGTACGCCTAATCCATGTATCAGGTATACATTAGTCCAACTGAGCTCTGACCTAGCGTACATTGTGTGCGGTATCACAGTCATGTTGATACCACATATGTATACGTTCAGCGAGAGGCATGTCTTCTAGTAAATGTAGTAACGTATCATTGACAAATGCGACATACCTTTTACCAGTAAGATTTCCGTGAAAGGAATGCGACCCATGGTCACTTAGGATACCACATCATGTATTGAGAGACAATCAATCCTGATGCGGAAATAGTCACTGCCATAATAGGTTGTCCCTTGTCTTATAATGGATATTGTCATTTTACGTGACCTTCAGACCTAGCTTCATCGTTAAGCAGTATGATGAATACAAAGTTTCGCTTTCAGTTTCTCATATCTTTCAGCTATACGCAAAATTGCACTCTAACATGGAAATCATTTACTGATAGTTCCTAATACAATATGATATAGTCTGGATGCAACTTGTGCTGATGTAAAATACGCGTTACAGATTTTTGACTAAGTCTACTCTTCTGAGCCAAGTTTCTAGTACTTACATGAAAGTCTACATTTATTGCTGCTAAAGTGCTATTATACGTTTTCTATTTGTTGAAGAAGGATAACTACCGGAACCCTGGCTTTAGACAGACGTTTCCATGCAAGAAGTACCATATGAGAAGGTTGTGGGGGCTATGGGTGGCTTCCATACATCTGTGCTGCGTCTTGAAAGTTTCTTCTACATTTACCTAACACTAACAACATATCGACACAGTGATCAAGCACAACCATTGTACGTTCCTCACATTAATACTAGTATAGTGGCATACACGGAATTCCAGTATAGTACTGATGCCATCGTGTCTGTTTTCTTGCATGCAACACTCTTCACTACAATACACGTAGAAATCCTGTGCTTTCTACTCCGTTCGACTCTTCCACGTGCGATATATTCAGCTGCAATGTGCATACAATTGTGCACTGGATACATCCTTACTGTGATCTCTACTTCAAATCACTACTACGAAGAGCTAGGCAGTTGGACTCAGAATGACGTAGTCGTTGAACAACTGAATTTAACGAGAACAAGCCATTTACAGTCATGCTGTATTGACTAGTACTTCATGCAGCATGACACAACACAATGCTCCCAAAGTATGATTACAAATCGTGATAACAATGCTACAGGTAATAATATTCATTAGAAGTAACTCCTTTTCACATTTTGAAGGGAGAAGGTTCAATTTAATATTCCCCGTCCCCTATGACGGCGATCTTCTTGGCACTTGAACCAAGCGGTCTACTTCGTTCACAGAGTACGATGTCGTTTTATTACTACAGACCATGCAAGTTTAGCTGAAACAGGATCCACTTTGAAAACATATATTGTTTCCCACCAAAGTTATTTCGTTTTCCAAGATGTATCGAACGAGCTATTTTTCGACCCATATTGTCTTTTGAAATTTCCAAATTGGCCTCAAAGACTCTTTGATCTGAGCCCTGAGATCCCTTGCTTTTCAAAGACTTTTATCGACCTCTCTGGACTCTTCATTTTTGGACTCTTCATATCATCCTCATCATCATAGGTATTCTGCCATTATTGGCAGATCACTTGCTGCACCTAAGAGGCTTCCATGCTCCACAGACTTTTCGCCTTCACAAACGGTTTTTCTGTGTTGATATCGTTCATCAATTGTAGCCTCCTTCGCCTCTCCCTCTTTTTCCTCCCACTATACCCTCTAGCACATCTCTCATGCTACAGTTCCTTCTTAGCCAATGTTCCAGCCAGTTTCTCTTTCTCTTCTTAATATTATCTAACTGTTCTTGTCTCCCTCATCATTTCTAACACCGTCTCATTCGTTCTCACCTCGACTCAAATGATTCTCTCCATTCTTCTCCATGCCCACATTCCGAAAGCCTTCAGTCGTTTTTCATAATTTTTGTGTAATATCCAGGCTTCTGCCCAATATAATACAATACTCTATACGAAGCATTTTATGAGTCTGTTTCTCAACTCTTCATTCAAGATTCCACAAAACAGACTTTTCTTCTTCCTAAAAGCCTCTTTCGCCATTCCTATCTTTGCTTCTATTCCACGTTCGCTTTTCATCACTAACAATACTGCCCAGATATAGACAGCTAGTCATCGGTTCTGTATTTTCTCACTTTCTATTTGTATATTTGACACAAACCCCTTCGTTCCGATCACCTTGTTTTTTGTCTTTCTAATATTTATTTTCATCTCATATTCTTCACAACCCTTCCTCAAGTTTTCTAACATCTTATTGATTTTCTTTACAGATTCCTCACAAGTGCCGTATCATCTGCAAGCCATATACATCTAATCATTCTACCTCCTACCGAGCCTAGAGTATGTAGGCTCTTTTTCAGAATCTGTTCTAGATAGATGTTAAATAATATTGGTGAAAGATAGCATCCTTGACGAACTCCCCTACCGATTGCACTCTCCTCTGTCATTTCCTCACCTATTCTAATAGTTACTTGTTGCTTCATATATAAGTTCCTTATGAGTCTTCGATATTTTCATTCCAACCCGACCTTCTTTAGAATTCCGGTCAAAAGTCTTTCCTTGATCAATGAATACAACATACAACTCTTTCCCGTTTTCTATAAACCTTTTACCGATCACCCTTAATAATCCAATTTCATCTCTTGCACCTTTAACTTTCCTGAATCTGAACTATTTCTCCTCAACTGTTTCACTTGTTCTTCCATTTGTTCTTCTGTTCAGTATTTGAAGCATTTTTTCTGCATGAGATATAAGACTATTTTAGACTGGAAATTGGGTTGTAACACTCCATTTCACTCACTCCGTAAATGCAGGCGTATATCAGCGTATCTATTGTATTAAACAACAACACTGAAAATCAACACTGTTAAGAAATATGCTGTTTATGCCAAATTTATAGAATAATGCAAATAAACTGTTTTTCATTTGTGTATATATAGGGTATACAGTGGCAGCATAATGCGGGCCAGCGGTGCTTCCGCCCCGAGCCCCGCCTTCTGATGGATCCCACCTGTAGCTGACACAAATGATCAATTGTTCGTTAATGAATAGAGCATCTCCATGGTGTTGTGATGCAATAATTATGCTTGTCTCAGAACTTACTTATGCACTTGGATGTACTTGCTGAAAGGAAGATTCCACGATCTCAACAACCATCGTTATGCATAGACTATGACAAGAGAGCAAGAAGTTCTCTGTTTTGCATAACAAGTCACCCGTGGCGGCCCTGAATAGTTTCGATATCCTGTCCCATCTCCGGCTCCACGCGTCCATTCACTGAATTACTGTTGAATCTTGAATATCAGTCTCGCTTGTGGTGTTCTGTTGTGCTGTATACATACAGTAGAGAGCCACATTTAACAGGGTGTGTGTATAGAGACATTCTATCTTGTATAGAGGCATTAAAATATAATATTTGCTACTTGCTGTTAAAGTGCATTTGTACGTACTACCGTCAATATTGTAGGTTGGAATGGGTTCGGACAATATTTTTAGTTTATTTGGATCGAATTGTGCGGGAAGGAAATCTCCAATAAGCACACACAGCAAATCTTTCAACAAGTTAATTGACTTAGTATGTTCAGGATCCTCTGACCTCCACGCCTTTTTTTCAATTCGTCCCATACTGTACTACGCAGTGCTATGTTCCGATTACTTTACGGATGCTAACATTTTCTTCCCAACCTTGCCTAATACCTCCTTGTAAATTTCCACTCCTATCTATTCGATAAAGACACATCATTTTCAAATATGCTTTCCAACTAATGTGACTCACGTTTCGAGTTAGACAGGAATTATATTATGTTAATTTCTAGGCATTATGGCTTAAGCCTATCACGTATAAGGGTTGATCTCCCTCAACGATTACCCTATCTGTAGAAGTGGGGAAGGAAGGAAGAGGCCTGGGAACTTCGTATTCGACATCATTCTAGCATTTGCCTGGTGTGAATGAGAAAATCTCCCCGAATATGAAAAACCAAGGAATAACCTCACATTGCCGATTACGCTGCACAGGAGCAGATCTGAGTTAGATTATAAGGCGCTCTCAATTTCACTGCGACTGAACAAGTGAACAACTTGCAAATTGTGATTGAGATGAAAGAGAGGATTTCTAAAACCGAAGTTGCATATTATAGACAACGATTTATAGCTAACAATATACACGAAATGTTAAACAAACCTACCAACCATATATGGATACCCGCAGCGGGAGCAGTTTCCCCCTAGATTTTCGAATGGGATTCGGTTTGGTTCAGTTTATTTTTCATCACATACTCCAGATTTCTTTCGTCATGGAATTCCGTCGTTGGCTTATCGATTGCAAAGTGTGTAAGTGTAACTGAAGCCGGAGACTACTTTGACCAACTAGATTTTGTTCTTTTCATCTTTTTTTTACATCTTTAAGTGACACACATTAGTGACACATTTCAATTACGCCAACTATATATCTATCACGGGTTTCAAACGGGTACAATTCAGGAGGTAACGAATTTACGTAAGTGGCTAATTTAAGTGTTGTTTTTTTTTACTGTATTTTCTTTAGTGAATAATTATGTTTCAGTCAGTGTACTGTATATGGAATATTTCTAATGCAAGATATTCGTTTATGTTCTTCAGGTCTTCGCCAGAATTGTACCGAAAATGAATTCCAGTGTGGAGACGGCCATTGTGTTCAACTGAGTTGGAGATGTGATGGTGACGAGGATTGTGAAGATTATTCGGATGAAGCTAATTGCACAGGAAAGAGGTAGAATTTCATTTAAATATATTTTTCTGTTTTCTCATTTTTTCTTCGCCTTTTTAATCTTTAGTTATAATACATTATGAGTTCTACTGATAACATTTATGTAGCGTCCTAAGTCAACACTAAAATTCTAAAACCATAATAAATATGCACTGGTCTTTATCCACCTTAAGAATTTTTATTTGCAAACTCGATTTTAGTTGATTGATTAAAATTTCTTTCAGCATCAAGGCTATATGAGACACGGATCCGAATGTGATATCCGAATTATGTGAGTTTCCACTAGCAATTGAATCCAAGTCTCCTTCGCGAACCATATCCATGAGAGACGTCTAACTCGTGCTTATCAACATATTTTCGTTCAAACTATGAATGATTGATGACTTTAATAATCATCTTGTTTTACAAAATAGGCTTTTGCGTGGAAGCTAAGTGGTTTACAAAATGAGAACTTCCTTTGCACAGGTTAAATATAAAATTGACCATGTTATGAGTGAACCGTGTCTATCTACAAAGGAACAGTTTATTATTATTATTATTATTATTATTATTATTATTATTATTATTATTATTATTATTATTATTATTATTATTAGTAGTAGTAGTAGTAGTAGTAGTAGTAGTAGTAGTAGTAGTAGTAGTAGTAGTAGTAGTAGTAGTAGTAGTATGTAGTATTTACCTACCGTTTATCTCAACTGAAAAAGAAAACTTGATGTTGTTGACCAGAATTTAACCCTTTCAGGAGACCCTTTCCAGAACTGATTTTGGTCTGTGTCCTATCTCTATTTTGAGTCTCTCTTTTCGAAATATTGATCCCACCAAAAATATGAATGTGAACACTAGAACCAAGTACTCCTACACTTATCATTTTATTGTGCCAGAAAATAATAGAGATCTGAAACTATGCCAAGTTTTGCTGAAATTCTCAAATCGAAATATGAAATTTGCAAATTTAATGCTGAGAACTTGCCAGGCGAAAGCCTCTTAAGGCGACATTGTATATATTGAAATAACCGTAGTTCAAATCATTCCTTGTATTATTGTTGATAGAATTGAAAGCTTCTGTGTAAGTATTCTGAAACGATATTAGATTATGCTAGATGAGTACATAGAGGAAGGACGTAAGGACTTATCGTCAGACATTTCCCGTCGTCTACATGACGCTCTTTGTCCGAAATAACCTGATTTGTGGACTTCAAAGGCCCGAAGATGCACCAGGATAAGAATTCCACTCATACAACTCATTTGGTTGTCCTTTTCACCACAGCACAAGATTTCGATGTTTCATCGGACTTCGTACTCTCCGGGTATAGCCTCGTGAAACTTTTGCCTGTTCCTAAAGATCAAAGGTAGCAGAAAGAAACTCGCTTTTGCATCCGAGAGGAAATATAGTGCAACGTGACGGTTGTTCTCGTAGATGAGCGGTCCAAGTCTGTTTTTCATGCGGTAGAAAGACTACCAAACTTGGTACCTGGAAGCAAGAGGGAACTGGTTTGCAGGAGATTAGGACGAAGAAAATGTCAGGTGAGTGTACTGGTTTTCCGGGATCTTTTCGACAGGCCTTCTATGGGACGTTAATATGTGCTTGTGCTCTTGCAGCTTAATCCTTCATTTCGGAGGGAGGAATTAGGAGTTTTTCGATTTTTCTCTTCACTTGCAGCTTATGTCTTTCATTTTTGCCAAACTTCAGGTTTACATGTTTGCAAAAAAAAAAAAAAAAAAAAAAAAAAAAAAAAAAACTAGATTTTGAATTGTTTACAGAAGTGACATAACAATATATATTTTTTCACTTTTCCCCTTAATTTCCTTCATTGAGGAAGACATTTCGAGTTTCCGGACTCTCTCTCTCTCTTCCGGACTCTTTCTACAAAGTTTGTGCCAAATTTCAAAGTTCCATGTTTACAGAGAGTATTCTATAGGTTTTGAATCTTTGTTATAATTGACGTGGCAGATATAATTTTGTCCTTGTACCATTATTTTTCTTCTTGGAGGGGGGAAATTTCCAGTTTTTGAATTTTGCACTTCATTTATGGCACAAATCCTACAATTGTCCTACAATTGTGCAAAACTTCAAGTTTTCGTGTGTACAGCAAGTACCTATAGGTTTTGAATCGTCAAATGGTATGTAACTTGAACATGTGCCCTAATTACCCTCCTTATAGAGGGAATTTTTTTATGTTTCGGATATTTTTTCCCTCCCCTTGCTCCACAAATTTCTGCACTTGTGCCAAACTTAAAGTTTCCATGTCTACAGGAAGTACTCTATAGGTTTTGAATCAAGTAACGTAACCACTGTATATGTAATTTTGCTTTAGACCCAATTTTCCTCCTTGAAGGGGGGAAATTTCTAGCTTCCGGACTTTTTCCTGTACTTGTATTACAAATCCTATATTTGTACAGATTTTTAAGTGTCCATGTTTGCAAAAAGTACTCGACAGTTTTGAATCAAGTGACGTAATTTTGGTCTTGTCCCCTAACTTGCCTTTTTGGAAGAGGAAATTTCCAGTTTTCTGATTTTTTCCTTTACATGTATCACAAATCCCACATTTGTGCTAGATTTCAAGTCCCATATTTACAGGAAGTACTCTATGGGTTTTGAATCATGTAACGTAAGTCTGTAATGTAATGTAATTTTGCTTTTGCCCCTTAATTTTCCTCCTTAGAGAGTGAAATTTTCAGTTTTAGAATTTTTCCTTTTACTTGTACCACAAATCCTATATTTGTACCAAGTTTCAAGTTTCTATATCTACAGGAAGTACACTATATGTTTTGACTCGTGTGACGTAGCTATATGTAATTTTGCCCTTGCAGCCTAATGTTTCCCCTTTAAGGGGGAAATTCGCTGGTTTTTTCCCCTTATCACATATCTTACATTTGAGCCAAGTTTCTATGCATACAGGAAGCACCTTATAGATATTGGATCAAATAACGTAAGTTTGAACTTCTTCCCTAATTTTCCCTTTAACATGGGGAAATTTACTGTTTTCAGACTTTTTTGTGCTTGTATGACAAATTTCACATTTGTGCCAAATTTCAACTTTCCATGTCTATAGAAAATATCCTACAGGTTTTCAATCAAGTAACATAACTACATATAATTTTGCCCTTGACCCCCAATTTCCCTCTTTAGAATGGAAAATTTCCAGTTTTCGGATTTTCCCATTTATTTAAATCACAACCTCTAAATTTGTATTAAGTTTTTTATGTATACAGAAAGTACCTTATAGGATTGAATCAAGTAACGTAATTTTTCCTTTGATCCCTGATTTTCCTCCCTGGAGGGGTCACTTCAGTTTTCGGATGTTTCCCTTCACTTGTATCACGAACCCCACATTAGTGTCCAGTTTCAAGTTTCTATGTGTGTAGGAAGTGCCCCATAGGTTTTTAGTCCAGTGATTTAATTTTTTGGCCTTTCCCCTAATTTTTCCCCCGTAGGGGGAAATTTCTGTTTAAAAAAATATTTCCCTTTACTTATATAATAAACCTTACTTTGAGCCAAATTTCAAGT
Source organism: Thermobia domestica (assembly GCF_964235325.1). Lineage (NCBI taxonomy): Eukaryota > Metazoa > Arthropoda > Insecta > Zygentoma > Lepismatidae > Thermobia > Thermobia domestica. The sequence continues at coordinate 153,473,042 of NC_137456.1, read as the reverse complement.
TTCCATGTGTACAGGAATTCTTGCATAAGTTTTGAGTCCAGTGATTTAATAGTGGCCGTGCAGAGAACTTGGCTGGCACAGTGTCGGTCGCTTTGATATTTAATCCCTTCGATAGATAACTCCTAAACAAAGAAAATTTGTCAAGTCCTTTATTTTTTGTGAATACATCTAGCAGATTGTCAGATAATTGGTTACGAGGCTCAAAATATGTAAGAATAAAAGAATATTTGAATATGCTGCTTTCTATTTCAAATCATTATTCCAACTCTAAATAAATAAATAAATAAATAAAATTTTCACTTTTACGTCCCATGGATGTGCTCTGAGGGCTAAATGAGACAAATGATCATGAAAAAATTGGTGGAATGACATGAGAGAAAACGGGAGAACTCAGAGAAAACCCACGGACATGTCCACCATAAACTCAGTTAGTCTTGAATCGAACCACACTAAAAATTTCATACGTAAATTTACAAAAAAAAAAAAAAAAAAAAATGGTGGCAATTTGTTTGCCAAACCTCTATGTCAATCAATTTACACCTGTAAAGTAAAATTACTAATATAAAATGGTGTAAAATTATATTTTTATCAATAAAAAAATTTATATTTTCGTATAAATTTACTGCAAATTTGTAAAAAAAAAAATCAGCAAATTTTGTAATTTAATCTAAGGAAATCAACTTATGAAATAAAGGGTAAATGATTTTACATTGATAGTTGGTAATTTAAACTACAGAATTTTTTTTCCAGTGTAGGGACTCCTTACAACAGAGGGTAATTCTCACACAATAGAAGTGATGAGAATTAAACTATTACGAAGAGATTGTTTCCTTATTACAAAAAGGGCTAACACGTCACTCCTTAGTTTGCCTTCCCAAAACTGCTGTCTTTTCTCCTGCTCTTGTCGCGTCCCCGTGGAGAAACATCTTTCTTTCACTTTCAACAGCCCTCACAATAAGATATACTAGTTTCTTCTTTAACTTTATTGTGAATTAGCTCCGATTAACCGTACTGTATGTAGTCCGAGTTCGATTCCTGGAGAGACTCAAAAATTTCCCGGTGTTTATTCAGAATACTGAAGCAATTGGAAAACTATTCATTAAAAAAAAAAAAAAAGTAGCCAACTCCCTTTTAGAAAATCAGAAAAAGGATTGTAGGAGAGAAGGTTACTGACCGCACATTACTTAACTAAAAACTGCTTAGCCGACCATAGTCTTCTATACTTGACGATGAAGTTTGCTCAAGTTTATTTGCGATAACTTGCACTTTCAATAACTCCAACGTTAAACACGTCTCATTCAGTGCATTCCCTTCAAAACTCAATCCCAGTCATTCTTTAAAAATGTTAAAACGTTTTTAATACCCATTTATGAATGCTAAAACATAAATTTTAGTAAACGTTTGCGTGTTTTGATAAACATTCGCTAATTAAACATTTTGATTTAAAAAAAGAGTAACACGTAAACGTTTAACTAATTACACATTTTAATGAATCTTTAATCGTAAATCTATTAATAAATATTTAGTTGTTTAATGCTTTGATAATTAATTGTTTAAAACATATACCTGTAACCGTCCTGGTAAAACTATAGCTCTTTAAATGCTTTTGATAAAACGTTGACGTGTAAATATATCAACAAACGTTTTCTTAATTAAACGTTGTCAAACTTTTAGCAAATTTAACGTTTGACAATTATTTAATAAAGCGTTTTCCTGTAGGTGGTCTGGTAAACGTTTAGCTAATTTAACATTTTGATAAAGTTTATGAGAAAATGTTTGGGTAATTAAGAATTTTGATAAATATTTGCGTAAACTTTTGACTGTTATAACGTTTTCCAGACGGTTTTCCGTAAGTAAATGATTAAACATTTTGACGAATAAACGTTTACTCTTAAGAAACGCATGCTTATACCCACATTATTGGCATGAGATTTTATTATTACTAGTTGAACCTCTGCTCTCTGCACAGCACATCATTCACATATGAGCATGAATCTCCTTTTCATTCCTCACAACATCTGTACATGTCCTTTTACAGACACAAGTGAAAGACGTCTTGATAAAAATCGGCAATGGGTACTATAAATGGGAGATTTTTTCGATTAGTTTTTGTAATATTTCTCACAGTTTGCAAGATTTGAGCCTTCTTCCGGTTGGAGTTTCTAATTCATGTATATTTCTATGACTAGTGTTTTCTTTCTTTTTGCATGCAATATGTAATAAGCACATACATTACACACATATTTAATTATAATATCAATGATATATTGTGTTCATTTGGCAAAAATAAAGATCCTTCTGAGACTGGAGAAATGGTTATCCTTCGTTTTACATTATCATTTGACCATGAAATAAACACCTGAGAGATATACTACTCGTGTATACAGTTATGTAGTGTTGTAGTGTATAACTCGTAGGCTTTGATGCTTTACTTTTTTTATAATTTCAACACTTCCAGTATACTCCTAAAAATGTAATATAGAAATAACTACCGTGTTTTTTTAAATATTCAATTAGAAGTGGACAATCTATATAAAATTTGGAATCGACCAGTGAAAACGGCATGTTTCTAGCACTTGTGGTTTTCGAGATTTCAGTGTCGAACGGATTGGAGACAAACAAATAAACCTAGCATTTTAATATATAAACTAGCTGAATCTGTGCTCTCTACACAGCGCATCATTCGCATATAAGCACGAATATCCTTGTCATTCCTCACAACATCTGTACATGCCCCTTTACAAAAGTTAAAGACGTCGTGGTAAAATAAATAAATAAATAAATAAATAAAATCGGCAAATCATACTATAAAGGATGATTTTTTTCGATTATTTTTTCAATATCTCGGACCGTTTGTAAGATTTAAGCCTACTTCCAGTTGAAGTTTCTAATTCATGTATGACAAGTGTATTCTTTCTTCTTGCATGCAGTATGTAATAAGCAAATACATTACATACACAATTAATTATGTCAGTTATATATGGTGTTCATTGGGCAAAACACTCCAAAAATAAAGATTCGTATTACACTGGAGAAATGATTATCCTTCCTTTTTCATTATTATTTGGCCATGAAACAAACGCCTGAGACATATACAACCCCAATATACAACTATGTGGTGTTGAAATGTATAATGCGTAGGATATGATCCTTTTTGTTTTTAATTTCAACAGTTCCAGTATACCCGTAAAAATGTAATAAAGAATTATTGGCCATGTTTTTTTAAATATTCAATTAGAACTGGACAATCTGCGCAAAATTTGCAATCGATCAGTGAAAACGCCGTTTTTCTAGAGCCTGTAGTTTCCGAGGTCTCATTGTCGAAAGGATTGGCACAAACATATAGTCTAAAAGAACTGCAAAGATGGCAGCACGATTCATTTGCATTGACTTTGGAGAAGGCTTATTAAGATACAAAGGCTTTGAACAATATTTTTAAATCATTAACTTTATGAAAAAGATCTATTTAAATAACTTATTTAAAGTATACACACTTAAAATGTTTGTCTGTGTTAAACGTGAAATCACATATAACCGTAAATGAAAGATTTTAAAGCCAAAGTTATAGGTTGGAGCTCAGACGTTGCTAACTGTTATTGTAGCATTTTAATAGATAGATAGCTGAACCTGTGGTCTGTACAAAGCCCATCATTCACATATAAGCATGAATCTCTTTGTCATTCCCCACAACATCTCTACATGTCCCTTTGCAAACGCAAGTGAAAGAAGTCTTGATAAAAAATCGGCAAGGCGTTCCATAAAGGGGAGATTTTTTCGATTATTTTTTCAATATCTTGCACCGTTTGCAAGATTAAGCCTACTTCCGGTTGAAGTTTCTAATTCATGTATGATCAGTGTTTTCTTTCTTCTTGCATACAGTATGCAGTAAACAAATCCATTACATACGCAATGAGTTATAATGTCAGTGATATGCGGTGCTCATTGGTCAAAGCACTCTAAACAATAAAGAGTAGTCTTACCCTGGAGAAATGGTTATCCCTCGTTTTCCATTATCATTTGGCCTTGAAACAAACGCCTGAGCCATATACAACCCCTATATACAATTATGTTGTGTTGAAATGTATAACTCATAGGATATGGTGCTTTACTTTTTTAAAATTTCAAAACTTCCAGTGTCTTCCTAAAAAAAATGTAATAAAGAGTTGATTTGATTTTGAGTTTAACGTCCTTTTCAGCAGCGAGGCTATATTAGACGAGACCTACTGATTAACGTGGAATCCGAACCACATGAGCTCCCGCCAGTAATCGAACCCGGGTCTCCCACACCAAACGCTAACGCTTAGCCACGAAGGAGCTCAAATGTAATAAAAAAAATAACGGTTACGTTTCTTTTAAATATTGAATTAGAACTGGACAATCTACACAAAATTTGGAATCGACCAGCGAAAACGGCACGTTTCTAGCACTTGTGGTTTTCTAGATCTCTCATTGTCGAAAGGATTGGGCATAAACATATAAACCTAGCATCTTAATATATGTATTCTTCTTCTTCTTCTTCTTCTTCTTCTTATTATTATTATTATTATTATTATTATTATTATTATTATTATTATTATTATTATTATTTAATAATAAGTATTATAACTGTGTGTAATCTTACTTAATGTCTTGAAGTATATCTTTATATCTGATCTGTATTAATATGACCTGTAATGAGAGAGCTCAAAGTATCTACTAACACAAATAAAATAACTATTTGAGATCCACTATTATAAATCATTTTCGCGTGCGTATAATACGTCATTCAGTAAAATTTCAAATATTGGAGATGGCTACCTGATTTTTTTCAATCACATGAAGAACTTACTCGATCAGCATGTAAAAAAAGTTCCGTATTACCTTCATAAAGAGTTTGCTCAAGCCTCAACACCCTTTTTTTTAAAAAAAAAAATCTACAATATCCAATCAACTGAATGTCTGCAGTGAATCCCAGAATGTTAGAACACCTGACTCTTTTTTTTTTTTTTTCGGAGACGAAATGGTATAGGAGAAAAAGAATGAAGGTATACGACTTGCAATTTCCCACGGGTTACACCTCGTGTCAAATTGGGTTGTAATTCAATCTCAACATTCCCAGGTGTGGAGGCCCCATTTCTAAGACTCTCTTCTTTCTTTCTTTATAATACTTCTCCGCAGATTTACTGCAGCCATAATTGAACGAAACCGCAAACGTAAAGTGTCAAGGTTCTTATGAGAGGACGAATGTTTATATTTCCAGGTGTGTTGTATACTTAAAAATGTTGTTAGTACTTTTCTTTCTGGTTTTGTTTTATTAGCTCTCCCTCCCCTCTTCTTGCTAATGACCAAATGTTCTGTAAATGGTTTCAATTATGAAAGTTAGTAAATTATTTTAAAACATCTTGCTTTGCCTCTGCTAAAGGGCCAACAACTAATGTGTTTGTTTATGTACTCGTCAAGTTTATACATACGTATCTTAAGATGGGTTGTCACGTTAGAAGAACTTGTAGCTGTTATTAAAAAAAAATCTTGAAATCCTACCATATTTCACCGTGTGCACATAATCTTGAAAGGGTCATAAAACATTTTTTCCATCTTGCAAGGAGTCAAACAGTATCAAACTTTCTGGGACGTCTTGCTTGCTACCTGCTATCGCTCTCCCGCTGACAAAAAGGAAAAAGCAGTTTCGCCGCTTCCGAAACAACGGATTCTTTTGGACAGGAAGGGGGAGTGCGCCGAAATACACGTTTTTAATGAGGAGATTAATTGTTTGTCCACTAGACTGTAGTGCTGCATGGGTGGTGATACCTTTCTTGCTTACAAGAAGTTGTAAAATCTAATCAGTAGATAGAAAGATCGGGTAACAAGATATTTTTTATGACAGCTAAAAGATTCAGGTAAAGTGGAATCGTGGCTTTTATGTAGGAAAATTTGTGGAGTGATTTATTTAGTGTTTCGTTGCAGATATTATGAAGCTCTATTATATCCATTATGGATTTATATGGAGTATTATTTACATTCACAGGCCCATGTTTTCTCAGGAGGGCGGCAAATTACCAGGGGCGGCGTATTTTAAAAAATCGAGATTGAAAAATATAATATGAGGGGAAAACGAGCTGGCTGCGAGAAATATGAGAGGTCTCCATTGAAAATATGTTCGCACCAAAATGGGATCGAGTTTTCTCATTACGACTATGCTGGTACTACAGAGGTTGTTCAGCCTACGTTTGGCCGATTTCGTTCCTTCCCCCTCCCGGGCAGAATGGACTCACCCGACCTGGCTCGTGGCGTCCTGCACTGTTGTGCAATGGATTCCTGGGAACGGAGTTTTTTTTCGCGCGGACGGCAATAACGCACAAAACAGGACCATTGTTGTGAGTGTTGTGTTAAATTTGTTTCTAAGTGTGTGGGTGTCCGCTCTGTGACCAAAATGCCGCTAAACTAAGCCGGTTTTGGGAAGACTATGTTGCGGCTCTTTATGACGCTTACTTTAGTATTTCTGTCATTAGAAAACAGTGCAAGAAGAATGGTTGCAACATCAGTTTAAGTGGAATGAAAAATGTTATTAAAAAGTACAAGGGCAACGAAGCTCCACCATTTGGATCATCAACAAAGTTGCCTAAGAAGCAGGAATGCACCAAGGCCACCTCCATCATACAGATGAAACTTCGCAAAATGGCAATGCAAGAAAATCCACCAACACAAAGTTGTATGGCTAATCGTCTTGACGTGTCTTTGGGGACTGTGAGCCGGACGTTACACCATCAACTCAACCTGGAAAAAGTCATGAAAGCTCGCGACCATCTTCTCACAGATGCCCACGAAATGGAACGAAAGTGTAACGCCCGGAAGCTGTACGAACGGCATCTGGCAAAACAAAGGTGGATGTACGTCATAACGCTCGATGAAGCATGGATTTACCTTTCCGAATGCGGCAAACCGAGAGCCATCATGTACCGAGAGAAAGGCGCCAAGAACTTCAGAAGGTGGGTCCGTGTCTGTAAAGAATCCTTCCCAAAAGGGTACATGGTCGTTACTGGCTACAGTTACCGAGGTAAACGGAAGATTCGTAGGGTGGCGAAGAACTGCAAAATAAATTCGCAGTATTTTCAGGAGCAGATCATGCGGCCGATCTACGAGCATGAGATTCCAACAATGTACGAAAATGACTCCAATCTGGTGTGCATTCATATGGACAAGGCCTTATCACATACCTTACGATCGTCCCTCGCATTCTACAGGGAGATGGAAGGGGCAAGTGGTATACAGGTGATACCTTTCAATGAGGTACCTGTTAAATCTCCAGATGCAAGTCCTATGGACTATTGTGGATTTGGATTGCTGAAGCGAGCCTTGGGAAAACGGCGTGTGACAACTGTGGAAGGACTTTGGAAAGTTGTACAAAGGGAGTGAGACAAGATTCCCCATCCAGTTCTTCAGAGAAGCCTATTATAGTGGAAATTACGCTGTCGGGCTATTGTTAGGAACCAAGGCAAACACATCGAGCACTTACGGACCTGGCGCCATGGTTTCTTCTAAATTTTTAGGTAAGTCGAAATTGGCCAAATGTAGACTGAACAACATCTGTAGAAGGAGCTGAGGCTGTTTGAAGACGATTGTTGTGAATGGGGAGATGGTGACTAAAACTGAACTCTTTTTAATTATGATAATTTAGCCAAATGTGAAATAAAATTAAGTAAATATTGGAATTTTTGCTTCATATGTATGTTTTAAGATTAACTAATTCATATCGGACTTCCGAAGAGAAACATCAAAAGAATTTAATGACCGTGCCTATAGCGACAACTCCCAGTCACGACCCCTCTTCACTTTTATTAGAAAGAGGAAAAGAAAGAGTGAGAAAAAAGAGAAGAAGGTAGGAGAAAGGAGGAGAAAGGGAAAAGGAGAAAGGAAGAAGGAACTAGAGATAAAGGATTACTGGATAATTATAGAAATATGGTAAAGAAATTTGAATAGTTATTAAAAATTGAAGCGAAGCTTTTTACTTGAGGATCAATTCTGAAGTGATTCCGAAGAGAGACATGTTCCCTCATACGATCCCGACCTGGATCCAGGCAACTGCACAAGAGGGAGTTGCCCTAACCCAGCCCAGGTGATGAGAAGTTTCAATTTAATTGTTTGTCTATTATTTCGAAATGTTAAATAACCTGTATCCAGTATTTGAATATTCATATTGGAGATCAAACACACATTGGAATTAGCCAAGATAAAAAATTAAAAGAAATTTATATATTTTTATACAAATAGAAGTTTTGAGATTTCTGAAAAGACTGTCGTTATTCAGGGTCATCCTGTTATTTTGGCTTTTCTCCCAAAGCCGATTTCATCATCATCATCATCATAGGTATTCTGCCTTTATTGGCAGGTCACTTGCCGCAGCTAAGAAGTTTCCATGCTCCACGGTCCTCCGCTAACCTTTTCGTCTTCGCGTATGATCTTTCTGTTTTAATATCATCCATTAATTGTAGTCTCCTTCGCCCTCTCTTTCCCGCCACCATACCCTCTAGGACGTCCCTCATGATACAATCTCTTCTTAGGCAATGTCCCAACCAGTTTCTCTTCCTCTTCCTCTTCCTAATAATATCTAAAAGTGTTCTTTTCTCACCCACCATTTCTAACACTCTCTCATTCGTTTTCCGCTCGACCCAACTAATTCTTTCCATTCTTCTCCACACCCACATTTCGAAGGCTTCAAGTCGATTTTCATCACCTTTACGTAATGTCCACGTTTCCGCCCCATACAGTATAACACTCCACACGAAGCATTTTATGAGTCTTTTTCTCAACTCTTTGTTCAAGGTCCCACAAAACAGACTTTTCTTTCTTTTAAAGGCTTCTTTCGCCATTTCTATCCTTGCTTTTATTTCACTTTCGCATTTCATGTCATTACTAAGAATACTACCCAGGTATCGAAAACTATTCACTTGTTCTATTTTCTTCCCTCCTACTTTTATATTTGACACAGACCCCTTCGTTCCAATCACCATGGCTTTTGTCTTTCTAACATTTATTTTCACCCCATATTCTTCAAAGCCCTTTCTCATTTTTTCTAACATTTTATTGATTTTCTTTTCAGATTCTGCAACAAGCGCCATATCGTCTGCAAATCTTATGCATCTAATCATTCTACCTCCTACCGAAATGCCATCATCATCATGTAGGCTCTTTTTCACTATCTCTTCTAGATAGACATTAAATAGTGTTGGCGAGAGGCAGCATCCTTGTCGAACTCCCCTTCCAATTGCACTCTCTTCCGTCAGTTCTTCCCCTATCCTAACACTTACTTGTTGGTTCATGTATAAGTTTCTTATGAGTCTTCTATCTTTCCATTCCAACCCTATCTTTGTTAGAACTCTCAACAACAATTCCCAATTCACGCGGTCAAAAGCCTTTTCTAGATCAATAAATACAACATACATCTCTTTCCCTTTTTCTATAAATCTTTCACCGATCACCCTTAATAATCCAATAGCATCTCTTGTGCCCTTACCTCTTTTGAACCCGAACAGCTCTTCCTCAACATCTTTATTTGTTCTTCCATATAACCTTCTGTTCAGTATTCGGAGCAGAATTTTAGCTGCATGAGATATGAGACTAATAGTTCTATAATCCTCACATCTCTTTGGGTTCGATTTCTTAGCCATCGGTATCATGATCGTTTTCAGAAAGTCTCTTGGCCATTCTCCTGTTTCATATATTTCATTGCATAGTCGCCACAATTCTTTCTTTCCCTTGTCTCCTATATTTTTGATGAATTCGATTGATATGTTATCTATTCCTGTTGCTTTTCCATTCCTAATCTCGGACATAGCCTTTTCAAACTCATCCCGAAGAATACTAAATCCTTTATCATCCTCGCCTACTTCATTTTCCACTTCAACATTTAGGCTACACGGTCTATCCCTACTCTCATATAAGTCTTCAACGTATTCTTTCCACCTTCCTATGACCTCATTTCTCTCGCTGACTACCTTCCCATTCTTATTTTCTACTGCCATCATAATACTGTCTTGTTTCCTCCGAAATTCCATAGATTTCACCTCCTTGTACATTTCCTCATATTTCCCAACTCTTTCTAATTCTTCTATGTCCTCGCATTTTCTTTTGTAAAACTCTTCCCTCGCTCTGTCTGTTTCTCTTCGTAATTCATTATTTAACTTTCTGTACATCTTTCTGCCCTCTTCTGTATCAACCTGTTTCCACATCTTCCTCTCCCTCATTTTCTGCAACATCTGTTCTGTAACCCATGGTTTCTTAGCAGTTTTGTGTTCGCGGTAACCTACTGTTTCTTTTGCAGCCTGCTGTAAGCAGCGTTTAATATCTTCCCACCGTGCGTTACTACTGCGATTTAGACTACTTTAAAATTGGTTATCTTTCATGACCTCCCTCATACACTAATACACATAACATGCTATTCCACACTTATTATAAACACTATTATAGTAAATCAATATTAAATGCTACCACTTAAAACTAAATTTATCACTCATTCACTCACACTTACATACAGGACAGCGTATCAACATGGGTGAAAATAGTTTAAAGAAACCATCTAACTACAATTGGCAAACATTTATTATTATTGATTATATATATATATATATACATATATATATATATATATATATATATATATATAATATTAACAGGCAGATAAAAAAGAAAAGATATTTATTTAACTTTTGGGAAATATGATATACGTCCGTTAATAAGTATATCGTACAATATGATGTTGAAAAATCTTAAATGAGGGTTACGAATGAGTCCTCATCTCATATATGAACATTTTGAAAGTAGTTATACGAGTCCTCTCTCGTACTTTCAGACGAACTATAATATTATACATAATGTCGAAGCACCCTTTCTGGTGTCCATGCATTTCACTTTATCGCATTTCTTATACACACATAATATTACGTTTGCTAATCGTCACTAACACATATTCTGTTCGTCGAAGTATCTATCGAATACATTTCTCCTATTTCTGGGGTTAAGATATCAAAGTCTTGTCACTGATATCACGGTGACTAATGTGAATCATTTTGTCATTGGCTCACTATTCCATTCACTATCTCTCAGTGAATATCACTTTGTACTACTAAGAACACACATTTATCGTTAGATAAGCATATATATATATATATATATATATATATATATATATATATATATATATATATATATAGGTACGAGAATTTTCCGAGTTCAGAAGGACTTTTATTGGTATTGCGAACACAACTACTCAGGTGGGAAAACTGGTGAAGTTTGAGGATTCGTATGTGAGGGATAGAATCGAAATGTAGTTTTACGGAAGGATTTTAGTTTACTAACTTGAAGGTAGATTTAAGGATACAATAGGGTTACGATAACCTGCCTAAATCCCATGCTACATACAGTTAGTTTAATACAGATGATGTTAGTCATTACATATGTTATTTAATAATATTACAAACTTTGAAGAGAATATCTATAACATGCTGCGGTATCTACTAACATTCACATTTTACATGTATCGGATATCTCGGAACTATAGCAACCAAGGACCGTTCGGGGTAGGTACCGAGACCCTTTACACATATTTATTTAATTGTTCATTATACATTTTATTTCAATATCATACTTATATTCCACACATATTTATATCTCAATATACAGTGGAGTATCGTTAATTGGAACTTGGATAATTCGAAATATTGGATAATTCGAACAGAAGTCCATTCCCCTTGAAAACTGTATTGAAAACAATAGTAAAAAATCGTGGATAAATCGAACTTTTGAACCTATGTTTTGGATAATTCGAAGTAAATACAGTTGGGCAGATGTAAACAGAGAAATACAGTTTTAACATGTTTTCAGTTATCCAGATGCAGCCATAGGGAAGAGTAATACAAAAGATAAATATAAAATCTATGTAATGATAAAGATGAAGGTGAGTTGGGGAAGAAGTAAAGATAGAGAACGTGTGCCAATCTCATCTTGTTTCAGAATTGGTTGAAAATTTAAGGTGAATTATTGATAAAGTCAACCAAATGTTATTAATATCGTATTCCACGCAATACATGAAATTCAAGATTTATTGACCGTACAAAAACAATCAAATTTAAGCAAATGAGGTTTACGACTTCTTAAAAGTGAGAGCAGAATATTCAAATTGTTACTGGTGTTTAATTGTTTGGGCTATTCAATGTATGTTGTAGTGTTGTACGTAAATATATTTTCCATTGTACACGTAGTTTGAATTACGTGGAGTCAATGTCGTTTGTTAGTTTGCGGTATTCGATCACGCAAATAATAAGCTGCTTTAAAGATAAAGTCTACACCATATGAATATGTTTCTGATGCACAGTACTTTGGTTTGTTTGTTGTTATATGTTCGAAAATGAATGTTGTTGGATAATTCGAATTTTGGATAATTCGAAGTTTTTTCGTGTCCCCTTGGACTTCGAATTAAAAAGAGTCCACTGTACATATATTCAATAATCATTTAAACTTTCAAATCAATAACTCCGACAAATTAAATTTTCTAGGTTGCAACACTTCACCTAAGAGAGAATCTGAATATATCGCACATTTACAAATAACTAACTGACAGCACACAATAATAAGATTAATATTCCCAAGCATTTTATTAAGACTAGTAGACATTTAATTCGCATGGCAGGCACATAAACACAGAAATATGTATAACTATGTGGTTCTAAAAGGTTAACACTACTTTTGGGCTCAGAAAACTACAACGACATTTACTTTTATGGTTACCAATGAAAACAAAAGTAGAAATAACTGATAATCTAACGCAGAATTCTGGACGGATAATGATAAAAAAAAAAAAATATCGTGTACTAAACCATCGCTCACTATCACAGTGGGTTGAAATATGATAGAGAAACGTTCCCTTAACCTTCCACATCAACGAATATCTCTACGAATCGTGTCTCGCGACAGTTCAAATGATATATGTTGAATGGTTGATATGCGTCAAGTTCAAAACGGAGGGAGGTTAAAATTTAAAAAATCTTGAAGAGAATATAAGAATAGATAAAGAGAAAGAAAAAGAAAAAGCGGCGCCAAAGGAATAAGCTAGGACACTAAGTGGTCGAATTTAGACATATGACAATTCTCAGCCAAATATACTTTCATATGCCAAAAAAGGTGGCCTACTAAAATGCGTGGCCCAATATGGTCTCTGAGTGCCTAAGTACAAGTCCGTGCCTTCTAGGCAACCATCTCACAAGGAATAAGCCATGTGGAATGATTGACTATTAACCGTTTCCGGTACCAATTCACTCACATTACGGCCGGTCCAGCCGGAATGTTGGTGTAGTCTCTTTATTTGGAATTTCTAAACAAAAATTATTCGACCCCTCATAAACTGAGAAGAGTTCCCAGTAAAGTATGGAAACTAGAATAAAGTCGATAAAATAGAGAAAATTCTAACTAGGATTTACCAAAATTAAAAAATAAATAAAATAAATTTTGTACTAGTAAGTTATCTGCCAAATCTTACTAGTAGCTCCCACATCCGCAAGGGCGTCAACCTTAGGGGGTCATTTAATTTCAATCGCTACCTAGTTTAAAACTAAGGAAGTTGAAAATATTTAGAGGGAAAGGATCGACACCTTGGTACGAAATTACGAAATTCCACTGTAATAAATTTTCTAATTAATCCACTCGTCACCTCTGGGAATAGTAGTGAACTTAGCTTAATCAGGTGACGTGGAGAAAAAAAAATTCAAAGTTGCAGAGTAGTATCGCAAATGTAAACTGAACGCATATTTGTTAAAATATCCTACTGAGCGCATATTATGGACCTTTCAAGACAAAGCGTATCACTCACACACACATAATATATATATATATATATATATATATATATATATATATATATATATATATATATATATATATATATATATATATATATAATTAAAACAATATTTTGTGTTGGAATATGTAATAAATTCTGTCGTTTCATTCAAACACACTGTAAAATCTGTTATATCTTTGGTTAAACAAACAAATTCTCTTTTTAAAGGAAAATGGTTAACGCATACTACCAATACACATGACTCCTGGTTCAATCCTTGGTGGAGGACACAGCCTTGGAAAGAAGACAGCAATACCTCAAGTCACATTGCTATATTAAATTCACTGTTTTCTATATTTTCGTAGTTGTGTGAACTAATGATGATTTCAAGGGGTAACCTGGGGAGGAAATTCTATCGCTCTCCAAAAACTACGAAATTTTCCTAGGTGAATATTCCCGACCATATTCAACGTATGTTATGAGTATTTTCTCAGTACTACTTTCACCCCCTCCCCATTTCCCCCCTACCGCCATGAAAAAAATTACATATACTACTACGCATATAGAACTATACGTGGACAGGCTATCATACCCTAAATGAAGTCGGTAGGATCAAAGGGATATCATAAATGTTTAAATCACTTTATCTTAAACTGGGGAGCTCACGACACCAGATTACCAAGACACTGTTGTTTCACTTCTGTCCACAGCAACTTGGTGATGGAAACATGGCGTCCTTGACTTAAGATTTCATATCTTACGATTTTCTGACTGTTTTAGAGTGCAGAATTTTACTGTTCAACACGCCTTTCCGCTTCCAACGAGTCTATTTAACTAATTTATAAATTGTTACCTGATTTCTGGTGCTTACTGCTGAAAAAAACCAAAATTATTTTAGAGAGAACTAAAGAGGTGTTACTTGATGCTTTTCCAGGTAGAGAATGACAAGAGACGTGCCTTAATACTAGAGCATCGGAAATAGTTCCAATCGGAACAAAGAGTTTTGGCGGCAGAAAATATAAAGCGAACAGAAAATAGTAAAAACTGGATGAAACCGGATTTTAGAAGGATATGGGCATATTAGAGAGACGAAGGGGGTCTAAATTATTCTGCCAAATATCAGATTGGTGAATAATTTCAAGAATTTCTATCCAATTGCGGGCCTATGTTTTCGTATAGCATTAAAGTGTATAATTTCAATAGTCGTCCATTTGAAATGCCCATATACAGGGTTTTACAGTAAAATAATGTATAAATAAAGATATTATTCCCCGAAATATAATTCCTACTAGATTATTCCGAAGCTCCCACATTGATTTTAAGTAAAGAACAAATGAATTTACTACGTGGATCGAAAATTATATATTGAAAAATCTACAGTACACAGTACGTTCAAAAAATATTGGGCCCCTCCAAACAAAAATTTCATTACCCCGACTGTAAGGATACATTACATGTTGTTTATTCGTTATTGTACAGGCAATTCTAAGCGCAATCCGTGCATTTGTTTCTTGGTTACGCCTTGCCTACTTGGTTGGTTCTGTACGCCCCGCAATATAAGCGCACGTGGTCGTATTGTTTGGACCTATACTGTATAATACGAACAAGTAAGGAAGAGAGATCTGCACACAATTTTTTGGGGCCTGGGAACAGAAGTGCAAACTTTTTTTTTTTTTTTTTGGACCCAGGGGCTTAGAATTTCTAAATATAGACCTGTAGATACAGGGTATGTCTAAAGGAAATGGCCTTGCTTGAACACTAGGATCACAAATATGTTATGAACACTAGGATCACAAATTACTATTTCAGGCACAATTACAAGAGGTTGAATACTTTAACGTTTTCACAATGTCATTAAAAAAACTGCTTACGAAAGTATGCGTGCCGGGGTCCTACATTCAGCACACTCCTTGAAACTACCAACACGGACAAGTCCCCACACATTACCTTGCTCCATCATCGTGCTTACATGCTCTAAAATGCGCCACAGGCATATAGACAAGATTTTTATCCTGTGATGTGGTTATATCGCCCTGTTCTCTGCCTGGTCGTCGCTTCGTACAGTGTTCTTTCCTTTGCTTTGTAGTAGCAGAAGCCTCTTTTCTTAAGCTGACCTTGCGGCCCGGTTCGAATTCAGGCATTTGTTTATAGTGTTCCCTTGGACTTCGAAGACGCAACATGAAATATTAGCAGTAGGGTATCTGGTTTTCTGCGGCAGTTTTGCCACATGTTAGAATCTAGACGTGGAATGTTTTCTCATCTTGCTGAGATTTATCCATCTACCGTTCCAAACTTACTAGCGCTATTAGTCACCATTTCTTCACTTTTTCTTCCAGAACCGTAAGATAGATAACTTCTCGCAAGCGCTAGGAGCCAGGAACTAGCCCCGCACGTTCCAAGTAGATGTATGTGGGACCTGGGAACTAGAAACAGGTTTATGCCCAGGACCGGGTGCTGCGAGTTTTGCGTAGCAGTGCCCAAAAATGTTTTTCTGTTTCGCATAGCTGTGCTTGCTCACGTGTTTCCTGTAACTTTCTTTAGTGCACATTCATTTAGTGACCTTTACGCATTCACTGCTTTCATTGTGGCTTCCGCGCTTCTGTTCGCTAGTTTAGAAGTAATTTTTTTTTTCTAGAGTTTTATTATGCTGAAAGAACCATATATCGTCCTTCCCCTTTAACCAACCTTTAAAGGGGTTCTCAACCTTTTCCACCGGTGTACCACCAAAGTATATTAATTACTACTACCACCATGAGTCGCACGTACAGCAGGTTGAGAAACTCTGCTTTACAGAAGTTAAATTTGGATACTTCTCTGTTTTTGTAAGAGCCATTAACCCAGGTTGTTCGGTATTGAGATTTAAATGCCGACTTTCGATTGTTTTTGAATACTGAAAAATATTGATATACTGAACGAAACCGAAAATCGAAATATCGAAAACACCGAACGATACCGAAAGATACCGAAATACCTAAGGAAGTCCAGAATAGCTAGCAAACGCTAAGAAGTAATAATCAAGGGAAGATATAATATATGACTTTGCAATTTTCCTGGTTGACTCTGGCGTACATGCAATAAATTGGCTATATTTCCACGGGGTGGCAAAGAATATTATTGAATTAAAATTGAAATATACCTAGGAAAGAAAAACAAGTTAGTATTTACATATTCGGTATGGTTCGGTATTTTCAGTATCTTCGATATTTCGATATGGGTCAGTACCTTCGATTTTTCCGTATGGTTTGGTATTTCAGTTTTTCGGTATATCAATATTTCCATATGAACAATACCAAAATTTCAGTATACAAAAATACTGATACCGTTGTCAGTATTTCGATACTTTTTACAATCTTAATTTAAGCGGTTTTTGATGCTTTCCCTACAAGTGAAGAAAAAAGGTGGATGGAAAAAAGAGTAGAGGTTGTTTTTGTTAAAATAAGATGATCAAATCTCGAAGTTCGTTAAGGTTAAAGGTGCTTAAACTTTCCATATAAAGTGGCTAAAGATGTGTTTCAGGGCTTTTAGGTACTATTCCTACAAGGGTAGAAAATTAGAGTAAGTTTGCAGTTGTTAAAATAAGTTGTCCATGTCTCAAAATCCCGTAAGGTTAGTGATATGAAAATTGATATTTAGGTTTTTATTTTTAAAGAATCAAAGATGAGTTTAAGCGCTTTTTGATGTTCTCCTTACAAGGGAAGAAAAAAAGACGGGAAGAAGAATGGTGGGGCCTGCAATTGTTATAACGAGATGGTCATATCTCAAAATCCTTTAAAATTAGAGACGTGTTAATTAAAGACGTGTTTCAGCGAAGGAAAAAATGGAGGTTGCAGCTGTTATAAGATGACCATATCTCGAAATCCCTTAAGATTAGAGACATGTTGGGAATATCATAGATGCAAGGGTCTAGGGACGAAGTTTCCAGCTAAACGAAGGTCAATATGCGTCTATAATAATGCGTGCAGAAAGGAGAATCAAAGCACCTAGAAATCACTCCATAATGCTACCTGCCACTTAATAGATACTCAACTGTTGAGCATTCTAAATGCACCCTATTGTTTCTATCTTCACTTCACGTTGTGTGATTAAGCGAGATATTAGGGGATCAATTACCTTCACCGTAACTTGTTGCCACTTTCCTAACTTTTGCGTGACACTAACAGCTTCTAGTACCTCAAGGTTAGATCAGTAGCATTATCGCAAGAGTTATCAACAACTGTAATGCGTTTGCATGCCTAGTCATTGGAAATCTAGCTATTGTGAACCAGATTGGCAAAGCGGTAGTCCGGAAGTCGATCTAATCTGATCAGATAATATCCTGCTATTCAGACTACCGATCGTCTATTCCCGCCCCTCGTCCTCATCTTGAGCTAACATTGTCTGTTGTGTAACAGATGATAGCTGCCGGAGATTTTTTTCTCTCTTCCGTCACATAAACACAGAGAGTATTGATCCAGCACGGAGCAGCCAAGCCACCCACCCGCCTTCGCCATTCATCCCAGTCTATAGGCCACGCCCAGTCGACCCGCCCTCATTCACACCTCCAACCAACCTCAGTTCTCAATGAAAATACAATGAAAAAGTATATACACATGTAAAGCTATATGGGGAAAAGTCCTTTTATAGTCCATGTTCATTGAGAGAATCGGAAGTTCCTTTGTCTTCTGTAAACTGTTAGCAACAGTCAGTAGGTCACCCACACAGTCTCCCGGCAGCTTTGCCCTCTTTTTTTTTCTTGTTGTTGTTGTTTTGTTTATTTGTTCCCGCAGATGATCCAATAATAGACAGGCATTTTATCTGCTACAAGAATGGGTTTCCACGCCTACAATAGCAATTGCCTGGAGTAGTTTGTTCATTTGGGATTACTTTATGGAATGTATCTGTGTTTCACCAATGACACACTTTTTGGCATTTTAGTAGAAATGCTTTAAAATAAGAGTAAACTCTATTTATGTTTGTGTATCTTTCGAGAGAAATAACCATAGTCATTATTATGTCTCTCTGTTAAATGCAGTGCTAGTGCTCAATGCTGATGCTAATTAAAATTGTTGTAAACAAATTTTCTGAAGAAACACACACGCCACCCATTTCCTTGATTTCTATATACGTAATTATTGTACAGATAGTCGTACATAGAGTTTCGGTAAAATGTACTTTATTGCTATGTCGTTAATCCTATAGGAAGACGAAAAATGCATTATGTATTTTATTGTTATATTTGTTGTTGTTTTGTCTTGTGTCTCGGAGAGTCTCTCATGGTCTTTGGTGTGGGGACCCGGATTCGATTTCCAGCGGGAGCCAATGTGGTTCGGATCCCATGTTAAGCTGTATATCCTTGTCTCATATAGTCTCGTTGCTGAAAGAGATGCTACTTTCTAATCAAACCTTAAAAAAATTTACGTCTCTGAATTGCCGATTCCCATTGAAATGAAAGTCATTGAACTCCACTTCAGCTTTTTTCTGAAACTATTTTCTTTTGAAGAAGATAATTTATTAGAAACTTTTATACTTACCTTCCCATATGTTGTCTCTGTGATTAGTGATCTGGAAGAGAGTGTTGCAAGTGAATTATAAAGATTGTGAAGTATCCTTTATTCCCGATAGCCACGCATCTGGTCATTTTACGCTGTATTTTGGGTTTGCTTTATTCAGTAAACCTAGAACATCATCTTACAGGAATCTCATTTTTAAATTTTTCTTATAGTGTTAATTTTTTTGACAATATCGTCAAATTTTATTGCAAATTTCGTATCTATATATTAAAATGCTAGATTTATATGTTTGTGGACGTTTCTATGTTTGTGGCCAACTCTTTTGACAACGATATCTCGGAAACCGCAAGCTCAAGAAAGATACTATTTTCACTGATCGATTGCAAATTTATCGTAGATTGTTCAGTTCTAGTTGAATATATTTTTAAAGTGCCATTATTTCTTTATTACATTTTTAAGAGGTACACTGGAAGTATTGAAATTTTAAAAATTAAAACATAATGTCCTGCGAGTTATACATCCGAACACCACACATTTGTGTACGGGGTTGATATATCACTCCGGAGTTTGTTTTATGGCCAAATGATAATGAAAAACGAAGGATAACTATTTCTCCAGTCTAAGATGAATCTTTATTGTCTGGAGTGTTTTGCCCAATGCACACCATATATCACCAAGCCCGGAATTAATGGCAAAATGCCATAAGTGCCATTATTGCAATTTCCTCGATCAGCAACCTGGGAACAAACTTGGCAACAACACGGCACATGTTCAAATCATACGTGTGGATTGCCTGCACTCTTCCATATGACGCACCGACAAGGCAGCAGTGTTGTGAATTGTTCTTCGACGATCCTCATGCACAAGTTGCGGAATGGTTTCGACATTTTCGGGTGTTGTGCTCGTTGAAGGTCGTCTTGATCTCTCGTTGTTGTCCATGATTTCTTCCACTCTTGAAGCGCACATGCCACTCAAAATACCTCGAATGACTCATTGCACCATCGCTGTTCACTTGCCGAATCATGTCAAGCGTCTCTGTGGTAAATTTGCTCAGTTTCATACTGAATTTCATATTCATTCGTTATTCTAACTTGCTGTCCAAGATGAAATCGTAGACGTTGTAGTGACATGGTCAGAATAGCAATAGCTGCTTGGCTACCGATATACACAGCATGATGTCTCTTGGAACATTGATTTATGAAGATCGGTGCTCCCTGTGCCTATGCGTGCAGTCTTGCGCTGCCATCTATTGGCGTGTTACAGAACTAGTCTCGAAACTTTTTGATACCACCTCGTATATGTGGCCGTAGTGATACTAATGATAAAATTTGTTACGCATCGAAATGCAAATATTTAGGAAAATTATTCTAAATTGTGTGAATTTATATTACTTTAGTATTGTCGTATTCTAAATATTGTATTTCATTAATTGTGATAAATATCTTCAAAATTATTCACTCAGAAACTTCAATGATTATTAAAAATAGGTGGATTATATTCATAGTCTTGTATATGTTTACATTCCCATATGTTTTAATGTAACGTTGCCATGGAAACAGGCGTGTGAACTCTGACTTGCTGAATGTCTGGTGTTGAGACTAGGTACATCGGTGGTAATTTTAAATGGAGTCAGTTGTACAGAAGTTCTGTTTCCACATATATTTAACAGTTTTGCTGCTTTTGCAAAAGTAAAGTGTGTTTTATATACCTGAAGTATAATTATTAAGGTCCAAAAGCAGTATTGGCCTGAGATTGTGGAAGAAAATTTACTAAATAAAACATTTGTTAAGATATGTGAAGTGCAAAATTACTTCCAGATTCTTGTGAACAAAGAGGGCATTATTTCAACAGTGACATAACTTGTTTATGTGCTTGCTTATCAGTAAATTTTGGACAGTACATTAAGTTGAAACATTATTTTGATTGAAAGATTCTTCAAAATTAAGGTAAAACTAGATATAACGCTTTTTAGATTTTAATAGTGAAGTTCAAATTACTTTTACCAAGGAGAAGTTGAATTTTGAGAGCATGGAAAAGACAACGAACATCATTTTTGGCTAGTTGTATTTTAGTCCCTCCTTTCACAGAGTAAAATCATTGTATTTGCGAGCATTGCTCAATATTTTACTACATATCTTAATTATTAATATTTTGGCAGAACGAAAGAGTCCTGATCAGTGTTTCTTCCAGACATGCTTTTTTTGGGGGGAGGTACTGCCCCCCGGAGCTCTGAGAGTGCCCCCCGGAGAAGACCAAAATAATACGTCTATAATATAATAATAAATAGAATAGTACCAGCAGTGCTCCCCCGGAATACTATGTGTGCCCCCGGAACGTTTTTTTCTGAAAGACCTGATGAATGAAAATGTAAATTTTGCTTCTTAATTCAATGATCTCAAATTCATAGCAACGACAAATTTGTTCGCATCTGTTTTGTTCCGTAATAATAATATTTATTATTGCACATGCTGTATTTTCACAGCAGATAAATATCAATGGAACAATATTTTATGTAATAGTTCGCTTATGTTTCCAAAAATAATTCTCACAAATATTTGGATGTGATTACCTTGCTATTTTGATTTTTGTTATAAATGCATGCTTAGTGACATAGAAAAGGTGGTTAGATTGTGGTTTGATATGTGTTTAATTATAAGTAGTGAAATGTGAATTATAGAATATAAATAGTACAAGAAATTTCTATTTATGCAGGGGCTAATATTAGAGTAAAGTAGTGATGTATGTTATAATATATGTAGAAAACACGCAAAGCTTTACCCTATTTTTGATTGGTTATGTGGCTATATTAATATTGCATGTACAGAAAGGACAATTTAATACGTATATCAGAAAATATGCATGTAAACACCTAAGCACAGTCTTGTAGGAAAATATGAAATATATGTAATTTAAAAAAAAATGAGAATTGTATAAGTATTAAGAACTGATTATAGTCACAACTATATTCCTATATCTGCGAGATCCATCTTAATATTGTCCTCCCATCTGCGCGTAGGTGCTCCTAATAGTCGTTTTCCGGTTGGTCTTCCAGACTTTGAAAGCGTTCGTACTTTCTTCCATCCTGGCTACATGATCTGCCCACCTGAGCATCCTGGACTTGACGACCCTAACAATGTTGGGTAAACCGTATAAACTATATAGTTCCTCGTTATGAAGTTTCCGTCATTCCCCATTCCCGTTCCCCTTGAGTCCGAATATTCGTCTCAGGATCTTGTTCTCAATACTTTCAGTCTATGTTCTTCCTTTGAGTAAGCGACCATGTTTCCCAACCATAAAGAACAACAGGCATGATTATCGTTTTATATATTATAAGCTTCAAATTTCTCGCTAGAATTCGCGACGACAAGATATTTTGAACTGAATAATAACACGAATTCCCTGCTTTTAGTCGACATTTAATTTCTTCGTGAATATGGTTTTCGTCCATTAATATTGATCCTAGATGTTTGAATCCATCCACTTTATCAAAAGTACTATTCGATATTTTAACGCTCCATAATTTGCCGTATTATGATTCCAATGAACGTCCATGTATTTAGTTTTCTCTGCATTTGCTTCTAAACCCATGTCCCTACAAGCGTTTAATGAGACCTCTCCATTTCTTTCTATTTTTGTTCTATCATCCTCTATTAAATTTACATCATCAGAATATGCCACAACCTGGTGAATCCCATTCAACTCTAGGCCTTGATTACTATCTTTGATTTTTCTTATAGCGTATTCCAGGACAAAGTTGAATAATAACGGCAACAACTCCTTGTTTCAGGCCATTCTCGACGTGAAAGCTCATGGACAAAATTTTTTCTACCCAGACTTTACTTTGGGATTCATTTAAACATATCTTAAGTATTCTATTTAGCTCTTTCGGTATTCCAAATTCTGTAAGAATGTTGTACAATGTTGTAACACTATACTTTGGTCCTAGTTCGGTTGCGCCATTTCTTGTAACACTGGGGGTTCCGGTATTGGAAGCCAAGTTTGGTAATGATAATGCTATTGTCTCGGGCGCTAAGTTTTGCAACGATAGAAAATTACTAATAATTAAAGGAAAATTTCTGCTCGGGCTGCCAAATAGAATTACTGCGTGATATTACGAATAAGCAGATCTCACGTATTCGGGCGACGATGAATATGAAACGTATTGTTTTCGGAATTCGATTCCTTATCTCTAATTTGCATATTTAATCTGCACTAGAATGAATAATTAAGGCACTCACGGATGAGCCTAATATGCATCAGAAAAATGAATACCTGACCTTGTACTTGAAAAGTGAATGGTATTGATGAGCGACAACTCATCTGCCTATTACACAAATAAAAAAAAAATGAATGAGAGTTTGGAGAATTGAAGTTGACTCCACGGGGCTCGAACTTCAGTTCTCCAAGGTAAAAATACAGTTTTGCTAAGATGGTTAGGAATTAAAAAAAATGATACATATAACGAAAGATGACCTAAGTCTAATCGATCCTGTTTTCCCCATAACGGTGTCTCCAAGGCGCTAGGAAAACAGGTGCGTAGTTAATAGTTAAGTGATTTAAACATGCGGAGCAAAAATCTCACAAGCTGCAAAGCTGAAAGAAAGATTTTTCGCTAATGGCTTGTTCAGTTGGCTACACTGACTATCACTCTGTCACCGAAGTGTGTGGAGATAGCAAAAATAGTTAAAAAAAAAAGCAACAAATAAGGAAAGTTTAATTTAAAGTTTAAAAAATGAGTTAATTTAGATAAAAAATTTCTGATGGTCAATGTAACCGTGCTTCAACTTTTTCAGTTCTTCTAGGTATGCTAATACCGGTTAAAGAAATAGGCATATCTTTGAAATAATAACCACATAAATGCTTTGGTTCTAACGTCAAATAGACTTTTAATAAATTTAACGAGAAATAAGGTGATATCTACAAAAATCAACAAGAAAGTTAATTTGGATTTACAAAAAAAATGAATTAATTGACTTTACTGAAAATGAATCAGACTTTTGACTGTTTTGACCAAATAATATGATTTCTCTTAACACATTCTTCACTGTACAACGTAATATTCAAATTATTTAATCTTGACTGTAAAATTTAGCAAGAATTTATTTCTACTCAACTAAACTGACAATATTCTAAACTTTATAATTACCATGACGTAGTTATACAAGCAAAAATTTCTATTAAACTGAATATTAATTAACAAAATGATTTATTGTTTTCCCCTAGGCATAAACGACTATTAAGTAATTTGCCCACAGTTACTCCTCTTTTTATTAATAAAAGAAATGGAAATAAGTTTAAGAATCGGATTGCGGAATGAAAGAATTAATGGTTTATGTTGCTTGCAAGACTTACTGGAGAAATAGTTTAGAAGCGATAGTATGCTTTTGAGAAAATTTAGTGCACTGTTTCTAATGAACTCTACTGAATTTTCAATATTAAAAGATTTGCATAAACCAAACATAGCTTTGTACACATACTATATCAGTTGGTAAATAATACAATTCACAATAAAAATCGTTACACAACACTAACTACACAAATATTTCATATTCAAATACACTACACAGAAATATATATATATATAGTACTACTATTATTATAATTTGGCCAATTGATCAAAATAATTACATTGTCGACGCTTTCTGATTTTCTCAGTGATTCCTTCTTTTGCAAATAAACGTTTCTCCATAGCTATGGACCCTATCTGCGTTCGTTGCTCAGATAGGTACCTCCGAAGGGATTTACTCGAGTATCTTAAATTTGTTTACCTTATTTACGAGACTCTAACGATATTACGGGATAAGAGTGTTTACACTTATTTGTCTGAAACTTACTCAACATAGCACGTCTTTGGAACCTTTATATTGATTGTTTCTTTTAAGAATGAGTATAATAAAAATTGACAAGTTACAATAAAATCATATTAAGCCTGTTTACCGCTCTGACACATATTTCCCTAACACAACCTATACAAATGTTAAAATTTGAAAAACTAGACTTTGACGCTAAATCATAGTTTACTCAAAACAGAAATTACATTACATTCACACATCTTAAACGCGATTTATGTTTAAAAGAGAAATAATTCATACTTGATATAAATAAATACTGGATTGCATATAAATGATTATAATGACGGCTTCAAGGATCTAAATATTGACACATTACGATTACAAATAAATGCATGATTGAAGATCAAATCAATGTATACGAATTTCACTAGTAAAATAATCAAAAATTTTATGGTACTTATTCAAGAATGAAATTAACAGTTCCTATATCAGTGAATTAATTTTGGAAATGCAACCAAGGCATTAGGCTATTTGTTTACTTCTTTTAAAAAGAAAGAAAAAAAAATGCTCTAAATGTTTACGGACAGTTCCGTATGAATAAACAATGTCCCGAAGTTTCTAGGAAAAGGTGAGTATGGAGATCACGAATCACGGAAATATTGGCCATAGTCCTTCTTCAATAAAGAAAATAGCAGAATACTTTGTCCTACCTTAATAAGTCCTTCCGCTTATATTTCCACACTTCAGAAGAAAACTGCACTGTACTTAACTGACCGTCACAATGCTTCCTAATGTCCCTTCTCAGACCCCGCTGTCCTCTGGATTCAACTCCCGGAGAAGAGGTCCTCGTTTGTCTGAAGCGTCTGGGTCTTCCTGTGGCAAGGCATCTGTCTCGAGTATTGGGGATCGAACCCGTGTCTCCGTCCTTCATCTCCATGTTGTTGAAATGCAACGATGCGTCACTTATCAAATCCATCTGCACTTAAATTTCACTCGCACAGTTTATATATATATCCGCCATACATCGCACTACTTTTCCTGTCTTTGCACTTTATGCGGGAAATCAACGTATATAGAATCACAGACTCACTTCAACATCACCATTTATGTAGCGTTACCGTAAGATGATAAGAATTATCTGTCGATGTTTTAAATATTTGTATAAATAATCTTGTAACGACGAAGTTGCTGTGGATAACGCGTGATTTAAGTAACTGGCTGCTAACGGGTGTCTAGCTAGCCATTTTTCTGAAATTTAAACACTTAAATATATATATATATATGAACATATGAGTTGACGTACGCTTATGAATCGCGTGTTGGTGATGTTTTCACGATGAAGTGTCGACTTAGAGTAACCCTCTCTTCCGTGTAGGCGTTCTCCCAGCTTTCTTTATTTTTTTAAAAAAATAGACGCTTCATTCTTCTCTTTGTGAATTTTGAATTTCGGATTCTGATTCGCCGCTTTAAGTTCGTGACACCATTTCCCAAAAATCGGTTGATAATTTGGCTTGGGTCTCTAGCGTCTGTTCTGGGCTCGTACGTGATGTTAAAGAGTTTCATAAGCACTTGCGAAGATTGTAGATAAAAAATTTTGGTTCCTGTGTGTCTGTGACGTGATATTTGCGATATCGAGGTACTTAGGTAGTGCGACAGTATGGCTGGAGTAACAATAGCAAATTCCATTACCGTTTACTGGCGAGGTAGAAAAGTGGGTGGTCTATTAGTGCGGTTACCGTCTTATGTTTTTTTTTCTTTCTGAAAAGCAGAGAAACTTCTTTACCTGGGACAAATGAAAGAGGTTGCTCGGTTGCTAAATGAAACAAAATAAAATTTTCCTTGACTTTTTAAAATAAATTGAATTTACATATAAAGATGTTTTAATTTGAATATAAGAACAATTAATTTTAGTGTGTGAGCGTGATTGTCACAATACCCCCCTCCCAAGATGTAGCAAGTGCTGCAACAGAGTGAAGCACGGCTGCATCTAAGGATAAGTAACATTTGATAAATATAAAAGTTCATATTCTAACAAAAAGTACAAGTACATGAAAATCCTAACCCTAATCTATGTTGAAGAAGAAAATTTATAAATTCACGAAAAATCCGAACCCTAATGGTAAAATTTCGTGCAAGCTGAGAGAGATAATCTCAATCTAGATGAGAGGTCTCAGGTATTGAGTTGGTGGTCAGTTCAAGCTGCTGGACACAAGCTTATGAGGCATGTTTTAAATAATATGACCTTATTCTTAATTGTCTCTTGGAGTTCTTCTTTAATTTCTCTGCGCGGGATACAACTTCTTCTATTTCTTCCAAAGTGCTGGCTGCCCTAGGTAACAAAACAACAAAACAACAATATTATATTATCTTCAGCGTCTTTTGTATCATCGGGAAAGAGAGCATTGGTTACAGAGGGTGGCATGGAGCTTCAATTCCTCCATGTGCGAGGGCAGAGCCACTGCTCGCACTTTTGCTTTTATTCTTCGGCCATGATTCATCTTCAGTACCATAACTTTAAAATATAAGGAGAGTAAAATTATTAAGGCAAAGTTCCATGTCGCGAACATCCAATTGTTGGAACTTGCAAACATCTTGGTGGAATTGTCATCTGCTCGCAGCTCGTAGCTCACTATTCTTAGGCTCGGCGCGTTCTCGCAGGTATCATCACCAAGGGGAATGGGTGCGTTGAGTCTCTGCTCTAAACGCAAAACTCCACTTCAGAGAGCTCAAATCGGGAATCCATCTCTACCGATTGCTCCGTATACAGGCACTTCTTCGTGCATAACAAAAATTACATCTCCTGGGCCGGTTTTAATGCTGGGTTGCGCACATTGGTGAACATCTTTTTCCAATCTTCCTCTGTAATTTTGATTGCCTCACATCCGATATCTGAAATAAAGTTAAAACAAATGTTGGTAAACAAATTCATTTCTGGGCATTATGCATCCATATAGTTCATCTTCTTATTATTTGTATTTATCTTCTAGGGTTAGCCGCTTGGATAAGAGATGCAGTACATTCAACTGAGCTATGCCATAAACAAAATTCTCTTATATTTCTTTCATTAGTTTCCTGCTAAGTTTTCTTCGCGCTAGTACTTTATTCTTGACTTACACTTTTCTTGCAGTATCTTCTTGCAATTTTTCTTTACTTCTTGCCTACAATCATTGTATTTCTGTGCTTCCATTAGTTTTCATGCCATTGTGTATCTTAGTCTGTTTTCCAGCAAGCTGTCACGTAACCTCGACTCGACCCTGGACCGTTGGAGTCAATTTTTAGTATGCAACTGTCATGGCCGGGTGAATGGTGACAATGCCGATACCATTCTTGTCATTTTCCAGGCTTTCCTTGATACAATGTGAGTACTGCCAATTGGCATTGCTCATTTCCTGAGTGCTCACCACTTTCCTATTGGCAATCAATGTATCCTGTTGGCCACTTTTACATTCTGCTTCTGACTTGTGGTCTTCTTCTCTGGTGCCTTCATCATGAAAATAACTTCTTGGCGGATTTGCTTCGTTCTGCCAGTTATCGTCACTTATCTCCTGTGTCTCTACTGCTCTGGCCTGACTGTGTGTATCTTGCCGGTCACATGGATTTCTCTGGCCGTTGTAAGTTGTCCATGAGTCTTGGTCCTCGAACTCAAGTACTCCTTTTCCTTCTACATTTCTGGAGTCTTCGGCCTGTTTTCTCCGTACCTTCAGGTGATTATTCCTCCTGCAGTAGTTATGGCTGCGTTGCCATACTGGACGTTTGTCGTGGAAACCTTTCATTCTTGTATTTTTGTTTCGTCTTGGTTGTATTCTTGTCCTACCAGGGATCATTCTTCCACACAGTTTACGTTTGCTCTTGAATTTTGGAGCGTTCACAGCGTTGGAAACACTTGTGCTTATCTCTGCAGGTGTGGGGGTTTGTTTGGCTTCCTGGTGTGTATCCTGCACAATTGCTTCTGATGGAAGTTCCTCCAGTACTTCCGTGTTCGACTTCTCGTGTTCGTCCAGCCTCCTGGCTTGCTCCTGTCGTTTCCTCGAGAGGTATTCTGCCAAATGGTCTTGTTTTTCCATGAGCTTGTCAAGTTTTCTATTTTGTTTTTCTCTAAATTCTTCGTTTTTCTTGTTCTGTTCTTCTATATTCTTCCTCTGTTCTTCTCTAAATTCTTCGATTTTCTTCCTCTGTTCTTCTCTAAATTCTTCGTTTTTCTTGTTTTCTTCTTTTTGTTGTCTCATGAACTCATGTAACGCTGATAGAAGAGATTCCTGAAAATCGCCATTAGTGCTGTTCGGCCTGTGATGCTGTTGAATGTTGTCTCTACTTCCTTGAGTGACATCATTTTCCATAACTGGACTTGTATTCCTCTGGTCACCACATTCAGGACAATTTTGAGCCTCATCCGTGGGATCCAAATCCTGTTCCCATAGGTCACGTCCACACGTGCGACAACGTTGTGCTTCTTCCATGGCAGACATCCTGTTTCTTGGTCGTTGCCTCAAGGTAGATGGCCTCAACTGTGGCATCTGCAAGTAGACTTAAATAACTGGATTGTCAGAATGATTCTTATTAAAATTTGTCTAAAATGAATTCTAATTGTCTGACCTATGCTGTCAATCACTCTAAATTTCGTACTCTAAGTTCACCTTAATACGCAAAAATATTACTATTTCATCAATGTAGCATGCCAAGCTACTTTATCACCACACGTTTTCCACAACAACTTAGTTCATTCTTTTTTTTTTTTTTTGTTCACATGTATATTCATATGGATATTTATGTGTATATACAAATAGTGTATTAATTAACAGATAACATGTCTAAAACACAATAATATGTAAGTAATAAAATGCATGTGTAAATAAAAGTATTAAATCTGACCTATTCTAAACCTATATCTATATATGAATATATAATTATGTTAATACTAATGTTATTCACTAGAAACACACTTAGCTAAATTTATGCATCAATATGCCAAGGATTTGCATGTTCACTTATATTAGTCGCTTACCTGGTGCATTACCTTTTTGTTTTCTTCTTTCCTTCTTTTCTTCTTCTTTTTTTTTTAACAAAGAAAATGGTGTATCTCTTTTCTCTTCCAATCACACAAACCAACAAACAAACATGAGGTAAGAACAATTATTATTATTATTATTATTATTTTTTTTTTTTTTTTTTTTTTTTTTTTACGCATGTGCTGAAATGAAATAAAATTGGATGCGAGGGGGAGTAGAACGCTTAATCGTTCCCTACGGGCAATCTCGAAATAATGATTCTTTGAATACAAAGTTACCTACTTTCCTATCACGCTTCCCATTCTTAATTTTAGTATTACGTAATAGACTTGATTACTGTTTTCGTTCGCTGTTCGAAATTTACTATGTATGCTTCTCCAAACTAAATTTCCTACTTTTTTTTTTTAAGCTTACTACGCTTTTCGGTCCTGAAATAAAATTAACTACGCATGTTGGTCCTTCAAATAAGATTAACTACGCATTCGGGTTCCTGAAATAAGATTAACTACGCATTCGGGTCCTTTAAATAAAATTAACTACGCATTCGGGTTCCTGTTCGGGAAGCCATTTCTTGTAACACTATACTTTGGTCCTAGTTCGGTTGCGCCATTTCTTGTAACACTGGGGGTTCCGGTATTGGAAGCCAAGTTTGGTAATGATAATGCTATTGTCTCGGGCGCTAAGTTTTGCAACGATAGAAAATTACTAATAATTAAAGGAAAATTTCTGCTCGGGCTGCCAAATAGAATTACTGCGTGATATTACGAATAAGCAGATCTCACGTATTCGGGCGACGATGAATATGAAACGTATTGTTTTCGGAATTCGATTCCTTATCTCTAATTTGCATATTTAATCTGCACTAGAATGAATAATTAAGGCACTCACGGATGAGCCTAATATGCATCAGAAAAATGAATACCTGACCTTGTACTTGAAAAGTGAATGGTATTGATGAGCGACAACTCATCTGCCTATTACACAAATAAAAAAAAAATGAATGAGAGTTTGGAGAATTGAAGTTGACTCCACGGGGCTCGAACTTCAGTTCTCCAAGGTAAAAATACAGTTTTGCTAAGATGGTTAGGAATTAAAAAAAATGATACATATAACGAAAGATGACCTAAGTCTAATCGATCCTGTTTTCCCCATAACGGTGTCTCCAAGGCGCTAGGAAAACAGGTGCGTAGTTAATAGTTAAGTGATTTAAACATGCGGAGCAAAAATCTCACAAGCTGCAAAGCTGAAAGAAAGATTTTTCGCTAATGGCTTGTTCAGTTGGCTACACTGACTATCACTCTGTCACCGAAGTGTGTGGAGATAGCAAAAATAGTTAAAAAAAAAAGCAACAAATAAGGAAAGTTTAATTTAAAGTTTAAAAAATGAGTTAATTTAGATAAAAAATTTCTGATGGTCAATGTAACCGTGCTTCAACTTTTTCAGTTCTTCTAGGTATGCTAATACCGGTTAAAGAAATAGGCATATCTTTGAAATAATAACCACATAAATGCTTTGGTTCTAACGTCAAATAGACTTTTAATAAATTTAACGAGAAATAAGGTGATATCTACAAAAATCAACAAGAAAGTTAATTTGGATTTACAAAAAAAATGAATTAATTGACTTTACTGAAAATGAATCAGACTTTTGACTGTTTTGACCAAATAATATGATTTCTCTTAACACATTCTTCACTGTACAACGTAATATTCAAATTATTTAATCTTGACTGTAAAATTTAGCAAGAATTTATTTCTACTCAACTAAACTGACAATATTCTAAACTTTATAATTACCATGACGTAGTTATACAAGCAAAAATTTCTATTAAACTGAATATTAATTAACAAAATGATTTATTGTTTTCCCCTAGGCATAAACGACTATTAAGTAATTTGCCCACAGTTACTCCTCTTTTTATTAATAAAAGAAATGGAAATAAGTTTAAGAATCGGATTGCGGAATGAAAGAATTAATGGTTTATGTTGCTTGCAAGACTTACTGGAGAAATAGTTTAGAAGCGATAGTATGCTTTTGAGAAAATTTAGTGCACTGTTTCTAATGAACTCTACTGAATTTTCAATATTAAAAGATTTGCATAAACCAAACATAGCTTTGTACACATACTATATCAGTTGGTAAATAATACAATTCACAATAAAAATCGTTACACAACACTAACTACACAAATATTTCATATTCAAATACACTACACAGAAATATATATATATATAGTACTACTATTATTATAATTTGGCCAATTGATCAAAATAATTACATTGTCGACGCTTTCTGATTTTCTCAGTGATTCCTTCTTTTGCAAATAAACGTTTCTCCATAGCTATGGACCCTATCTGCGTTCGTTGCTCAGATAGGTACCTCCGAAGGGATTTACTCGAGTATCTTAAATTTGTTTACCTTATTTACGAGACTCTAACGATATTACGGGATAAGAGTGTTTACACTTATTTGTCTGAAACTTACTCAACATAGCACGTCTTTGGAACCTTTATATTGATTGTTTCTTTTAAGAATGAGTATAATAAAAATTGACAAGTTACAATAAAATCATATTAAGCCTGTTTACCGCTCTGACACATATTTCCCTAACACAACCTATACAAATGTTAAAATTTGAAAAACTAGACTTTGACGCTAAATCATAGTTTACTCAAAACAGAAATTACATTACATTCACACATCTTAAACGCGATTTATGTTTAAAAGAGAAATAATTCATACTTGATATAAATAAATACTGGATTGCATATAAATGATTATAATGACGGCTTCAAGGATCTAAATATTGACACATTACGATTACAAATAAATGCATGATTGAAGATCAAATCAATGTATACGAATTTCACTAGTAAAATAATCAAAAATTTTATGGTACTTATTCAAGAATGAAATTAACAGTTCCTATATCAGTGAATTAATTTTGGAAATGCAACCAAGGCATTAGGCTATTTGTTTACTTCTTTTAAAAAGAAAGAAAAAAAAATGCTCTAAATGTTTACGGACAGTTCCGTATGAATAAACAATGTCCCGAAGTTTCTAGGAAAAGGTGAGTATGGAGATCACGAATCACGGAAATATTGGCCATAGTCCTTCTTCAATAAAGAAAATAGCAGAATACTTTGTCCTACCTTAATAAGTCCTTCCGCTTATATTTCCACACTTCAGAAGAAAACTGCACTGTACTTAACTGACCGTCACAATGCTTCCTAATGTCCCTTCTCAGACCCCGCTGTCCTCTGGATTCAACTCCCGGAGAAGAGGTCCTCGTTTGTCTGAAGCGTCTGGGTCTTCCTGTGGCAAGGCATCTGTCTCGAGTATTGGGGATCGAACCCGTGTCTCCGTCCTTCATCTCCATGTTGTTGAAATGCAACGATGCGTCACTTATCAAATCCATCTGCACTTAAATTTCACTCGCACAGTTTATATATATATCCGCCATACATCGCACTACTTTTCCTGTCTTTGCACTTTATGCGGGAAATCAACGTATATAGAATCACAGACTCACTTCAACATCACCATTTATGTAGCGTTACCGTAAGATGATAAGAATTATCTGTCGATGTTTTAAATATTTGTATAAATAATCTTGTAACGACGAAGTTGCTGTGGATAACGCGTGATTTAAGTAACTGGCTGCTAACGGGTGTCTAGCTAGCCATTTTTCTGAAATTTAAACACTTAAATATATATATATATATGAACATATGAGTTGACGTACGCTTATGAATCGCGTGTTGGTGATGTTTTCACGATGAAGTGTCGACTTAGAGTAACCCTCTCTTCCGTGTAGGCGTTCTCCCAGCTTTCTTTATTTTTTTAAAAAAATAGACGCTTCATTCTTCTCTTTGTGAATTTTGAATTTCGGATTCTGATTCGCCGCTTTAAGTTCGTGACACCATTTCCCAAAAATCGGTTGATAATTTGGCTTGGGTCTCTAGCGTCTGTTCTGGGCTCGTACGTGATGTTAAAGAGTTTCATAAGCACTTGCGAAGATTGTAGATAAAAAATTTTGGTTCCTGTGTGTCTGTGACGTGATATTTGCGATATCGAGGTACTTAGGTAGTGCGACAGTATGGCTGGAGTAACAATAGCAAATTCCATTACCGTTTACTGGCGAGGTAGAAAAGTGGGTGGTCTATTAGTGCGGTTACCGTCTTATGTTTTTTTTTCTTTCTGAAAAGCAGAGAAACTTCTTTACCTGGGACAAATGAAAGAGGTTGCTCGGTTGCTAAATGAAACAAAATAAAATTTTCCTTGACTTTTTAAAATAAATTGAATTTACATATAAAGATGTTTTAATTTGAATATAAGAACAATTAATTTTAGTGTGTGAGCGTGATTGTCACAATGTTTCTCTCCTAACCGAGTCGTAAGCCTTTCTAAAATCAATGTTGATATACCAGGGTATTGTATTCCCACTTCTTTTCGAGTATTTGTCGAATGGTAAATATTTGGTCGATAGTTGATCGATTTCGTCTAAATCCGCACTGATAATCCCCAATAATTCATCTTGCTAATAGAATGTTTGAGAGGATTTTATAGGACGTTGGCAGAAGCGAAATTCCTCGATAATTATTACAGTCACTTAGTCTCCTTTTTGTGAATTGGAACAATGATTGATTCTTTACAGTCTTGTGGCAATTTTTCCTTGTTCCAGATAAGCAGAATGATTTTGTGTATCTTGTTCCACAATTTTTTCGCATCCAGCTAAAATTAATTCAGCCGGAATTTCGTC
The DNA here is from genome assembly GCF_964235325.1 of Thermobia domestica. Taxonomy (NCBI): domain Eukaryota; kingdom Metazoa; phylum Arthropoda; class Insecta; order Zygentoma; family Lepismatidae; genus Thermobia; species Thermobia domestica. The sequence continues at coordinate 153,438,186 of NC_137456.1, read as the reverse complement.
TATACCAGGAGATTTATGTTTTTTAAAATTTCTTTACAGGGATTTCTACTTGTATTCCGTTAGGGTCTGGGATATACGGTTCTGCGGTGTGTATTTCCCTTTCTCCACGTACATTAGTTTTTGGCTGCGTATTAAGCAATTCGTCAAAGAAATTCTTCCATCTATTTAAGATGCTATCTGTGTCAATGGGAGCTGTGAACCCTTTTTACATGTCCCAAATGTTTTTATTTTTCTATTATCTTCAAGCTCAAGTATTTGGTTCTAGGTAACTTCCGCTCATACCAGCCCTTACGAGGTATGGTATTTAAGGTGATCCCCTTAGCTTCATAGCAGACTCCAGGGATTAGTTGTGGTTAGGATGACCCCTTAGCTTCATAGCAGCTTCTAGGGTTTAGGATAGGTTACGATCAGTTGGTCGACTGATGCTGGGTCCCTCGATGTGCGGGCTTTTACCTGTCCTCTTCGGGTCCTTCCGTGAGATCCGTCTTCTTTCGGCATTCCTCGGTGTCCTTCGTGTCGGCTTCTCTTCTGTTACACTGTTTACAATCAATATCACGTGTTTTGTTGACATGTGCTTCTGTCGTGATGTGGGGATCCTTCCAATATTTATGAACGTCGCGATGCGGAAATTTTGCATTGTTCACGATAAAGTTTGTGGATGTTACGACGTTCACTAGTCTAACACCGTTGTCATTACTTTCCTTATGCAGATTTTCGTTCTCTATAATCGGTTTGAAAATATCCTCTCGTCCTTCCTTCGCATTGAAATCCCCTAATAGAATTTCCATATGGTATCGCGGGAGTTGGTCAAATATCCGTTGCAATTCTTCGTAAAAACAGTCTTTTATATCTTCATCCTTATCTTCTATTGGGGCATGTACATTTAAAACAATAATATCATACCACCGACCATTAAGGGTAATAAAAGAAAGTCTATCATTAACCAAATCTACCTGCTTAATTGCTGATATTATTTGTTTGTGAACGAAAAACTCTGTTCTTAATTGGTGATTTTTATTTCCTTCTCCGTAAAAGAACGTAAAACTTGCGGAATTAACGGTTCCATTTCTTTCCCACCTAACTTCCTGAACTCCTACTAGGTCCATCCTGTATTTCTCTAACTCACTCGTTACTGATTTTAACGCACCTGCCCTATAAAGACTTCTGATATTCCTTGTTCCAAATCTCATGTCCATTTTCTTTTGCTGAGGTCGTGCCAAGTTATCAGTCCTTTTCCGAGGCTTTCTGTGAATGTTTATGAACAAGTGCCTTATTTTTACAGGATGAGGTTGTTAGCATCACCCAAACCACTAAGCTGGAGAACCACTCCTTGTGTGTTCTAGACTGCTTATTCAGTATATTCGCAGCAAACCATTAGAGGCCTTCTCATCGATCCACAACATGAGAACGCGCCATGCCGTGGTGACAGGAACCCACATTACACGGTTAAATATCTAATTTACCTAAATTATTACAGATTATTATTATTATTATTATTACAAGTAAAGTTACACACTTGCTCCGAAATGTTTTACTAGATTGAAATTATAGAAGTTGACCTCAGCTTACGAATAGCATTTTACGTTATATTGGCATTTGACATATTTAATACGCTCTAATAATATTGTTAGTATTCGCTTAGAATATTGTAAAAATATATTTTGTGCAAAACTGTAAACTAGGGGAATTATGGGTAAAATAGATTTTTTAAATAGCCTACTTATTTAGTAGCAATAGAAGATAAGAAATAGATAATTCTAAACAAATTTCTCTTGTACTAATAAATTTTTACTAATCTACATATATTTACATGACAGTGTTGAGTTTATTTTGAGTCTAACGTCCCGTTCAGCAGCGAGGCTATATGAGATCTGGACCTACTGATTAGCATGGAATCCGAACCACAATGCTTCCGCCAGGAATCGAACCCGGGATTCCCACACCAAAGGCGATGGCAGTGTAAAGCTAGAGCACACATAACTTGTCTTCTAGGAAATAAAGAGGGGAAATAATAGACGAAAAAATAAATAAACGGAAAGAATCCAAAAAGAAATCCCGACATGCTCTCCAATTAAGAGACCATAATACTAAAGCAGAGAGAGAGAAAGAGAAACAAAGATATCAAAATTGGAGCAGGGGAAGATGTGTTTACTGTAAGTCGCAAGCATAGTACAATGAGAACGAGGTGCGGGGGAGGAAGTGGGCTCAGAATGAAATATATAAGAAAGAATAAACATTATTGCAACAAGATCTTATGAAAGGTTCTTGCAATTCTCGTAAGTACGGGGAAACTGTCCCAGGGGCGGATCCAGGACGGACTTCTGGGGGAGGCGGTGGGTTGTAATACTGCTACTTAGAGCTACTTTTAAGAGCGTCAAAAAATAAATTATATATTTTATTTATATATAAAATAAAAAAGTTTCCTCTTCTGGGGGGGCAATCGCTCCGATCGCCCCCCCCCTGGATCCGCCCTTGCACTGTCCCATCTTACTCTGTGACAAATTATCTTAGTGACGCCAATATCTGTAGCCCTTCCCGCTGAGCTTTGCTGGGCAGGATCCGAGGTTAAATTCTAGTGGAAGAGAACTGAACGTATTACGGTGGCTAGGATTCCACTTCAAATTGTAGGTCCACTTCTCATATAGCCTCGGTGCTGAAAAAGGATACTAAACTTCAACAACAACGCTAATATCAGTATCATTAAAGGCATTCTCTGTCATTAGTAGTAGATTACTTGTGCCAAACAGAAAAGTTACTGTACCACGGCCTTCAGCTAACCTCTTCTTCTTCACGTGGGAATTATCCATTTTAATAGTGCCCGTTAATCGTATCCCCTTTTGATCCTCCGTCTTTATCCTTCCATTATGAATATATTAAATGCTATATAAAACGTAAATTCTATTTATTTATTTATTTATTTATTTATTTGTTTGTTTATTTATTTTAACAATGTTCCAGATATAATTGGTTCAAGCCCAATTTACGTTGGAGATATTAACGGTGGGAATAGAAATAACCTTTTTGAAGGAGGTTGATCGGGCCTAATATTTCAAACAGGACCAACACAACGAACTATACTTCCGAATCCATCCTCTTGCGAAATGCAGTTCTTGTGTTGTAAATTACAGTGAATAAATTATCATCGACAATGGACGCTGCACGTCCGTCTGTCCCTCTCATGAAATTAAAGCTGGCATCATAAACGAGTGCCCACGAAAGGCGGATGGCTCTTGACGGACACCCTTTGTGTGTCAGGAGAATTCCACAGTTTATTTCCAAATGTGTATATACAATAGAACATGGATGCGTAAGTGGCGGTTTAGGTATTCAGAAATACGGCTTTAAATATGTACAAAATTTGAAACCCAGTATTGCCTAATAAAACCCACTGCGTTGGTTTTAAAAAAAGATCCTGAGTTTTTTACAACCTTTTTGCACAAGAAGTTTATTTATTTTTGCAATCGATTCAGCGTGCCATGAATATTTTCCATCTTCTCCGTCAACCCTCTATTCAAAGCGGAAGCGGTTCAAATTAGTAATTTCTGGTTTCAACATTTATCTCCATGCAAAAAAAAAAAAAAAAAAAAAAGTAATAATAGCGACAAGCGGTTTTCTGCAGTCGATTAAACGTCTCAAGCTAACATATGATCACAATTCACAACACTCCGCCGAAATTGTAAGTGATTGGAATTTACTGTTTCAAGTTTCAATTTTAATTTCCATACAATGAAAACGGTAAGAGATATCGAGAAGCGCTTTAGTGGAATCGATTCACCGTTCCAAGAATAGATTTCATCTTCTTCTTTAATCCTCTATTCAACTGTTTCTGGTTTCAAAGTTGAGCGCCAAACAACAGAAACGGTAAGAGATAGCTACACAAACGGTTTTCTGCAATCGGTTCAGCGTCTCAAGAGAAAATACCATCACGACTGTACTGAAACCGAAAGTACGTGAAATTTACTAGTACTTCCGGTTTCAATACTTGTTTCCATAGAGAGATATTGAGAAATGTTTTTTGCATTCGACTGAGCGTCCTAATCCCCTTCGTTAATCTTCTGTTCAAACCGGAAGTGGTTCAAATTAACCATTTCTGATTTCAACATTTATCGCCATAGAACAAAAACGTTACGAGGTAGCGAGTAATGGCTTTTTGATATGTATTCAGCTTTCGAGAAACATGTTCTACTTTTTAATTTTATCTACTTTGTTGCAACCAGTACTTGAAGTTTGAGTATTGAATTCGCATAGTTTAGAAGTCTACCGCACTTTCACGCCGTGAAACGAAACTTAGTTTTTTGCCTTTAGGACGGACTAACACATACACACTCACACATAAGAATAATCCAAGGGCATCTACATTTAGCTTCATATGTAGGTATGAACTTTTGTAACTCCCTTACTTATTATTATACCAAAATGATATATGGACTCTACCTTATACGTGTAGATAGATACAGGTAGAGCTGTGAAAGTCAAAGTAGATGGTTCATTTTGTTCACTCAACTTCTTAGCATAGCAAGTTTTCTAGGTTCTCTTTGTGCAAGTAATTACAGCCCAAGAAGTTGATGGGTATTAAAGAAGTTAAAGGGGGTTTCCAGTCTTTTCCAACTGAAACACAAGGCTAAAAGACCTGGTAACAATGCTTTTATATATACCCAATGGAAAAGGAGGGCTCTGTCGTCGTTTTTCGTTTGATTAACTCTTTCTCATCTCCATGCTTAATGAGGTCATAAAACACAATTATGTAGAAAGTAGAGGTCTCTTTCTTCCTTCTATACCTGAAACACAAGGCCAGGAATTTAAAACGGAGAAAAGAGCATTTTCTTTCCTTTTTTGTTCCCATAAAAAGCGGCAAAGTTTCGGCAAAATTGCTTCTTCATTCACTAAGCTATTTTATTTTGCCTCAGTACGTACCAAGACCAGCTATGACATCAGCTTTAATTTCTTGAGGAGGGACAAACGGAGGGACAGCGAAATTTTTAGAGGACAACTATTTTTACGTATACCGAAAAGGATAGTTTCATATTACTTAACCTACAATACAACACCATATGTCCATGAGCAAAGGCGCCGATTCCGGGGGGGGGGGGCAGGGGGCCCGGGCCCCCCTAAGCTCATGTGAGCCCCATCATTGTATTCGTGAATATACAATATTTGGCATAATTTGAATGCAATTTATCTTTAAAATCCTCATATGTGTCTTCTGCATCTGAATACCCCTCCCCCAAATTTACAGAGAAATCCGGGCCCTTGTCCATGAGTTAGTCGGTGATAGGATCAGTCACCAGAGGGCACTTGAACTATTACTAGCCTTATACAAAAAATGATTTTGTTCAAGTGTACAAAACCATGTTTTGAGACACCTTAAACATTTCGTAGAAAACTACACACTGCACTTTCGAAAAAGACTGCTTAGGGAACAGTAAAACCTGATCGACGCTGAGGTCGATACAGCAACTTGCAGCTTAGAGATGAAAATCTTAGGTACTCAGTTGGAGCACACATTAATAAGTTCCTTCGCATGGAATCCAATTATTGTCAACAATCGTCATCCAGTGAATATCTTCACCCAAATTTATGCATATCAAAAATGTATAGTAGTCGTATTGGGATATGTAACCTTCGTGTGAGGTATTATAGACAATAGATAGCCGACCAACACCCTTTATAAACATGAGAGAAGCTCTTTGTAAGATTGTCACGTATTTTCATCATTGTGTCAATTAAGGAAGTAACAAAGTGTCAATTTAATGTGACATATGGATGTTGCACAATACTTGAACCGTAGGAGGTGAGACAGACATGTGAAATGAGTTTTAGAAACATGAGAAACATCAAAGAAAAAGGATAGAATTTAAAATTGAAAAGCTTCTTGTAAGTGTCACGTAATTCCATCATTCTGTCAATTAAGGAAGTAAGAAAGTACGAGTTGAAAGTGAGATATGGGTGTTTGAAAATAGTGTAACAGCAGGACGTGAGAAAGTCATGTAACCTAAGAATGGCATAGGTAGGGAGAGAATTCTTTGATGTGTACTAAAGAAAGAAAGAAAGAAACATATACACAGGTGTGCTATATTTTTGGGTGGTCCAGTTTTTTGGACATTGCTTAATGAGGGGACTGTGATTTTTAATGCATGGAAAAGAAAGAAATAGGAGACACCTGCTTGTATGTGTGTGTTCCAAGTTTTTTTTTTTTTTTGGAGGTGAAGGGGGGCGAACTGTGCTCTGGACATGGGTTAATTGGGGGCACTGTAACATGCACCCTATGGAGAGGTACCGCTCATTATACTGAAGGAGAGAGAATGTAAGAAAGAGATAGTTACGTGTTACATTGCCCCATACTGAGATACATGGCACAAGATTGCATAGGGAAAGTGTAGTGTCCTTTTGACCAAAGGACCAGTTTAAATTAACGTGGGAATAGTTAAAATTACTACAATAGAAAGCGAAACTTTTTTTTTGTGTGTGGATGAGAAAACGTGATGTTGGTTGCGACACACGTACATGTCTAAGTCTTTTTAGAAAAGAAAGAAAGAAAGAAAAAAGATCTTTTAAGTTGTTAGGATGTAGAAAGTTATTTGAGAAAACGTATGTGACATTTATTGTTGACGGATGAGACTCCCTGTAATTTCGACTTGAACGTAGCTCTTTTTAGAAAAGAAAAAAAAAAAAGATTTTTCTGACTTGTCAGACAGAAAAATGTTCCATTTAGCATGCCCTGTTAGAATGAAAAAAGAAAGAAAGAAAGAAAAAAAAAGTCATTTTTCTGGAAAAGATTTTTGTTAACTTTAAAGAATAGCTTTGTACTTGTTTTTGTGAAAAAACGGAAATGTGTGTGTGTGTGTGTGTGTGTGAACGCTGGAACCACCCAGGTTAACGAATATATATAACGAAGTTTGAAATGAGAGCAGATTATATAGTGTGCTTTTGGCGTTGTGGAAACTTGCCTTGTGTATTTTTTCTGTGAGTGTGTTGTTTGGAGAATAATTTTGGAATTACCGGAAGGAAAAAAAGTAAGTTAAAATTTACCATTTATATAAATAAATATTGAACTTTGATTTTAAATGTATTTACATGCATTAAAATAACTTGTGTTGGCTTTTATTTATTGAACAAATGTGAGATAGAACCGTTGTTATGAGACTTATTTGTGAAGATTGAAATACGGAAACCAGAAATGTTGTGCATTTTGTGGATATTTAAAACACCAAGAAGCCCAATAGTGAACGGATAGGTTACCTACCATAAGACAGCGAGAGAGAGAGAGAAATAATATGGGAAGCATGCATATACGCTGAATGCATGCTATGAAGCGAGGGCGGGAGGGGGTGTTTCTAGTTTGAAGGAAACAGGAATAGAGACGCGAAGGCTGTTTTACGGAAAGAGTGTATGCGATAAAGAGAGAGAGAGAGAAAGAGAATGTTTGCAAGGTTGGATAATTGAGTTTGGTGCGTAAGAGGAGAGGAGAGGGTGGGAGGATTTTGGTGCTTGTACTTTGACGAAAAGACCAATAGTGTGCGTGAGAGAGAGAGAGAGAGAGAGAGAGAGAGCAAGCTTGGATAAATGCGTTGGGTGCGTAAGAGGAGAGGAGACGTGCGGGGGAAATTTTGTTTGTTGTTTGACTTGAAGAGTAAGAGCAATATAGACACGAGCAAAAAGATAGGGAGAGAGAGAGAGGTAGAGCGAAGCATGCATACGTGTGCTGCTGAGCGGAAGACAGGGGGAAGGCGCGGGGTTAACCTGCTTCAGGCCTTTTTTTTTATTCCTAGTTGAATGCAATGGAATTTACGGTCTTTTAAAAGGAGGGGAAAAAGCGTGATGTTGAACACAGAAACTGCAAGTTTGTGTAAGCCAAGAGAAAACAAATACATGAACGAAAACGAATAATTTATCTGTTGATATGAGTGGCGTATATGCACGCGTTTATTGAAATTTTAACTGAATATGTAAACGGGTTTGAGTGACTATTTTTTTTTCTTTTTAAATATGTAAAGTTAGATTATAATGTTATGATGTGTACTAAAAAACACATGTAAAGTATAGAAATGTTAAAATGATGATACTTACCTAGGATAAACTGTTTTGTTTGATGTTTGAAGCACATACGAAGCACTAATATATGGAGGGAAAAAAAAGACTGGAAACGACAAAATGATTTCATCGGTAAACGTATAAGGCATTCCCGGTTGTTTAAATAAGACGAGACCCATACGATGTGATGCTAACCGCACAAAAGCATGAATGGTACTGACACGTGTTTGTATATAGGTGGCGTTGATGCATAAAGACTAAGATTTTTTTCCGTATAATAACTTTAAATGGGCATAGCTCCTAAACGATTGATTGTACGATAAAATGGACTACAGAAATCGATTTGTCAGGTCGAAATTTATATAGAAAGACACCTTACATGATAAAATTAAACAATTTTTTGTGGGGGGCCAACAGTGGTGGGTGGACATGTAGGGTTCTAACATTACATTTTTTGCTTTTGACGGCCAACTATTGGTTGTAGAAACAAAAGAAAGGTATTTTCTTGAATGTTAGGACCTAACGAACACGACTATACAGATTAAAACAATGTAACTTGAAAATAATTTTAAATGTGCGTGGCTCCTAAACGGTTCATCGTAGGTGAAAATGGACACCAGAAATCGATTTATCAGGTCAAAATCTATATAGAAAGACACCCTACATGATACATTTGAACAATTTTTATTTTTTTGAAATTTATATACAGTGTGTTCCAAAAGTATAGTTTTTTATTTTTTCGCTTTTTTTGGCCAAACTATTGGTCGTAGAAAGAAAAGAAAGATATTTTCTTAATCGTTAGGACCCAAGGAACACGACTATACAGATTAGAACATTGTAACTTGAAAATAATTTTAAATGGTCATAAATCCTAAACGGTTCATCGTAGGTGAAAATGGACAACAGAAATCGATTTATCAGGTCAAAATCTATATAGAAAGACACCCTACATGATACATTTGAACAATTTTTATTTTTTTGAAATTTATATACAGTGTGTTTCAAAAGTACAGTTTTTTATTTTTTCGCTTTTTTGGCCAAACTATTGGTCGTAGAAAGAAAAGAAAGATATTTTCTTAATTGTTAGGACCTAAGGAACATGACTATATAGCTTAGAACATTGTAACTTGAAAATAATTTTAAATGGTCATAAATCCTAAACGGTTCATCGTAGGTGAAAATGGACAACAGAAATCGATTTATCAGGTCAAAATCTATATAGAAAGACACCCTACATGATACATTTGAACAATTTTTATTTTTTTGAAATTTATATACAGTGTGTTTCAAAAGTATAGTTTTTTATTTTTTCGCTTTTTTTGGCCAAACTATTGGTCGTAGAAAGAAAAGAAAGATATTTTCTTAATCGTTAGGACCTAAGGAACACGACTATATAGCTTAGAACATTGTAACTTGAAAATAATTTTAAATGGTCATAAATCCTAAACGGTTCATCGTAGGTGAAAATGGACAACAGAAATCGATTTATCAGGTCAAAATCTATATAGAAAGACACCCTACATGATACATTTGAACAATTTTTATTTTTTTGAAATTTATATACAGTGTGTTTCAAAAGTATAGTTTTTATTTTTTCGCTTTTTTGGCCAAACTATTGGTCGTAGAAAGAAAAGAAAGATATTTTCTTAATCGTTAGGACCTAAGGAACACGACTATACAGATTAGAACAATGTAACTTGAAAATAAAAATTTAATGAATTTGCATAAACAATATGGCGTCGATTTTTTTCAAACTTTGGAAATATGTTTATTAAAGGGTATATTTTTATATGAATAGGTAAAATGAATAATATTACTAAAATAAATACCATTTTTGCGCGTTTTTTACCGCGACCGGTACGCGCCGCGCGTTTTTTACCGCGACCGGTACGCGCCGCGCGGTATATGCGGCCGAAAAAAGTTTTTGCGACGCGGGACGCGTAAAATATTACCGCCCGGAAACTGTGCGGAGTATTGCCGGTTATAAAAACAAACAACACTCGGTAACTTGCTATGGCACATGTACACACACGCACAGTTTTATACACACTAATGTGAATGTTATGGTACAGGTGTCGTTGTTTGAAGAAACAAATATGGCGGATGGATTTTAATGTGCATTAATTTAGTATACATTATTTTTAAAAACAGTAATAATTAAAAATTTAAACAAGTTAACACGAACTTAACCGAACTTTTCCGAACATTGCCGAACAAACAAAAAATGTATCTACAATTTTATACATATTGGTTAATGTACCACACAAATGGTTTCGAACTTAACCGAAGTTTCCCGAACATTGCCGAACATAATCCTAAGAGTTTATTTACAATTTGTGTACATGATTATACATGTATTGCACAAACGGTTCCAAACATAAACATAAAAATGTATTATGATTTACCGTACACGTTTAGTATACGTATACTATGCATGAATTATAATTTAATTACCGTTAAAAATAATAATTATAATATTAACATGGAGTATAACACTATTACCTGTATAGGCTACAACACAGTTTGTAGTCTCGTACCCAAAAGCATTTGGTTTGTAATCTCGTACCCAAAAGCATTTGGTTTTGTAGTTTCGTACACAGGTGCTTTAACATATTTTAAATTTAGTAACAGTAATATTACACAATATGATGTAATTTGTACCTTATGTTACTGGGTTTAAAAAATTCCTTTGTTAGTAGTGCTAGGAATTTCTTTTGTTTGCTTTGCTGCAGGTGTTTAAACAGGTTTAAACTGGTTTTATTGTTTTTTTTTTGTTAGGCATTGTGTATATATACCCCCGCTGCAAAGGAAATATTATCATATGTATGCTGGTAACCGTACCTTCAACACAATATTTACTTAGTTAGTGAATAAATTCATAGAAACATATAATAAAAGAAATATTAAAATATTATATTTACAAAAGAGTAGTAATATTAACTGTATTGTTGCAGTTGTTGAAATTCAAAACAAGATAAGAAGAAAAAACAAAAGAAGAAGAAGAAAGGAAGTAAGGAAGAAATCCTGATTTTATCTCAAGTTTAGAATACACAACAGATTTACATACAAGATTATCGTAAGTATATTTACATACTATACATATTTGAATGATTATGTTTTTTATACTTTGATTAAATATTTGTATATAAAGTATTATTTTTAAAAATTGTAATGTGATAAATATTTACAATAATATTTTATTTAAAACAAACGAAATTTGTTTTACCATTGTGCAAAACATGTTTTTAATACGATTACATTGTATTTTAAGAACAAACTTGTTGCAGAATTTTAAAAATGTTTACACTGCATTTTAAGAACGAACTTTTTGCTGAATTTTAAAATGATCACACTCCATTTTAACATTGAAGTTCTTGCAGAATTTTAATGATGATCACACTCTATTTTAACAATGAAGTTCTTGCAGAATTTTAATGATGATCAACAGAAAAAATAAGTAGAGCTGCTTAGAAGCAAACTAAATAATATTGTTAACTGAATAACACTATATTTTTATATATTGATGTATTTATTTTAATGTAAACTAATTTTTGTTTTTATATTTTACAGATGGAATTTCTCGGTGCATCATACGTAAACGAGTTTAACGAAATTGACGAAATTTACCTGGCTGGTGTCATAGAAGGCCTGAACACGAAGGAGCGCGTGTTGGAGACCTGGTGGCGTATTATGGATAAGCAACGTCAAGGATTTCGTGGCAGTGAAAGGTATGATACCTTGTTATTAGCTCTTTTTAATTTTTATCATGATAATCAAGCACTTATATTGCAATATGCAATGTCTAGTGCAGACATTGTTGAGTTATTTGCACACGGATTTTTCCGTGAGCAAATCATGTACCAGTGGGCATATGATAAATTCATTCATTTTAATTATTTTAATTGCTCACAAGGTGATAGGATGAATGCAGCAGAGGTAGCCGAATTTTGTAATTATGGATCGCGTTTTATTTCGCTTCATAATAATGTGTCGCCATCTGTTGAAAATTCCGTAACCTCGGTCCACCAAGAAAGTCAACCCTTGGAAAACATACTTCAAGAAGAAGATTTTAATTTAATTGATGAAATTATTAATGAACAAATACAAAATGAAGCAGCAGATGGTACACAATCAAATCAAAATTCCGCAGTTTTAGTAAATTCCGATGAGTTTGGAACATCTGATTATGTGGAGGCTTTATTAAACGAGTTATGTGAAAACGGACAAAATCCTGTGGATGTTGTAAATAATGAAGTACAGGTATCAAGTGTACAATGTTCACGGGATACTCGTGGTTACGGAATGGGCTCTCCACAACCAAGTACTTCCGGTTACGTTCCTCCAAGTGAACGTAGCGGACATACAGATGTTCAAAATACAGGGGAAGGTAATTTCGAAGTAGTACATGAAAGCAGAAAAAGTTTCACTAAGTTTAACTTGGTGGGACATGAAATTGCGGTAAGGCCAATGGGAAATGAAGAAATTAGAAATCCTGCGGCCTATATTGAAAACCTAATGAACTTCGCATTGGATAATGTATTGAACAATGCGAGACCTAATGATTTTGTTGGAATGTACATTGATTCCTCCAATAGTAAGGATAAGAAAGCAGTGTATGTTCCATGGAGACGCCGCAAAGATATTTCTGCTAAGTCCGTTTTAGCTTCCATTACTAGAGTGTTAAATAGTAATGAAGACTTCCTTTTAGGTAATCATGTCCTCTTTCGATTTCATATAGTAAATTCCATGTTTGGTGCTGGAAGAACACGAGATAATAATTCCACACTAAACAAATATTTGCCGTTAAATGAATTTTTAGTACAACATTTGGTTGAGCTTCCGGGAACCGATAATGACAAACTTTGCTTACCTAAAAGTATTGCTTGGGGTATAGCAAAGCATACCGAAACACGTGGAAATTTGACTCATTTAACAGATCCAACTCGAGATACATTAAAAGGTAGAGCTATTAAGCTTTGTACTGAGGCAGGTGTTAGCGTTAAAGATGGTTGCGATTTGAATGACGTAGAATTGTTTCAGAAACATTTAACTCCAAACTATCAAATTATTATTTATGAAAAAGTACCCGAAAGCAAACGTGAATTTAGAGTACGTTATCCGGAAACAGAAGTACAAAGACCAGAGTTACAAAATGCAAAACCAATCTATATTTATTACAATGAAAGGGGAAGTATTGGACATTTTCGTCCTATTCGTACTATAACGTCATTTTTAAGAAAAGAAAAGTACTGCTTGCATTGTTTAAAGGGTTTTAATGGTTTGAATCGTTTTCATAAGTGTGAGTTAATGTGTTCATCTTGCGAACATATGCATAAACTTGATGTTACGATGTATAAAATGAAATGCAATGCATGCAATAGATATTTTACTAGGGGTGAATGTTTCGACAATCACTTAAAAGGTAATAAAATTGGCAAGAATGTGTGTGAATATGTGAAAGTTTGCATCAACTGTAATGCACTCTATGATTTAAGAAGACGTAAATCTGATCATACATGTGGTGAATACTTTTGCAGTACGTGTCGTGAACATGTACAGGAAGGTCACTCATGTTATGTGAAGAAAGTAAAACCTACTCATATTAAGAGGTTTCTTTATATTGTCTTTGACGTAGAAACCATGCTCAAACCGGAAAATGAGCGTGGGGAGCGGGAACACGTTGTTTGCTTGGTATGCGTTAGACATGTATGTCATAAATGTATGAATAACGGCATTGATGAAGCCTGCAGTACATGCGGTGATGAAAACGGTAACCGCTCGTTTTCTTTTAAAACCATTGATGAATTTATTACACATATTTTATTAAATAGACCCCTATTTAGTAAAGTATGTGTCATAAGTCATAATGGTAGCCGATTTGATAACATTTTCTGTTTGAGATCTATCATTGAGTCCCAGCATATCATTCCAAAAACTTTAATTCAGGGTCAAAAGATTTTTAGTATTTCTATTCATAATAAAATCATTTTTAGAGATAGTTATTTGTTTCTTGGTGTAAAATTATCAAAATTACCTAAAACGTTAGGCCTTTCAGAAAATTTAAAGAAGGGAGATTTCCCATACTTGTTTAACACAGTAGAGAACCAAAATTATGTAGGACCATATCCCGGAATAGAGTACTATGATCCTGAATCGCGAACTGGTGAAGAAAGAAAGCGGTTGGAGGGATGGCACCAAGAACGGGTGCAATTGGGAGAGCAATTTAATTTGCAAAAGGAAATGCTGGAGTATTGTGAAAATGATGTGAGAATTCTCACAGAAGCTGTTATTAAATTTAGTAATATTATAGAAGAGAAAACGGGTGGATTACAATGTTTTCTAGTATCGTCTACGATTGCAAGTTTAGCCATGCAAACATATCGTACATCATATCTTCCAGAAGAAAGTATTTCTGTTATACCACCTTTGGGGTACCATTATAAAACAAAAACCAGTGAAAAATCAATGAAATGGCTAAAGTATATGGAACACCAATTGGGTATAGAAATCCAGCATGCTGGACGAAACGGAGAACAATCTTTTGGAAGGTATAATGTTGACGGATACAATGCAGAGCTTAATGCCGTGTTCGAATTTATGGGATGTTACTGGCATGCCTGTAAAACGTGTTTTCCAAATAACCGTAATGCCATAATAGACAATGCACATGGTCCGTACAACACATTTGAAAAAAGGTACGAACATACGGAAATCCGTCGAAAATATTTCACAGAAATTCTGAAAATGAATTTGTATGAAATATGGGAGTGCTCTTGGGATAATAAAGTACGCACAGATGTAGATTTACAAAAGTTCCTTAAAGAACATTGTGATACTACTGCCGACTTTCTTATTCCTAAGAGTTGCTACAACGGAGGCCGTACTGAAGTATTTCGTTCTTATGTGAATTGTGCGGACGATGAATCCATTCTTTATTATGATATTACATCGTTATACCCCTACGTCATGGCAAGGAAACCTCTTCCGGTGGGGGCACCTAAGATGCATAAGGGGCCGGTTTTCCCAGATGTGGGAAAAATTCATGGGATTGTAAAATGTACTGTATTGGCTCCTAAACAACTCTTTTTTCCCATCTTGCCGTATGTAGCACAAAGCCGATTAATATTTGGACTTTGTAGGCTATGTATGGAAGGAGAAACTATTGATAATTGCACACATAGTGATACTGAACGCGCATTAACTGGAACTTTTTGTACACCAGAGCTTCACCGTGCTCTTGAAAACGGATATAAAATCGTCAAAATTTATGAAATATGGGAATTCGAACTCATGGGTTCTGAAGATCGGAATTCACCTAGTTTATTCCGGGACTATGTGAATACGTTTCTTCAGATGAAGCAGGAAGCTTCAGGCTATCCTGCTTGGTGTAAAACTGAAGAAGACAAAAATAAGTATATTGACGATTACTATGCTCACGAAGGCATAAAATTAAATAAAGATAATATTAGGACGAACCCTGGACTTAGACAATGCGCGAAGTTGTACCTCAATTCCTTATACGGAAAATGGGGACAGCGCACAGATATGACACAGTGTGTAATTATTGATAGTGGGGCAGAGTTCCATAGGTACCTTGCTACACCGAGATATGAGGTTCATAGTGTTATTCCAGTTGGTGATGAACATCTTATTCTAACATATAAAGACTTGGAAACCGAAAATGTACCTCTGCAATTTTCCAATGTTGTCCTTGCCGGTTTTATTACTTCATGGGCCAGGCTACAATTATATGATTTACTTGTGACTGTAGGACCTAAAGACGTAATTTATTGTGACACAGACAGTATTATGTTTACGTGTAAAAAAGATAGGGAACCTCCGTTAAAGCTTGGAAGCTATTTGGGTGATCTCACTAATGAAATTGAAGAAGGGTGGGAGTTTGTAACATTTATAGGATTAGGGCCAAAAAATTATAGTATGCGGCTTAAAAATGCCGCAGGGGAATTTCGGAATATTTTCAAAATTCGGGGAATTACACTAAATGATAGGACCTCTCAAAGAATAAACTTTGAGAGTTTCTATGGATTAGTGACAGGAAATATTAATTGTACAATTATAGAAAATCCAAATAGTATTGTGCGGAAACAGGGCTTCACTATCTTTTCACGTAAAGAGACAAAAACACACCAAGAGGTAAACAAAAAACGTAAACGTATTGACGATACACAAAGTGACGAACCAATACCAAAGACAAAAAGTTTACCTCATGGATATGTACAATAATAATTTTAGCTTGGCTTATAAGTGATTGTTTTTATTTATTTATTTATTTATTTATTTATTAACATTAGAGTATCACTATTTTATTTATTTATTTATTCCATCGTTTGCTGTGCAAACTTATAAATTGTAAACCAAAGTATACATTTCATTCTAGTCATTCATTTATTCTAGTCATTCATTCATATTCTAGTCATTTCAAGCTTTAATATTTATTGTTTAACTTATTTTTTAATTTATTTTTAATTTATGTTGTTAATTGTGTGAGTGAGTGTATATAAAGTAAAGTATCTATTGTATGCATTCAGTTTAATACAAGATGTTAAAGTTTCAACATCCATCAACCATTTTAATTGCTGGTCCTTCACGTGCCGGTAAAACATGTTTTGTAAATCGATTATTAAATGAACGTGATCATATGTTTACTATGAAATTTAATGAAATTGTTTGGTGTTATGGTGCAGTCATACCAAATTTAGATGCAAGTTCAGAAATTCGATTTATAGAAGGAATTCCAGATATGAATAATTTTGAAATACAAGAAAATTCATTATTAATATTAGATGACTTAATGTCTGAAACCAATGGTGATGTTGCAAACTTATTTACAAAATATGCACATCATAAAAAATTAACAGTAATATTTATTGTTCAAAATTTATTTCCAAAAGGAAAACATGCTCGTGATATAAGTTTAAATGCACATTATATTATAGTATTTAAAAATCCTCGTGATAAATTACAAATACAATATTTAGCAAGACAAATTATGCCACGATATAGTAAACAAGTTGTGAATGTGTTCGAAGATGTAACACGTGAACCTCACACTTATTTGTTATTTGACTTGACTCAAAAAACAAATGATGCATTACGATTACGTACAAATATTTTTCCTAATGAAACACTGCATGTATATGCAAATGTAAAAGACAGTAATTCAGTCGTTTACGTTTAGTTTAGTTCAAGATGTTGAAGGTGAAACAACACTTTGATACTCTCCGTGCTTTGTGCAAATGCAAAAGCGCAAAGCGAAAACAAATTATACGACATGCATCTGGTGATTTAATACGTACTATTTCACAAGTTGCTAAAAACACAATAAAAGGAAACATTCCGTTGAATTCGCGTCAGAAGCAACGTTTACGTAGACATAAAAAGATCTTGCGTGCTTTATCTGCACAGCGTACAGCACTTAATAAGAAAAAGAAAATTTTATTGCAGAAAGGTGGGGCATTTTTACCATTAATCTTAGGACCATTACTTGGTGCAGTAGCAAGTAGTTTGTTTGGAAGATAAGTATGTCGGAATTTCGTAAAATGATATTAGTGCCTGAAAATGCAATGCAACAAATGCATGCAAATATAAAATCAATAGATTCACATCAATCGCGTTTAGACGAAGAAATGAATAGTATTTTACAACGTCGTAATCTTAGTATTGAAGAAAAATGGAAATTGTATCAGCAAGCATTACAACAATATTTAAATTATACTTCATCAGTTTCACAAAATCCAATTACATTACCTATTATTGAAAAAGATGTTCCTCAAACATCATCATCATCATTATCTCAAGAAGAAGAAAAAAATAATTCTATTTTACCCTTTGTATCAGACATTTTACAATCAGTACCAAAAACACAACGAAGGAAAACAGATCTATTATTAAAACAGTTAACAAGTTCTGATAAAATTCATTGGGATCAATCAGGAACAGTACGTATTCAAGGAAAAATAATACCAGGTTCTAATATTATTGATTTAATAAATGATGTTGTTCGTACACGAAAATATTCAAGAAATCCTATAGGCATTCACGAGTTTAAAAATTTATTGGATGATCTTAATGTACCACGTGAATTTATTTCTACTCCTATAGTGAAATCACATAGCAAAGTTAAAAAATCACAAAGTCCAACACTAGTAACAAATATTTTTAAAAATTGGAAAGAATATAAAATGTAAATAAAAAATGGGAAAATTGTCAAAATTATATTATGATTATACAAATCCTGCTTCTTTATCAAGTATTAAAACATTACAAACAAAAACAAAATTATCAAAAAAGAAAATTAAAAATTGGTTAGCATCTCAAGATGCATATACATTACATGCACCAGCACGTAAAGTATTTGAACGTAAACAATATTATGTTAGTGCACCAAATGAAACATTACAAATGGATTTAGCAGATATGCAAAATATTGCAAAGTATAACAAAAATTATAAGTATATATTATGTTGTATCGATATTTTTTCACGGTATGCGTATTGTGTTCCCTTAAAAACAAAAACAGGTCCTGAAATGGCAAAAGCAATCAAAAAAATTTTAAAAAATTTTAAACTACCTGTGTTTAATGTACAAACGGATTTAGGTACAGAATTTTATAATCGGCATGTAAAACGTTTATTTAAAGAATACGAAATTAATCATTATAGTGTACATTCAGAAATTAAATGTGCATTAGCTGAACGCTTTATAAGAACATTAAAAGAAAAATTGTATCGTTATTTTACGGCTAAAAATACATACCGTTATATAGATGTGTTAGATCAATTTGTAAAAAATTATAATCATTCGTATCATAGTAGTATTAAAATGGCACCGGCAAATGTAAATTACTCTAATGTTGATCAAGTTTTAAATACGTTGTACGGTGATAAAACGAATAAAAAGAAATTAACATGTAAATTTCACCCTGGTGATTATGTGCGTGTTAGTAAATATAAACATAAATTAGAAAAGGGATATTTACCAAAATGGTCACAAGAAATTTTTATTGTTGATAAATGTATTCCGACAAATCCTATTACATATAAATTAAAAGATTGGAATGATGAGGAAATTAAAGGAATATTTTACACAGAAGAATTACAAAAAGTAAATGTAAATTCAAACAAAACATTTTTAATTGAAAAAGTACTAAAACGAAAAAAAGATATGATGTATGTAAAGTGGTTAGGATATCCATCAAGTATGAATTCATGGATTAAAACAAATTCTGTTCAGTCTTCAAAATGAGTTCAATGATAGAACATGATTTCTATGTTACTCTTCCTTCAAATGCTAGTACTGAAATTTTTACTGATAATACAACTTCTTCATTTATAGTAAAGTTAGCACAACCTATTCACTTAAGTGAAGGAGAATGGTATGTTGCATTAACACAACTTAATGTTCCTTTTAGTTTTTATAATGTAGGTAAAAATGAAAAAATTGTAATTGAAACCATCGTTAATGATGAACTTGAAATTGTACATGTTGATATTACACCAGGATACTATACTTCTATTTCATCCATTTTAGAAATGATTCCTGAAGAATTACGAATGTTAAAATATTATAAAAATAAAAATCAAGTTGGAATTAGACATTCTTTAAAATTAAAAGATTTTTGTGTTATTGGAATGACACGCGGATTGCAACATTTACTTGGATTTATAAATGAAAATACAACAGAGTTTACAGATGCTGTTTTTGTAAAACCAGTTAATGAAGATGTTCCAACCGTAACACGTGCAAAATTTTCATGCAATTTAGAATATAATATACCAAACGTTTTTAATGTATGTGTTGATATTGTAAAACAACAAGAAAATATTGGACCGATACTTCGTAAAGTTAGTGCCTATAATATTGAGCACGGAGATGTAAAATGTTTTCTATTTCACACACCACAATATGTTAAAGTTGTAAAATCTTATTTTAATACAATTGAAGTAAACTTAAAAGATGAGCACGGTTTAAAATTGCCATTTGAATTTGGAACTTCAAACTTAACACTTCACTTTAAACGAAAATGATTTCTGAAAGTATTGATGATAGTTTTTACATTACACTTGTATCAAACGCAAGTACTGATGTATATCCTACAAATAGTCCAACACATTTTATTAATCAACTAAAAAATAATATTCAATTATCAGAAACCGATTGGCATGTAGGATTAAGTGAACTACATGTTCCTTTAACATGTTATAATGTTAACGATGGAGAAAATGTTATGTGGTATAAAATAAAAAATGAAGAAGCACAAAAAGGTAAAATTGTAAGTGGATATTATCACTCTGCACATCATATCATTGATGAATTAAATAAAATATCAAAAGATATAAAATTTTCTATATCAAATATTGTACAAGTAGATTGTAGTGATCGTGTTGAATATGCCTTATTATCAGCAACATTAGCAATGCAATTAGGACTTCGTCAACATAAAGATCTTGTTTTGTATAAACGTGGATTTAAACAACCATATGTTGATATTGGATATCCTCATCAAATTTTTATTTATACTGATATCATACAATATCAGTTTTTAGGTGATACAAAAGCACCTTTATTACGTATTGCAACAACATCAAATGTAAAATACGGTAAAGTAAAAACATTAACATTTCAAGATATTCATTATCTACCACTTGCAAAGTTTTCATTTAACAGTATTGAAATACTATTAAAAGACCATGCAGGACGAAATTTGCCATTTCGTTCTGGGACACTAAGTGTTACACTTCATTTTAAGCGCTCTCCTAATAAAAAGTAATTAATTAATTATATTTTAAACATGAAATTTAGACGGCATTACGGACATGGTATCCCATACTTTTCAGGACCTGTATATCAACGGGGACATGGTATAGGTAGTTTCTTTCAAGGATTATTTCGTTTTGCATTACCATTTCTTAAACAGGGTGCAAAAACTTTAGGTCGACAAGCATTACAAACGGGAATACAAGTAGCGGGTGATGTATTAGAAGATAAACCATTTAAAGAATCTGTTCGTGCACGTGTAAAAGAAGCTGGTGAAACATTAAAGACAAAAGCTGTTAACAAAGTTGGTCAGTTATTAACTGGAAGTGGTAAGAGACGGCCACGCAAGCGTAAAGCTCCGGCAATTGTTCGGTTTGGACCTCCAACTAAACGTAAGCGTACAAACAAAAGCAAAAGCAAAAGAAAAGTAAAAAGAAAAATAAGTCGTGTTACAGATATATTTTCATAATGGCACTACTTAATTCAAACAGTGTTGAATGTTGTACCAATGATTTCGATTTATTTAGTACTCCAATGACACAAACTGCAATTGAATCTTGCTTTAATGCTGAATACCGTCCAATTTCAACATTAAGTTCTGATGGACCTATTGAATTTTTTATTCCCGGTGAAACAGGAGAATTTATTCATACTGCATATCTTTATCTTTACGTACGTTGTAAAATTACAAAACCTGATGATACACCATTAGCTGACACTGATGTTGTAGCACCAACAAATAATTTTCTACATTCGTTATTTAGTCAAATTGACATTTCATTAAATGATAAATTAATTACTTCTTCATCAGGATTTTATCCTTATCGTGCGTACCTTGAAACATTATTAAATTATTCCCGTGATGCTTCTGATACACATTTGAAATTAGGTATGTGGTATAAAGATACCGCTAAACAATTTGATACCATAGGTAATGCTAATGTAGGTTTTCAACAACGTGCTAATTATATTAAAAATAGTAAATCGTTTGAAATGTATGGTCGTCTGTATACAGATATTGCTGGATTACCAAGAGCACTTGTAAATAAAGTAGGTCTTCGTATAAAATTACATCGTAGTAAAGATGCTTTTTGTTTATTATCTCCTGTAAATACTTCTTATAAAGTAAAACTTGAAGATGTTACTCTACATATACGTCGCATTGATGTTGCACCTCATTTGGCAATGGAAATCAATACTAATATGAATCATGAAACAGCAAAATATCCCCTTACAAGAGTACAAACAAGATCGTATACTATTCCTGCAAACGTTAATTCATACAATCTTGATAATATTTTTCTGGGTAACGTACCTAAAGGTGTTGTTATCGGGTTTGTTTCCAATTCGGCATTTAATGGAAAATCTGAACTAAATCCATTTCATTTTCAACACTTTAACGTTAACAAACTGCAGCTACAAGTTGGATCAAAATCTTTTCCTCCCAGTCCCCTCACCCCCGATTTTAAAAACAATTTGTACCTTCTAAGTTACCATTCTCTGTTTTCCGGTACTGGTTTATATTATAAAGATGATGCACATACTATTACTCCTGAAGAATATCCACACGGCTATACTCTTTATGCATTTATTCTATCACCTACAGCAACATTAGATGACTGCACTTGGGACCTTGTGCGTGATGCGCCTGTAAATGTTAAAGTTTCCTTTTCTGAAAATTTAACTGAGCCTATAACATGTATTGTTTACGCTCAGTTTGATTCTTTAATTCAAATTGATAAAGATAGAAATATATATACTGATAATACTTTTTAAAAGTATCATTTTAATAAAAGAAGTATAACTGTTCACTTCTAAGCATATGAATTACATGTGTCCTACTGGTACAAAGTGTGTTAAACATTGTATATTGTAATATTTGTGCTTGATTATTCAAAGAGCTCATAACAAGGTATCATACTATGAAGTTTGTCAAAAGTATTTTTTATGCGTTAGCACCATTCATCGTTATTGGAAAAGTTATAAAAAAATCTGTCATGAATATTTTAAACATGTTATTTCGTTTTATGAAAATATTCCATATACTCCACTAGGTCTTCCAACATATACGCGTATAAAGTGATGTAAAGTGAAGTGAAGTGATGTGAATTTAAAAAACAAAAGTTATGTACACGGATGATTTAATAAAAGTGTTACTTCGTGATAAAGTTACTGGTGCAAATGTACATGGCATTTATCCTATTGATAGAATACCAAAAACTGTGCAACCACCGGCTGGACTTATTATAAATTTAAGCAATTCATCTTCAAGTGGAACACATTGGGTGTGTGTATTCATTGATGAAAATCAAAGAGGATACTATTTCGATAGCCTAGCATTACCATTTCCAAAAGAAATAAAAACTTTTTTAAATAAAAATTGTAAAATATATTTTACAAATAGTTCCGCATATCAAGATGATAATTCAATCTTGTGTGGACAATTTGTGTTGTACTTTCTGCATCATATTGTACGAAAGAAAAGCTTTAACGAATGTTTAAATTTGTTCAAAACAAATAATCTTAAACAAAATGATAAAATTGTATTCAATCATGTATCCAATATAATGAAAAAGAAAAAACAAGTAGATTAGTTTAATAAAAATTTTTTATTTACAATTTAAAATCTTGTATTTTTATTTACAAGAACATATCATATATCCTTTTTACAACTTTGCAAATGCATTAGTTAATGTTATAGTACGTTGAAACTTCCACCAATAACATAACTGTTGTGCATTACGAAATGCACATCCTGATTTTTTCTCAAGTTTAATATTTTGTTCATGAAAAGTACAATAATCATTAAATACGTTTGCATGCATTGTGTTTAATGGTGGACACTGTTTACTTTCCAAATCAATAACATTAGCTAGTGCAAAAATATTTTTAATCCAAAGTGTTTTTTCTGCACCTTTACAATAAAAGGTTGCATCTTGTTTACAAAGTTGATATATAAGGTTACGTATGTGTGATACAGTATAACCGCATTTATCATTCCAAGTTAATCCATGTAAGTTTAATGTTAACCATTCAATTTGTTTTTGACAACCTAATGGAAGTACATTGTATTCTACTGGTGATTTTATTAAACAATGCAAATTTACTGTATCATCACACGCAGTTAAACAAAATTCACGTATAATAAATTCATTATTTGAAATCTTAAAACCTTGTATGTCAATAATGTATTCATTAACACATGGTGAAATTTTATGTTTACGATCTAAGAAAAATGGTATAATTTGTCCAACAAATTCGGTGTTCTTTAAACAATCACGCACTTTGCGTGTAAAGTTTATACTTGAAATTTCACTATGGTGTTCTTCAAACACTTCAAATAAATCAATAAGAGTTATATCGTTGGATAAATATCCTACAGCAAAAGTTCCAATATCATGATGAAATAAACATTGATGTTCAAGATGCAACAAACATTGTTCACAAGAAATATTATTATTAAAGCGTAAGTATGCACTTATAGTTTTTAAAACACAAACTTCACTAATATGTTCTTCACTACATGATACACAAAAATTATTTTCAAAATACATTATGTACAGTACGTTTTCTTAACACACTTCACTATAGTCGTTCGATCTGTCTTTTTCAAGAAAAATACTTAAAAGTTCTTTTCGTACATTCACATCCACTGATAGTTCACCAAATGTAATATTAAAATAATCTCTTGTTAATGGTGTAATAACTGTATGTGTTTCTGCATAAATGTCAAATAATTCCTCCTGTACACGCGGATTCACTAACACAGACCAAACACGAATGTCTAAAACGTCGTCATTACAATAAAAACATTCATGAGACCATTCGCATGTATCATGCCAATAACATGCATAGCATATTAAATAGTCATTTGGTTTCCATTTCAATATGCAATCTCTTACACAGTTCACATCCACATAGTTAACACCACATTCACAGTTCCAACTTAATTCTGATAAATCAGGTGAACATGGCGGCGTATCCACATTTGATACCACTTCGTCATTTGATTCCGCCTCAAAATCTGAGTTATCTTGCGAAAATTCATACACTTCATTATCTATTCCCGCCTCACTATCACTTGCATAAACTTTTATATTATCGTTTTCATATCTTTCTAATTCATTTTCATCAAATGTACAATCTGGGGAATCTGGATATTCATTCTCACCGTCTAACTTATGCTTCACATCAACGTCTTCTACAAACTGACGGTTCTCCATCGCTAACAAAACTATACATGCCTATTTTTTAAAACCAATATTTAAATAAAAATTTCAAATGACGTCACGCGCTCGCGCCCGCGCACGCGTGTATTTTCCGTTCGCGCCCCCCGCGCCTTCCCGCGCCGCGTCCGCGTTTCCGCCGCCGCCGGGTTAAAAACTCTTTTTATAACAATCTGCTATTGTTCAGCATCTAAATTATTATTCTTTAACGCATACAGCTGCAAGGTTTCTCTTTACATACACCTGCCAGGTTTCTCTTTTATTATTCTTTATAACAAGCTAGCATTGTTCAACAAGTTTCCAAGGTTTTTTTAAAATCATTTATCTTTTCAACTTTGACATCTTTTATTATTCTCTTTTGTGTGACTTTTATACATACAATAGTACAACAACCATTACCTGTCATCATATGTCATTTAAACAATAGTGTATTTCTATACAACTATACTCACTACCCATTGTCTCACGGCGCCCCACTGGTGCTTCACTATTACGAATACAATAGGTAATTGTCTGCAATCCTTTGTTCTAGGGCCACACACGAAGGTTACATATCCCAATACGACTACTATGTATGATTTCTATAAGCAGGAACAAACTGATAAGGTAGCAACTTACCAACACTACTGCAAAGTGTTTCAATCGCTGCAAATGTCATTTCACCATCCTAAAAAGGACCAGTGCTCTCTATGTTCCGCTTTCAGAGACAGTGATAATGCAAAGAAGGCAGAACTAAATGATGCATATAACAAACACATAGACAAGGAAGTTGATGTTAGGAGAGTGAAAGAAGCAGCCAAAGTCTTAACCATGGTCTTTGCAAAGACAACAGAAAATTTGCTGCTTCAAGTTCGATCTCCTAACAGCAAGTCATACAATTACCAATATCAAGAGAAATTGCTGTGTATTATCAGAGGCGCTTGTCAACTTATAACTTTACCGTGTATAATATTGGTAATAAAGAATGTCATTCCTTTCTTTGGCATCAAAGCATCAGCAAAAGAAGTGCTTCTGAAGTTCCAACAATTGCAGCAAAGTATTTGGAGGTATCTGATCTAAAACGTATGGGAGAAGTAAAGCTATTCGCAGAGGAGAAAACAAAAATACTATTGTCATTTGTATGTTACTTTACGTATTGAAATATTCTACACATCTACGTACTATTTCTCCATCTTCCTGTAAACCGAATTAGGCCCTATGGGCAAAATTAAGAAAACTGCTCACAGTACAATTACGCGTGCGATTTCAGTTGCAGTTAACATCATCATTCCAGAACACTTGCTTCTGATATAGCGTGGAGCTTCACTGCACATTTGCGAGATTACTCGAAACTAAGCGAAATGGCGGTGGCGGATTTTGATAGTAGGCGCCTCATATCTCCTGTAGAATAGTAACAACTAACCTTACAAACACGTGTATCTCCATAACCGTTCCCACTCCCTTCCCGCCTTTTACGACTCACTTTTTTTTTTTTTTAAATTTCAAGTCACTTACTTTCAAAAAATAGTGCTTCTGCACAAAAATCAATATTTAACTTTATAGATAGACTTAGTATACATTACAGGACCGACAATTAAAGAGTACAGTTTTTCTTTAAAATGCTCTCCTGTAAGGTCACCAAATCTAGGGGCTGAGGTGAGCAGGTCATGTAACCAAGATGGAAGAAAGTAGGAACGTTTTCAAAGTCTTAACTGGAAGATCAATCGGAAAACGGCCATTAGGAAGACCTAGGCGCAGATGAGAGGACAATATTAAGATGGATCTCGCAGAAATAGGAATACAAAGTAGAAACTGGATCCAGTTGGCTAAGGATAGAAGTCAGTGGAGAGCTTTTGTGAATGCAACATTGCACCTCTGGGTTCCGTAGGCTATAGAGTTAGTTAGTGAAAAATACTTTTTGTCGCTTGCGCTCCTTTGTCATAATATATAGCCATGATTATGGTCCGAGACTAAAGAAGATGGTGATAATGGTAATGAACGAACTATAGTAGAATAAAGAAAGTGGTAAGAAACGGGAGAACTACGAGAAAACCTCCACACACGTCGTTTGCTCCCCACAAAATTCACTTTGCGCGAACTGGGATCGAACCAGTGAGCGCTTAGCGACCGCGACTCCTCTGTATTAATAGTGTTAAATGGAAATAAGTATATTTAAGTTATATTTGAATTATGATTTATGGTTTGCATCAAAAAATATGTTTTTTAGTGAAATAAAAGATGATTTCCTTGTTGAATTCAATGGTATTTACTAAGTTACGTGCAGGCTGTCATGTCATTACAAAATATAGTCAATTTTTGCATTTAACAAATGTGATTCATAAGTTAGAATATTCTTCTTCCCTTCCTCATATCGCCCATTACACGTTATATTACTGCTTTCCAAATTATCATTTTAAATGATAATTACGAATATTAACATGAATAATACTAAAGCTCAAACATTTCTCTCTATCTCGCCCGCTTTGAATCTTTTTGTATGTTTCGAGTTGGCATTGATGTTGCATTTCAGTAATGATATCCCGGATATTTGGTTACATTTACGGTGATAATTTCTATTACGTAGTTTAATAATCAAAGCTTATAAAATAAAAAACAATGTAACGTAGCATTGTGTGGGCTTACATAGAAGGTTATCATGTATCACGAACTCCAATCTACTGAAATTCCAATACACATTATGTACGTCAATCACACATTTAAAAGCGTTTCGAGGAACGAGGAAAATATCGTTTGTTGATTCAGGTTTCATTTACTTATTGAATAACTTTTTTTTTAACTGTCCTATAATCAATCCTACGCATTGGAATTATCCAGGTATATATATATATTTTCAAAATTGTGTTCTTTTTTTTTCGAGTAATTATTTTCCCGGAACGATTTATACATAAACTTGCTGCGATTAGCAACTTAACACGTCAATAAGCTAAATATTTTACTTTTATATGTCGTGATTCTATATCTTTGGCTAAACCAATAGTTTTCAACGTAGGCGTTAACGCCCCCCAGGGTGCATTCTTATTTCCAAAGGGGGCGGTAGAACAAAGAGGGGCGATTGGAGGAAGGCGATAGACTATTTAGGGAGTGTTCGAGATATCATGACCTCCTAGACTTTTTCTTACGGAAGCCATTATGTATTTTACAAATTATCAACATTTAGACTATTGTACAAGAAATAATAATAAACATTAGAAACAGTATATCTTTTCTCAATTCTTATTTTAAGAGTTGAATCGTTTTTCTAGTTCGCTCAGGACAATGTCTTAATTCAAGAATGCGCTAATCTCGAATAGATTAAAAACCACTGAGCTAAACGAAGAAATAAGGGGGGGGGGGTATATCCACTCCTCACAAAGCGTTTAGAGTATCATAAATAGGACAAGGAAATTCGGGAATACAAACTTGATTATATGTAATTATGTAGCACCATGGGCGTCTCTGGCATCTTAAAATTAGGGGGGGGCGGTGACGACTAGAATTCTAGTAGACCCCAACTAAAGTTACGTCAAAATTATGAGTAAACTGAAATCTACTTTACTAATGGCATCCGTTCTTTCTGCCTTTAGCAGCACAATTCATCATAATTTTCTTCCATCACTGGTAGATTACTTGCCGAAAAAAAAAAGTTTATATATAATATGGTTCTTAGGCAATTTCTTCACCTTGACATTCCTACCGGTGAATTTCTGCTCTGCTCAGTGTTCTTAAACACATTCGCAGCAGTGTAGTTTTATAGTCCTCATATATTTCGATGCTAACAAAATCTTAACTCTCTGAAAGAAGTCTTACGATTACACTTGATTTGATTGCGATAATTTTTTATTTTCATTCTTCTGTATTCTTGATGAACACAAAACGTATGTTATCTACCTTTTTGTTCTTCATTTCACTGTATGTTTTTGAACTTGTCCAATGAACAATCCTCGATTACTTCGTTTTCCGTTTTCTTGTATTGGAGCGTTTCAACAACACTGAAGTGCTCAAGATATCAGTTTTGTACAGTTTACTCTCACAAGCGCAGTACCGTGCCGTGAGGGGGGCGCAAAATTCGGAAGGAAAATAAAGAAAAGAAGTAAAGAAAAGAGAGGGAAAATTACGTACGGGGAAGACGCCGTACATTCTCGTCCCGGGCGCTGGTTTTCCACGGCACGGCACTGCTCAAGCGGCCGATTGTTGTATAGAGAGTATACGGAATACACTCTTGTCCCTGACGCTGATTTTCCACGGCACGGCACTGCTCCATTGGCCGATTGTTGTATAGAGAGTATACGGAATACACTCTTGTCCCGGACGCTGATTTTCCACGGCACGGCACTGCTCAAGCGGCCGATTGTTGTATAGAGAGTATACGGAATACACTCTTGTCCCGGGTGCTGATTTTCCACGGCACGGCACTGCTCAAGTGGCCGATTGTTGTATAGAGAGTATACGGAATACACTCTTGTCCCGGACGCTGATTTTCCACGGCACGGCACTGCTCAAGCGGCCGATTGTTGTATAGAGAGTATACGGAATACACTCTTGTCCCGGACGCTGATTTTCCACGGCACGGCACTGCTCCATTGGCCGATTGTTGTATAGAGAGTATACGGAATACACTCTTGTCCCGGACGCTGATTTTCCACGGCACGGCACTGCTCCATCGGCCGATTGTTGTATAGAGAGTATACGGAATACACTCTTGTTCCGGACGCTGATTTTCCACGGCACGGCACTGCTCAAGCGGCCGATTGTTGTATAGAGAGTATACGGAATACACTCTTGTCCCGGGCGCTGATTTTCCACGGCACGGCACTGCTCAAGCGGCCGATTGTTGTATAAAAGGTATACGGAAGTTAGTGTCAAGCTACCAGAAATGTTTGGATATTCATGGTGAGTGGTGACTACGTCGAAAAATAGCCAAGTATGTATTTGTATATCAATTTCAATAAATTTCTTCTATCATTTTCTATTTTTTTTTAAATATCGGCCCTTTTTGACTTGCTCCTCATATTTCACTGTAATTTTCACACACACAATAAATAATTCCCATACTCAAACACTTAAAACAATATCGAAATTTCTTTGGTAAATTTGGCAATTTGAGATCGCACATTTTCACTCTAAATTTTCGTGTTCGTGACACGTATGTGTATAACTTCTTCCACTTTTTCTCCAGAAACGAAAGTATTTAATTTCCAATATTGACTTGCGCAGCATGTCTCTTTTGTCTGAAACAAGGTTATGGTCAATTCAGTAATCTATCATTTTCTCCCACCGATTGTTAATGCATAAACATTTTTTTTTTTAAAAAAAAAATACGAATTGCTTTATTTTAGCTTGTCCATTTATGCCGAGTTCATGTGGTTTTCACGAGCATTCTGTGGAAGATAACGTCTTGAAAAATTGTCTGAAATATATTGGAGATATGTTTGTCTCCGCCATTTTTTCTACACAGAAACAAAAAGAATACATTATTCGCATTTAAAAAAATGAGTTTTGTTTGACATTGTAAATTTACGGTAAATTTCCAAACTATGCGAATTTATATTGGAACAGGAAATAAGTTCTAGTTGCAACTGAGGAAAAAGAATATGAGGCAAAACTCATTTGGGGAACGCTGAATTCATATTTTAACCCTTAAACTCACACGCTGGGGTAAAATCCACCCCAAAGCCATTTCATTTTTGTTCTAGAAAAAGAAAAAAGATTGTAGGACACTGTGCTAATAGGTACCTTTCTGGCTGTATCTCTTGTGTATTCACCCAACAATCAGTCAGTTTTCGTTAAGCGGTTGTGATGTGTGGATCATAAAGCTTTGGCTGGGGTGAAATACACCCCGGGCGTGTGTTTGTGTAATATACATATATATATATATTTGTCAGGTTTTCAACCTATGTTTTCTAAATCCGTATTTTCAATACGTATATTTACTTATATATCCCAATATATATTTTTCTCGTAAACTATTTTTAAAAATCAGTAAGGGAGATGACAAAAAATGGCCAGTTTTGCGCAAGAGGAAGAGAGAATAAAGAACCTCTTTGATTCTGTTGAGAATGATGAAGAACTGATTCCTAATGATTCTAGTGACGCAGAAGATGATCTACTTGAAAGTGGACATGATACAAATACTGAACAAGAGTGCGAAGAAGGGTACTAATTTGTACGGGTACGATCCGCAGGAACTGACAGCAAAAAGAGGGAGGAAGAAATTTTCAAGCCTATTCGCCTTTTCCAAGGATATTACCATCACTTCTTATGCTCCTAAGCCCCGAAGAGTTGTTGTGCCATGAACAATGCACAATGACAACAAAATTGATCCAGACACAGGTGATGTAAAGAAAACTGTTATGGTAACTGATTATAATTTACATAAAGGTGGCATTGGTGTTGTTAAGAAGCTGTGCGAAACGTATACTGGGTCAAGAAAGTGTAAGCGTTGGCCACTTAGTGTTTTTGGCATGTTAAATGTTGCAGGCTCGAAAAACAACATTGGTGCAAAACCAAGTAGCCAGAAGTGTTCCTGAAGGAATTGAGTTTGCAGCTCTGCAGGACACATTGCATACAGGCTATCTCTACATTTCCGGTCCCTTCATCTGAAAGCAGCATTCAAGCGCATCGCTAGTCTTGAAGATGAACCCAAAAAGGAGAAACAAAAGCTTCTGGACGGTGTGAAATATGCCAGATTCAAAAGGAGAGTAAAACTCAATCATCATGTTGCAATTGCAACAAGTTGTTCTGCAGGAAGGAGAGCCTTGTGTATTGTGAAGAGTATGCCCCCATTAAAACTTTGCTCTTCTACTTGAAGCGTGGGAGAAATGACAGTAAATGTGTAATTTGGTTAGAAAAATCTCTAATTTCTATTTTCATACCATATGATATTATTCTATTAAAAGAACTTTATATATATATATATATATATATATATATATATATATATATATATATATATATATATATGCATTTAGTGCTAAAAGTTCAAGTGCATCTTGTTTTGAATATTTGAAAGTAATTGATGTTTAATGTTATTTTTCTAAAAAAAAAAAAAAAATGAAATTAACATATGAAAAAACATAGGGGATTGTTGAATATATTCATCTTCTTAACACATACAAACACTAGAAACACTCACTGTAACTGTAAACAGATACATTAAAACATTTTATAACTACATATATAATGTATGACATAAAAACAGGGTAACAATATTTTTATATATATATATAACGGAAGGGGTGTAAAACACTCCGCGCGTGTGTTTAAGTTGAGTAGGGTGACCAGATTATCACAATCGATAAGTAGGACACAAATATAATAGTACACGATAGTTTACTGCGTAGGCAAGAAGCATGTCCTTATTTCATGTAACGTTAAACTTAAGTTAATCATTCATTTTTGTTAAAAAGAAAGCACTGAACAAAAGTAGCCTATGGAAGGAATTCAACACAACTGCAAATGCTTTGATGAATGACAAAGTGATTTATTTTTACGAACGTACAGTGAAACCTCGTGTAGGGCTAAGGACTTATTTTAAATCGATTTTCGTAGTGTGGGATAATTATAAGAAACGAGGGAAAATTTAGATTGGCAAAAGGGTAATACTTAACTAGATTGGCATCACTATCGTAACTCTAAGAAGAAACCTTTCCCGCTTTAACCAACATCTAACAAGCCATTTTCAGTAAAAACAACGTATTGCAAACCAATACTTTGTTGATTATTCTTTTCCTAATCTTTTGAGGAGTGTTATCAGTGGCGTATTTAGGGAGGTGGCTTCCGGGCTTAAGCCCCCTCCCCCCGAAATCTTACTTAGTATAGTAAAGTAAATGAAATATCTTGCAGAATTTTTACATTTCCAGGCAAAGCCCCTCCCGAAACAAAATCGTAAATACGCCACTGAGTGTTATAAAACATAGCGGTTCATTATTCAACAAAAGAGTGCCTGTGATTCAAAGTATTGTGAATAAAAAATGAAATATTAAAATATTGCAAATAATTTAACTCAGGACATTTCGCAGGACATTTTTGAAAAAGGACATTTCTCGATTTTCTAGGCGTCTTCGCAACACGTAGAACAGCTCTTTAAAAAACAGTACTGTACTACGAAAATCAGTACGTCTGGTCACCCTAATATTGATACCGGAAGTGGCAGAAGATTTGTAGTACATCCGGTTTTAGTAGAGAGAGATAAGAGTGGGGTAGAAGCTGTTTTTGAGACGTTAAATCGATTATCAAAAGCGCTACTTGATATCTTATT
This sequence comes from Thermobia domestica, assembly GCF_964235325.1. Classification (NCBI taxonomy): domain Eukaryota; kingdom Metazoa; phylum Arthropoda; class Insecta; order Zygentoma; family Lepismatidae; genus Thermobia; species Thermobia domestica. The sequence goes on along the minus strand of NC_137456.1, from coordinate 153,404,916 downwards.
ACCGGTTCTACTTTACGATGATGAACGTCGAAACCGGAAGTGGTTTATCTCTACTACTTTTGGTTTCAATAGAGAGTGAAAGATGATGATGAAATCTATTCTTGGGATAGATACTTAACAGATTGCAGAAAAAACATTTCTCGCTATCTACTAGTACCGTTCTTGGTCTGCAGGCCCGTAGCCAGCCTAAAAATGGAGGGGGGGGGGCTGCGATCCAACCATATTATATTTCAGCAACGTGAAAATTTTAGTGGAGCAGTAAACGTTTAGGGGGGCCCAGGCCTTCCTAGACACCCCTGGATACGGGCCTGTTCGTCTGATAAGATTTCCCACATTTATGCCTAACAGAGTAGTTTGTGTGCAACAACTCAGAACCGTTACTGCTAAGTGATCGAACTTAAATCAGGCAATATATATATATATATATATGTTGGCATATTTTCATTCTGAATGAGAATATATATGCGTATATATATATATATATATATATATATATATATATATATATATATATATATATATATATATATATATATATATAATAGATGATGTGGTACAAACAGACAAGAAATCGTTTCACTCACTCACTCATCAAATTGATTACTACATTAACAGAACAGTTTTCTTTCTTAAACATTAAAAACATGAACCACAAAGTTAAGAACTTATTTAGATTACTCAGTGCAAGAAAGAAAAGAATGAAACTAAAGATATTTATGAAGCCACGAGGGAAACTCCTCAAGAATAAACTATCCCTCGTACATTTTTCGGAGTCGATAAATTAGATAATTTTTATAGCAAATAAAGTTCTATTTACATATTTTGAAGTGGTAATAATAGTGCTACTTACATTCATGACGTTATCAATTCCGCATCTATGAGTTTATAAATGACGCCATAACGAATTGATAAAATCAAGCTTTTTCAAAACATAAAAAAATACTGTATGGTATGGGATGATCAAATTATTTTAATTTTTTCACAAACGTGTTATGGAAACATTTAAAAGCACAGCAATAGAAAACAATTGCAATGAAATATAGGACTCAGATTTTTCAATGAACAATATTCGAACAAATTTATCTCTTTTTTCTTTTTCTTTTCTTTTTTTCAATATATATATATATATATATATATATATATATATATATATATATATATATATATATATATATATATATATATATATATATATATATATATATATTAAAGAAATAGGAATGACAAAAGAGAACACCGCAAATTATAAACATCTCAAACGTTATTTAACTGTCTCTTGTGGTATATATGTGTTTTAAAAGAACCTCAATTAAAGTTCTAAAAATAAAGTTTTTGCTTCTTTTCCATTTCCGTTACTTACACTATTTCTTCGTGTGCAAGGGCCGTCGAAAAACACAAGTAAAAGTCAACCAGCCAAGAACCTAGAAGATGAAAAGAAAAGACAAAAAAGTGTATGCATTTATATGGATGTCCGCCCACGTGCGTAGGCGATGAGAACAGGAAAGCGAGAGGAGAGGTGAGATGGGGCTTCTTGAAGATCAATACAGGGAGAGAAGAGTGGGCGATAGACACAGCATCTGCCTCGGTCCATCACAGCAACAACAACAGACTTAAAAGATGACAAAGAAAAAATGCTGAAAAGATGGGGAAAAATTATTATAACGGAAAGAAAACAGGATGTTACTTCTTATAAGCCCTCTTCTACTTCCCCCTTCTGTAGGAACTCCACCGGAAATTGCACTTTAACACTTGAGATGGCGAAAAAGGGCAACTTCTGTCCAATGTGCATTTATACGTACCTTAAAATAAAGTTCCACTGTTCAACTTCGCCTATTTATGCTGTATTAGGCGTAATAATAATAATAATAATAATAATAATAATAATAATAATAATAATAATAATAATAATAATAATAATAATAATAGTGATCATGGTATCTCACTAGTAGAGAGTTCACTTCTGGTGCGAGGGGTCGTTTAAATCCTAGGTCATGTAAGTTTGTAGCAGACAACATCGTGTCTGTGGGTTTTATCAGGGTTCTCCTGCTTCCTCCCACACACTCATTTCACCAATTATTTCATAATCATTCACTTTTATTGATAATTCGTCTCCTTTAGCCTAAAAGAACATAAACGTGGGGAATTAAATTAAAGATTTCACTTTTCACCTTCAAAAATATGGTAGTAACAATAATTAATTAGCTATGCACGGTCGGTTCACGGAATGAGTAAACAAGACAGAGATATTCCAGTCGAAGAAAGTGGGAGACTTATACCCAGCCTTTCTTCTAGAAAAGATGTCGTGGAAGTAAGGGATAATTAAAATATCAGGGGATGCACACTAATTCACTATTTTGGTGTAAATTGCAATATAAATTTTCTTACGTCTAGGGAAGCAAAATCCCTTAAGTATACCTGGCAGAAACATTGCTTATATCCAAAGATGGAAAACTTCATTTAAAGAATACAAGACTAATTAGGTATGCATTAACTATAAATTTCTAGCGAAGCAATCGACCTTTATTTATTATTCATGTTTTTTTTTTTTTTATTGCATCAATTGTTTTCGTGAACTAACATGACATAGAAATAGCTGAATTTAGCAAATCAGGGAAAAGCATAATGGGTTTGAAAAATTGTGTTCACAGGAAAAAAAAAAAAAAAAAAAAAACGAAAAGGCTTCCTCCTGTTTCTAATGCTGAAAATTCTATTTTTCCTTGTTTAAAATGAGAATCTGTGCGCCAAATGCTTTTCCAAGGTTAAGTCTATGGGCATCCAATTTTTCTGTGATTATTCCTCAATGGTATGTTCAAGCTGAAATACGACACTCAGCGCGCTCTAGAATCACCGAATCAAATTTGGTTAATAACGGTTCAGGCATCCCAGAGGAGTATCCGGATAAGGAATGCGTAAATCGAGTAAATAGGAACTTCACTGTAATTAATAAATACAAAACACTATAGGAAAGACGTCGTTCAAACCACCATAGCACAAGATAAATGCAGATGTCAAACATATCTTGGAACAATACAACATAATCACAAAGGACGCATGCAGTTTCCTAGAGGTCCGAACTCCCCCTAAATCTCGACTTTCTGTAACTTTAGTTTAGTTTTAGGGGATTTTACAAATTTCAATTTGTAATTTATCCCCGTATTGAATTAGGACTTGCCCCAATAGCTTTGGACCCCCCCCCTCCCGAACCAGATTCCAGTTTACATGCCTGGTAATTATAACTCAAACTGAATACGAGGAAAGAGAGCAAAGTGGCAAAGATCATACATCATAAAACAGGAATGAAACAGAAAATGGTACCAGAAAGAGTACCCTATTACTAATACCAACCGGAAGCCATACTAGAAGTAGAAAAACACAAACTTTAATGGAACAACAGAACAATATTGGCAGAAAAAAAGTACATCGTAACAGACGAGGCATCACAGTAATTTCTTTATATAAAATAAGTTCTGAGTGAAGGAGTGGCTGAATAATCGACTACTAGGCTAAAAACTTGAAATTTTGACAGTTCATAGGATTTGTGACGTAAGATATCAGTAAGGAAGGATTTTTTTTTTTTTTAAAATTCGACGCGGAAGAGGGTGGAAAAATAGCAACGATTATTATAGTAAAATTTCCACTCTGCGAATCTTTGAGAGGCAGATACGTGAGACTTTGTATATGGACTTCGGATTTAAAATAATTATACTCGTATTTCACATTTTTTTATATATATATATAATTCCCCTAGAAGAGAAGATACAAGATAACCAAAAAAGTTTTTGCCGTTCTAGAGCAGTGATAAACGAAGACCGATACAGTGGACGGTACGCACCTTTAAGTCTCGAAGTAATCTCCATCAGCATCCAACATCTTTTTGCCAGCTTTCCTGCAGCTGCACAACACCCTGGTTATAAAACTCGGCGGTCGTGGACACAAAGAAGTCCGTGAATGAGTTTCGCAAATCTTCCTCAGTTGCGAAGGATCTCCCACGGAGGTAGTTGTCTAGGTAGTTTGTTGATAATCTGTTGGGGAAACAGCTGGTGGAAGGTCCGGTAAATATGATGCATGGCATAGTATATCTTAATCAAGTTGCTGAAGGGTCTCTCGGGTTCTCTTTGCATGTGGCTTGGCATTGTCGTGCAGGACTAGCATACCCTTGCGATTCACCAATACTGGCTCTTTCTGCCTCAATGCACGGTGCACCCTTTGCAACTGCTGAGAGTAGAAAAATGAAATGAAATCTTTGAGTTTTACGTCCCACGGTTATGCCGGTTAGGCTAAAGGAGACGGTGATAATGAGAGATGAGTGAAATGGTGGAATGAAGAATGTGGGAGGAAACGGGAGAACCCCGAGAAAACCCACGAGCACGGTGTTTGTCCACCACAAAGTTCACTTGGCGGGGGCTGGGATTGAACCCGGGACCCCAAGCACCAGAGGTGAACGCTCTACCACTGAGCCACCGCGCCATTCTGCTGAGAGTAGAGGTCAGTGCTTATGGTCTGAACAGCTGGAAAGAGCTTGTAATGCACCACTTGCCGACATTTCCACGATACAGAGAACATTACCTTCGTGGGTACAGAGGTGGTCTTGAGGTGTGAGGAACAGGGTTACGTGGCGACAATCAGTGTCTGGTACGCTTGGGAGTGTCATAGAGAACCCCCTTTTCGTCACCAGTGAGCAAGCGATCAAAGATGGATGTGTTCAGGTGCCGAGTGAACAAGGACAAATAAATTGTCACTCGTTATTCCTTGTTGGCTGCCGACAATGTGTAGGGTACCCACTTGCTTAACTTGTATGACTGCCCTATCCCATGTAGGTGCAGTCTGACTATCTCTGCGGAAACATGGAACCTTTCTACAAGTTCATCATACGTTATACCATTGTACTCGTCTATGGATGGTTTCGTGGTCTCGTTATCCAACACATGTGGTCGTCTACTGCGAGGTTCATCCGAAAGGCTAACATCTCTCTAACAGAACCAATGTCTGGTGGTGCGTTCGTTCATGGCATTCTTCCCAAATGCCTGGCATATGTGGCGACTTGATGCGGCAGCTGATAGGTTCACTGTAAAGTCATACAACAAACACACGCGAAAAAGCTGATTATACCTCCATTTCTCTTTGACCTGGGTAAACTGCAACGCGCCTGTATTACTGAAGGTTAATAGTCAGGCCAGACAAACTCCCTATTGCTTGGCAGTACTTGTCTCATTTCGTTTCTTCTTTGTGATTAAAGAAACTTGTGGCGATTAAACGGACGTCCAAAACGGCAGGAACGTTTTGATTACCTTGTACAAAAGCAGGTAGAAGAAAGGATAGTTTTGCAGTTGTTATTACACAATTACCATATCTCGGAATCCTTTAAAGTTAGTGACATGAAATTTAGTATTTAAACGTTTCATTTAAAGTAATTATAGACTTATTTTTTAATGTATATTTCTTCTAGAAGGGACGAAAAGGGCGGGATGAAAAAAGATGGAAGTTACAATTGTTATAATAACATGACCATATCTCGAAGTCCCTTAAGTTAGAGGCATGTTAGGAATATGAAATTTGGTATATAAACTCCTTATTGAAAACAAGTGGAGGTATGCCCAGCGTTTCCGTAATTTCGCCATCGTTTCGGAAAATTCCATTTTCAAAGAGAAAAGGGTGCATTTTTTCAATAAAAATGACTTTGAGGATGACAGTCGAGCCATCAAGGGAAAACGGGTGAACCATTTGAAGTGGATTTTTTTTTTTTTAACGAAGTATTTGGGCTTACATGGGTTTTATCATTCCACTTTTATTGAAGTGCGTACTCTAATGGGGAAAGAAGTTCTTTGCAATCGATTCAGCTTCCCAAGACTTGGTTCCGTCTTCTCCATTAACCTTCTATTCATACTGGAAGCGGTTCAGATTAACAATTTTTGGTTTCAACATTTACCACCTTAGAACAAAAACAATAATAGATAGCGACAATGGATTTCCTGCGAATGATTCAGAGCTCAAGAAAACATATAATCACTACACGCAACACTACTAAAACTGGAAGTGGTTGAAATTTACTGCTATGTCTGGTTTCAGTACTGGTTTCTATAGAACAAAAACAGTATGAGATATTAAGATGCGGTTTTTGTAATCGATTCACCGTTCCAAGAACAGGTTCGTGTTTTCCATTAACTTTATGTTAATCAGAAATAGTTCAAATTAACCATTTCCAGTTTCAAAATTTGTCGCTGTGGAACAGAAATGATGATAAATAGCGACAAATGGTTCTTGCAATTTGTACAGAGTCTTAAGTATATATATATAGGGTGGGCCATAAGTCCCTTACCATCCCTTGTAAAATCCGTGTTCGTGAAAAATAGTGAGCAACAACTATGTAGTAACATAGCAGGCCGAGAGGGAAGTCGGATTGTGATGGTGACCAAGATGGCGGCCATCTTGAAAGCCACCATCTTGAATTCACGTCAAGATTTTTAAATAAGAACATGGTCAGGCGGCACATTATTTTAGGCTAGATTTGAAAGATAAACACAATGGTGAAATCGGTTTGTTGATATCTTAATTTGTTCAAAAGTTACAGGCATTTCAAATTGCTAATTTTACCTGTCACGCATGACAGAGCACGTGCTCTACGTGGCCCCCCATCCCGAATCATGCACAAGGTAAGTCGTTCAACCCAATTGTCCATGACCCTCAAAAGAGTTTCTGGTTAAATATCGTTACAGGCTGCAAATATGCGTTCTTCCGGGTGTTCAAGATCCCGGATCTTTTCGGCGTATACCTTTGCCTTCAGATGACCCACAGATAAAAATCCAAGGGCGCAGATCTGGTGATCGTGCAGGCCATTCAATGGGACCACGGCGCCCAATCCAACGTCCAGGAAATTGATCATCCAGATAGGTACGGACCGGTAATCCGTAATGCGGAGGGGCACCATTCTGCTGGAAAAAGACTGGAAATGTGCCGTTCTCGGACAATATGGAAGGGAGGATGAGATTCCGCAGCATATCCAAATACCGTTCAGCAGTGAGGGTACCAGGAATGATGAATAGACCACACCACACCATTAATTTGCCTGTACCATTTTGCAAGGGTCAACCCACTGAGGCTTTGTCGAAGACCAATAGCGACAGTTTTGCTTATTCGCTTCCCCAGTGACATAAAAATTGGCCTCATCGGAAAATAAAATTTGTGTGTGGAATGTAGGATCCGTTTGCAACTGTGCAAGGGCCCAGTCGCACAATTCCACACGACGATCAGGGTCATCTTCAGATAGATGATGTTGAAGTTGCAATTTGTACAGATGCCACTTGCTTTTCTGTAAGATACGTTTGATGGATGTACGGCTGACACCTCTCTCATAGAAAAAAACAATGTAAGAAATATGAAGAATTGTTGTTCTACAGTCGATTCAGTGTCCCAAGAATAGGTTCTGTCTCCTCCCTTTACCCTCTGTTCAAACTGGAAGTGGTTGAAATAAACGATTTTCTGGTTTCAACCTTTATTGCCCTAGAACGAAATCAATAAAGGATAGCGACTTTTGATATGGATTCAGCGTCCGAGAAACATGTTCTATGTTTGATCGTTATTACAATACTAGCATATTTTACCCGCTTCTCTGAGTTGAAATAAATAATTTAAATGCACATCTGTGTATGTTGTGTGGCTGAAATTGGATCTATGCTGCATCGTAAGTATCAATGCTTATCTTACTGACCCCAAAAATTATGGATTCAACACGGACATTGCTCATTTTCGATCATTTTAATGTATGCCACCGCTCCTCATTCCCCAAGCGTCGGGGCTGAAAATGGAATTTAAACAGTATCAGAAGTGTCACTGTTGATCGTGGCGACAGCAAGAACTAGAGATTCAACACCAATATCGGTCATTTTTGACCATTTATATATATATATATATATATATATATATATATATATATATATATATTTACCCCTCCTCCATGTTGCGGGCCATGGTATCGGAAGTGTCATCGTTCATCTCAGCGACCCCCAAAAATGTGGAGTCAGCACTAATATCGGTTATTTTCGATAACAGGGTATCTATCGGTCACGAAAGTCACGGATGTCACGAAATCAGAAAACGGTCATAAAAGTCAAGAAAAAGTCACGAAATTTAGCTTTTGGGTCACGATTTTTTTCTTATCTGTACACATATAAATACTGACGGAAAAACTTCGTTCTATAAAATGTCAAAATTCAGCCCCAAAAATGTCTATGGTCGGCTTTAGACGCTAGCAAATCGCAAGTAAAGCACGTTTCTGTCACATGCATAGAAATTCGGCCTGATTCGCATTCAAATTCGTTCTTGAGATAGTTATGAAATTTTATGGTTTGGTAAAGAAAAGGTCACGAAAAAGTCACGAAATTTCATTTTGGAATTTTAGTAGACACCCTCGATAATTTTTAAATATATATTCCCCCCATCCCTCATGTTGCTGGTTTGAATTTGGATTTAAACGGGATCGAAAGTATCACTGTTTATCTAAGGGACCCAGAAAACTATAAATTCGACACTGATAGTGGCCATTTTCGATCACTTTTATATATATCTCTTTCTTCCCCTCCCCTAAGTAGCGGGGCTGATTTTGGATTTAAACCGGATCGGAAATGTCACTGTTCATCTGAATGATCCCAAAAACTATGGATTAGACACTAATATTGGTCATTTTCAATCATTATTATATACAAGCCTATATTACCTGCTTCGCTGGGTTGAAGTGAAAATTTAAATACACAACTCCATGTCTCATGTGTTTAGTACCCGTGAAATATGCTGTTTTCGTTTTTAATGGCATCGATTTAAACAGCATCGGAAAGATCATTGATCATCTCGGCAACCCCGAAAACCATAGATTCGACAATAATATTGATCATTTCCCTCTCCGCCATGTTGCGGGCCATGGAATCGAAATTGTCACTGTTCATCTCAACGACCTCAAAAACTGTGGAGTCAGCACTAGTATCGGTCATTTTCGATCATTTTTAAATATCTCTTCCTCCCCTTCCCCCAAGTTGCGGGGTTGAATTTGAATTTAAACGGCATCGAAAGTATCACTGTTCATCTAAGCGACCCAGAACACTGTAAATTCGACACTGATAGTGGCCATTTTCGATCATTTTTATATATCACTTTCTCCTCATCTCCCAAGTGGCGGGGCTGATTTTGGACTTAAACCGGATCGGAAATGTCACAGTTCATCTGAATATCCCGAAAACTATGGATTAGACACTAATATTGGCCATTTTCAATTATTATTATACTGTATATAGCACACGGCATCAGAATTGTCACTGTTAATCTCAGCTATTACTAACATATAGATTCGACACTAATATTAGTCATTTTCAATCATTTTTAATGTTTATCCCCCTCTCCGTTGTATCCTCCCCCTCCCCAACTATCAGGGCTGAATTTGGATTGAAAGAGCATCATAAGTGTCACTGTTTTTCTCATCGACCCCAAAAACTATGGATTCAACACTAATATCGGTCATTTTTGATCATTTTTAAATTTCTCTCCTCCTCCCCCTCCCCTACGTTGCATCGTCAAAGTGAATAGCCTAAAGTAATCCCTGTCTCTAAACTCATGTATGTTTAAAATTTGATCGAGATTGGTTGGGTGGTTGAAAAGTTATTAGGTTTTATTAGTTGTTATTTATAGTCACCTCCACTCCCCCTCCCCCGAGGATCTACCGTTAAAATGAAATTATAAAAATTTTTCCAGATCCGAACCTCATCTATGTTGAAAATGTGATTGAAATCGCTCGGATAGTTCAAGAGTTATTAAGTTACAACAATAGTAACTTTCAGTCTTATATAAATTGATTTTTTAATACTGTATCTCCCTCTCCTTCTCCTCCCCTACGTTGCTCCATCAAATTTAAATCATAAAACGATCCCAGACCTAAACCTCATCTAAATTATGTTGAAAATTTGATCAATATCGGTCGAGTGATTCAGGAATTATTAAGTTTTATTTATTTTTTATGCTCTCTCCCTCTCCCCCAACCCTCAGTTCTACCATCAAAGTGAATAGCCTAAGACCAGTCCAGCTTCGAAACTCATCCATGTTACAAATTTGATCGAGATCGGTCGGGCGGTTCAGGAGATTTAAAGTCACAAACATAGTGATTTTCAATTTTATATATATATATATAGATTGCAACTAATAGCTATATAAATGTACTACTACAAGTTTCAGCATTGAATTTGCATAGTTCGCATTCGTACACTGTGAAACAAAACTCACTTGTTTCCTTTTCTGAACGTTTTAGTGACTGCTGAGATTTATCAATAGTCTCGTATATTGTGAAGCGTTTCATTGACTAACTGTAGGGTTGCCATATGTCGAAAATGAAAATCCGGGACGCTAATAAATTATGAGAATCTTTGAAATGCTTAAAATGAAACGAAGTGTTAATATACTAATTTACTTTCTTCCATTAGACAGAGTTATTCGGGCATTACACAATCACAATTTTAGTTATTTTAGTGTGCCTTCTCCTCCCTAGTTAAGCAAACATAACAGATGATTTACTCCCTCCTCCTCAAAAAGAATACTCCAACATTTTCCCATTGTTGTCTGTTCAATTTTAATAATTAAAGCATTATGTTTTTCTTCCTGAATGGTCAGCGGAAAATTACTAAAAATATCGGTCAGGGATTATTGATTAAAATATTTCAGAAGCAAGATGCAGATTGGAACAGTGTGACCGTAGCTAGTACTTTCGTACTAGATCTAGTACCTTTTTATAATATTTTAGTGTTCTAGTACGTTCACCAACAAATCTAGTACTTGTCTCCTCCTCTTCATTTCTCATAAATACATTTGGAAGAGAAAAAGGAATCTCATTAAAAAAAAAAAAAAAAAAAAAATTGACAATGTACGAAAATTACACTGTTCATGGTAACTTTTTTCTGTATGTTTTCTTTTCAACAGTGGTATTTACAAGAGCAGATGTGGAACATAGGTGCCGTTCGGTCGCCCCCTCCAATTAATAAATGACCACAGTAAATAATATTACATATTTGGTGATCCGTTTAAACAGTCGGCTATTAAGGAATTAATCCTCGATTTTATGATATTGCTTCTTTCCTCCCGACATCCAATATATTGTCATACTTGCGTACTTCAGTGGTTTCACAGTGAGTTCTAGTACGACAATTAAGCAGGGATTCCGCCAGGGTTTTTAGTTTGGGGGTGTAAAGTCAAAATTGGGACGGTGTAAGTGGTTTGCACGGTTTGTATCGAATTTTGATTGTAAAAAATTAAAAGTTGGGAGTTCTTTCACGAATGTGAAGGATCACTCCTCCACCCACAGGAGAGGGGCTCCGGATACCTTCTAAGATATTAATATCATAAAATGTCATAAATAAGGTGAAACGGGATCAGGTAAAATTTTAGTACTTTATCCGCAGATCTAGTATTATTTTCTGCATAGGTTAGTACGAAATATTTTTGCTGGGTGATCATCCGACATCCTTCTATATTTGTCATACTTGTGTTACTTTAGTGGTTTTGTAGTGAGTTCTAATACGACAATTAAGCAAGGATTTCGCCATGATGTTTAGTTTGGGGGGGATGTAAAGTCATAGTTGAGAGGGTGTTAGTGGTTTGCACGGATTGTATCGAATTTTGACTGTAAAAAATTTAAAGTTGGTGGTTCTTTCAAGAATGTGGGGGGTCACTCCCCCATCCACAGGGGAGGGGAGCTTCCGGATACCTTCTGATAAGATATTAATATCATAAAATGTCATAAGTAGGGTGAAATGGCAGCAGATAAAATGTTAGTACTTTTTTCCCCAGATCTAGTACTTTTTCTGCATTGATTAGTACGAAATATTTTTGCTGGGTAGTCACACTGGATTGGAACAGTGTACTAAAGATAACAATAAGAGTGAGGAGTAAAACCTTTTGTCCCTGGCCCAATGAAACGAATGCTTCATTCATGTCAAAGTAGTGCTTTAATTAAATTCATGTTTTATGTATTCAATTTTTTTTCAACTTTTAAGTTGCCATACTCAGAAGTTGAAAAGAATAATTATATTCCTCTTGTGTAAAAAGCAAACTATAATATTCTCTTCCTTTCTTCTTCGCTGAAATCCGGGACATTTAAGCGTCACGAGAAATATTTTCGGGACGCCGGGACGCAGATCTCGATTCCGTGTTTGGCGTGGGAGACTCGGGTTCGATTCCCGGCGGGAGCTCATGTAGTTCGGATTCCACGTTAATCAGTAGATCCACGTCTCATATAGCCTCGCTGCTGAAAGGGACGCTAAACTAAAATCAACTCAACTTGATTCCGTGACAGTCTCTGATTTTCCGGGACGAATGGCAACCCTACCTAACTGGAACATGAGGGAAGATGGTTGTGCTTCTAAGACTACGGAGCCACCTACGGTATTCCGATTGCAGCTATAGAAGTTTTTATTTTTGCGCTGCCTTCTTTGAGGACAGAATAATCTCAAGGGAACTGTAGCTTCCAAGATCTCCTGATCCTACTCCCATGGACATTTTTTAAAGGAACGGATTTATCGTGACAAACCCAAAAAATGTTCACTATGCTGTGAAGAGTGTTTCGTAATTTGTCTGTGTTTATCTATGTGAGAAAAAGGAAAATCATTTCCAGCATTTACTATGAACTTTATTCTCAGAACGTGCAGGTTACGGACTTCTCAATCACCCTGTATATTAAGAAATGAGTTAAAGGAAAATTTGAATAAAATGACTGCTGGAATGCCTGACACAGTCTAACTCAGTGGTTTTCAACCTAATTCCTATCACGACCCCCATTTTATTCATCCTCTTGCCAGGGACCCCCTTATAATTTCCGGTTTGATTTTTAAACAACTCTGTACCTGTTGAAAATATTTAGTAGACCTATTTTTTGTTATTTTTAACAGTATGTATAAAATTTTAAATGTGCCTATCAGAACAAAATTCAAAATAATATTTAAAAATATTTTCCGTTGAGCTCCTTCGTGGCTAAGCGGGAGACCCGGGTTCGATTCCCGGCGGGAGCTCATGCGATTCGGATTCCACGTTAATCAGTAGGTCCACGTCTCATATAGCCTCGCTGCTGAACGGGACGTTAAACTCAAAATCAACTCAATTCAACTCTATTTATCTGTTTCGCTTATCTTCGCAACCCCCGCGTTCAGAAACCCTGGTCTAACTAGACAAATAATTTCAAAGGCACGAGCGTTGACAAGCGGGTTGAAGGAAATAAAAATAACAAGTTATTATAAAACCAGGGAGTTTGATAAGAGGATTTTTTTTGATTGTTATAATGTGCCTATTCTGCTCTAGATACGTTTGGCTGTTAGCTGGAGATATACTGTAAATTTTACTTCTTATAATAATATGTCACCCTCAAGAAAAATAGTAGCAAGAAATGGATCAATTCCACGTTTATTCTTGGAACTCAGATGTAGCTACGCTATTTTCCGTTCAAGTAGAAATTCTTTCCCCTATTAAGAAAAAGGGGGAAACGTTTTAGCAGAGTAACACATGCATTACTCTATTTTTCATATCTTCCCCAGAAGCGTGAATTGATAAGTTCGTTTTCTTAACATTGACACTTGACGAGGTAACTTGTTAAGAACAGAAACATAAAGGAATACGAATTGGAAATATCGTTTTAATACCATCATTATTTTATTAAATCCGTAAGTATAATTTGGCTGTTAATACTTTAACACAGTTACGAGGTAGTATCAAGAAGTTTCGAGCTAGTTCTGCAACACATCAACAAATGGCAGCAGAAGGCTGCACGCACAGGCACAGGGAGCATCGACCTTCACAAGTCAGTGTGCCAAGAGACATCGTCTTCTGCACATCGGTAGCTGTGAAGCTGGTGCTATTCTGACCACGTACGTTACAACATCTGCGATTTCATCATAGACAGCAAGTTAGGACAACACGCGAACGTAAAATTCTGTGTGAAACGGCAAATCTGCCAGAGTCTCTTGACATGATTTGATAAGTGTACGGCGATGCTGCAATGAGTTGTTCAAGGTGTTTTGAGTGACGTGCGCGCTTCAAGAACGGAATAACATCACTGGAAGACGACGAGAGATTAGGACGGCCCTCAACGAGCACAACACCCGAAAATGCTGAAACCATTCGGTAACTTGTACATGAGGATAGTCGGAGAACTATTCACAACGTTGCTGCCATTATCGGTGTGTCATGTGGAACAGTGCAGGCAACCCTCACGTTTGATTTGAACATATGCCAGGTTGCTGCCAAGGTCGTCCCTAGACTGCTGACCCAGGAGCAGAAGGAAGACTGCGCCGAAGTCTCCCAAGAACTCCATCAGCGTGCCGTAAATGACCCATCCTTCCTGTCGACGATCATTATCGGTGACGAACCTTGGGTGTACGGGTATGATCCTGAGACAAAGAACAGTCTTCAGAGTTTCGGAAGAGTCCATCATCTTCACGACCGAAAGCGAGGCAGGCTCGCAGCTCGACCAAGGGCATGCTCGTCGTCTATTTTTTTTTTTTATGACGTTTGCGACATTGTGCATCACGAATTCGTCTCTAGAGGCCAGACTGTTAATACTAAGTTCTAATAGCCCCTACCAGGTTTTAAGGCTCTGAGGGAGGGCATTCGGTGAAAGCGATCGGGTCTGTGGCGCACAAAACACTCCACGACGAGAATGCATCCAGTAATCGTGCTCTCTTCACACGTGAGTTTCTCACAAGAAACAAGATGATCACACTTCCGCACTCTCCCTGCTCGCCAGATTTGGCTTCGTCATCTTCCCGAAGCTGAAGATCCAGCTCAAAGGTCGGCGTTTGGACACCATTGCGGAAATTTAGAGCGAGTCGCAGAAGCGAGCTTGACACACTTCGAAAATAAGACTTCCAGGACACATTCCAGCAGTGGTAGAAACGCTGGGAGCGGTATATTGTGTACAAGGTGACTGTTTTGATATATAAATAAAATATTTTTTATAAACGTAACTAGTCTCGAAACATTTTAATACTACCTCGTATGACTTATTTTACTGTTCCGTGTGAAGCAGTGTAAAGTTTTCAATCACAGTATAACGTCCAATAGTCTACACTTAACTTTAGTTACTTTTACATACAGTACATTTCTGGGCCTTACCAGCATGTATGGAATTAGGACGTCCCACGGCGAGCACACTATCCGGGGAAGGAAGAAAGCAGCCTGGAACCATTGTGTTAGGAGCCTGGAACCTGTTCATCCCGGCATTCAACTGCTGTGAATGAGGAAAATCAAGGAAGAAAGCTTACTCAGGATGATTGGCCTGAAAAAAGCTGTTACACCCTTTCGACCGAATGTCCACACCGAGATCTATAGTTAACTAGTAATCGCAATTTGTATTCTTTTAGTTTCGCCTTCTGAAAATAAAATCGAGGAAAGTATTTAACCGGAGCTGCAGAAAAGCAGGTACACTCATGTCCAAAATTATTGTCGCATGTCTATAAATATGTTGTTGTAGAAATATAATTTCATAACGAATTCGCCCGGTATTTCTTATAATGTTAGTATGTGTATAATCGGCAAAGATATGTATGTGGCAAATTTCATGTCAAAATAGCAGTAAATAAGAACAATATAACGAAAATAAAACTTTTTTTGTCCATTTAGAAACATTTTGTTTTATTCATTCTAATTTTCGTATTTATAATTCTTTTCCTATGAAATTTACCACAAATATACATTTCCCGATTATACACATAGTATCAGTATTAAAAGTACCATGCAAAATCATTATCATGTTATATTCTTAGAAGAAGACAGTTATAGATATGCGACAATCATTTTGGACATGAGTGTACATGAAATTCATATAAAGGAAAATTTACTTTGCTTTTCTGTTTTCTTTGTCAACTTACTCCCCCCGTTATACATAAATTCTAATTTACATAAATTCTTAGCAATGGAAAATAACTGATTGCCTAATATTATGTAGATAGGACTTGAGAAACAAGTCTTGGCTTACCATCCCTTACAGCTTGATCAGAGGAGGATCTAGATGTTAAAAACTGGGGGGCAGCCAGAACCCAGACTATGATAAGTATATTATGAGTTTATTATAAACTTCCAAAAATATATAAGTAATAGCTTAAATTATTTGTCACTTAAAAACTGGGAGGGGGCCTGGGCTAGATCCGCCGCTGAGCTTGATGCAGTTCATTTTGACGGAGGTCGTGATGATATATCAATCTACTGCAAATACACTATAGCAATCTTTTTAAGTTATACTCCTTACTCTAAGTTGAATAAAATTTGATGCAGATTTGTATTTACTTTTACATTTATCAATCGAAACAATTGTCATTATATATTTATCTACAATAAACACAAGCTCATTAATGGATCATAACTACTGTCTTTCATAAGCATCAAATCTGCCTCAGATAACAGCCCTACACTTGTTTCACTCATTTTACTTGCTGTTACGAAAGCAATTCATTTCTTCATTAATAATGGTTAAAAAAAATAAGAATAAAAAAGCATGTTAGAAATTTATTGCACCTATTTCTAAATATAGGTGTGCTGACACATAATCTTAAGCTGTGTTATCTTATTTTCATCTTAGCACCTATTCAAATTCATCATGTATTTGTTTAATTTATTATTACTATTATCTCACTTAGGTTACCCACATGTGTCTGTTTAATAAAGTAATTTCATTGCAGCTATACCAAAGAACATAACCCTACTCTGCCTGGTTTTGATAATTCCAATAAATAGAAAGAATGGCAACAAACTGAAATAAATAATAGGATTATATTAGTTTTTACACATTAAATACGTTTAAAACTTAAATTGAAATCAAAGAAGAAATACTGCAGCACGGTTAATATATTGAAGATGATTTGTCTTCAAGTAAATTCAACAGAATTTTACAAGATTTTGAGAATAGATTCCACACATTAAAAAAAAAGAAAAAAGAAAGAAAAGAAAAGAAAAAAGAAAAACAGTTCATATGGACCTGTGGTCGGAAGTGCATAGTATCGTATTTATAGGATCAGTGGCGAAGGGTGATAGTTTCAAGAGGGTAGGCCCAATGTTCTACTACTACTACTACTACTACTACTACTACCACCACCAGGGTGCGAATTACCGGGGGATGAGGGGGATTTTCCCCCTCAATCACATTTTGTTCCTTCCCCCAAAGAAGTTAGCTGAAGTACCCCCACCGGGGATGCTCGCTTTCCCCCTCAAACTATGCTTAGTATAACTCCAAATTTCACTGATTTTTGTTATTTCTTGTAAATTTAATCTTCTAGCTGTATTTCGAAATGATCGATGTAAACTGTTCAGTTTTGGTCATTTCTATGTACCACCTAATTACCCACTATTTTCAACGTTGTTTAGTAGAACTATATTATTATGACTACGGTTGTTACTTGCAACTGTACCTTCGTACCCTTCAGTTCGTCATCGTTTGTGAATTTGAATGTATTAATTGCGTATAACAAAGCCACATATAGATTTATAAATGTTCTTAGCGGTTGGCCAAGAAGAAGTAAACAAATAGCTTCTTCTACCATACTTGGCGAAGTTCGGATATGTCATATTCATCCTCTATATTTCTTGTATCGATTATCATCTTATTTTAATTTTTGTTATAACATGTTATTTCATTTTCCAGTGTACTCTTTGTTAGCACATGGTCTTCATTCCCTAGTAGGTTGTGTGTATGCAACTCAAAAGTTGCATTTATTTTGTGATAATTAGCATAGTAATCACTGCTTTTACAGTTTACGGAAATGAACTTTTGAAACTGTACTCAAAATCTGAGATATAGGTATTCTCTCATAAGTATATGTTAACGTACACGCTAGGGGATACGCTCCTAGTGAGCAGACATTTTAATGAAGGTGATTTTTAGGTGAATAAGCGAATAATTCAAGATTTGTTTCAGCATTTGTTAATACGACTGGTTCTCCGTGTCATTGTCCGTGTCTGTATAAGCATTTCAACTGGAGCGGGTTTTTTTTAAAGTTAACCCTTCATTTTTCCATCTTTTCGCTGTACAGTTTGCTGTCCACGCAATTAATGTTGTCTGAAAAACTTCAGTGTAATGTTTTACTTTATTTGAATAACGTAGCCCATAGTGAATCAACTCATCTTCAACCTAACAGTAAAGTAATTTTTAAGTGTTGATTTCCGTGCCCATCACGGAATCGATATTTGGAGAAAAAAAGTTGTGATGAGCACAGCTTTAGCGCGAAGTAGAGGCATAAGCTCGAAATTTGAATTGAGAGATTTTAAATATTTGGCCTTCGATTTGACCTTGATGTGAGAAATCGGGACCAGCAACAATCCATTTCTTATTTGATAGGCTAATATCTAGATTTTGTTAAAAAAAGAAAAATGCCCGGTTTAACTGCTAATTTTAGTGGTTTTCACAAGACTGAAGTAGGTTTCTTTTCGCAACCTGTATGTATTAATGCAAAGTGGAAGCTTTCAATATGAGTGGAAAAATTAACATATGCTTGTGATCATGGCTATCGCTCGAGCCAAATTATTAACTAAATAAATCTTAGAGAGCTACGGAGACAAGAGTGAGTACAACATTAAAACACGTTCAGAAAGGTTTAGTGGGGTGTGTGTATGTCAGACAATATATATGTGCATAGTTATTGTCGGTAGATTTATTACAGATGTCACACACACACACACATATATATATATATATATATATATATATATATACAGACTGTCCCATAATTCGTGTGTAAACTTTAATTTCATAGTACTCAGAACTGGTAAAAGCTAGAACTGTGAAATTTGCAGGCAATTTAGAGGAAGGTCAGAAGATTTGTTTGATAGCAAAACGAGATCGCGGGTGTTATTGTTTGCGGAGTTACAGGGTCAAAGGTCAAAATGCAATTTTTTCCTTATGGGATTTCAATGTTAAATAGTAGTCTCACGTGCCATTTTTTTGAATATCCATCTCCGGTAGCAAAAATTGGTATATCGACATAAATTCTGATCCGAAACAATGTGATAACGAGACATTTGGGCAATCGTGACCCGGTGACCTCTAACAGGTCATCTGTGACCTTTGAAGAAAAAGCTCCCTTTTCAACAGCTTATTGTACACAACTAATTCAGTTGAGGATAATGTTAAAAACACATATGCACAAAGAATCTACTGAACATCCTTTTTAGCAAAACGAAGAGGTCAGCAATATCATCAGAGGTCAAAGGTCACGTAGTTAAAACGTCATATTTGATGTGTTAACAAATAAGAAACTGTGACATTGGAATTAATACTTTGAAGTGCCATAGAACACATGCATAAAGATCCTTCCAACGAGTGTGTATGGACATAGGGAAAAGGTCATCATAAGAGGTCAAAGGTCACGCAGTTAAAATTCCATGTTTGATGTGTTAGCAACTATGAAACTGTGACGTTCGAAAAATGATTTGAGCTACCATGAAACATGCATAAAGGTCCTTCGAATTGGTGTATATGGGCATAGGAAAAAGGTCAACAATGTCATAAAAGGTCAAAGGTCACGCAGTTAAATTTTCATATTTGAAGTGTTAACAAGTATGAAACTGCGATGTTGGAAATAAGGATTTGAGTTTCCATTGGACATATGCAGAAAGGATCTTCGAATTGGTGTGTGTATGAGGTCAACAATATCGTAAAAGGTCAAAGGTCACGCAGGTAAAAATATCACGTTTGATGTGTTAGAAAATATGGAACGGCGACGTTTGAAAAATGATTTGAGCTTCCACAGGACACATGCATGCTGCACAGGACACAAGTCCTTCCAATTGGTGTGTATGAGGATAGAAAAAAGTCAACAATGTCATAAAAGGTCAAAGGTCACGCAGTTAAAATTTCATGTTTGAAGTGTTAACAAGTATGAAACAGCGATGTTGGCAATAAGGATTTGAGTTTATCTTCGAATTGGTGTGTGTGTGAGGTCAAGAATATCGTAAAAGGTCAAAAGTCACGCATTTTGAGCTTCCACAGGACACATGCATAAAGGTCCTTCGAATTGGTGTGTATGGGCATACAGTCTGTTCTCAGGATTTTTTAATTTCTTTTTTTATTTTTGGAGAACTCCTGAGTGATTTGCATTTACATGTGATATTTTCATTGGAAAATGCTACCCAAATAATATGTTTTTTTAGAATTTAGACGAAAGAAAATCCTGCACCCACTATGCCCTAGAATGTCCTGCATACAATAGTGCGCATTCTATAATGACTTCCTAAAATTAAGTATTCTTGTTATTTAAAAGAAAAGATTTCCGAGAGCCCAAAAATATATTCTTAATTTTATATACCATACCAACTAAATTAGTTCTCAAACATTGCCGTCTCATACTTGCCAATATACGAACTATAAACTTCTTATTTCGTGACCTTTGACCTTTTATGACTCTTTTGACCATTAATTATGCATGTATTCCATGGCCACCTTTTTGCATGTATTCTATGGCAGGTCAAATCACTTTTCAAACGTCACACTTTCATATTTGCTAATACAAACTATCATGTTTTAACTGCGTAACCTTTGACCTTTTATTACATTGTTGACATTTTTCCTATGCCCTTACACACCAATTGGAAAGACCTTTATGCGTATTTTCTATGGCAGCTCAAATCCTTATTTCCAACATCACAGTTTCATACTTGCTAATACATCAAACATGAAATTTTAACTGCGTGACCTTTGACCTTTAAGGACGTTCTTGATGTTTTCCCTGTGCCCATACACATCCGTTGGAAGGACCTTTCTGTATGTATTCTATGGCACGTCAAATCATTTTTCAAACGTCGTCGTTTCATATTTTCTAACACATCAAACGTGATATTTTTACCTGCGTGACCTTTGACCTTTTACGATATTGTTGACCTCACACACACACCAATTCGAAGATCCTTTCTGCATATGTCCAATAGAAACTCAAATCCTTATTTCCAACATCGCAGTTTCATACTTGTTAACACTTCAAATATGAAATTTTAACTGCGTGACCTTTGACCTTTTATGACATTGTTGACCTTTTTCCTATGCCCATATACACCAATTCGAAGGACCTTTATGCATGTTCCATGGTAGCTCAAATCATTTTTCGAACGTCACAGTTTCATAGTTGCTAACACATCAAACATGGAATTTTAACTGCGTGACCTTTGACCTCTTATGATGACCTTTTCCCTATGTCCATACACACTCGTTGGGAGGATCTTTATGCATGTGTTCTATGGCACTTCAAAGTATTAATTCCAATGTCACAGTTTCTTATTTGTTAACACATCAAATATGACGTTTTAACTACGTGACCTTTGACCTCTGATGATATTGCTGACCTCTTCGTTTTGCTAAAAAGGATGTTCAGTAGATTCTTTGTGCATATGTGTTTTTAACATTATCCTCAACTGAATTAGTTGTGTGCAATAAGCTGTTGAAAAGGGAGCTTTTTCTTCAAGGGTCACAGATGACCTGCTAGAGGTCACCGGGTCACGATTGCCCAAATGTCTCGTTATCACATTGTTTCGGATCAGAATTTATGTCGATATACCAATTTTTGCTACCGGAGATGGATATTCAAAAAAAATGGCATGTGAGACTACTATTTAACATTGAAATCCCATAAGGAAATAATTGCATTTTGACCTTTGACCCTGTAACTCCGCAAACAATAACACCCGCGATCTCGTTTTGCTATCAAACAAATCTTCTGACCTTCCTCTAAATTGCCTGCAAATTTCACAGTTCTAGCTTTTACCAATTCTGAGTACTATGAAATTAAAGTTTACACACGAATTATGGGACAGTCTGTATATATATATATATATATATATATATATATATGGGGGGAGGCATTTATTGTCTCATTTTGTAATTTGAACCTTCAGACTATGTCCTTTGGCCTAATTTTATCCCCCCCAATATAGATTATCTAATTCGCACACTGGATATAGGTATTCTCTCGTAAGTATATGTTAACGTACACGCTGGGGGATACGCTCCTAGTGAGCAGACATGTTAATGAAGGTGATTTTTAGGTGAATAAGCGAATAATTCAAGATTTGTTTCAGCATTTGTTAATATGACTGGTTCTCCGTGTCATTGTCTGTGTCTGTATAAGCAGTTCAACTGGAGCGGGTTTTTTTTTTAAAGTTAACCCTTCGTTTTTCCATCTTTTCGCTGTACCGTTTGCTGTCCACGCAATTAATGTTGTCTGAAAAAATTCAGTGTAATGTTTTACTTTATTTGAATAACG
Source organism: Thermobia domestica (assembly GCF_964235325.1). Lineage (NCBI taxonomy): Eukaryota > Metazoa > Arthropoda > Insecta > Zygentoma > Lepismatidae > Thermobia > Thermobia domestica. Next base: position 153,382,660 of record NC_137456.1, on the reverse strand, counting down.
TAGCCCATAGTGAATCAACTCATCTTCAACCTAACAGTAAAGTAATTTTTAAGTGTTAACTTTCCGTGCCCATCACGGAATCGATATTTGGAGAAAAAAAGTCGTGATGAGCACAGCTTTAGCGGGAAGTAGGAGCAGAAGCTCGAAATTTGAATTGAGAGATTTTAAATATTTGGCCTTCGATTTGACCTTGATGTGAGAAATCGGGACCAGCAACAATCAATTTCTTATTTGATAGGCTAATATCTAGATTTTGTTAAAAAAAAAAAAAAATGTCCGGTTTAACTGATAATTTTAGTGGTTTTCACAAGACTGAAGTAGGTTTCTTTTCGCAACCTGTATGTATTAATGCAAAGTGGAAGCTTTCAATATGAGTGGAAAAATTAACATATGCTTGTGATCATGGCTATCGCTCGAGCCGAATTATTAACTAAATAAACCTTAGAGAGCTACGGGGACAAGAGTGATTACAACATTAAAACACGTTCAGAAAGGTTTAGTGGTGTGTGTGTATGTCAGACAATATATATGTGCATAGTTATTGTCGGTAGATTTATTACAGATGTCACACACACACACACACACACACATATATATATATATATATATATATATATATATATATATATATATATATATATATATATATATATATGTATGGTAAGGCATTTATTGTCTCATTTTGTAATTTGAACCTTCAGACTATGTCCTTTGGCCTAATTTTATCCCCCCCAATATAGGTTATCTAATTCGCACACTGACTACTACTACTACTTCTACTACTACTACTACTACTACTACTACTACTACTACTACTAATAATAATAATAATAATAATAATAATAATAATAATAATAATAATAATAATAATAATAGTAAAATGAAACAGATTAGACATAAATATTTTACCACAGAAATACAAGAAGACGAATTCACATAAATTTAATGCAGTTGTAGTCCATCAACAGCACTCATTCGATCCGGATTTCAATTTTCATAATGAAATTGACGTATGTGAGTCATAGATGATCTTAATTCGCTATAATGCAATTTAATTGTTTTAATTGGCGTGATCGGGTAGGGAAGATGAACTATCACATTATCTGCGCTTCACAAGAAATATATATTGTTTAGTCTACATGTACTGAAACAAACTCTGCTTGTAAAATTTTGTCTTTAATTATATTGTTCAAAACACATGACAAGCATTCAATCAAGATATTTTGTGTGTCACTTAATTCCCCTTTAAAAACAGAATCAGACAAATATTTTTTATACGTTGCTCTTTATTTCAACAACTACAAATATTTTTATTTTATTTTTTGTACCAATGCATACAGAACTCACTTGCCCTCTGTTCTATTTTCAACACAGGCGTTGGTCTTCGTTCCTTAGTAACACATTAATTTCAAAAGACCACCGACATAGAAGATTCTTTAATAGGAACTATATTACATATATTCATATTCTCCACTTACTGACATTTTCTCTCATTCACTTTTGCAAATGTAAGAAAAAATATCACTCACAATATCTCAAAAACACACACTCTTTCTAATGAACTAAACGAGTCTGATTTCGTTCAGGTTTGCGTGAACGCAACGGAATAAAGGGGCATTAGTTTGCGATAATAGGCGTAGCGCCTTTAGAATTGCTTGTTCCAGTTTTTGCGTTGCGTTAGAGCCAGCAAAATTAAGCAAAGTTGGAACGGAATGGAGCCCACATTATCTTGCTCTTTATTTGTTTGATATATCGAATCGAAATCGAAGGTCTCGAGTAAAACTAGTAGGTAGAAACGAAAGTCGATAAGCACTGAGGCCGGTCTCTTTTGCAATTTATTACCAACACCTTCACTCGCGGGATTTTCTGAGTAGCTTGGCGGTAGTTCTACTGCCGCCTGAGACACTGCTCGGTGAGCCTCACAGCAGTGGTGCCAACCATGATTTCTTTATCGAACATTTTTTTTTTCAACTTAGAAAATATCATACATTCTGTGCAAGGAAATGGATTAATTATAACTTATAATTTCTGAAGGTAAATGGGTAGGCCGGGCCTCAGGGCCTCTTACCACCCTTCGCTACTGTATAGGATGCCAAAAACTTGAAAATCCATAGCTCCACTATCATAGGACCGATCGTAGTCGGATCAAGACCACTGAGAAATTAGTATGTGAACTATACAAATATCCATCTTTCAGATCCTCCGGTACTTGCACAATCATTTTTAGAGAGGCTGTTTGGGAATACTTGATCACTCTTCGCCTACCTCTCTAAAAGTTTATGTGAAAGTATGGATATTTGGATAGTTCTTTTGTTTCACGTTTTGGGTACCCCTATAACTCTGAAACTATCCACTTTTGACCACAGGTTCTTATGAATTTTTTTCTTCTTATTTTGACATTAGGAATCTGTTTCCAAAATATTGTGACACATTTTTGTAAGAATCCTGTATATTTATTTTTATGCTATATTAAAGTGCACTTCAGTTTTGACTTAGAGTATCTTCGCTCCAAAAAAAAGAGTTAATATTCTATGTGAAACCAAAATATGATTTTCTCATGTGAATATGTCGATAATGTAAGATGTATGCCATCAACAGCCATACACGTGAGATTATAAATGTATTCATTAACCTTTTTCTGCATGATTTTTTTTTCTTTTAGCGGAAAAATAATCAGTATTGGAAATCTTCATATGGGAACTTGAAAAATTAATTAAAACTTGAATTGTAGATTTTTCACTTAATTCCGACGAGAAATAAGTAAGTGTCATGTATGACACACTTACAACTCACAAGGAACATGCCATATGACACCAAAATCTCTTATTCATACATGTCAATATCTCACACAGCAGACAAAACAGTCATTTGATGCCTTTGATAAATCACAAAAAAGCTAAAGTGAAAAAAGGGTATGTGCCATATATGGCACGGCATGCGGTAAGGGGTTAAACCTTATTATTGCCCTACGAGAAACGAGATCTTCTACTATTTTATACAAAACAAATTTATTACCGTACTACCATGAGCAAAATAAATGACGCGTCTCTTTATTCTGCATTTTCTTTATATGTTCGAAATTTCGGAAGGTTTCCCCAGCAGGACAGGTTAATAACAAACCCGTTTTTAATATTTGTGTTAGATATTAGCTTAAAATAAATAAATTAGAAGCAAAAAACATTAAATCGACAGAAATCTCGAGAATTACCAACTCTGCTAAAGTGGGAAATTTTCAAGAACGCGAGGGAATTCTGCAGTTCAACACGAAGCAGCGACATCTATGTCATTCAGAGAGACCTGGATTAGATCTACAAACGAAACTTTTAACGAAACATTTCTAATGTGTCTTATTACATGCATTATTAGCGAACTCCAAATATATGAATCTATGCTAAGTATTAACGTATAGATAGAACAAATAGTGGAAATTTCCTATGGAAAAAGACGAATTCTTAGCACAATCGTAATGAAAAATCGTCTTTACCGTAGAACAGGTTCAGTTCACGTAAGAAAACAACTAGCTCAATTAGTTAAAGCGTCTGAATGCCGAAGGTATTGGGTTCGAACCCCATGGAAGTGCCGTTGTAATTTTTATTACTGTGGTTATTTTATTTATTTTTTATGTGGGAAAAAATCAAATTGTAACATATGTGTAAAACTCATGACGATACCAAAAAAGAAAAAATGCTGTTCTCGCACTTGCATTAGTGTCTCTAATTTCTGTTTGCAAACAGTTTCGTAATAACTTCTCCTGTGCTCACTACTCACTACATCCTCACTGGTGCATAACGAATGATTTCCAGTAAATGTTAATTCTAATTTGGAGAATTTTATAAAGTTTCACAATGTTTCTCGCTTGATAGTCTTCTAGGCCTACCTACTTTTTTGGACACTTTGATAACAGATTTCCCTATTAAATGTTTAATTTCCCCTATATATATTTAATTACAGAAAAGTTTTACATGTATTTGTCTTAAATTGAAATTGTTTTGAATTTACCACATGAGGTAAGTAGCCCGAAGGAGGAGAACTGAAGTAACTGATATTCTACGTAAACGCAACCTATTGTAGAATTATTATGCTTCTTAACTTCAGCACATAATCTTTACGTTGGTCAGACAGAGAAAAACCCTGTTTTTTCCTCTCCTATGACCACTCATCTTAAAGCTCTACATGTAATGATTCGTGTCACATAATTTCGGCTCTCCAAAGACATTTATTATTATTATTATTATTATTCCTGAATATGCCACCCTTACATAATGTAACTTTAGATATCTTTGTTTAAAGTGCTTTCTTTAGTAATAATTTGAGCAACCATGTAACAAAATTTAAAATGTATGAGGGGGCACGAAGTTTTATTTCCCCCCCTCTCTTTTCAGCATCGTCCCAACAGAAAGTATATAATTTCTGACAAGCAGAGTAGACAAAATGAATAAGAAATATATTTAAAGTAACCTTTCCTCCTTCGTGAATGGAATATCACGTAACATTTTTTATTCTACTGAAGACGACCCTAGGCCGTTATGGTTAGGTAACAAAAGTTGCTGTGACCAACTGAGTTTCGATTTCTTACCGAAAGAAGTCTGTTATATTACGAGGCATGCTTTTCATTAGCAAAACTGTTCGAAGTAATACGAACATGGCTCAAGAACACAGACGGAACTGAATTACCACTCGATTGACCTTGAGGCCAAATCACCAAAGAGTAGCTATAAACGTAAGTTCAGCATGCATTTCTGTGGAGTTCTGTTCAGTATTCCTATCTGCCAATCACGCTTGTTTGTAAGAGTAATATTTTACAAACCTAACCTTTCGATAGAGCACAATAGCAAAAGAATAAAAGGGAATTAATTCTTGCCCTTGTGAACGTTGGATACCACCATGTGCAATAAAACTGTCGCGTCTCCTTGAAGTGATATTTTATCGAAAATAACTCTTTTCCCTTTATATATCCGAAGTTTTTGAGGGTTTCAAAATGAGGAAACGTTACTGATAAACAAGGACGCATTTAGGGGTTGGTACAGGGGGTCCGGACCCCCTCTGAAATCCAAACTTTTCTGTAAATTTAGCCTAATTTTTGGGATTATCTTTTAAAATTTTATTATAATTTATCCTAATATTGAAGTCGGACCCCTTCCGAAATAAATTACTGTATACGTGCCTGCTGACAATTTTCAATATATTCGTTAAATAATAAAGTAAAATAATTAAATTAGGAGCAAAAAGCTTCAACACGGGCTAACTTTTGTCCACTGCCAATATTGTTAGAAGGGATATTAATAGCAAAAACTGCTAGTCAATGCTGAACCTTGAAACTTCACCCCGAACAGCAAGCCTATTATTGAGAACTACATATGAAACATTTTATCAAAACTTATCTAGCTTTTATCTGGCATAAAATTATTATATACACTAAAATGCACTATCCTAAAATGTGTATCTAAACATTGCTCTACGTATCTACGAAGCAATGAAAATTTTTTATCGAAATATTTGGGCAGGAAACTCTAACAGCCAGCCATTTTATTTAAATCGTAATAAACTCTGTAACCGTGCGTTAACGTGAAGACAAAGCTTGGTCCATTGGTAATGTGTTGGAAGAATGAAAACTCGATGTTCGTAGGTTCGAATTTATCCACTCACCAGAACATTTTATTCTTATGTGTAACGATGAAATAAGAGATAAAAATGTATAACCGTTAAGACAAAACTTCAACCAAGTCTGAAGAGAACAATACTAGAATATTAACACAATGACGTCAACCAAGAATTATTTCATGTAGCGTTTGGACGAAATTACAACTGTCAACAATTGAAGAAGTAAAAACAGGCTGATAGGCGTAATGTAGTCTAGACTTCTGAATGCATTTACTTCCTCAAAACTTCCATCTCGTCATTGGTATGCCGTTTGTCATGGTAAAACCTTTCAATTGGAAGTGAAATGACAAACTAAAACAGTTTTAAATCAATAAATGTCTATGTGTAAAAGTAGGTGTCTCTTATCTGTAGTTCTGAGTTCCTTTTACTTTGAAGTGACAAATGAGAGAAGAAAGTATGGTGATCGAAAAAAAAACAAATTTGAGATTTCAAAGAATACCGAAAAGTTATTTTTTGATACATGTCCATCTGTTCGTCCGTCCGTTCGCTACACTTTTCTGTGCACTCGCCTAGAGGCCAACCGTTCAACTTATCTGCACCAAATTTTAGTTTAAGATTTTCATGGTATTTCCTATAGTTTCTTTTATTTCCCTCCTACTCCCAAAACAAGGGTAGTTTCCTGTACGATGAAAATAGAAAAAATATATTTTCTAATAACTGGCTCTAACGATCTTGTTTTCTTTCTTTTTTTATAAATCAATATTTAATTAGCAACCCTATTTTGTGGTATAAGTCATTTATCTGAGAAAAATCTACAAGGGGTAGTTTATACTTAGGGGTGAGTTTTTTCTCAGTGATTTTCTCAAAATGGACTCAAGTGTTTTCGTTCATATTTCATAAATAAATATTTCATTAATAACTTAACTATATGGCATAAATAACTCGTTTGTCCTTAAAAAAATGCGAGGGGTAGTTTATTCTTCGTGGAGTGTGTTGTCTGGGTGATTTTCTCAAAAATGACTCAAAAGAGTTTATTCGTATTTCAAAAATACATATTTCGTTAATAACCGAACAATATGGCAAAACTCGTTTGTCCTGAAAAAAAAATATACGAGGGGTAGTTTACTCTTGGGGGTGTTTTTCCTCCACGGTTTTCTTTAAAATGAATCAAGCAATTTTGTTCGTACTCAGAAATAAATATTTCATTAAAAACCTAATAATATGGAAAAACTCGCTTGCCCTGAAAGAATCCTCAAGAGATAGTTTATTCGGGGAGTTATTTTTCCCTCACGATTTTCTCAAAACTTACGTGGACAATTTTATTGATAATTCATAAATAAGTATTTCATTAATAACCCTATATTTTAGTATAAGTCATTTCTATGAAAAACAATTACGACGGATAGATTATTTTGGGGGTCAAGGTTTTTCCCAACAATTTTCTCGAACGACAGGCGATTTTGTTCAAATTTCGCAAATAAATATTTCATTAATAAGCAAAAGTATATATTAACTCATTATTCGAAACAATTCACAAGAGGTAGGTTACTTCTGACGTGTTCTTTTTGAACGACTTTCTCGAAAATGACTCATTTGATTTTTTCATATTTCATAAACAATTATTGCATTAATTGCTCTATTATATGTCTAATGAAAATGTGCTCAAAGTGTGAGTTAGTTTTGTAGTGTGGATTTTCTTCAATCGAAGTTTTTTATTCGATAATCTGACATTCGATGTATTTGAATAATACGATATTTTTTTTTCGTATTATTCAAATACACACTTCAGTAACAACTGCGGCCTAACACAGTTAAGAAATTGAATTGAAAAAGTTTAGTGCGGTGGCCCTGTAATTGAATATTTTTTGGTAAACACCCTAGCTTTTTGTGGTAAACTCAGGCTTTTCTTTTTCGAGCGACAAAAGAGAGAAGAAAATATGGTGATTGTGAAAATAGTATATCAAATTCAGATTTCAACGGATTTACATACTTCATGGCGTCTACATACCGAAAATGTGATTTTTCGATACCCGTCCTTCCGGTCCGTCCGTTCGGTACACTTTTCTGTGCACTCGCCTAGAGGCCATACCGTTCAACGTATCTACACCAAATTTTAAACTTAGGGTTTACATAGTATTCCTACAGGAGATTTTCCCATTTTTTCCTACCGCCTAAAATAAGTGTGGTTTACTAACAGCCGAAAATCGAAAAAAGCTATTTTCTCCAAAATGGTTTTAACAATTTTGTTTATTTTTCATTAATCAATATTTAATTAACAACCCTATATTGCAGTATCAGATATTTCTCTTAGAAAAATTTACGAGGGGTAGTTTATTCTTGGAGGTGACTTTTTCTCGACGATGTTCTCAGAAAGGACACTGGCAAATTTTGTACACACTTCATAAACAAATATTTAACCTTGCAGCATGGTATAAGTCAATTGACCTGTAGTAGCTTATACTTGGAGTTGAATTTATTTCCAGTGAGTTTCTCAAACACGACCAGTTGGCAACCCTGTATCTCGACAACGAAGCTGAACTCGAAAACTGCAAGAGGACTATTTGTCTCCTTTTGATGTCACGAATCATCTCCCGAAGTTTGTGGACATCTTTCAGGTTCACCCTTAATGAAGCTTCTTTTCGAAAAGTTAACTATTAACTTTAGACATTGTTTATTTTTTTTAAAAAATCACAAATGCCGTTATTAATTTTAAGGCAGAGAGCTACTTTTGAGAGAATAGATCTTTAAAAATAATTTTAAAACTTAGACTTTTGTTTTCGAGACATTCCAGACAAGACGAGACATTTTAAAAGCTATCTCGTGTCCAAAACATTAGTTACGTCTTCTTTTGGATGTCACAAAGCGCGTCTCGTCTCTTTCTCGAGACATGTCTTATCTCGTGCGCATTCGTTAACACCGGATTATCGTTAACACCGGGAAGGATTATCTTTCTACTCAAAGCATTGTTTTTATAATGGTTGCATATTTATGATAATTGCCATCAACATAAATTACAGTTCTTTCAGTTGAATTAATTGTTTATTATTTTTATTGAAATTAAAATTAAATGGAATATCTAGTTTAACGTTGCACGATTATGCACCTACGCTAAGGGAGAATGATGATGAATGAAATGATGAAATGAAGAAAGTGGGAGGAAAATGGAAAATTCCAAGAAAACTCATACCCATGCACACGGTATTTGTCTACCTCAAATTTCACTTGGCGCGAAGTGGAGTCGAGCCACGGACCCCATGAATGCTCTATTATTATTATTATTATTATTATTATTATTAATAATAATATAATAATAATAATAATTGAAGTGAGCTTAACGAGTTTCAACCGTCCGACTCAACCAATGTTTGGGTGCCTGTTCGTTCGTCTACTCCATGACAACTTTTCATAAAAGACATTTCCTTTTAATGAAACTAGTAAGTGCCTTTTAGCTTTGAGAAGTAACTATGCTTGGAATTTGAAATCTGCAAAATATAAGAGGTAAAATTAACCAAATGGTGCAAGTTTACACTAATGTATACAAAACAATTTTGCAATATCAATTACGTGAATCTTGTCCCATAAAGAAGCCGAAACCCCTACACCAAAGAGCCCTCCGGGGGATTTGATAATTGTCCACAAGGACCGAAATTGTCATTTGAATCCAAGACTTTAATATGAAGCCAATAATTTCTTTAAAATAGACGAAAAATTTGAAAGTTATAAGCATTTTCATATTTTTGCCTTTTCCCATAATGGAGCCATAGCACACTATACTGATGAACCCCCCCGACTCCAGGATTTGATCATTCTCCATCGGACTGAAATTGCCATTTGGAACCAACACTTTAATACGAAGCCCAACAATTTTTAAAATAGACGAAAAATTCGAACGTTAGAAACATTTTAATATTTTTGCCTTTTCTCATAAGGGGCCCGTATTAGCCTACACTGAAAAGCCCCACGAGATTTGATCCTTGACCACTGGGACTGAAATTTTCATTTGAAACCAAAACTTTAATATGAAGCCAAAAATTAAACTTTTACATCAATTTAAACTGACTGGGTTCCAGTTCACCCCACTATTATGTTTAGTTTAGTTAAGTGGTAATTTGTGACAGCTTCACATCATCAAAAGAATCTTTCACTACCTCCCCTCCCAGAAGTTTGTGCTGGATCCGCCACTGGATTCAATAGACATTTTTCCTATTCTTTTATCACCTTGTTGGGGCTCCCTCGTACAAATAAAGAAGCGGTAATATTACAATCAAGGGGCGCTATATATTAGGTATTTCTTTAGTTACCTACCCCTAACCACACAGGGCCATCTTTGGTAGAATAAAAAAAATGCTACGTGATATTCCAATCATGAAAGGGGAGAGGATGCTGTAAATATATTTCTTATTTATTTTGTCTACCCTGCTTATGAGAAATTACTTTCTGTTGGAAGGGTACTGAAATGAGAGGGGCAAAATAAAACGCCGTACCCCCTCCTACATGGTTGTTCAAATAATTACTAAAGAAAGCTCTTTAGACTAAGATATCTAAGATTTAAACTAAGAAACTAAGATACCCTTACATTATGTAAGGATGGCATATTCAGGATTATTATTATTATTATTATTATTATTATTATTATTATTATTATTATTATTATTATTATTATTATTATATGAATGTTTTTGGAGCACCGAAATTTTGTGAGACGAACAATGGAATGTAGAGGTTTAAGATGGGTGGTCATAGGGAGGAAAAACCAGAATTTTTTTCTGTCTGACTCTCTAACGTGAAGATTATGTGCTGATGGCAAGAAGTATCATCATTCTACAATAGGTAGTTTTTACGTAGAATATCAATTACTTGAGTTTTCCTCCTTCGAGCTACTTATCTCATGTGGTAAATTCAAAACAATTTCAATTTAATACAAATACATTGTAAAACTTTTCCGTAATTAAACATCTAGGGAAAATTAAACATTTAATAGGGAAATCTGTTATCAAAATATCCAAACAAGTAGATAGAAGACTATCTAGTGAGAAATATTGTGAAACTATAAAATTCTCCAAATTAGGATTAACATTTACTGGGAAACAACGCGCCAGCGAGCATTACGTATAGTGAGCAGTGAGCACAGGGGAAATAATTACTAAACTTTTTGCAAACAAAATTAGGGATGCTAATGCAAGTGCGACAACGACATTTTTTCTTTTTTTGGTATCGTCATGAATTTTACACATATGTTACATATTTGATTCTTTCCCACATAAAAAATAACTAAAATAACCATAATAATAAAAATAAAACGTCACTTCCATCTGGATTTGAACCCGCTACCTTTGGCATACAGACTAGTTGCTTTAACTAACTGAGCTATTTGTTTCCTTACGTGAACTGACCCTGTTCTACGGTAAAGACGATTTTTCATTACGGTTGCGCTACCAATCCGTCCTTTTCCATAGACAATTTCCACTTTTTGCTCTATCTTTACGTTAATACTTGGCATATATTTATATATTTGGAGTTCGCTAATAATGCACGAAATAAGACATATTAGAAATATTTCGTTAAAAGTTTCGTTTGTAGATTTTATCCACATTTCTCTCAGTGACATAGATGTCGCTGCTTCGTGTTGAACTGCAGAATTCCCTCGCGTTCTTGAAAATTTCCCACTTTAGCAGAGTTGGTAATTCTCGAGATTTCTGTCGATTTAATGTTTTTTTGCTTCTAATTTATTTATTTTAAGCTAATATCTAACACAAATATTAAAAACGGGTTTGTTATTAACCTGTCCTGCTGGGGAAACCTTCCGAAATTTCAAACATAAAGAAAACAGAGATATTTTCAAAAAATTTCAAAATAAAGAGACGCGTCATTTATTTTGCTCATGATAGTACATATAATTTCCCGCCTGTACACATAAGTTCACCAATTTACAATAAACCAAAAATTGAACAACATAACTAAATTTCATTGTACAAAAATATAATATTCTTTCTGGACATACATTCTTATAGTTTTGTGTCTCTTTATCCATTAGGTTCTGTTTTGTGGTGTTTTCGTACTTTTTAAAGATAATATATCGCAGGATCTTATTTATTTTACTTTTTGTTCAGGGTAGCTATATAAGGGATTAAAGGGGCAAAAAAAAAGAGAAGTAAAAAAAAAGAACATCAGCCATCATCATTTGTCATTTGTCAAGAACTTGACCGGTGGCTCTGACGTAAACACAGAGAAGGCGACTTAACTGGACCAACGAAACATGAAGGGTTGACCTCTTCCTTGTTTTCTTTTCCTATACAGAAGAGGGTAAATGGATAGGATGTGGATACTGAAGGACGCATAACTCTAATAAAGTATAGGCCTATTCATCAAGAGTTCAAAAAAAAAAAAAAAGTTCAGTTCCACATGAAGTTTGTTTAAAAAGTCGCAAAAAAAATTGATTTTTTCTCTCTCTCCTAAATTACCAACCCAATTGAAACAAAAGCGTTTGGTTAAGAATAGAAATATTATTTGGTGAATAGATTGTTTCTTCAGAATTATGAAACCAAAAGAACATTTGACAATCTGAAGCTCTTTTCTGATGCTGATTTGCAATAATTATACTTTTTTAATACTGCTTGCAAAACTTCTTGGGAAAGCATGATCAAGAAAGTCATGTTTTTTTTTTTCCACATTTTCATAAAAGTGGTTGAATGCAGAAATGCATTTTTGTAAAGTGATTTAAGAAATTCATTCAATTTACAAACCCATCCCGTTCATGCAGTTTACGACCTGTTCTACTTTTGCTCGATGGACATGCCTCTTATATAAAAGTCTTGAACTTCCTTTGCTAGCTCGATTTCATAACATTATTATCTATTTTCCACCTCATTGCACCCATCGATTAGAACTATTGAATGTCCTTTTTATGGCTCCACTGAACACGTATTACAGTCGGGCAGTGGCGATATATTATACAATGGAATCCTGAACGTATAGTTGCCGAACGTCAGATTGGTAACTGTAAAGCATTTATGAAGGCTGCTTTAATGTAAATTACAGTTAACGGATTTATAAGCTGTGGAATTTACTCTTTTGATCTAGATGTATTTTGTGATAGTCTTTTAGTTCCTTCGCTGCCTACAGAGAAATCCAATCCGGCAGTAACGATGATGGAAACTGCCCAAGTTGAAGAATTACAGGAATGACATAATCACTCAACAGAACACAGTTGATCAGACAAAAGAATCTCCCTCACAAAAACAACCATCTATGTTATTTTCCATCTCCCTATCTATACCGTCCATCTATGTTGTCCATCTCCCCATTTATTTTCCATCTATGTCATTTTAGAATTAGATCACTTAACCGCAAATTGCAGCGGAATACCCATGCAAACTAAAACGTGGTAATGGGGGAGGCAGCAATTTTCATTTCGACGCCTTACAAACAATTACAAAATGCTCAAAAGGGAACATGAAACGGCAGATCAAGTTTAAAATGCGCAAAAATCGGAAATGAATTCAGAATGTTATAACGAAAAGATACTAGCCCGTAAACTACTTCATGAAGTTTCAAGAATTCAAGAACATGCAAAAAAAAAAAAAAAAAAAAAAAAATCCTGAATGAGTCCTTGTCAGAGGATGAATCTGAAGATACTGCATGTTTATACTGCAAAGAAATACAGATGGTGATCAGAAAAATGGAAACACCTAAACGAAATTGCAACTTACCGGATTAATATGGTGTTGGGCCACCTTTCGCCTTCAGAACAGCCTTGATGCGACGTGGGATGGAGGCATAGAGGTCGTGAATGGTAGCAAGTGGAATTTTACACAGGATGGAGGTGGAAATCGTTGCTGGAGTCGTGTTTCCAAAACGGACCACAGATGTTCAATTATGTTGAGATCTGGGGATTGAGCGGGCCAAGGGGGGGTGTTGAACTTCATCCCGATGTTCCTCAAACCACGCTGCAACAACGCCAGCTGCGTGAATGGGTGCCTTATCATCCTGGAAGATGGCGTCATTGTCCGGGAACAACATCCGGACCATAGGATGCAAGTGGTCTCCTAAAATTGCGACATAATCGTTGGCAGTGATTCATCCGCTGAGTGTGACCACAGGACCCAATGAAAACCATGATATGGCGGCCCACAGCATCACCGAGCCGCCGCCATCTTTTACAGTTGGGCGGAGACACTGCAGATCATAAGCTTCTTTGGGCGTTCTCCACACATAAACACGGTCCGTGGTTGGGAATAGAGTGAAGGATGACTCATCCGACCATATCACACGTTTCCAGTCCTCAACGGTCCAAGTTGCATGGTCGCGGCACCATTTGCGGCGTGCGAAAGTGTTATTGTCCCTGATGAGCGGTTTGGCCCGTGCAACACGACCCCGTAAGTTCATGTCATGTAATTCGCGGCGGACTGTGATTGTCGAAACAGGGTAGGGGAGGTGCTGATTGAGTTCCTCCGTCACTTGCTCAGCAGTGGCACCACGGTTCTGCGTGACAATGCGCTTTAATACCCGGCGTGACCTGTCACTCATGATTTTCTTCCGCCCACTGTTCCGCTTCCCCGATGTGGTTTTCCCGTGTGTTATGTAGGCCGTCATTACCTTCGACACTGTCCCACGCGACACACCTAACACAGTAGCCACTGCCGTCACACTCACTCCACATAACCGCGCACCAACAATTTGCCCTCTTTGAAACTCTGAGAGGTCTCCCACTTTACACTACTTCCGTCTGCTGCAGCCACTGGACACTGCTGTTCCACTGCGCCTGACGTAGTATGGAGACCGACCTAACACACCACCAGCAGCGGTCCGGCGCTGCGGGCGCCACGACACCACTGCCAACCCATACATCTGACGTGTTGCCAACTACAGGTGTCTCCATTTTTTCTGACCACCATCTGTATTTTCTCATTCTGCCAGCAAGGAAGGATCCAGTATTTGGAGTGTGAAAAATAGGACCATGAATTGTGCCGTGGAGCTGAAATAACAGATGTTGTATTATGTGAGACTTTTGTTCTTAAGAAATTTCCAAAACGTTTCTTCACTAATTGTATTTTGTAATTTCTCTGTATTTTTATATAGAGGAGTTTACTCTTAGATATTGATAGAAAGAGCGCCCTTTTGTTTACGTTATAAAATTATAAAATTTGGTATTAATGTTAACATGTATGAGAGCAAGAATGCATGCCAAACCACTTTTTAGAATTTTGCAAGAATTAAGGTTTTCAAATTGAAAATAATATTTTATAGCCTCTTCCACTCCCCTTAATAGCACATTTAGTTACAATGCCTTTTTCTTACTTCTACTATCGAACTTCCCGGTGTAATTTTATATACAGAATTTGATCCTAAGCATGTAGTTCTCTTGTAATCCTCATTTAGATCTTACTAATTTTTCCTCGTTTTATCATACCGGTTGGATGAAACGTGGAAAAAACACTTGCTTTATAAAACATCTTATTACGAGAAATTTGTTCGCAAAATAAAAATTTGAATTCCAGCATGTAATAACTGAAGGATTGGAGAGTGTTTCACGTTAATGTTTGTTTTTGTACTTTTATGATGGTGTCTTTCCGTTCTGCCAAAAGACGCTACAGCACTGTGTAGAAAATATTTTAAATGATCTTATCTTTACGAGGCAGAACGGGAATTCACGTTCTGCCTAATCTTTTGAAACGGGCAATTGTGTGCATGGAGGGATTGTTTCTAGGGAATTTTTCCTCAGTAATTCTAACAGATTCTGTAAGAAGAATAACCATTTCTTCAAGTTTCTCATAAATTTTAAGGTTATTCTACTTGTTTTCCTTTAAAAAAAAAAAAAAACTAGGACACAGTTTTGTTATTAGTTACATCTACTTTAGTAAAGATGATTGAGTTTTTTATTTAATACTTACAAGGAAATTGAAAATTAACCGTTCAAAATTAGCCAATTTCAAGAATCCGTTTGACATTGTAATTGAAACGAACATAAACTCACTTCGGTCTAATATCAAGTCATTTCACAACAAAATTTTAAGTTTTCCAGTAGTTTATCTCCAAGATGCTAAGGTTCACAGTACGTAAAAGGTGCCACACTTCACATCCTCAAGACATCTTTGACCATATATTAAACAAAAAATGCAAGAGGATGCATAAAATGGCCCTTAAAAAAGAGAGTTTGTACTCTACGTCACATCTGCTTTCTCGAATTGATTGACTTAGTTCGAGGAAAGCAGTTTGACATTGCAACTGAAACGAACAAGAAGCAGACTTACTTCGATCTAATATCAAGTCATTTCACACAAAATTTTATTCGGGTTTCCAGTAGTTTATCTCCAGCATACTAAGGCTTGCAGTACTTAAAAGGTGCCGCAGTTCATATCCTCAAGACATGTTTGGACTATATTAAACAATACAAGAGGATCCATAAGCCAGACCGTAAAAAAAATAGAACCTTTGTCTTCTACATCACAACTTCATTTTCGGCATCACGTGATCAGGTGATTTGTCTTCTTTACATGATTCTATATTATATGCAATATGTCATATATACTTATATTGTCATTGTAAATACCAGCAATACTAAATACCACATATCGTCAATATAGTCATGCTACAATAGCAATAGAAGCTTTTTTTTTTTTTTTTTTTTTTTTACAAATGCCCCTTACAAGGGTTACGCCCTTTTCTCGGGAAGAGAAGGAGTAGAAATATGGGAAGAAGGTAGCAGGGATGGTCTAGGTGATTTAATAAACTTTATTGATCATAAATTTCGTAGCATAGAAATACCATAGCCTTTATCCATAATCATGAGGATGGGTGACGAGATTTAGATGAAGGTGAGGTGCACTCAACGCCACAACACAGAGGGGAAGGGTTAGTGAGACAAATGCATGTTATCTTCTTATCCTGGGACTGCTCAGGATCACGATGGAAGACACGATGAGCCCTATTAGAAGAGATGGATTACTGTGCATATGATGGAAAGATGTAATGCGAGTCTGAATGAATGGCAAAAGCAGATGCAATGTCTTCATCAGGATGATTGAGTGGCAATGAATAACGATATAGAGTGAAGAGTAGGGAGAGTGTGGGTGGCGGACAGGATTGTGGGGAGCGTAGTCTATATCATGGTGTAGAATATCAAGGAAAAGCGGATGCTTGTGAGTCAATCTTTTCGTGATGTAGGAGAGTTTGAGTTTTTCTATGTGGTAAAGTGCATGCTTAAATGGGAGGCGATCATACAGATCTTGTGTAGGACTAGGCAGCTTTATACGATAAGCAATGCGCAGGGCATGGCGTTCTAGGATCTTGAGCTTTTTCTAGAAGGTAGAGTGTGCAGCGACCCAAGCTGTGAACCCATAGGTAAGGACAGGTCGCAGGAATACCTTGTATGTCTTGAGAATAGTAGCTGCTTGTAGTCCCCAGGTTCTGCCAGTGAGCCGCCGGAGAAGATTCAGTCTATTGTACGCTTTAGTGATAAGCTGAGCTAAGTGAGATCGCCAGTTGAGATCAGTATCGACGACACCGAGATATTTAACGTGCTTGGTAGGTTTGATGGAAGTGTCAAGAACAGAAAGCTTTAGATGGGTTGGATTCCTGTGGACGCGAGATCGTCGCTTAGGGTCAAGAAAAATTATTGCCTGGGTTTTCTAAGAATTTAGGCGTAATCGCCATTTCGAGCACCAGCGAACAAATATATCAATGGCGGATTGTAGTGAGGTGTTTAATTGATGAATCGTTTTGCCAAGGGCAAGAAAGGCTGTATCGTCTGCAAACTAGAAGAGACGTACATTAGGAGGAAGTGGAGAAAGATCAGCAACAAAGAGCAAATATAAAAGCGGAGATAGAGCTGAGCCTTGTGGAACTCCGGAATGAATAAAAACAGGATGTGATAAGGAACTGTTTACTGATATATATGTAATGCGACAGTACAGAAATTTAAAGATGAAGCGGATGATAGAAACTGGTAGCTTACAGGACAGAAGTTTAGAGAAAAGTGCGAGATGCCATACTTTGCCGAAAGCTTTCTCAAGGTCGTAGAGAATTAGGCAAGAAGGCTGTAGGCAATTGAAATGATTGGTGATGAGATTAGTGAGGCGTAAGCGTTGGTCGTGGACACCAATATGAGGACGGAAACCTGCTTGGTAGAGTGGAATGAGACGATGGCGAGATATATATGTGGATGAAGTCGGTTGACGAGAATGCGTTCAAGGATTTTGGAGAAAACAGTGGTTAATTGGATTGGACGGTAAGATAATACAGAAGTAGCTGGCTTGTTAGGTTTAAGAAACATTAAAATCTTTGAGGTTTTCCAGTTGGCGGGAATGAAGCCGGTACGTAAAATGATAGTGAAGATATGTGCTAATAGTATTAGTAAACAAAACGGGCTCTCTTTAATGTGGCGGTAGGTAATAAGGTCCACGTCTAGAGCGGTGTTACGCTTGCGTGCTGTTACTGCTCGAATTTCTGGAACTGTAATTGGGGTGGTAAGTTCGTGATTAGCTGGTAAAGTGTGCTCTGGGCTGGGTTGAAGATAAGAAGAGTCAACATTGAACCTGTATGCAGGATAGTGTCGTTCAGATCTTTTTGGAGGAAATGGCGTGAAGATGGTTTGAAGATGGTTTGCAAAGGCACTATCGGTGGTTAGTGGACGATCGCCGTCAATGAGTAGATAAGATGGAGTAAGTTTCCCAGCTAATGCATTAATTCTTTTCCAGTATTTGGTGGGATGTGAAGTGGCGTTCAGTGTATTGCACGTCTTGATTCAGTTTCAAAGTTTATAGGCAACAATGTAATTGCAAACCATGCGCTGGAGTTGCCGGTGGTGACGTAGGGCCTCTTCGTTCTTGGTGCGCATGTAATCTCGGTAAAACTTTCGAGAGCGCCTGATCATCTGAAGGTACTGAAGTAGTAGACGTGGCCGCCAGGGATGGAGTTGCGAGGTAGGTATGTATTCGACAGACTCTGTATGAATATAAGAGGCGATAGTGTCCAGAGCCGAGGATAGTTCATCCTCATTAGTTGGTGGTTCGAGATGTTCGAGCTCAGAAGTGAGATGACGCTGTAGTTATAACAGTTAGCTTTGTCAAATCGAGGGACTTCCCTAGGTGGGAAGTTTACATAACACCGGTTGGGAGAAGAACGTTTGTTAGTTAACTTGACTGGAAGGTGGTCACTGCCAAGAGAGTCTAAGACATCGATATTGCATTTTTGCCTGACAGTGTAGTGGAGGTTACTGCTCTCAAACAGGTCGGGTCGCGTCAGTTCGGGTCGGGTTACTCGGGTCAGCTCAGGTCGGGTCGGGTCGCGTCAGTTCGGGTCGGGTTACTCGGGTCAGCTCAGGTCGGGTTACTCGGGTCGGGTTGTGGGGTCGGGTTGTCGGGTCAGTTCACTTTGGTCAACTTAGTTTAGGTTGAGCTTAAACTCGGCTGGAGTCTAAAGCTGCTGTTTTTCACTAGCTGCCTAATTAAAAATAGCAATTTTCAATTGATTTTATAGAAACCATAGATCTATTTTGAACACTTGCAGCTAGTGCTTTTATGGTAAATGCTAATTTTTGTACTTGTGCGTACTTTAATTTTTAAATGTGGAAGATTGATTTTACCAATCGACAGTAATATTAATATCTACACCAATATGTAGGTCTGGATTTAGAACAAAACTAGAATTGTTTAAGCAAGGCCAAAAGAAAGATTGGATATGGAAGACCAAGCCCAAGCGGGGCCGCGATGGCTCAGGGATAGAGAATTCACATCTGGTGTGTGGTGTCCATGGTTCGATCCCAGCTTATGCTAAGTAGGCTTTGTGGTGTAGAAACACCGTGTAGTGGGTTTTCTCGGGGTTCTCCTGTTTCCTCCCACTTTCTTCATTCCACCATTTCATTCATTTCTCATGGTCACCATCTCCCTTAGCCTCGGTGCAGAATCGAGGGACCTTAAACTGAATATTTCATTTCATTTCACCAAGCCCAAGAACATCGATACCAGAACAAGATAAAGATTGGATATGCAAGACGAAGTGCATAGTAATCTTGCTCTTGGCCTTGTTTTGGTGATCACCAAGTAGCGATGAGCATATTTTCTTGCTTTCCGTATAGTATGAAAGACAATAGTCAAAATCACACTTGGTCTTCATTTATACCGATGAGGCTAGCATTCTTGACTCTTGTATAGAATGAAAGACCACCAAGACTACGAAATGCAGGACCAAGACTTGACTGTGCAAGACAAAGAAAAAGACGCAGTATTGATCACCAAGACCCAGGGTGCGAATTGTTTGAATTTCATTTGTTGGGCTGAAAGTGATTAAATAAAATTAGTACTTTATAATTATCATACTGTATTTTTAAATTTTAAATTACAAAATTCATTTTATGTATCTTCTTACTTGCAACTATATATACTGTAAAATACGTTTTAATTACCGAGAAAGAAAAATCAAAGTGGCGCGGGTCCCGGAATCATAAGAACCAATTTTGGAATGAAAATTGAAGGGTTGGAAAAAATCACATGTGTTCTCCCGTTTTCTCAACCCTTATCATTGTAGTTAAACGATTTCCTTTTGTCTCCGCCAAGAGACTCTTGCTACTGCCTTCCGAGAAAATCCCCTGCCTTCCGAGCAGGTGAGAACACTGACCTTGAATAAAGATTTCGTCACATAGAACTAAAGCAAGAAAAAAAATAAATTTCTCCCACGTCGGATATTGGTATCAGTTATAAAAAGAAATAACCAAACCTCAAATGTGCCAAATATTCCCTAAGATGCATATACAAATCCCCCGCTTGATCTAGCTAGTGGCTAACGTGTAAGACTTCGGTACACGCGGTCCGTGTTTAATTCAAAATGGGAGTGCATTTTTGCGTTCACCCAGTGTCGTGATATAGTGCTCTCAAACGGGTCGAGTCGGGTTGTCGGGTCGGGTCAGTCAATTCGGGTCACGGGTCGGGTCATCGGGTTGGTCTTTAACCCGATCCGACCCGTTGAGAGCACTAGCGGAGGTGATAACATCGTGGGTGGTATCTGAAAGGGGGCGGGTTGATTTTGGAAGTTTATGCAGGACAAGAGATGAGTGTCGTGATAAAGTCGTGGAATTGAGCCTTCTGTCAAGCGGATCTACTATGAATGTTGATATCGGCCATTAGGATGAAATGGCGAAAGTTGTTAGCGATATACTGAAGAAAAGAGTAAGGAATTGCATGACCCGGGCGAACGTACATAGTTGCTAAGGTGATGTATAAAGCTTTGAAATAGACGGTTGTGGTAAGATATTCCGGTAGGTTGTGAATAGGGGCGTGGAAAGTACGATAAGGTAACTGAGAGGCAAAACCGATTGCGCCGCCATTGGCACGAAGGGCCGGTGTTGTCAGCTCGAAGGATCTGATATCCTGGGAACCTACAAGGCAGGCGTGGGGTGAGATGCGTTTCGTTGAGTAAGAAAGCTGATGCATGTTCCTCCAGAAGAAAGTTGTTCGAAGAGGGTTTGTGTTATGTGAGGGAACTGATATTAAGAAAGATGATAACGATATCCATAATGAAACTGATATCCTTGAACGGATGTTTCCAGACGAGTGGTATGAACGTGAACTCGTTGTCCTGTATAGGTGGCATTGAATGTAACATGGAAGATAAGTGGGCAGCATACTGTACTTGTTGCAGTACATGTGGCCGTAGAAAAGGATGGACGTTTAGCAGCGTTAGAGTGATGAGCTGTAGAAGCTGAGACACTGAAACAGACTGGTTATCAGATGATATGTCAGAGGACGGAGTAGAACCGTCCTGCGGTTCACTTTGAGCACGAAGTAGAGCCACCAAGTGGGGTTTATCCGGTGAAGGTGCCGGTCGAGCTTGACACTTATAGCTCTAAGTTGGATATTGTTCAGGGCAAGCGGAGCACTGAGGTGGATGAGTTAAGTTTGGATATGTGCGTGTGGAATGCAACCCAGTACACTAACCACATTTCAGGTTACTCCTGCAGTTGGCGCTGGTGTGCGTGTTATATTCTTGACAGCGTTCACAACGGATTGATACTGGTTGTGCAGTGCTGGAGGGCTCGACACGATGTCGTTTACGATATATATACGAGGGCTATCCAGAAAGTAGATTGCGTTTTGGAATAAAAAATCAACAAAGTATAGGAAACAAATTTTATTATATACAGATGAAAGCCACACACAAATACTACTTTTCGACATAGTCACCATTCAAATTAAGGCATTTATCGTAGCGATGTACGAGCTTGGAAATTCCTTCGTCGAAAAATTCGGCCGCCTGCGACTTCAACCACTTCGTTACCTCTTCTTGCAGCTGTTCGTCGTCATCAAAACGCTGCATAGCCAGCCACTTCTTCATTGCTGGGAATAGGTGGAAGTCGCTCGGTGCCAGGTCGGGACTGTACGGCGGATGAGGAAACAACTCCCACTGAAAAGATTCAAGAACTTCACGCGTGACATTTGCCGTGTGGGGCCGGGCGTTGTCGTGAATCAACAAGATCTTAGAGCTCAACATTCCTCTGCGCTTGTTTTGAATTGCTCTTCTGAGGTTTTGCAGAGTTTGGCAATACCTTTGAGCGTTTATTGTAGTGCCTCTTTCCAGGAAGTCTACCAAAATCACACCTTTTCTGTCCCAAAAAACAGTCGCCATCATCTTCCTTGCCGACATTGTTTGCATGCATTTCTTGGGTTTTTGGGGAGAACCTGTGTGCCCCCACTGCATTGATTGCAATTTCGTTTCACAGTTCACGTGTTTCACCCATGTTTCGTCACCAGTAACGATGCGATCGAGTAAAGAGTCACCATCCTTATTGTAGGCGTCCAAAAAGTGCAACGCTGCAGCCATTCGCTGATTTTTGTGGTCCTCTGTCAAGATTTTTGGAATCCATCTTGCACAAAACTTGTGGTAACCAAGCTTTTCGCTGATGATTTCGTGCAACAAACTTCGCGAAATTTGTGGAAAACTCAAAGAAAGTTCCGTTATTGTGAACTTTCGATTTTCACGGACTTTAACATCGACTTTTTCGACAAGTTCGGCAGTCACTTTGCTGGGTCTCCCACTTCGATCTTCGTCGTGAACATTGGTTCGGCCATTTTTAAATCTTATGACCCACTGTCGCACTCCACCTTCAGTGATAATGTTGTCCCCATACACTTCACACAGCTGCCGATAGATTTCTATCGGTTTACAGTTTTTTGCTGTCAGAAACCTTATTACTGCACGCACCTCGCAGCTCGCGGGATTTTCAATTAACGCAGACATTTCAAACCGTCACAGTATCTTAACGGAGCACAGCACGAACCTCTCACTAGCACGGCTAGATGCCGACTGAGCTGCGCAACGCTCTGACCCCAAGATGGCCGCGCTAGCCCCGCCCCTAGCGGACACAGACGAAAACGTAATCTACTTTCTGGATAGCCCTCGTACGTTTACGATATATATATATATATATATATATATATAGACTCCGTTGTCAAATAGCTGCTTGTGTCTTGTGATGAAGATGACACGCGGACCATATAAGTTATACTTATTATACGTTGCTGATCTAAGACTCACTCCTCATGTCCAAGTCTATCAGTTCGCTGATGACACAGCTTTTCTCACAACAAATCGCACTATTCAACGTATTAATAGACTCTTGCAGCCAGCTATCGACATATTTGTCCGTTGGTGTCAAGTCTGGAGACTCAGTATTAACTCAGCGAAAACACAATCTGTCGTCGTTCTACCACCACGCAGACGATCCAGAGTGTTTCGCAATCCGAATTTATTAAATATTCACGTGGACAACACGCCAGTTCCTCTTACATCATATCTTACTTACCTTGGGGTGATATTTGACACAAAGCTTGCGTTGACTTCGCATCTTAAGAAAATCGTTACGCAAACCAAGAATAGGTTAAATCTACTTAAATGTTTAGTTGGCACCAGCTGGGGTTTACGACCCCCTACTGTCCTCCACACTTACAAAGCTTTTATGAGGAGTACTTTAACCTATGGTCATACAGTTTGGGCTGTAGCCCGCGACAAATTTTATAAACAATTGTATATAATGGAGCGGCATGCTTTAAAATTAGCCTATCGAATTCACTTACCAAGCCCAACTAGACTTCTCTACGATCTCATAGATTTTCCACCGGTGCTCACCCATCTAGAACAGCTTCGCATTCGCTACATTACGAAACGTTTTGATTTACGACACCCAATGCTTCAGGATATACTACGCTATGACCGAGACAATGATGCACCGCCACGATATGTTGATACTACGCTCCAATACTATCTCACACTGTACCATTTGCAAATGGATCCTGCCAATTGAGACCCAGAAGTATTTGCCATATATCATCCACGCCATCTGTCATCTTCCATATATCCATCATATGCACAGTAATAACAAACTAACATGGGCCTCTCCCGTCTCTATGTTCTTGAATAGCCCCAGGAACAGAAGATAACTGCATCTGTCCACTAACAGAACCTCGTGTTGTGGCGTCGAGTACAATTCATCCTCATTTCATTTCCTCATCATTTCAATAAATTTTTGCTTTGAATTATTATTACTGTTACTGTTTCTTATTGTTATTTTCAAGCATTTAGCCTTCATGCACTAGCACATTCATATTGTTCTTCTCGTTTCATATTTCTAACTGCCTCCATGCACACGCACATATTATCTTTATGTTATTAGTTGCTAATTTATGTATGCCACTTGTTCTAGCTTATATCTATTGTGTATATATATGTTAATTACTCTAAAATTATGAATAAAGGAAAAATCCCTCAGACCACCTAATAATTTTATAGCATCTGGAATTATGATGAAACACTTCCCCGAAGAAAGGTCGAAACCCTTTAAACGAGTAGAGGACCAGAAAAGCGCTTTTAATACTTACCTCATCAAGAAACCTAGCCTGTCTTGTGTTTGTTAGTGTGTCAGCCAGGACCTGAGAGCATAACACATATACTGTACTTACAGGATTGACGAAAGTTATCGCTTTCGAAGGGTTCCTTGTCTTTTAAACCTCATAATACTCATTATATTTGTTTCATCTCACATCTCATTGTTGCTCATCTCTCATTTTGACCAGTGGGCCTGGGGCCCATCACTGGTTGATCCAATATGGCGACTGGGTGAAAACATGATGGACTTCCTACGGCCATAGCCGGTCCTTCCAAATCCTCTATAGATTCAGATGCAAGACGTAGGCACCGCGACTCGCATCGTACCGACAATAGTCCCGAACGATCACGATCTCCAGTCATAGGCAAACACCATACACCATCTCCGAAACAACATCGCCAACATAGCATTTCAGATTCTGATAGTGACCAGCTTAGAATCGACAAGGACTATCCGCCGCTATCTACCATCTCAAAACCGCAAACTTACTCGTTCCTACCCACAAATTTCGACACCAAATATCAGAATGAAAAGCACATATATCTTCAGCTAAGTACTATCACCCAAATTGTCGCAACAAGAAATGGGATGATCAACAAATCCCCTGATCCACAATAGCAATGACAATTCGTAACAAGTTCAGTTTTGAAATTTTTGGCAAAAATGTCCATCTTACCAAACTGCCTGACCGGAGAATCAAACAGCAGCCTCCGGCACCTCGCAGGCCTATTTTCTGTGTTGTAATCCGAGGTGTACATCCTGACCTAACAGACGACGATATTCTTCAAGAGCTTACGGAGGAAGGGCATAAAGTCTCCAAATGTATCCGTATTCGTAATGACCGCGGGCCCACTTATATGGTCCGCGTGTCATCTTCATCACAAGACACAACCAGCTACTTGACAACGGAGACTATATATATATATATCGTAAACGACATTGTGTCGAGCCCTCCAGCACTGCACAACCAGTATCAATCCGTTGTGAACGCTGTCAAGAATATAACACGCACACCAGCGCCAACTGCAGGAGTAACCTGAAGTGTGGCTACTGTGCTGGGTTGCATTCCACACGCACATGTCCAAACTTAACTCATCCACCTCAGTGCTCCGCTTGCCCTGAACAACATCCAACTTACAACTATAAGTGTCAAGCTCGACCGGCACCTTCACCGGATAAACCCCACTTGCTGGCTCCACTTCGTGCTCAAAGTGAACCGCAGGACGATTCTACTCCGTCCTCTGACATATCATCCGATAACCAGTCTGTTTCAGTGTCTCAGCTTCTACAGTTCATCACTCTAACGCTGCTAAGCGTCCATCCTTTTCTACGGCCGCATGTACTGCAACAAGTACAGTATGCTGCCCACTTATCTTCCATGTTACATTCAATGCCACCTATACAGGACAACGAGTTCACGTTCATACCACTCGTCTGGAAACATCCGTTTAAGGATATCAGTTTCATTATGGATATCGTTATCATCTTTCTTAATATCAGTTCCCTCACCTAACACAAACCCTTCTTCGAACAACTTCTTCTGGAGGAACACGCATCAGCTTTCTTACTCAACAAACGGTTCTACACGATTTTTTGAAAATGAAAACGCCATTATCTAGTAGATCGTTTATCGTTTCTTGTGAAGTGGTCAAGATCCGGACCATGTAGGTAGGCCCCTGATTATTCCGAATACGGATACATTTTTTGAAGGAATAGGCTTTCTCTCGTAGTTCATCTTCAATCTCTGCATCTGTTATCGACGGATCAACCCCGCGGAGCACTACCGACATGGTAGGTGGTTGGGGAAAGTGTTGCGGTTTTTCCGAAGATTTCAAAGCTATGTTTATCTCAGATGGTTGTAGCAAAATTTGCTGATGATGACTTAATGATGAAGCCGTTCTTGGTTTCTACTATTTGTGATATCTCAGAGCGTGGTCGGTATTTCAGAATTTGTTGAAGAAGCAGTTTCGAGTTCCGGTACTTAGGATCGTAGTTTTGAAGAAGATAGCTATAAATTCCGGTTGCAGCTTTGGAGGAGGTAGAGGAGGAAATTCCTCTTCGTCAATGATGAGACGGTCATCGTCTGAATTAGAGATGCTGTGGGCATCTCTATGGTGTTTCTTGGATGGTGGCGATCTTGACGACGGTACTGGGCTGCTAAGAGGTGAGCGAGATCGATCTGGGCTTGTTTCAGCTTTAGACTTTTCCCTACGAGGCTTCCGCTTTTCTGTCTTCGTAGAAAAAGTAGATGATCAGGAAGCAGATGGTCCTGAAGCCTGTCCGGTATCCATAGCCAGATACCATAAGCGATGAGAAGTTTTACACAGCTAGCGGTGAAGTGATCGAAAGAGAGCGAAACGAAGTAATAAGAAATAATGAACAAAAAACACAAAATAATAGTGTAGTTCAGCAGGCTTCCACTTGGGTGAAACCCTCGATCTCTCGTAACCTGTCGCCCGAAACTGAATTCCGATCGCCGTGCTTCCACACGTACGCAAAGAAGACAGTCTAGACTTGTTACGAAAGCTGTACTGCGCCAGCTGGTTAAGTATGTAATTTTTTCTTCACTGTCATGTATATAAAATATCTGTACTTTTTCACCTTGTTAAAATAACATTTTTTTAAGTACTAAAAACCCAATATAATACATAAGTCTGTTGTAGTAAGTATATATTTCACATTTTGATTTGTGCTTTAAAAAATCTTGATCAATATTTCAAATCTAAATTAAATAAATATTTATACAATACTCAAAATAAAATACTACTATATGCTACACCATAAAGATTTTTTTAAAAAGAAAATCAAATAACATCAGTTACTTTTCGTAATTGAAATTAATGGTCTTAAGTAATATGCTGACGTCTTTCAAATGTAATAAATCGGAGTACCTAGAACTTTTCATATGAATGTTTGTGAAAGTAATTAAAGCCAATTTGACCTTTTATTGTAACATTTTACGTTTTCTAGGATTCTCAGTATTTAAAATAATAATAAAAAGATATTTCAGTAAATTGAAAAATTGCATTTAACATTTTAGAATATATGACAATTGAAAGAAAAAAATAATCATATAGGATGTGCACTGGTATGTCCAATATGTACTCCTGTGATTCTGCACTTGGATTTGTTTATCTCGTCAGAATTTTCCTTGGATTTTGACCGCTTAAATTTTGTCCCCGCCATCGTTATCACAGCCATTATTTAAATGAGTTCCGATCTGGATAAAAACACTCTAGAAGTCAAGCATTTCGGTGCTGCATTTCCCTAAAAAAAATCCCTTCCCTCAAAAAATCCCTGTCTCCAAAGATTAGGCAGAACGGGAATTAGGCAGTACAGGAATTCCCGTTCTACCTAAAGATAAGATCATTAAAATATTTTCTACTAAGTGCTGGAGGGCCTTTAGACAGAAAAGCAATGAACCTTTATAATTATCTTGTATATAGGAAGAAAGCAACTAGATTCCCATTTGTATATATTTTCCAGTCAACTTCTATTGCGTCATATATTCGCGGTATTACAAATATTGACATTACGTCATATCGTAGATATAATGTTGAAAATATTTCTCATTTTGAAATAACGATAATGCAACAATAACATTATGGAAACTGAATACAGTCTAGACATCGTAATATTACATAGTATTGTCGAACAGTCGACATTCTCAGCCTAATAACGTGCCCTTTGATTGTGTTCGTTATTGTGTAAACTTATGCCAATATCCATTTTTACTGGAGTGGATATACTGGTTTATCGCCAATATGAACGATCGTTCCGAGACAAATTATCAACTTAAGGATAAAATGAAATTTATACCTCTTAACATGGGCGCAAGAAGGTGGGTGGGGGCAGGGTGGAGCCCGAGCTCCCCTGGCTTACGAAAATGTGTACGTAATATAGCAAACTACGTATATTAAATACCAGACTAATATAGCAACCATAGCGATGGCCCCCTTTAGAAAATTTTCTCCGGGCGCCTCTGCTGCTTAATTATATTTCACTGAATCTGCCGATAAATTATTATCGACATTTTCTTTTCTTCTCTTGGCTTATATTCTGATATTTTTTCTTCTTCTTTTCCGTTCCTTCAAATTGTAAAATGAAGCTTATATAGGGGGCGGTTTATGTTTGGGCTAATACAGTAACAAATGTCGATTTTAATAGAGTTTACTATTACTGAAAGCCTATTTGAATAGAGCTTGCTCTAACTAAAAACTGTTCTGAATACGGTTTGTTGTAACTAACACTGGCGCAAATCCCGGGGGTTTGAGGGGGGCATGTCTTCCAATCTGGGAACTGGGGGACTATTCCCCAATAATACAATTTGAAATGCGTTTTTTTTTTGGGGGGGGGGAGAAATGTGATGATTTGTGTCCGACTGCCACAAAGGAAAGTGAGATGAAATTGATGTCCTCCCAGAATAAGCCTCAAATCTGTCCGTCTTCCAATGTTGAAGACAACTCTGCTCCTCTGATCCTCCACAGCATTGTTTTTCAACTTCATAAATATTTTGAACGTCGTTTTTAAAAAAATGAGAGAGAGAGAGAGAGAGAGAGAGAGAGATTAAGAGTTTATGGGAACGGTCTCGCCCCCACCCCCATCCCCCCAGGTTGGAGACAGATTTGCACCGCTGGTAACTAAAAACAGATTCGAACATAATTTGCTTAGCTAAAATAAAGTATGTTCTCTTCCATTATTTCGAAGTTATTGTGAAAAGAAATTAATGTACTGTACGTGGATACCCACTTTTGGTTGCCGTCGACTGTACTTTAGATGCCATTGCTTCAATGGAGATGTAACTTGACAGGCAGGGGGGAAAGAAGAAAGAAGGCTAACTTTAGTTGAGCATTTCCCTACGCATCATCGAAATCTTTTTTTTTTTTTTTCCTAGCCCCTTGAAGCAAGGAGTCTTGTTGATCCATTTAGTTAAGTGCTAGGAGGGTGGCTTGAATTCCTGTCTTATCGTCTTTCTACTCATCAGCAGAAACAGACTTCGGCAAGAAGTAGGTACTCAGCTAGCAGATGAGCAAGGTATTACTGCGAATGGTTGCCAGTGACTGATGTGTATTCTTGAAGAAAATGTGAATACGGAACTGTATTAACAACATTTGTAATGTGCAGGAAAAAAATGTACTGAAACGGCGATGTTTTAAAGATTTACAACACTCCAAACACTTAGAAAAGGCGATCTTTCGTGATTATATGGTTAACGTACGCGTTTTGGCGCGGGAGATCTGGGTTCGATTAATGGCGGACACAACATTTCATATAGCCTCGCTGCTGAAAGCGACGCTAAACTGAAATCCAATCCCGTTTGGATTTTCATTGATATCAATCAACTTAAATTTGCATTTTCATCTGAAATCCAGTCAATTTGAAATTCTGATACATTTACAGTATGCACGTTTTTCTTTTCGTTATCATACTAATGGATTTCCATTCAAACCAAACTAGAGTCTGCACAGACCTAACTACCCTTTCGGGAAAGAATATATATGTATAAAAGACAATAATACATATGCTAATCGGATAGACATACGGGAGCTCACTTATAGAACACTCACTTATAGAGGCTTGAGAAGTCGATACCTGGCAATGTGATTCATTGTGGACAATATTGTGTCCTTGAGGTTTTCCGGGGTTTATCCATTCCCTTCCATGTTCTTTCTCCACCAGTTCTTTCATAATGAATCATCTTCATTAATCGTCCGTATCCCTTAGCCTAAAGGTTATAATCGCAGGATGTTAAAATAAATAAAGAAAATGAAATGTTTCAGTTTAACGTCCCACGATTATGCTTTTTTGGGGTGAGGGATCCTATGCCTAAGGCAAGTGAATGATTATATAAGAAATGGTGAAATGAGAATGTTGGAGGAAACGGGAAAATCCCGATAAAACTCACATTCATAATGTTGTCCACCACAAACTTACTTGTGTTTAATTAAAGATTAATAAGCTTACGTTCTTGATATGTATTTTTTTTCGATCCTTTGTTCGTCGGAAATTTGAAATGAAAATTTAAATCGTTTTCTTCGTTCCTAATCGAATAAGTAAATGAGTACAGAAGCTATGTGAGCAGCCAAAGTTTGGAATTTTGAGATTAGGACGCTGTCAAATATTTCTTGGACTTTTGGGGGCGCGATGGCTCAGTGGTAGAGCGTTCATCTCCGGTGCTTGGGGTCCCTGGTTCGATCCCAGCTCGCGCCGTGTGGACTTTGTAATGGACAAACACTGTGTTCGTGGGTTTTCTCGGGGTTCTCCTGTTTCCTCCCACTTTCTTCATTCCACCATTTCATTCATTTCTCCTCATCACCGTCTCCTTTAGCCTAACCGGCATATCGTGGGACGTAAAACCCACGATTTCATTTCATTTTTTCTTGGACTTTTTTTTTTTTTTTTTTGTCTCCCTATCGAACAGACGTATGAACAAACGAGGTAAATACGTATATAAAGGAGTTCGAGACCAAACAAAACTGAAGAAGGAAAACTCAGTAGTAAGAAGTAAGAATTGATGGCCACAAGTTTAGATTTTAAGGCAGTTGCAAGAACTTTGTTTGTCTAAACTTGTTTGTTATTGTAGTTGGTGAAAAAACACAAATTTCCCTCAAATTAAGGCTCCGTTGTTTTCCATTTTTTTCCTACATGAGCTCAAACCCTGTGTAAAAGGTGAGTTCAAGTGTAGTGAAGTGTTCTGTACTGGTATTTTCGGTAACTATATGTGAAAAGCGTATTGTGCAATGTTCCTGTACAGGACAAGTACCATTGTAAGTAAATATAGCATATTATCAGCAATTTTAAATGAAAAAACTTAACTACCTTTGCGCTTGCCGGTTATCGTCGACCGGGTAAGACATTCGGCTAGCGATCGCAAGACCTGCGTCGGGCTCGAATACCATTCAGCTAATGGATGTTATTATTATTATTTTACCATTCAATTCATTAGATACCATTCAATTCATTAGATTCATTTCTCATTGACTTATGTCACTTAAAGGCAAGGGCGCCGATTTTTTTGTAAATTTGGAGGGGGAGGGGGAATTCAAATGCAGAAGGAATACATATGAAAATTTTCAGACAAATTGCGCTCAAATTACGCCAAATATTGTATACTCATAAACATAATAGGGGATGCCCACATGAGCTTTGGGAGGCCCGGGCCCCCTCAGGATCGGCGCCCTTGCCTAAAGGAGAGAATTGTGGGACGTAAAGTTTAAATGTACAATTAATTAATCTTGTCTTAAGCGATATTTGAATTATATTCATGTATAAAGTGAAAGTCAAGAAATGCCATTTTACTACTTCTTAAAATGCATTTTTTTAAGTACAGTTTCGAAATTTTACGATATTTCAAATGTGCGATTTTTCAATGAACGTCTAACTAATGTTAACAGTTAATTTATAATAAACTTTGCTGAAACAGTAAAGAGCATCAAGAACTTTGTCCGGTAGATGTCAACCACTGAAAAGTGTTTTCTACCATCTAGCGGCGCGATATGTTATTTCTAGCATTCTAAAATTAACAACTTTTTTTTTTTTTCAATAATAAGAAACTGGATACGAATAGCCACCGTTACCTGTGAAGATACTAACGGATTGAATCCATTAAGAAGCTTGACTGACATAATTGCTCTATCTATGTGAGTTTCAGGTGTCATATGATTTAAATCTTTAAACAGGAGTATAAGTGGATGTGAAAAGGTAGGGGTACACTTAGGTAGGGGGGCAGGAAGTCACGCCGTCCCCTTGCTTATCTTTGCCTATTGTAATTTTTTAGGAACTGGGGGGACACCTTATATATATTTTAAAGGTGCAGGACGGCGTCCCCCCGCGTTCGCTTTCACTGTTACCCCTGCATTTAAATACTTCGCGCGACCACATCTTCTCATATGGTTCAAATCGGTTAAATCAGCCACATTCTTGATGTTACGCCGCCTGTGATTTAACAACGATATTGCAACGGCATAGTTGTCAATAATTCATTGTAGTATCACTGAATAGTTCAACAGTATTTTATTTGCAACTTTGGTCCAGGAGATCCAGGTTCAATTACCCATAGTTGTTAGGCCTAAAGTAATTCATACCATATAATAGGAACGCTAAACTCCACACAGAACATACTATCGTTCTTTCTCCTTCTTCTTCTTCTTTTTTTTTTTTCGTATGATATGACTGCACGAAATCAACAATTCTGATCATGAGATAAATGATAACTTTATCCAGGCTGGATTGGCTCAATGATAAAGGCTGTGATACAGATATTGAGTGTGGCGCCATACTAAACTGTCGGAGAGGGAGGTGTTATGTCATATATAAGTACCTGAACATCTCATATCGTCGCTGTGTCTCGAAGAACCGCTATGTGACATTTTTGTCGAAAGTGAGTTATTCCGTGCAAATAAACCTGAAAGCTGTCAGGTAGCGTCCCTTATAATGTGATAAGTGAATATTCAATTGTTTCGCCACAACAATGAAAAAATAATAGATTGAAATTAAAGACGTTATCATCACGTACGTAACGTCTTGATCCTCTATGTGCTTATAAAGGCGCAAAAGATAAATCGACATAACAATAATAGTAATACAGTACAATATTGTTGAAGCAAGCTACAACAATCTTCAGTGCATAATATATGCAGAACCAATTTTTAAGTGTTTCCATGCATATTTGGCAAAATTTTAAGTTTGGAATGTTTTTTGCTTCTTCTGAAAAGTAGTAGTTTCAACACATAGCCGCTCTTCGAGGCGCAGCGACGATGTGTTCATATCACATGTAACTGAAAAATAAAACATGATTTTGAAATATAGACACTTCAAATAGAATTGCTGTTTTAGGTTGATGTTTGATTACAGAACCTCGACACCTCGGGAATATACAGGGTGGCCCAAAAGTAGGTATACACCCCTGTATCAATTATAACATTCTAGTTTATGGGTTTATTTGCTTCGGTTCTTCCGAGCTTAAGTTATAAGTAAAAATACATTAAGAACAAATAATAAAGAAACTAAGTCTACCTGATAGATAACAATAAGAAATGATGTAAAATGCATTGTGCTGATCAGTACGGTACTGTATACCTACTTTTGGGCCACC
This sequence comes from Thermobia domestica, assembly GCF_964235325.1. Taxonomy (NCBI): domain Eukaryota; kingdom Metazoa; phylum Arthropoda; class Insecta; order Zygentoma; family Lepismatidae; genus Thermobia; species Thermobia domestica. The sequence continues at coordinate 153,349,091 of NC_137456.1, read as the reverse complement.
CTGTAGTTGAATTTCAGATTAACCAACGTTACACGTGCATTGAAAATTTATTGCCAATAGTGATTAAAAAGTTAAACTAATTATTTTGTATATTATTCCAGGAAAATAATGTAAATATTTCAGGGAAATTTATTTATTTCATTAACGTTGTTACTCGTATTTTTTTTGAGGGGGGACGCCAAAAAAGGGGAGAGCTCACCAGTAGAGATGCAAGGACTCGGAAAAAAACCGGCTTTTTTGGAAAAAAACTCGGTTTTTTCTGCTTTGCTTTTTTGCTTCGGAAATTTTGGGCTTTTTTCAAAATACTGCTTTAAATTGATAAAACAGACTTTGTATCGCTTCTCTATAACACAAAAAATTATTTAATTAGTGGTTGATGCTGATAATAATATAAAACATCGAAAATAAACTATGAATTTCGAAAAAATATTTCAAACAATTTTTCTTCAACATATTTACATTATGAATTCCACAGGATTAACCAATGTATATAATAAGAATTTTTTAACCTCCTATATACAAAAGTAAGCAGAGTTGGCAAGAATCGTGGTTGTTTTTGAAAATGCCAAAAACCCGTTTTTTGGGGGATGTTTAAACCAGGCTTTTTTGGTTTAAACCAGGCTTTTTTGACTTAGATTTTTTGCTTTATGTATTTATATTACATATTCACAGAAATAGCCTAAGTTTGTTTCGCCTTGATGTTATTATGCAACAGCGGGGTTATGCCGGAAGAACTCCCATAAGCTTAAAGAAGTGCGGTCAGTAAATTTCTTAAGTTGAGAATCTCCCGCCCTAGCCATTGGGAAAATCCCGTCATTACTTGAAATGTAAGACAATAACGGGAAAATCCTGTTATTGCTTTGCATGTAAAATTTAAAGGTCAACGTACCATAATCAGTACGCTAAAACTGAGGTATTAAATTACAAATTTAGTACCGGTACGTAGATATCATTGAAAGTCCAATTCAAGCTAATGTTGGAAGCTACGTAGGCAATCGATAAATTTTGCCAATTTCTATCAATATATTTAAGCAATATTGGCTTCTTTATAAAACAACACACATTTAGGCATGTAGAAATATACAATTTGGTTTGTTTAGTATATTTAGGCTTAACATCCTTACGAAATACAGAGGTTATCAAGGAGAAGACTTTCGCTTAAACTGACATCCGAACCGCTACTTGGGTTACGCATGAAAGAAGGATTGTGGTTCGACCGAGAATTGAACATGGGACACCTTGATTAAAAGGTGAAAGGGAAATAAAACTATTGCAGGTAGTTTGATATCTGGAAACGTTACCATGAAGTTCACACGATTCGCATTTTTCATTCTTTTTATTTTTGTGGTTTAAACCAGTTATTAAAAAAAAGAAAGTTGGTGTAAATCAGCCAACCCTAAAAGTAAACACTTCTTTTTAAAGAATACACAAATAACTAGCAAAATAGTATGTAGTATTTTTACTTCAAAATATTCCATACCCTCTTTTTGAAACAAAATAAAATTAAAATAAAACATAAGAGAAATACTTAGATTTATATGATACACTTAAAGGCTGCACATCTAGAGCTTTTGGTTCTGTATATTCTTGAAATTCTACAGTTAAGTTTTATAGAACCACCATCACAGTTTACCCAATCCTCAAGTTTTCTGAATTTTTAACAAGAGGGATTCAACATATCATTACGGAACTCCGCCCCTACCCAAAAAAAGACTAAGGAATATATTTAAGTTAAGCTAAATACAACTGCACAACAAACATGACTGAGTGATTAGCTTTTGCGCTTCTATCGGGAAGTCCGGGATTCAACCAGCATTCAACCATTCTGACAAAGCTTTTCTTCATTCCATCTGTGAATGTAGAAATAGTGCGTGTACTGTGAGTTGGGCGACTTCCTTTTTTATTGTTTTTAAATCGTTATTATTACTAATTACCAGCAGTGACGGTTTTGCGAAGGTTAGGGGGGCGGTCTTTCGGACTGAAGCCCGTTCCCCAAAGTTACGGAATGTCTGCAACAAACGAAATATCTATTATTTATGCCTTTACTCATAAACTTTAAGCTCCCGTCAAATAAAAGTTACGAATGTTTAAAAAAACTAAACATTAGTAAGAAACCCTTCCCAAAATACTTTTCTAAATTCGCCACTGATTCTCAGTATAAAATGATTTTTAAAGTTGTATCCGGAAGATTATTGCTAAACATATAAACGAAACGAATGCCTGTACTCATAAACTTCAAGCACTTCCCAAATAAAATTAGGACTTTTTAGGAAACGAAACAATCAGAAAAAACCCTCCTAAAGTACTTTTCTAAATCCGCTACTGATTATTTGTATAAATTGGTATTCAAGGTTGTGTCCGGAAAATTATTGCTAAATCACTTCACAGCTACAGTATAACAGAAATGTGGAAGTACGGTTTGACGGATATATTGAAAAACGTACGCTTTGACGGATAAATAGAAAAAAGGGCAAGTTTAACTTTTGCGCTAGAAGCTAGAGTACTAAAAGCTCTTAGAAATGAAACACGGATGACAAACTAGAGAAGAAAAGATGTCGATAACTCAAAAGTTAAAATAAAGTAAAATAGCCTCTAAAATTACCCTCAAATACTACATTCTTCATGTTAGCTTTAATTCGTAAAACATGTGCTCCATCCATCTTGATGGTGAATTTCAGAGCGAAATATCACATTCAGGTCATGGAATTTTTTATCTAACTATAGAATATACTATAAGAAAGCTATTTAGATAGAAAAATCATGAAGTTGAAAAAAGCCAAAATTTCCAAAATTCTCGTTTTTTTCCCAAAAAAGCCGGCTTTTTATGTGAAAAAAACCATCGATTCAAAAAAGCCGGCTTTTTTGCATCTCTACTCACCAGACATTTTACTGATTACACGGCGATTCAGTGCACCTCTGACTTTGCCATGTACACTAAAGAATGTTATTTTGATCTTTTATTGAAATGGAATGAAATTCTTTCATTATTTTTCATAAACGAGGCAATTTAAAACTGCACTAAACTAAACTTGGCATTTGATGTAAATGTATATGAGAATATTAAGTCATTCTGAGATCTGGGAATTAAAAAAAAAAAAAAAGTAATCTTATACACTCTTATGTTTAATTGTGCTATTTATTGGAATAATGAATAATTCTTCGTCTATTTTCAAATAATCATTCGAATAATTTTAAAATTACTATTTGAAACTCACAAATCTCCTTTAGAGATGTCTTTAAAAATGTGTTTCATAGGCAGAGGCGGATCTAAAAGGTATAAACTGAGGGGACAACTAGAACCCAGATTATGATAGGTATGTCATGATTTTACTATAAACTTTCGAGTATATATTCAAAATGGCTTAAATTATTTTTGTCACTCAATAAAGTGTGGGTCTTAGGCCCCCAAGCCATGCGCTAGGTCCACAACTGTTTTTAGGCACAGAGCAAAGTATGACAGACACATTTTCAAGTAACAAAAGTAGTCTACACAATGGCGTCATTTCAGATTTGGGAGGGGGGGGGCAAGATCCTTTATATATATCCTAAGTCCACATACGGATCCTATAGTTTTACAGACGTAAAAGAATCTTGCGTAATGATATTATTATTATAAACAGGGATTTTGCGTTGTTGTTATCGCCAACACTGCAGCAAGTATTAAAATGTCTTGTGGAAGTATATAAAGATAGCAAGTAACTGGTTTTTTCTCTAAATGTGAATGTTTTATGAAACCTTTTGCAGTTTCATTTTTATCTTTCGCAAAGTGTAGAATAAATCATAGATGTACAATTGTCTGCATTTCTTTTTTAAAAAGTCTAGTTCTAAATTGATATTTCATGTCTTCTTTGTTTTTAGTAGAAATCTTTAAAATGTTCCTTTCAGATATTTATATAGTTTTGTTCTATTTCTTCTTTCTTATTAATCTGGAAAGTGAAAGTGCATAATTCAAAGTTCTTCTGCTTCTTCTTTTTTCGTGATGTGATTTATGATCAAAATGACAAAAGTTTAGTTTGGCAAACCTCCAATGTTTTCTGCTTAATAATGAACAGTGAAAAATTAAGCATAATGGATAAAACAACAACTAACCTTGAAACTGAAGGCTTCGCTATAGCATTCTTCCTCCTTCTATGCTTTGCAGGATTTCAAGTTATAAGCAGGGGTAAAAGTGGATCTGAAATGGTAGGAAGACGCCTGACGTTACGTGTCCCCCGTGCCTATCTTTGCTCATTGTAATTTTTTTAGGAAGTGGAAGAACGTCATATAAGATTTTTGGAAGTGGGAAATGGCGTCCCCTCGCTTTCACCCTACTCTGACAGGCCAGAAGCGCAGTAGTTCAATTTACGTGGTATTATATCAACTATCAATGGCTTTCTATACCAGCTACTCTGCCTCTTCATTTCATAATTGAATGATTGACACGAACAACTTTATAATCAATATATACAGAGTGTTTCAAAACAACACCGACAACACGTTTGGATGGTGATTCCTGACACCAAGATAAGACGAAAAGTATAGACCAACCTGGGTGCACAAATGCTTCCTTTCGGAGTTATAAATTGCCTAAAATATGAAAAAATGAACTTTAAAGGTTTATAGCTCCAGCACTAAGGAACCTACCGGAATTGGGTCAAGACTTTATTTAGGAACTAGTATGTGTCCGCAGGATTCTGAAACTTGAATATTTGGATAGGGCACATACTAATTCCTAAGTGAAGTGTTGACCCGGCTACGGCAGCTCCCATAGTTTTGGAGCTATGGGCCTTTAAAATTATTATTTTTTTTCATGTTTTCGGCAGCCTATAACTCCGAAAGGAAGCATTTGTGCACCCAGGTTGGTCTATACTTTTCGTCTTATGTTGGTGTCAGGAATCACTTCCCAAACATTGTCGGTGTTGTTTTGAAACACCCTGTATTTGGCAATACAGGGGTTGAGATGGAACAGACGTGCATCTAGAAATTTTTGTTTTGAGGAGTCCAAGCTTTCGGGGGTGGGGTCCAACACTATAAGCCATTACGTCTACGTAGTATTGAATGGGTATTATTTTGTAACCAAAAAGATGACAAATAATTATAAAATACTTCCACCTATACAGTATTTTCGATCTTCTCTTTCTCTTAAAGAAACAGTCTAGTTCTATATATATATATATATATATATATATATATATATATATATATATATATATATATATAACTAGACTGTTTCTTTAAGAGAAAGAGAAGATCGAATTTTAATTTTCATACTACATCAATCGTTCCCTGTTGAACAAATATAATTTTATTGAGAAAGTGTACAAATGTATGTTAAGTTAGGAAGTTATGGGGTGTCCGTATCGTAGAGTCCGTGGACCCCCTGTGAGTACGCCCCTGAGATGGAATAATATTGTATGTAACCATAGGAAAACGTGATTTCCAATGCAAATGGGATGTTGGTAAAATAAGATTAAAATCTAACATAATGGTATCAAATTTAGTACTAACCTCTTCTACATAAAAATTTGAATTTTGTGACTCTCTTGTAAAATTTTTCTTTTCGGTAACTACAATGTTGTTCGTGTTTCCCCCAGGTCATCAATATTCTGAATACTTTATTAAAAATTAGGTAATTTTTTTTAACTTCTTATTAGACTTCACGAGGCTTGTCAAGGTAAGAATTGGAGTTTCCAGTTTTCGTAATGTTTCGAATGTGATATTCTATCAGAATTGAACTTTCCTCACTAGGTAGTGCCAAAGCTTCCTGCAGACAATGGTGGAAAGTGCCTCAGATTCCGTTCTCATTTTATTAAGAATTTTACTTTTTGAACACTCTGTATGTCAGAAATCAGCATTTTATGTTATTTTTTTTGTAGTCTTATGGCACCCCAATAGGAGTATTTTCACATTAAAATAATCGACACTCTTGCCTCCGTGAGTATGCACTTGTATATGTGTGTTTGTGTGTGTGTGTGTATTTTCCTTATCACATTATTCTGTACTAAAGAATTCTGAACTTGTTTTCTGAATTGATTCAGTTTGATTTGTGTAAGATGAACAAAACTGCAATATATGTAGAATACTTCTTAATGCTCAGAATATTACACAATATTATTAGTGGGTTAGAGGGAAGAAAAGATCAAGCATATGCTATTCAATACATCTCATTCAATAGAACAAAGTTATATGTGTCAGTGTAAAAACTCGGTTTTTGAGATTTTTTTTTTAAATATGTAAATCTAAAAATTGATACAATGCGATAATGACTCTAACTGTTAACGTAAGACTTATACTGAAGTGTATCCCCAAGAAGCTCTACATTATGATACTAGCAAGATGACAGTACGTAGTATGGTTAGTGTAATAAAGTATAGTCCAAAATTATGATTTCTGAACTCCTTTGTCGCTACGATGTTAGCGTAAGCGCTTTTGGCGTGGGAGACCTGGGTTGGATTCCCGGCGGAAGTTCATGTGGTTCGGATTCCACGCCATATAGCCTCGCTATTGAACGGGACGTTAAACTCAAAATCAACTTAAATTATGACTTCTTCATAAACTTTATGTAATTTTTAATTAAAATATTGTCCAAAAATAAGACATATATCAGATGGTAGATCACATTGACTTTAACAAAATGACATGCTTGGGGGTGAAGTCTGATGCGTAATTTCTGAGAAAATTTACAAAAACGCTTTTGTGGCAGTAAAAAAATATGTCGTTCCTTGCCAATAATAATTGATAATTCCGCTGGAAATGATTGTTTGTAGCTATGTTTACTGTATATGTGACACAAAATATTATATTAAATATCAGGTCATGCCTTCTAATAATGATCAGTGGCGACCTTTACATAGGGAGAATTGGGCAAACTCTCGGGTCTCCGCACATGGACAGGCCCCGCTCTTGAGAGTTCTAGTCTTGATTTTTAAAAATATATATATCAGTAACAAATTATGCGTCATACAATAAAATTCTGAAGTTTAGAAAATGCAAGAATAGTTATGCGCCATGAATAAAAATATTCCCATTATTTTCTCCATCTAGATGGTCCGTGTAATGAATTCCCTCAATGCCCTTCAATTTATTCTGTAATCTTACATTATAAGATTGCTAGTTGGAGCATTACAAAGTTAACTTGAAAGCTGCTATTTTATAATTATATTCAGGGGTAAAAGTAGATCTGAAAAGGTAGGGGGACGCATGACATTACGGCGTCCCCCGTCCCTATCTTTATCCACTGTGTTTTTAGGAATAAGGGACACCGTAGATATTTTCTGGAAGTGGAGGAACGGCATCCCCCTAAGGTCCCTCACTTTTATTCCTGGTTATATGTACTTAAACATATTTCGCTGGAAAAGATCTTCTTAATGAAACAAATTCGTTCCTTTTGGGGAATGAGGAGCACAACACGTTCATTGTACGAAAAAGAAATGATTCAGTTAACGAAGTTCATTTTTAAACTCCTCAAACCTTTCCAACTCTACCTTAAGCCAATCAATGTCTGTCTTACTTTATCAAGTAACTCTGTCTCTTCCACAAATCTAAAAGAACATCCACTAAAATATCACTTTTGTATTTTACTTTTGCAAACACTTTTATCTATTTCTTATATTAGTGTTCTTCTTTCAGTTTGTGTACGGACCAGGAGCATGAGTGTCTAGACGGGAGTTGTATATCCAAGTCGTGGAGGTGTGATATGGAGTATGATTGCGCTGATAGATCTGACGAAGCCGAATGTGGTGAGTAAACTGAAATTGAAATAAAAGTAAAGTATACCATAAGACATAAGCTGACAATAACGCATTGTCTATCAGCTGTACAGAAAACAAATTAAGAGCAGTATTTATCATTAAAATTAATTTTGGACCGTTGTCACGTGCAGTTACAATGGAATGTAAACTAATGTTTGAAATTCATGTGAATTTTATAAGAACATTTGTACTTTATATTATTATTATTATTATTATTTAAACATTCCGATTTTACGGAAAATATATATAAGTACAGCACTTTAGCGCTTTAATAGCTTCGTATGTACAGAAAAAATCAACGGACAAATAATTTTGAGCATACTAGACGTCATAAAATTAAGAAACCAACAAATTACGACATAGCACACTAAGCACCGGCTAAGAACTTGATATATGGATCTCACGTTACACGACACACTGTTTGGTGAACAATCGTTATTCAAATTGTTGTTTCAAATGAAAATAATATCTTTCAGTTTTACGTCCCACGAATATGCGTGCTAGGCTAAAGAAAACGGTAATGATGAGAAATGAATGCAATGGTGGAATGAAGAAACTGGGAGGAAAGGAAGAATCCCGGAAAAACCCACGAACACGAAAAAATTGGTGTTTGGTCATTCCGAGTAAAATGAGTTGTAGTGTTGCACAGCACAGTAGTCATTACAGAGGAACGAATGTGATTTATTTACGTTTAGTCGTGCCAAATATAACATTAGGTGAGTTTCCGGTTTTATGTGTGTGTCAAAAAGTGATTACTGTAAAGTGTCTATGGTATGTGTCTAAAGCAATGCTGAATATCCCAGTCAATCGTTAATCATCGTAAGAAGATAAGATCTGTTACTGTTGCGGTTATTGTAAACTACTTTGTAACGAAACAGAATAATGTTTCGTCAATTCTCAACGAAGACTACCACATTCCACTTGAGAAAGAGTGCTTTTTCCGCCTATCCTACACATACAGAACAGAAGATGTCAAAAAGAAGTCTCTGTTAATGGCTTTAAGCAAGTATATTTTGAAGCACGTTTCGAGGAAGACAAAAATCGACTGTTGTCCACTGGAAACATGTTTTTTGGCTATTTTAATCTAGTTTATGTTTATCTGCGAATGATGTTAGTTGACGGTTATATTGTAGGTCTTGCAAGTTGTTAATGAATTCCTTTTCGGCTTTGTATTCAGGAGAAACAGATTATGAGTATCATAGGTGTAAGTACGGAAAATTCGTAACTCGTAGGGATATAAACAATGTATTAGTAGCACGATAAACATGTTAAAACAGTGGTGGCCAAACGGTGGGGCCCGCGCCTATGTTTAATCAACTCGCAATTCAAAATTAAAATTGTATGATTTGTTTCTTTTTCCTAAAAAATTCATATGTATTTCTATTAGAAAAAGTGTAGCTGGTCATTATTAAGATTCAGATTTCTGTGGCGTGTCATATGTTCATCTTGGCTTTTTTTTTTTTTTTACATCTCTAATTAACTATAAACACATTTCTGAGTCTTGTGTGCTCTAAAGTACTGTTTTAATTAGTCATATACATGCATATTTGAACCATATTTTAAGTAGGGATGGGCAAAACCGTTTTTTATAAAAACCGATAACCGGTTTCTATAAAAACCGAAACCCGAAAACCGACATTTCGGTTTTCTCCAAAAACCGGTTCGCTTTTCACCGAAACCGATTTTGGTTTTCTCCAAAACCGGTTTCGGTGAAAACTTTTCGAAAACACACAAAACTATTTCTGTGGAAATGGATTCGGTTTCTGGAGAACAACGAAACACCATTCTGGTCAGAAATAGAACAAATTTAAAAAAAAAACAGGAATCGGTTTTGAAGAAAACCGAAACCGGATTAGGTGAAAAACCGAACCGGTTTTGGAGAAAACCGATAACCGGTTTCGGAGAAAACCGAACCGGTTTTGAAGAAATCCGGAACCGGTTTTTTGAAAATTTTCAAAAACCGCTTTCGGTTTTTCTAAAAACCAAAAATCGAAAAACCTCTTTTTGTGCCCACCACTAATTTTAGGTTACATTTGGGCCCATACTAATATAAAAGTATACCTTTGGTTATAATTTAGGTACTTATTACTCAGAAATATATTTTCCAATACTGGCAGCGAGGCTATTTAAAACTGTGCTTCAGCATTGATTATTTATTTAAAATTACAACTTGTGCTTTAACGATAGGGGATGATAAGAGAACAATAGAAAGAAATGCAGAGGTCTTATTAAACGCTTGCAGGGACATGGGTTTAGAAGTAAGTGCAAAGAATATAACGACCACTAAATGTGTATTACTATGAAAATCACCAGTTTGTAATTAGCTTAATGCTTGTTTTGCATATTTTCGTAAGTCGTCATAGCAACGAAAAACATATATAGAGAATCCATCTTGTGATATATACATGTACAATATTTAAAAATGTATAAATGTTTAATTTATTACGTACTACAACAAAAAAAGGTAATATCTAAATGAAGTGTTTAGATGGATTTTGATAAAACTGTAATCTAGATTATGTAAATATATGGAGTGAGGGCTATAACGACATAAAATATGCAAAACAAGCATTAAGCTAATTACAAACTGGTGATTTTCATAGCAATACACATTTAGTGGTCGTTATAAATTGGTGGTTTGCCGCCTCAGGAATTTAGGAGATTTTGTGAGAAGATAAGTAAACAATCTCCTAAATAAATAACTGCAGATTGATTTTAAGGTTACGTAGTAATTTTATTAAATACATCAAAACGGAATATACCTTATTAAGGAGTGGAAGAAAAATTTTCAGAAATACTAAAATGAGTCTTCCTAGTAGTGAAAATACACCTGGAGCAACTGGTAATAGGGAAATGTACACTTCCTCTGACCTAGCTGACTTTATTAAACAGCAGATAGGACAATTGAAGCAAGAATTGAAGCAAGATTTTGGTGAACAATTGAATCAGCAGATAGGACAATTAAAGCAAGAAGTGAAGCAAGATTTTGGTGAATTATGAATCAACAGATAGGACTTTTGAAGCAAGAATTGAAGCAACAACTCGACAGTAATAGTCAACATTTATCACAACAAATTGAGAATACAAATCAGCGAATTGAACAGAGTGATCACAAAATGGAACAAATACTACGTAGGTTCACCGAAGTGCAAAATTCAGTTGAAGTTGTAGAAACTAAGGGTTAAGTTCCAAAGCTGGGCGTCCGTTTCCAGCAAAATTTTTAAAATTTACAAGAAAGATATGGATAATTTGATCGTTTGTGTGCTTGATAATATATAAGAGTCTCGAAAAATCTGTTTATTTGTTATATATAAACGGTTGTAAACATGGGACTATACGGCGAGCGGAGGGAACAACTTGGCGCAAGGTAACAAAACAGTTGCATTGTGGGAAATAAATGTGCATTTATGTTATCAGCATGGCGAATGTACAAGGGCAATGAAGTAACAGTTTTAACATTTGTGAAGCAATACGTTGATAACGAACAAAATCTTTGAAAAGTTTGTGAAGAGCACGGATTGATGAACCTAGTAACAAATTGCAGAAAGTGTGCAAAGGAGATAACAGCGAAAAAACGTAGCGAAAGCGGACGCCCAACTTCGGAATAAATGCCGAAACTAATTAATGAACACAGTAACCAAATAAGTGAACCTGAACCTTTCATGGAATCTATAGAGAATGTAGATCCTAAATTTGCATCGACTAAGGAATATGACGTTTTTCGTTGCTATGACGACTTACAAAATATGTCACAACAGAACATCAATCATAATAACAGAAAAGAAATTACATCTATTTCTCTTTATATTTTCTTCTTCTTCCTTTTGAACAGCTTGTGCTTATTTTAAAAGCACATTTTGCCCGTAAATACAAGTTATTATATAAAAATTACACAATACCGTTACAAGAAGACTAAATACCGGTATATGGAAGTTCGTCGGGATCGTAATACGGTAAATTATGAATGCATTATAAAATCAAATTGATAAAGTGAATACTTTCAAATATCTGCGAGCAATATTAACAGATGAAAACCATATTCACGAAGAAATTAAAGCTCTGAAATTTGGTACAGATACGTCGACCCGACGGCAATACAATATATATGCCGTGGCTTATCGTTTGACTGCAAAATTAATTATTTAGGAGTAGGTAATTTTGGAATACCTGCTGCGTATACAACCCAAACCCTCACAGAAGTTTGATTGGTTGAAGACAACTAGGCGTTCGGTTGACTTTATAGCAACAAGAACAAATTTAAGCAATTTTCTTTCTGTAACAAGAGACAAGAGACTATTGCCTTCCACAATGTAAATTTTAAAATTTGAATCAAGATTTAAAAATAGGAAAAAACTACAATATTGTTATTGTTTAACGGAGAAAAAATTGTCCGAAGATGACACATGTATCAAATAACAGAGCTTTTTGAGTTAAACACAGTCTCGTAGCTAGGGAGGGCTAGAGCAGACAGTTCCCGCCCTAAATTATTTTTTGCCTCTTCTAAAACAGGAAGTTGGAGAGAATTTTTAAATTAACTCAAAGCCAAATATTCTTGGAATTTCTGAAATTAAAAATTGTTGCAATTTTATTTATCAAATTAAGTTCAATTTAGCGCATTTTACCTATCTCTGCGTGAAATAGGTACCAAACCTATTTCATTGACCTTTACCAATTTCAAGAATTTCAAAATCAAATACCATGTTATTGCACCATGACAAGTATCCAAAGTGTGGGACTCGATGTACTTGCACATAATAGAATGTTATTTAGTTTGGGAGGTGATAAGTGAAGTGCAAGCTGTGAATGAAATATATAGTCCTGACCCCAGCCTATACCCCCGTAAAAATTTCTAGGTCCGGATAACTTTATTGCTGGAATGAGATAAACAGTGACTACATAAGAATAAAATCGTAGGTGGCCATCTGTTATCCTGTACGTTATTTCTTATCCTTGGCAGCCATTTTTCAATATGGCGGCTTCTATAACACTTTCCACATTATCTCGGGAACCACTGAAACTTCTTGAGTGGTTTAAAAGTATAAACCTATATATTCGGGGTTGCAGAATCTGATAAAACTATTTCCAAATTCGTTGTAAATAGTTTCGAGTATATTCGTACCGTGTATGTTTAATTATATGCCACGGAAACTGTATAATATTAGGTAATAGAATTTCTTTTTATTATTTCAGAAAAGAGACAAGGATTACTGATACTTCTGCAACAATTACTCCTCAAGGTGTTCAACTTTGCTCTGCTTTCAAACTTGCCGAAAACACCGGAAGTGATTCTTTCTTCCTATTGGATTGGCAAAAGCGTATTCGTTTACCGTAAGCATGCACAAGGAATATTTTGATTTCATTGTTATGGATTTGTATATCTTTGTCGATAGACTTCAAAAAACGTCTCATTTCAGATAAGGTCAGGCCATAACCAGAATCAATAATTGTTTCTAACTTCACATTTATTTTTTGAAATAAAGAAATTTTTCTGATTGACGTTTCTCCGTTTCTGTTTCTGCAACTGCTCTCTCATACTTTCTAATGCATTCTCGTATACAATTTTCATGTGCGTACAAATCAGCTGCGATTCCCCCCCCCCCCTCCTTATTCAGGTCAGGAACTCGACAAAATATCTCGTCTTGGAAATGGCAGTTGCAGCTAGAAAAGAGTTTGCACGTATTAGCTTTAAATTCTCTATGTTTTGTTTCCAATCTTTCCTACGTTCGCGCATATGATGCACGGGAAAAGTCCCGGTGAAACCACGCAATAAGTTTCAGAACTTTCCCATCTTTCTAACTGAAACGATGCTGTGCATGGTGGAAATAATAAACATTCTCCCTCTTTCTCAAAAACCCTTTCAGTTGCTTCGGTTTTATTCGATTATCGAATTACTTCTAAGGATTTTTTTTATAGCATAAGCCTTGTAACATACGTTGCCACTGTGATACACTATTTTCTCTCCATTGTTTGCTTTTATACGTTTACTTGTGTCGTCATTCGAATTTCAGTAATTTCTTGTAACTTTTTAATTCCGGCAACCGTACTGGTCAATCGCTGTGACGTATTTCGTTGACAAATTATACATCTGCTCCCACCGAAGGGCTCTTCTATGCATTAACGACTAAGTTGAACACCTTGAGTAGTAGTTGTTGCAGAAGTATCAGTAATCCTTGTCCCTTTTCTGAAATAATAAAAAGAAATTCTATTACCTAATATAAGTTTCCGTGGCATATAATTAAACATATACGGTACAAATATACTCGAAACTATTTACAACGAATTTGGAAATAGTTTTATCAGATTCTACAACACCGAAAATATAGGTTTATACTTTTAAACCACTCAAGAAGTTTCAGTGGTTCCCGAGATAATGTGGAAAGTGTTATAGAAGCCGCCATATTGAAAAATGGCTGCCAAGGATAAGAAATAACGTACAGGATAACAGATGGCCACCTACGATTTTATTTTTATGTAGTCACTGTTCATCTCATTCCAGCAATAAAGTTATCCGGACCTAGAAATTTTTACGGGGGTATAGGCTGGGAACTGGATTAATAGATTTTTATTATGCATTGGTATAGTCTCAGGTTGATATACAAGATGAGGCATAAGTCGGTTAACAAACCTGAAGCACACGAACGGCTTGGCGTTAACACTTGGTTCATGGTATATGTTGTTCGGGCGGGTAATAAATAATATTGAATAACATGGTTGCCATGGCGGCCATCTTGGAAGCCGAGATCTTGGATCCAACTATGGATTTTTAAGTAACAATGGGAGCACGTGAGGTATCGTTTGACACGAGCCCGATCTCAGGGAAACAGTGGTGCAGTCCATTTTCATATACCATTATTAATTAAGAAGTTACTGCGTCACAAAGGGTGAAAACTTAGCATTACAGCATGTATTCTATGTGCTGTCCTTCTTGAGCAAGACACACTGCAAGGCGCCTCTACCAATCCACATGGACTCGCAATAGCATGTCCGGATCGACGGTTTCATTATATTGCAGAATTCGCAGCATCAGCTGGTGGATATCACGGATGGGTTCTTGATAAACCGGATTTTTCAGATGGCCCCAGAGAAAGAAGTTTAGCGACGAAAGAACTGGGGGTCGTGGTGGCCACTGTATTGGTCCCTGCCGTCCTATCCAATGTCCCGGAAATTATCTATCTAACCATTGGCGTGAACATAACATAGTGAGGTGGAGTCCCGTCTTGCTGGAAAAAAGATGGACAATCACTGTCATCATTCAAGAGAGCAGGGAACACATCATCCTCAAGCAGATAACTATATTTCTCACCAGTCAGGATGCCGTGGATGAGGTACGGTCCAGTAATGCGCGTCCCCCTGTGGTGTGGAACCTGGGGGCCCCGGGTTCCACACCACACTATGACCTTTTCCTCATCCACCTCTTTGCTGTCTTGGCGCCAAACTGGATTTGTGTCATTCCAGTATCTGTGATTTTGTTTATTGACCCCTACGTGGACGAAAAAAAAATGCCTCATCACTGAAAAGAACACGTTGTGGTAACATGGGATCCTCCCCACATCTTTATGTAATCCATTTTGCAAACTGCACTCACCTCTATGGATTATCTCTTAACCGCTGCTGAAGTTGCAGCTTGTATGGGTGCCACTTGTTCATATGCAGCACCCGTACCACTGATCGCTGACTGACTCCTGTTATAATGCCACACGACGAAAACTGCGTTTTGGGTTTTTCACAACAGCAGCTAACACTTCTGTCGCCTTGTCGTCGGCAGTAGCGGTCCGTGAGCGTCCAGATCGATCCTTGAACATTACTATATGTGAGATGTTCTCCCTCTTGGGTGAGATGCATTAAACTCAGCCGCAGTCAGATCATCCATCACTCTTCTCCACCATCTGGATTCGTTCTGGGATTGTAGCGACATCTTACATAACATGGAACAACACAGAAAAACATGTCGTAATGCCAAATGTTCACCCTTTGTGACACAATAACTTAACCAATAACGGTAGATGAAAAATGTACTGCACCACTGGCTCCCTGAGATCGAGCTTGTGTCAAATGATACCCAACGTCCCCCTTATTTAAAAGTCCAAAGTTGGATCCAAGATGGCCGCATGGGAACCAAGTCGTGTAATATGGTCCATTACCCATCCGAACAACACATACCATGAGCCAAGTGTAAACGCAAAGCCGTTCGTGTCAGGGTTTGAAATAACCCGGGTTTTTTTAAAAAGCCCAACCCACCTGGGCCCATACGGGTATTTTCGGGTTTACTTTTTTCGGGTTTTATTGGTTTTTTGTGAAGTATTTCAATGTCTTTGGAGTAAAAATGTTAAAATGTGATTTATGTTTCAAGATTGTCACAACTTGCAACAATTTTCCATTTACTGCTGGTTTGAAAAAAGAAAACGGTCGCCATTTTGAAATTTTACGTCTGATCGCCGTCAAAAGATATGCAGCTAATTTAGAGTCTCTCGTGCTTCGACTCGGAAAATTTCAACGTAAAAGACCAAAAATTGCTCTTTGTAGCATAGATACCGAAATGATTAAAGAATGTGCTCTTGTACTATCTCAGCATCAACGCAATGACTACTGCACACATAAGAAAGCTAACAATGGAATTAAGACCATTTTTACGTAAACATGAACTTTTTTGCATTAAAGGCAACAAAGGAAACAAATATGTAATAATATCAAGGCAACAATATAGTAAAAAATCCATGAATGTGCTCGTAAATCCCGTTTTACCGTGTGTAAAGGCAATCCACTACATTCTTTGATAGCAACAACCAACCACTTGATTGATAATTGTCCAATAATTCCTGATGAAGTTAAAAACAAAACTAAAAATCCATGATCAAGCCTTACCCATTATATATAGTCTTCCAAAAATACATAAACCCAACGTTCCGTTAAGACCTATAATAGCTGGTTTTCACCACCCTACATACTTACTTTCAAAATGGTTGTATAATAAACTGGTATCTTTTAATATCCCAGTCAAATATACTGTTAAAAATATCTTAGAGTTAAAAACATGTTTGAACTCGTTTGTCGCGGCAGATTCTATCCATATGGCATCTTTTGACATAGTGGAGATGTACCCATCAATACCAGTAGGCTTTACAGGCAGTGGAACTTGCCTTACTCAAACTAAAAATAAACCCATACGAAATTCAACTAGTCTATCAACTAATAGCTTTTTGCCTTAGAAATAATGTTTTCCAATTTGAAGATAACACCTTTCGTGAGGACAATGGATTGGCCAACAAATGGGCAATACTCTTTCCCCAATACTTTCGAACCTGGTATTGGACATGTTCGAAAACAACATTCTCCCAAAATTTCCTCATATTAGGTATTTTCGATATGCTGACGATACCTTAATTCTGTTCAAGGAAAATCAGGATTTAAAGAAGTTATTTGATGAATTTTAATCAGATACATCCTAGAATCAAATTCACGATGGAACTTGAAGAAAATAGAGTTCTTAACTTCCTTCATATTACCATCAAAAGACAAGCCAATAAGTTTGTTACTTCAGTATATCGTAAACCTTTTGCTGGTACCAAGTATATTCATTTTAAGTCATCTCATTCATAGCTTCAGAAACTGAATATTTGGAAAAACTTCTTCAGGAGAGTTCTACTTTCTGATCTTCCTGATGACCTCAACCAAGAAATTTAATATTTAATTAAAATTGGACAACAAAATGGCTATCAAAAGTCTTTATTACTGAAATGGTACAAACAGGTACAGCGGGAGATCGACGGCACCCATCACCGGCCAACAACAAATGCCAAAGAAGACAAATGGATTGGTGTCCCTCTGGTTCTACATATTTCGGCAAAAATTAAGAAGGCATTGCATAAATATAACATCAAGGTCTCCGAAGCTCCTCCTAAACTTATAGAAAAATTTATTACAAATTTTAAATATTTTTTTACTGATCTCCAACAAAGTAGTGGCGTCTATAGGGTAAAATGTCAATGTGACCAAATATATTGTAATGATTTGGTAGGGTCAATAATGGACCGAGATTTATCCCCTTAACCAATTTGTTGTAAAATTTGTTAAATACAGGTGTCTTTGATTACAGAGACTAAAATAGTGTCTATCTTGTTATTGACCAGATGAGAGGAAGTAGTTGTTTTGCACGGTGCCCCTTCTCTCAAGGCAGTCTCCAAGGCACCTGCTGGTTCTGATAAGTCTTGAAGGATGGCCCCCTTAGCTAAGGCAGCTTCGCGAGGCTTGGTTGTAGTAAGGATCCCTAGTCCAATGCGACCTCAGGTAAGGATAGGTGTACTCCTAGTCCAGTGCGACCTCAGGGCTGGTGTAGGTTATTTGATCAGTTGATCGACTGATGCTGGATCCCTCGGTGGTCGGGCTTTTATCTGTCCTCTTCGGGTCCTTCCGTGAGGTTCGTCTTCTTTCGACATTTCTCGGTGTCTTTCGTTTCGGTTTCTTGTCTACTATCAAGAAGACACAATCAATAGCACGTGTTGTGTTGACATGTGCTTTTGTCATGATGTGGGGATGCTTACAATATATAGGTCAAACAAAAAGAAATATTTATACCAGAATCGCTGAGCACATTCGCACGTCCGAATCTCGTAGCTTACAACAGTTATCTGGATTGGCATCACATCTCAAAGAAAATAACCACAGCATTGTTAATTCATGTTTGATCGAAAAAGCAAAAACAGCAACTGAACGGAAAATTAAAGAAGCTTATTACATTCATAAGGAGAAACCGGCACTCAATTCAGATAAAGGTGACATAAATGCCATTTGGAGCAATATTTTTGCTACTCATTTTCGCCGTCTGGAAGATAATGAAATAACAAAAAAATAGTAAACAACAGTGAACAGTGACAAGTGAATTAATATTAACATATGTCTAATTATAGTGACAAGAAGATTTTTACTTCGTACATTTTTAAAATTCTTTTTATGGTTTAAATTCTTTTTGAAGTGTGCCTAGGCTTACGATGAAGACGATGTTCTTCGAAAGTACTTCCTAGAGAGATAAGGTTTGTTTCCTGCGGTGACTATTAGCCTTTTACTTACATTATTTTTAATCATTATCACCGCTCGCAATATAATGATAATAATGATAAATAGTTTTATTGTTGAAGTATTCACTTCCGGTGCTTTGTGCGTTGAATTGCGGGAATTTCCCGAGCACTCCTTTCGCGACGTTTTTTTTTTTCTGTCTTTCTTCGAAAATGCAGCTTTCTTTGCTGTACATTGAAACTTCCACTAGTACGGAAGTTTGAATTCAGCACTTGAAATAGTAAGCGTTACATAGTTTTCGGAAATCTAAACATTAAGCTTCTTAAATTTGGCAAGAATTTTTACGCTATTGCTGGTGTTGATTCTACAGAATGCTTATTTGAAGAGAAGCAACAAATGACTGAACTAAACTGTTGTTGTTGGACAACCAAATTTTACTGAAGAATACTTGTGTTACCATCAAAGGTAATCAAAAATAATGCTAGTAGTTTTACGAATTCACTCCATATTTACTGGTAGTACCTGCACCTATGGCCTTAAAACCCATCAAACGTATGAGAGATAACGTCCCTCGGCATCACCAAGTCGGCGAGCACACTATTCACGAAAAGTATTTTCTAAAATATAAAATTGCATATTTTACTTCAAATAGGCTATAAGTACAATCTATACATTAATTTGTTTTATAATTATCTCAAGCTAAGGTAAGTTTTTTTAATTTTATAATTTTTTATTTTTATTCATTCTACGCATTCAGAACTCTATAAAGGCCTTATGTTGAATGTTGGTGTATCCCTTAACGTGAAAGCATCTAACTCGCCCAAGGAAAGTCCAAAATCTGATAAAAATCACTTTCAATGTGAGCACCTTAGTTGTACTAATTATATACTAACAGAAAGCTCAAAACCCAGTGAGTTTTAAGGTGGGTCCAACCCGAAAATCCCCGGTGGGTTTTTTCGGGCTGGACCCACTTGGGCAAAACCTGGTTCGTGTGCTACAGGGGTGTTAACCAACTTAGATATGCCTCACCCTTTATAATATAATCACGTTCAAATTTATAAAAGAAAGAATACTTCAATTTTAATGATTAATAAGAAACAAAATACTCCATCAACCAACTTAAATAATAAAGAAATGAAACAAGATAAAACGTTATGGTTTCTATTATGTACTGGTATATGTAGTGTTATTTTCTTGTTTAAGTTTTCCTGATAATATACCTATGTATATAAATGTGCTTTACGCTCAGTATTTTTGTTTCTTACTATCATTTCTCTAGAATAATGAAGTAAAATGCGGGGAAAAGTGATCGAAAAAAGACACAAAGATTTTGTCTAGTGTAAATGCAGAGCAAATTAATCTCTTTCTTTTCAATGTCCCTTGAACATAATCATGAACCTTCGTAGCCTTGCACTTCCGCACTCTAATATTTGTCAGTGTAGCATTATATTATTATAGATTCCGTAAATAATAATTAAAAAAAAAAAATCGTTGATGTCTTTGCCGTTGCCCCTTCAGTATTCGCCTCTACTCACTCTTGAGAATCTGGCATGGCTACAGCAAAACAAGAAGATACGCTTGAATTTAGATCATGTGTAGTTTTTGAAAAAATAGGAAAAAAAAAAGAACAGTTTCCTGTTAAACTTAAAAATTGATGCTGTACAGAACAATTTCACTTACTAATGTCAAACTGATTCTGAAATATACGCTTTTAAGCTTTTCATTATGGCATTAGAACAACGATATAATATAGTATGCTTAATAAGATATAGTTTAAAGTATCATTGACTTTTAAATTCTAGTTTCTCTTTGAGAGAAGCATCGTCCAAAGATAAGACATATATTAGTCAATGTAGACCACATCGAGCTAAGCGAGGGCACGGTGGCTCAGTGATGCCCTCCCCGCTGGTTTAGTGGCAAGCTCGTGCGCCTTTGTGGTCTCGGGTTCGATTCCCGGTGGGAGAGCTTTTTGGAATTTTGAATATTCCTATGTGTCTGTGTTCGTGTCCCTGACGTTCAAGGTTACTGGAAATAACTGTAAAACGAGTATAACCGAGTAGAAAATGAGAGAAATTACTGAGATACGTTCGGTGAATCAGTTAACTTTTAAAAAAGAAGTTGTGTCCAATGAATATATATATATATATATATATATATATATATATATATATATATATATATATATATATATATATATATATATATATATGTGTGTGTGTGTGTGTGTGTGTGTGTGTGTGTGTGATATGTGCTGAATTAGTCTGATCTCAAAAACAGTCCATTGGGACTGGTTATCTCTATATGTTTGCTGGTTGTCGGCGAAGCTTCTGCATGCTTTATTTTACACTCGTTAGCTCAAGATGGTCAGGGAAACAGAAATACACTGCCATCCTGCGATGAATTTCAATTGGTTTCACATCTCCACTCAGGGGCGGACTGGCCCACCCTGCTACCCTGCAAATGCAGGGTGGGCCCCCCAAACAGGTGGGCCCCCTCCACCAATTTTAAAAAGATGTGCTCAATTAAACCTATCAGCATCAAAAATATGGCAGGGTAACTCCCGTAAACTTGCGTTTTGTATAAAAAAAAGTATGAGTGATTTTCAAGCAGAAGCCACATTTAAAGCCAAGTGTTTGGTTCAAAAATGGTGTAAATTTGAAACCATTCTTGTGGCTTTTGTTTTCAGCCAACTTTTTCACCTATGTACACCTACTTCGCAGTATTTGCAAAAATCTGGTTTGGATTACCTAACGGCTACAAAAATGATTTGTACGTTACAATCAGACTTAAAGCAAAAACGGAACGTGTTTTGTTCTATTGAAACTAAAGCTATGGAGTTTGCAAAGGACTTGAAAAGACAATTGAAGGATGCAGGATACGATGTTGCAGTTGAAACTTCTCTCCTTGCAAAGAGAATACCAGTAGCAACTCTTCAAGCAGACAAGCTTTCCCATGATGAGGCAAGAATTTTAGATTCTCCATCGAAAGTGTTTCAGATAAACGTTGTCAATATTATTTTCGATACTGCAATTGAGCAATTACATTCTCGGTTTATCTGCAATGACAGTCTCATGAAGGACATTGCATGGCTGGATCCTACCCGTTTCCATGAGATAAGTACTTTAGAAGAACTACCTGATTCAGCTTTCAATACTCTACCACATTATTGCAAAGTGGAAAGAGAACAAATTCAAGAGGAACTGCTCCAATTTGCTCGTCATTATAGGGACTATAATCTACCAATATGTAAAAAGCAGGATATTTTAAGAAATGAGCATGGCAGCGAGCAATATGATCATAGTAGTGAAAAAGAGGAAAATGAAGAAGAGGAAGATAATGAAACTGAGAGTGAGGAGGAAGATGAATGGAAATGCAACCTGCAAGACAGTGTAAAGTGTGTCTAGTTTGTGCACTGCACCTGCTTCACGAATTAAATCTTTATGGTCCATTATATCCATCGTTGTATAAAGCGTATAAGTATGTTCTAACTCTATCGTGTACCCAAGTATCATGTGAAAGAATTTTCTCGATTATGAAAGTAATAAAAAATCGGTTGCGTTCATCGCTTGGACAAGATTTGTTGGAAGACTTTATTCTTTTATACATAGAAAGATCATTTACGTATGATTACGACAAAGTGATTGACGATCTTGTATCTAGCTCCAAAGAATTAGGTAGATATTTGAAATTGTGATTGTAACTGGGACATAATGAAGATATTAATATTAGGATACATTTCTGGCATTCATATTAATATTATATTATATTAGGTTACAGTATGCAATTCAATAGAACATTTCAACCAATTTGATATTAGAACTGATTTATAAGGAAAGAAACTTACATTATTTCTGTCAATGCTTTAATTATTTAGTGTTTCAAAGTTGACTTGAGATTAGTTTTTACTTATTGCACATGTATATATTTTGGGTTTTCTAAAACATGACACTCATTTGTTTAAATAAATGGTTTAATTTCATTACATAAAAAAACAATAGCACTATATAAATAACTGAAAGCACCAATTCCGGTATTGTGTGTGTTTACAAAAAAATGATAATGCCAATTACACACTGTATGAGTTACTATTAAAATGTTCCTATTTCAATTTTTTTGTAATTAATGTTTTGCTTTTGAATGAGTATATGGGATACTATTTATGGGTTCGAAGATGGACTTTTATATGTAATACATATGAAGAATGCCAAGTACATTTTTATACAGTGGGCCCTCATTTCAGTTTGGCAGGGTGGGCCCTATGGTTGCCAGTCCGCCCCTGTCTCCACTGCTCTAAAACCGGATCACCGAACGCTGTTCTAACACGGTGCATGTGGACAGTGGGGCAGCGATCTTGATACTGATGCTGCTGTATTCATCATTCTTCCAGCAACACTCTGCCACCTGTCGATCATTAAGTGCAATTCAAGGCATATTACTGCCACATATCGAATCAATCACCCAACTTTACGGCATTTGTTTGCATTTTTAAGGTTTTCATTTGATCTTCCCTCGTACATAGAAATATTATTCATTCTAGTTTCGGAACTAAGTGTAACTTAAATAAAAATATATGATGAAAGCTGTATGTTGCCGATTATTAAAATATAAGTGTTTGCTTTAGTCAAATTTCATTTTTATTTAAGATTCGTACAAAGTTTATTAGTTAATTCCTCATTTGGTGTTATTCGTTTAACCATTTGTTTTACTTATTTTCTTCTTTGTATTTACTTTTATTTTTTATTTATTTATTTATTTATTTTTTGACAAGCCAATCACTTATAGTAGTGAAAATTTAAAAGAAAGGAAGTTTTTATTGAATTGAAAAGACTCATAGAGGTATGTAAAACATTTAGTAGTTAAAATGTATTAAATCAACGTTGATACGATTAGAATTGCATTGTATTGCTTTACTTAATTTGAATATCTTCATTTTTATATTAGAGGTGGAGCCACCATCATGTGGTCCTGATGAATTTCGTTGTGCCTACCCTCGTTGCATCCGAGCTGAGTTCCGTTGTGATGGGGACGATGATTGCGGAGATTCCAGTGATGAGTATGATTGTCCCAAGAAATGGGGAAGCTGTGGTGCAGGAGAATTTCAGTAAGTCCGTTAAGATTTTGCTATTGTATTTCTATTGTAATAATTGATAATTATGTAACTCACATAAAAATAACTTATATAACAATAATACTTTGAGAGTTTATTGAATAATTTCCATAATATACAGTAGTCATAGGAAGTTTTGAATATTGCGTATAAGTCAATATAGAAATCCGAAAGAAACGAAAAAAAGAAAGAAAGAATGTATGAAATACCACAATTGTAGTGCTTTCGACAGGACACGACTTTTCATATTTCCAATCTGCCCATAGTACTGAATATTATTTCCTTCTTTATTATCCTGTACGTTGACAAGTTATGGCTTTTGTGTGATACAGATAATAATATCGTTCTGTCTGGGAAGGCCCTGTTCAAATCTTAGTCATTTAAAAGAGATTCTAAGGTGTTAGTCGAGGTTATGCAGTTATAAAACCGATCATTGAATGATTGATCAATTCATGTCTGCTGAGTTCATTGGCTGATTTATAACAACATAAATGATCACGTTGTATTCTATACCTTCTAATTTTTATGCATACAACACACAATACATGTACATTGCCTAGTATCACAACACTCCAAACCTTTTACGAGGTGTGTGGGTAAACTGAATTTCAATCAAGTACAGTTGCTCCCGTTACGTAGAGAGTATGGTTGTGCAACGATCTATTTTCAATCGAGAAAAATATTTTTTGAAATATTAAAGTAGTGTTTGAATTACTAAAATCCCTCTTCTTCAGAATAAGACAAGAACTAGAAGAAAGAGAACACTTTACGTTTGTATAATAACTGCATGAGATCTACAACCATACGTGCTAACGTTGGGCATATAGCAGGGAGCTCCTGTTTCTTCACATGCAAAAGCTCATTTATATCTACATCGCCCGGATTTTCTTGTATTCTCGACAAGTGACTGGAATTATTTGACAACCGCCAGAGTGTAATTTCACAATGTTAACGAGTTTTTCCACCGAGCAGCTATAGACTCACCTATTCCTTTTGGATAAATGACAAAACAGATTTACATTAATTTGTCCAATGCTTGTATAATACATTTAAAAAATGAAATTTGTAGTTTTACGTCCCACACTTATTCTCTGTAGACTAGTGAAGATGGATGAAATAATGAAAGTGAACGATTGTAAAATCATTGATGAAATTGAATGTAGGAGAAAACTCGGAGAAAACCCTCGGACACGGTGTTGTCCATCAAGAACCCACGTGGTTGGGGAACAAACCAGGAAGTTGCACCAGAAGTGAGTGAATGCTCTGTCACCGATCCATTGTGGTTGATAATGCGATCCACATTTGATTGAATATTTTCTTATATTCATATTAATTGTTCCTTCTTTAGAATTGTATAATTATTCAATGTTTGTTTCTCCTTATATTGATATGATGTAAATTCTAGAAAGTCTTTCAGAATTACTTCTAATATACAGTAAGTAATTAATCTTACTTACAATATGATTAAAATTATAACTTAATAGTAAATCTTAAAACATTATTTTTAAAATGCTTCTAAAAATTGTTTTAAAAACCATGCACAATTTATAAACTTTCACAGATGTTGAAACACATTAATTTTTCATGTTTTTCATTACTGTATTATTTTAATCTTTTTGCTTTATTACTGCATTATTTTCATCTACCACAATATTGCAATTAACAATATATAGTTATCTCTACTTGCTTTATCTTGTGCTGCTGGAAGTATATTCATATTCTACTATTATCACTGTCACAAAGTTTGGAGTGGCGCTGTAGGCATCCGGAGTGGCACAGTGCTGCCATCTGTGCATAAAGCGGAAGATGCATGTAGTGTGTGTTTGACTGCTCATGACATACGTTGCTATTGTACTGAGTTCTGATGGAGTGGGGCGGTTACGAAAATCGTGTAGCAGTAATTGCACTACACAAGGTCGGGAAGACAGCAGGTGAGATTTTCAACCTCCTGAAACCCCTACAATCAGCAGATTCGTGTACCGCGCCATACAGCGATACACCGAGACTGGAACGGCAGCTGATCGCGCAAGGAGTGGCAGACCACGAACGGTACGAACCCCGCACGTCCAGAAAGCAGTCGCAGCAAGAATTCGAAGAAATCCTGTTCGAACACAAAGTGTGATGGCTGCTGAGATGAACGTCAACAGAAATTCTATGTCTGGTGTGTTCAGGAGTGACCTATATCTACAGGCGTATAAGAGGCGGACTGGTCACTTTCTGACCCAAACATTAATGTCGCAGAGCGTCCTTAAATCAAAGAGACTGTTGCGGCGTTACGCCAACAATCTGCACAGAAAGATTCTGATCACCAGGGCCCGGATCTTGTTGACAAGTCAACTTTTTTCTGTTACGCATAGGACAAGGCAAGTTCAAATAAAAACGTTATTCATCAACTCTATGTTCTAAAAATATCTTTTTAAGGGTCAACTTTTGGTCACTTTTTGCCGTTTTGAAGTTTCAGGTCATTTTTTAAATATTTTAAGGTAACTTTTAGGTCACTTATAGTCTTTTTATTCTATTTCTCCTACATAAGGAAATCTTAAAATGAACACTGTTTACGGATGTGAAAAACACGAAGTTTAATGATCTCTTTTCCTGTTTCCTGGCTATCGGGGTGGAGAAATTAAATTCTTAACAAGTTAATGAAAACTAAGCTGTAGCTGGTTGACGAAAAGTGGGAGTTGTTAGGTGGCCAAACAGAGAGTTTTGGGTTGTTGACCACAAATGATGTGGTCACGTGAATAACTAAAAATGGATTAGAAGGCGTACAAAGATTTTAAACAGGGTTTTTATCTATTATTCTCATGTAGTGTACACTTGCGAACTTTTATTGTTTAAGAGTGCTTCCAAGTTTCAACTCGGAGTGAATTGACGTTTTCAGTATCTACAATGCCGTACAATGGATTGATCAATAGATATAAACGATCAATGGACTGCAACTAACTGAAACAAAACTTTCTGAACATGAGTGAGAAATGTTAATCAAAATCCAATGGATGTTTTAAAAAATGTCAATATTTAACGAAATAAACAGTTAAGAAAACGCAAGTTTTAAGGTCAATTTTTGGGAATTTTAGGGTCATTTTACAGGAATTTTAGTGTCATAGTATAGGTCACTTTTTAGAAAATTTTAGGTCAACAAGTGCTGATCACTGACGAAAAGGTGTTCACAATTGAGCATGCCCACCACGCCCAAAATGACCGTGTGTATGCCACGTCATATACTGCAGCTGCTGAGGCAGCTCCAAGGGTTCAGAGGGCACATCATCCTGCCTCAGTGATGGTTTGGTGGGGAATGAGCTACTCAGGCACAACCCAGCTGCATTTTTGCGAAAAAGGTGTTATAACATCTGCCAAAGTGTACCAAGACACAGTGCTAACACCTATAGTGAAACCACTGTCTGCTACCATGTTCCCTGGAGAAAGGTGGACCTTCCAGCAGGATTCCGCTCCAGGCCACAAAGCGTAAACAATCCAGGAGTGGCTGGCACGGAACGTCCCCGACTTTATTTCTACTGCTGATTGGCCTTCTAGCAGCCCGGACCTTAACCCGTTGGACTACAAACTTTGGGCAGTCCTTCAGGCAAAGGTCTGCCATAAACGGCATCCATCTGTCGACAGTCTGAAACAATCCTTGACCCGAGCAGTGAACAATTTTCCCATGGACGTGGTGCGTAATGCCATTGACCAGTGGCCGGATAGACTTCGTGCCTGCATCAAGGCCAAGGGGAGACATTTCGAAAAATGATTCGTGCGTCAGGTGTACAACATATCAATGTAAAACCTGACCAAAATAAATTGCCTTCATGTTAATACTCTCTGTGTTATTCACATTCAAACTTGTGACAGTACTTATGATATAACTAGGTACAGTTATCTCTACTTGCTTCATCTTCTGCTGCTGGAAGTATATTCATATTCTACTATTATCACTATTATTATACTTATCACTGTTATTACATATTCTATTATCCTACAGAATATATCTTTACAAAATAAGAAGGAAAGTAAACAATTATATTGTCTGTTGACAATATTCCAATAAATATATAATGATTAAACACTTCCTTAATGAATACTGCAAATAAGATTGTTACTAAATACATGCTTACCTAATAAGTAAGATCCAGCTTCACATTATTATCTTATATTCTTTTCCGTCTATTCTCTTCCCAGAGGTTTTCTAACACTTATCATCATGAACTTCCCCACGTGAGTTACTTGTCTCGTCTACGTTGAATGTCTTTATACATTATTGAAATTCCGCATTGTGTATCTCTGTTCAGCCATTTGTTGTTTATTAACATCTAATAAAGTGAGCCTCTACCAAGTGCCAACAACCTTCTCGGAGGGCAGATGAACGCATGGAGGTCAGAGCACCTTCATCTGCTTAGGAGGTAAAACTGTCCTAAAAGATGGATG
The DNA here is from genome assembly GCF_964235325.1 of Thermobia domestica. NCBI lineage: Eukaryota > Metazoa > Arthropoda > Insecta > Zygentoma > Lepismatidae > Thermobia > Thermobia domestica. The sequence continues at coordinate 153,320,822 of NC_137456.1, read as the reverse complement.
AACCACAAGGTGATCAGTAGCATGGAGATGTGAAAAGGAAATTGGAATACTACCAAACTATCTTTTTCCCAGGAGGGACGAGAAATGAGAATAAATAATGATGATTCTTCCTTAGGTAAAACATTCCGGAGATAAAATAGTACCCCCTTTCTGATCTCCGGGTGGGGACTACTCCGGGAAGAATCATCAAAGGAGAAAATAATAATTTTCACTTCAGCACAGGAATCTGCAACTTACGAACTCTACGACGTGTGGATAAACTTGAAAATTTAAAAGTGGAAATGGGTAAATGTAAAGTGAACATAGTGGGCTTGAGAAAACTGAGATGGTCAGGAAAAGGTGAGATAGTGCGGAAAATTGCGCAATATTCTAATCGGATTGCGTTAACGCCGAGAATGGTGTCGCGATGACAATGAAGAACGAAGTAGCAAGAAGTGTAACCAAAGTGGAATATTGCAGGACCGCTTAACGTTTGTAAATCTAAGTGCAGAATTAGTGGATATTGTAATAATACAAGTGTTATGCCACAACCGACCATGATGACAATGAAGTAGAAGTAATGTATGATGAGTGACATACTGCATCAGGAGGGAAGAGGCGGCCGAATGCTTATCAATTTCTGCGAGCAACATGATATGGTGGTGATGAACACGTGGTTTAAGAAAAGGAAAACCCAACTGAACACATGAAAAAGTCCAGGAGATAAGAAACGCTACCAAATCGATTACATTCTTGACAAGCAGCGTTTCAGGAATAGTAGACGAGACGTGAAGACACTATTGGGAGCGGACATAGATTCAGATCACAATCTCCTAGTGGTGGAAGTGCAAACCTGGTTAACTCAATCAAGAAAGTGGGAGGAGAAATCGAAAGTGGAACTTAGAGCGACTAAGAAGTATCGACAGTAATGTGAAAGAAGAGATTGAAGAAAAACTCTGTTCAATGGGAGAAATGGTCGGCACTGTAGAAAATAGTTTAGAAAAAGTCAAAACAAATTCTGCTTGACACACTCCATAATAACATTGGGAGGATGGAAAGAACACTGAGAAACTATGAATAACTGAAGCGATGCTTAAGAAGATAAAGGAACGCAGAAGGACGAAAAACACGAACATCAAAAAATACAGAAGGTTGAATTATGAATTGAAAAGAGAGATGGACAAAGCCAAAGAAAAGTAGATAGAACAGATATGTTTAGAAATAATGGAACTCCAACTGCGCAACAGATATAGTCTGATGTATCAGAAACCACAAGAATTAAAACAAAGCAAACAAAAGTATACGCACAGTTGGAATCGAAGATCAACAAGGTCATGTAATCACTGACCATCAGAGAATCCTTAGAATTTGGGAGGAATACATAAAAGATCTGTATAATCAGAAGAGTCGCCCCAAAGATATTGCAATCGAAGCAGAGGAAAACGTTTAAGATTAAGAAAAAGGGCCCAGTATATTGAAAAGTGAAATAGTACAAGACATCAAAGCCATGCGAAGGAAAAAGTTCACTGCAGACGACGACATACCAGTAGATTTGCTCAAAGGATTAGGAGACAATGCAATGAAAGTACTGACTTCACTTATTAACAAGATCTACCTGAGAGGAGACTGGCCAAAGGATTTTCTTGATTTTATAATAATTGCATTGCCCTAGAAAAAGCAAGCAAAGAAGAGTAGCAATTACAGAATTATTATCCTTATTTCCAACACTGAAAAATTATTGCACGTATATTGAACAGGCGGCTGGAAAGTAAGATAGAAGAGATGTTAGAAGAAGATCAATTTGGATTCAGAAAAGGAAAAGGCACCCGAGATGCTATAGGATTGATCAGAATTACATAAGAACAAATTCTGGATGTAAATGAAGAGTTGTGTTTGTGCTTCATTGACTGGCAAAGAGTTTTCGACCGGGTCAATTGGACGAAACTTCTGAAAATACTTAAAGAAATTGAAGTCAAGTGAGAGACCGACGATTCATTCGAAACATGTACGTAGGACAACGAGTGAAGTTTCTCTTGAATGAAGGATAAACCAATAGTTTGGAGATCGGAAGAGCAGTCAGACAAGGATGTAGTGTGTCGCTACAATTATTCAATATCTACAGTGAATAGGGATGCGCTCGAGTCGAGACATGTCTCGAATCTCGACTCGAATTCGAGTCGAGATTCCAGTCGAGACACACTTTGTAAAATTCGAGACGAGTCGAGACAAACGTATTTCTCGACTCGAATTTTCGAATCGAGACACGAGTCGAGTCGAGACGGCTCTTAAAAATCTCGACTCGACTCGAATGTCTCGAAAATCTTTCTATAATTTTTAATATTATTTTGAAGAAAGTATTCACTCAGAAACAGCCTTGAAACCAATTCCAGCTTTCATTCCTTCAGAAAGGTACAGAACGCATAAAATTAATAGTTAATCTTTAAAGATCAAGATTTAATTTTCAGGTCAATTCAGTTAATTAGAACTAATAGTTAATGTCGTTGTATTTGGTTGTACTGCAAATATAATGATAATAATAATAATAATTGATTATCCAGTTTGTATAAAACTATTATCCGTAGTCTAAATCTAGTTTGTATAAAACTATTGCGATAAAGTGAACTTCATAAATTCTTTGAATGAGCAGTTGGTAATCTATAGTAATTTAGCATAGTTATAATTATTGTGTTTTCGTTCCCATGAACGCAATAGGGTTACGTAACTTCTGGATTATTCGCTTTCCCAACTATTCTGAGGCTTTAATATGTTGCAGCATATCACGAGCTACGGATAATATATAATGTAACATTTGTTGAACATCACATATTATGATACGAGACTATTTTACATAGTATATCTTATCTAATATAAATAAAATAAAGAGTTTGTTTGTGTGTTTGTCTGTCTGTCTGTGTGCGACCTGGGGACCAGACGAGTGGACCGAGAGTTCCCAAAATTTGGTCACGGGTACCTTAGTCCAGGCCCCAGATCAAGACGAAGCCTTTTTTTTAATTTCGAGCCAGGGGGGTCTCGGGGGGGGGGCGTTTACAGGGACCGACCTGGGGACTAGACAAGTTGACCGAGAGTTACCAAATTTTGGTCACGGATACCTTGGTCCAGGTCCCAGTCTAAGGCGAAGCGTTTTTGTCAAAATTGGAACCAGGGGGTCTCAGGGGGGCGTTTAGCGAGACATGTAGTAAAAGTAATCCAAATTGATCGACATTAGTGTCAAATCCATAGTTTTCACGGTCGCTGAGATCAATGGTGACACTTCCATCAGCGATGACTTGCAAATTCAGCTACTACTGTATGCGGGCCGGGTGTCAGCGGATGAGGAATACCGAGACATGTATAAATAGCCCATATTGATTGATACTAGTGTCAAATCCATAGTTTTCGCGGTCACTGAAATGAATGGTGATACTGCCACAGGTGTTGGCTTCCAAATACAGCCCCCATGCGAAGAATGGGTATATTAAGGTAGTATTACAATAAATGGACTGCTTGGATGCCAAGAACTAGTACAGATAAGTACCATTCACTTCTATGAATAGGTATTTTTTAAAAGGATTTTTGTAAACACTAAGTTATAAAACAATGAACTACATACAGTAGTTATGGTTTTGATTCCAAACATAAAAGAAATATGGATTGTTCATGAGATATTGAACTTCAACTTTCACTCCTGGAAAATTTCAATTTTGGAGTTAGGCCACTTGGCATCAAAGCAGTTCACTGTAAGATAAATACATTTCGCACATTAGTAACATAGTTGTTCAGGGCCTTCGATTTCCATCCTCTCAAATGAAAGCTGAACGATTGCTTGATACATGCTGACTATATAGGAGAAATAGTGTATTAAGTTTTCGAGCTTTGGTGCGTATCCGTATTTACACTCTGATATAACTTTAAGTTCACACTCAAATCGAGCTAATTGTTTAATGCATTTCGAAAGCTTTTGTTTTTATGCAGCTCATTAAGGAAAATCTATTTCATAATCGTAACATTTATGTACTAAGAAACTATGAACGTAAAGTGGACTCGACCTAGCCCCGTGGCCGCTGTGACTCAGTGGCACAGCTCTCACCCTTGGTGTGTGAGGACTCTGATTCTGTGTGTGTGTGTGAACTCCGCGGCTAGTGTACGCGTCTTTGCCGCGGAAGACTCAGGTTCAATTCCCGGCGCGAGCTCATGTAGTTCGGATTCCATGTTAATCAGTAGGTCTACATTTCATATATTCTCGCTGCTGAAAGAGACGGTAAAGTCAAAATCAACTCAACAATATATATGTGTGTGTGCTTATGTGAATTTCCTCGTGGCTGTATGGTTAACACATACGCCTTGATCGCGGGAGACTCTGGTTCGATTTACGGTGGAAGCTCATGAAGTTGTTACCGGTATCCCACTTTAAACTGTAGATCCATGCCTCATATTACCATAGATATAATATATATGCCTTTGATACACTTATTTTCCGACTTGGAAGCCATCGAAAATTTCCGGACACAGAGTCCCGTAGACCGAAAATGAGAAACATGGGTACAGAGTAAAACAGCCATAGAAATTTAAGCTTTTTTAGGCTAACTTAATCCTTACATATAATGCAATAGCTTGGCCAAGTTATAATGGAGGAAATGCTATCATTGCAACACTCTGAGAATAGAAAATGTTCGTCAGGTATTACAATCCCCCTCTCTCCTGCAGAATGAAAACCCTGACTAAAACTCAATATATATATATATATATATATATATATATATATATATATATATATATATATATATATATATATATAACTATTTTGTGTAATGTAACAAACAGTGGCGGATAGTATTCATGTTTCCTTGCAGAGGTCCTTACGAAGGTTCGCTTCCATCTTCCTCTCCCCAAGAACTAAGATAAATTAAAAAATTGCTATTACTTGTTAATCTTGTACAAAGGACGCAATTAAAGTCCCAGTGTAACACCCCTTCACATTTAGATTTTTCCCCTGGAAGAAAACCAGTTATAATTGTTTCTCGATTTCTCAGTCTCACCTACATAAACATACGAATAGAATTACAGGATAGGACATGTTTAGAGTGCTTGCACGTGACATCTAACTATATTTCTCATCAAATGTGTCACAGATGAAAATTTCCGTTTGTACTGCCTCTATTTTCTGGTACATATGTTTCATTTATGTTATGTTGCTAAATTCGTTAGGAAACAAGTACAGACTGCGTCTGTGTGCCTGACAAAACGTAAATGTACTGGATAATTACTTCTTCACTTTCTTCCAAAAAAAAAAAGTAACCCATCTCATGTCGGCTAACCAAAGGAGGTAGCGGACCAAAGATAGCCGTTGTTTACCTAAGGTCGTTACACAGCAGGGGTTTCATTCAGTCAGAGGGAAAAGAAATATTAATTTAAGGTTTCTACATTTGTTTTGAACTGCAATATACTTCTTCCTTTTATTTTAAGAACCATTTCCTTCTCATTTGTCTGCACCAGAAAAAAATGCAAAAAAATCACTAGATTGTGCCTAATGCCCAAGTACGTACTAGATCACTAGTTCAATAGTAAAATCACTAAATCTAGTACGAAATCATAAATGTGGCATCCCTGGGTTGGAGCGAAAGTAATGGTTGGAGTAAAAACTAGTCCGTATTTCTACTGCGTTCTGTTGTTGAATTCACAGAAATGTTCAAAAATAAATTCAAGAAGTAAAACACGATCCTACAAAATACTGTTTACTTGCTTACTGGTTTTAGTATTGTGAACTGAAACTCAAGTGCGCAGTCATGTTGAATACTTCTGTCCCTTTCTACTTTACAACTTGAGGTGGGATGAGTCGGAGTCGGAAGTGGTATGTATTGTTTATACTACTTACAACGTTACCCCCCACATAAAATATAAATTCACCCTTTCTCCCTTCCCTTTTTCGAATACAATGAACCGACTCTTTTGCTGAAGAAAGATGCTAAAAGAAAATTGAAACATCTGTGTCTAAACTTTCTTTGAAGCGCACTCTTTTGTATTTGTAAGGTTTTGCGAGTGTTTTCGAGATAGCCAAATCTTTTACCATGGACTTCTGCTGCGAACTGACCGTGAGTAAACACCCGATCTCGCACACGTGAAATGGGTTTGTTGTTTTCAAAACAAATAGGAAGTTACCTTGTGCTTTTGCATTTTTGCACGCACACAGGTACCATTGTTGTTTTAATGATCGGAAGAAATATCAAAACCATTGGATATATATGATACAAAACAGCTAACAGAGGGAGGTAAAGATAAAAGTAGGCCTATACCAAGTTTTCCGCGTGGTACCACTATGGAGAATAAATATTTGATAAAGTCACGTAGATGCGCTTAAACCTATTCCATCTGTCTCAGGAGAATACGTACAACATATGTCCGAATTCCATATATACTCTTTCTAAACTAATGAGTAAACTCTTTAAGAACACCAACTGATATATATAAACAGGAAAGAAGACAATACTTTATACTTCTGTCATTTGGTACACATCTCTATGAAGCACAGCTTGTTTCTTTTCGAAATAGCTCCTTCGTGTCACAGCTGTGGTTAGTTTTGTTTTGTGTTAGGATGAAAGAGAGAAATGCAACATTTGCTTCGCGGTGAAGTTATATATATTATTAAGATGAGCGGTGATAAGCGAGGTTTAACAAAGAGTGCCTTTCGGATGCACAATTTAACGGGTAGTTGCAGTCCGTGTTGAGAATCAAACCAAAGCTATGTAAGACATGTTAATATTGAGCTCTTTTGTGGTAAAAGTGAACTTCAGAAACACACAAAAGACTTGAAACATCAAGCTAATGTAAAGCAATTGAAAAATAACTTACCTATCGCTGCATCTTTTCTGTGGCTAGGAACATGCAGTGTGTAGCAACAAGAATCGTGTTAAGGACTTTTTTTTTCGAACATAACATTCCCTTCCACACCATAAAAGACAATTTAATGTTTGTTAAAAGAAAGTGCATATAATATTTTTAAATTTTGTTTGTGATCCTATCATGCATAATTATAAATAATGCCTTTCATGCTACGAGAATGAGTTCAACTATACGTCATGGCCCCTCTAAAGCGGGGCCGCGGGGGCTCAGTGGTAGATCGTTCACCTCTGGTGCTTGGGGACCGTGGTTCGATCCCAGCTCGCACCAAGTGAACTTTGTGGTGGACAAACACCGTGTGCGTGGGTTTCCTCGGGGTTCTTCCGTTCCTCCCGCTTTCTTCATTCCACGATTTCACTAATTTCTCATCATCACCCCTCTCCTTTAGCCTAACCGGCATAACCGTGGGACGTAAAACTCAAAGATTTCACTTCATTTTTTCCCTCGAAAGCGATATTTTTCAAAATTATTTATTGTTAGATATTGTAAATTTACGGTATCTATTTTAGTGGACGGGAAATTTTGCATCTAATCGGATAATTTCATGGCTTCTAACAGGAATTCGCAGTTACGAAATTTGCATCACTGTCTTTTGAAAGGATCCCTAGAAAAAATACTACTAGAAAATAACTGAAAATACAAAATGGATTTGATAGCCAAATTCACGTCATCTTGGTGCGTCATCATTTTTCTTTAAATATTTGTATTTAGTGTTAGATTAGAGTTTAGTGTCCCTTTCAGCATCAAGGCTATATGAGACGTGAACTTACAAATTAACGTGTGTTCAGAACCACAGGAGTTCCCATCGGAAATCGAACCTAGGTCTCCCGCACCAAAGACGCGTACGCTAATCATATGGACAAGGGTGTTCGATATTTAGTAATGTGTACATAAAGTTGTGAAATTGCGCTTGTATAATGGAATGCAATTCCTTCTACTGACATAAACCTTCACAATACTTAGCTGGACAAAGTATCTTTAAAAAGAAAATGTCACTCTTTATGTTTCAGTTCCTGGTTCGACTGAAGGATGGAACAAATTGCAATGAGCGTTTTTGGATCCTACTTTGTGTAGTTGATTCATCTTAAACTTGGTATTTGATACGGATATGAACTAAAAACGTACAAATATAAATTTAAGTCATTCAAATACCTTTAAACAAAAATTGAATGTATATATGAAAGGGTAAGTGTTATTTCTTTAATACAAGTACATGAATACAGTTAGCTCCTCTTAATGAAAATAAGTGGTGGTTGGTCTTTAAAACTAGTGTGGAAAGATTAGTAAAGAATCTGGCATAATTTAGAAAAATATATGGTAATTCAGGCCCGTGTTTGGCATCATCGATTGTCTCAAGAGTGGCAACCCTGACTTAAAGGTTTCTCTTCGAGAATAATGGATTATCTGGGATATATCAGATATACAACTCGAGTTGGAGCAGTATTCTCTATAACAAACTTTGAAGCAGGCAGCATATCTGTTGAAATAAGTTATTTCTGAGTATATGAGTGGAATTCAGAACTATTTTGAGTCAGTTCGACTTGTTTCTAGTTAAGGCAAGGTAAATCAATCCCCGGATAGAGAAATAGATTACTCTTATGTTATTTCTTAGTAGGGAACATCTAACATTTTCACGGGAGACAGTGTCTTTTTATGAATATTGACATTTCCACGTATATTTAAGATTGCTAGCAATACCTGGTTTCCATAGTAACGGAGCAAGTCGTAGGGATTTTAGAGTGAGAGCCTTATTTGAATTGTGAGCAAGAAGGATGCTTGTTTACGAGGTTCAAAGACTGTTTTTAAACCACAGTCTGACTGTATTCAACTGAGTGTGAACTTATAGAATACTGGACTAGTTCTCGATGCGAATCTAACCTCAAACGAAGATTCTGCTCAAGGCGCTTTACTTCTCTGGTGAGAGGAATTTTCTTACATTCAACCAACTCAATCCTATAAGTAACAGAATTAGCCTTTTTGATGGAGAGTCTGTTTATAGACCATTCCATGTTTAGGACTTTAGGCCAGACAGCTTTCTGATTATTGAAATTGTCTTTTAGATGTGAGGGAGTATGATGTAAGAAAACACATGTTCTGCTCTCTCATGATAGAAGCACAGCTTAGCTGCGTTAAAGAAAATCGATTTGAAGTTATAGTTTCATGAAGGCTTAAGTAGGCGACTTCTTCTCCGGACTGAAAAGTTGGTCTTTTATTTCATGGCAGTTAAAGGAAATTCTTCTCAAATCAGAGCACCATTTTTAAGCACCAAAATATCCTGTATGGACTGTGGAAATGCTTTATTTATCAAAGTTTCCTTAAACATGTGGTATGTACTACTGTGTGCTTGTTAATTACCCTAGACAAACTTACCGGGCAGTTCAAATTTTTACAGTTAAAGAAAAGATTACAAGACTAATTGTTATTTACTATATGTTATTTTAAATGCGACACTAGTAGCAATAGAAGCCACAGTAGTAGGGGTGCGCGTATGGCTTAATGGCTCAAAGGTCAAAGGTCAATGACCGTGGCCCGGGGTCAATGACCTAGGGGTACCTAGGACCACCCCCTCTAAATTGTGGCAGGAGTACCATGGCCCACCCCCTAAATTTTGGCAGGGGTACATAGGACCACCCCGCTTAAATTTTGGAAATTGCCAAATCTAAAAATTTGGTATGGTAGCCTAGGACCATAGTATGTACCTCTATCAGTATTGGGTGTCTATGTCGTTCCCTTTCATGGGTAAAAAATTGCCAAAAAGTCAAATTTCGGGGGTTTTTGACCTAATTTATCCCCTTTGATGAGGTATTATTACCATATATAGTTATATGGGCGTATACAGGGGTCCATTACCTTTCATAACATATGGGTATATTAATGCACCCCTTGAAAAATTTGGGAGGGGTACCTTGGCCCACCCCTTAAATTTTGGAAATTGACCAATTTCAACATTGGGTATTATAGTACAGGACCCTAATATGTATCATGATAAATTTGGGTGGTCCACCTCATTTCCTTCTAGGGGTACAAAATTGCCAAAAAATATAAACGTAAGCAATACGTTATACCACGTGTTTGGTTTTTGGCTCAATTTATCTCCTTGGATGAGGTCCTATTACCTTATATAGTTATATGGGCGTATACAGGGGTCCATTCCCTTTCATAAGACATAGGTATATTAATGCACCCCTTGAAAAATTTGGGAGGGGTACCTTGGCCCACCCCTTAAATTTTGGAAATTGCCAAATCCAAAAATTTGGTATGGTAGCCTAGGACCACAGTATGTACCTCTATCAGTATTGGGGGTCAATGTCGTTCCCTTTCATGGGTAAAAAATTGCCTAAAATTCACATTTCGGAGGTTTTTGACCTAATTTATCCCCTTGGATGAGGTGTTATTACCCTATATAGTTATATGGGCGTATACAGGGGTCCATTACCTTTCATAAGACATGGGTATATTAATGCACCCATTGAAAAATTTGGGAGGGGTACCTTGGCCCACCCCTTAAATTTTGGAAATTGCCCAATTTAAACATTTGGTATTATAGTATAGGACCCTAATATGTATTATGATAAATTTGGATGGTCCACCTCGTTCCCTTTTAGGGGTACCAAATTGCCAAAATATAAACGTAAGCAATACGTAGTACCACGTGTTTGGTTTTGACCTAATTTATCCCCATTGGATGAGTTCCTATTACCTTATATGTTTATATGAGCGTATACAGGAGTCTATTACCTTTCATAAGACATGGATATATTGGCGCACCCCCGGGAGGGGTACCTTGGCCCACCCCTTCAATTTTAGAAATTGCCCAATTTAAACATTTGGTATAATAGTATAGAGCCCTAGTATGTATCACTATAAATTTGGGTGGTCCACCTTGTTCCCTTTCATGGGTACACAATTGCCAAATTTTAGTACAACCACGTGTTTGGTCTTTTGACCTAATTTATCACCTTTGATGAGGTGTTATTATCCTATATCGTTATATGGGCGTATACAGGGGTTCATTACCTTTTATAAGATATGGGTATATTAATGCACCCCCAGGAGGGGTACCTTGGACCACCCTTTAATTTTGGAAATTGCCCAATTTAAACATTCGGTATAATAGTATAGGACCCTAATATATATTAATGTAATTTCGTTCCCTTTTAGGGGTACAAAATTGCCAAAATATAAATGTAAGCAATACGTTGTACCACGTGTTTCGTTTTTTTACCTAATCTATTCCATTGGACGAGGTCCTATTACCTTATACGTTATATGGTCACGTATGGGGATTCATTTCCTATCATAAGACATAGGTACATTTGTGCACCCGGGAGGGGTACTTTGACCCACCCCTTTAATTTTGGAAATTGTCCCTTTTATATGTTTGGTATTATAGTATAGGACCCTAATATAAATTACTATAAATTTGGGTGGTCCACCTCGTTCCCTTTCATGGGTACACAATTGCCAAATTTTAGTACAACCACGTGTTTGGTTTTGGCTCAATTTATCCCCTTGGATGAGGTCCTATTACCTTATATGGTTATATGATCATGTATATATTGGTCCATTTCCTATTATAAGACATGGGTACATTGATGCACCCTTTAAATTTTTGGAAAGGGGTACCATGGCCAACCCCTTAAATTTTGGAAATTTTCCAATTTGAGCATTCGGTATCATAGTACATGCCTCAACATGTATCATGATAAATTTGGGTGGTCCACATCGTTCTCTTTTAGGGGTACAAAATTGCTAAAATATAAACATAAACAATATGTTGTACCATGTGTTTGGTTTTTGGCCCAATTTCTCCCCTTTGATGAGGTTTTATTACCTTATATGGTTATATGGTCATGTATATAGGTTCATATGGTTATATGGTCATGTATATAGGTTCATTTCCTATCATAAGATATGGGTACATTGACGCACCCTTTAAAAATTTGGGTGGGGTATCTTGGCTCATCCACTCGGTTTTAGAAATTGTTTAATATAAGCATTTGGTATCATAGTACAGGTCTCCAATATGTACCACTATAAATTTGGATGGTCCACATCGTTCCCTTTTCATAGGTAAAGAACTACCAAAAATCAAATTTCGGAGGTTATTGACCCTTTGATAAGTATTTAGCACGTTATATGGTTTATTACCTTTATATGTTTATGTTCCCTTTTAAATTTGGGAATTATCAAATAACAAAATTTGGTAAACGTTTTCTAGGACCCATTGTAGATGTTGATGTTCCTCTTATGGCCAAATATTCAAAATTTAAAGGTTATTGACCGGCTTTATTATTGAATAAGTACAGGATTTATTACTTTTTTCATAAGACACAGGTGTATTTGTGTACCAATCTTAAATTTTGGAAGGGGTACATTTCTTATTGTCGTATCAATAATTGGTAATTGGATAGTATCTCATTCATTGGGTAAATCATTATGATCACGTGATCGGTTATTGACCTATGATGGGATTAGGAGTCCAGGACATTGGTACATTGAAACTTTGTAGGATAATTTGATAATGCGTCATTGGTTTTGATTATTTCCGCCGCCAAATATAAACGTAAGCAAGACGTTGTACCACGTGATTGTCCTTGATGAGGTAGTGTACAGGGATTCATTTCCTTTGTTGTGGTACTTCTTAAGTTTGAGTACACACACACTTCTAGAAAACAGTTGGTTCTACTCAGGTAAACAATTGACGGACATTATTGACCTTATTGAACATATAATGATATGATTAACTCTAAGACTTAGGTATATCAAGAGAAGTATTCTTTAAATTTGGGAATGGTGATAAACAGAATTTTAACATAAGGTGCGAAATTTGAAACAATACATTGAACTTTAGTCACAGCTCATAGTCTAAGATCATTGGTGGTGATTGATTTGAAATCTGATAGCTAACCTTATTGAATCTTATGACTCATAGACGAAAGGCAATACATGCTACAACAGTTTGAAATTTAATCATAAGGTGATGTAATCTGACACTAGCAAAGTTATTGTTAATGCAATTTGATTGGATGATCACTATCTTTCCTGCAATCTGATTGGTTGATCACTATCTTTCGTGCAATCTGATAGGTTGATGAGTTTTAAATCTTTTTCTGCATTCAGTTTTAAGTTTTGTTTAACATTTAAAAATCTTGGTTTCGTTCAACATTTTGCACTCACTGATAAATATGATCAAAACCGTTTATTTGTTAATCGAATAGTTAAAAACCGGATAAAGTTTGACGGTTAACCGTGAAACGTAAAATTTTTTAGTTTGAATTTTTTTTTGTTTGAAATTTTTGTTTGAAAATTCTTGCTTTCAAATTTTTGTTTGAATTTTTTGTTTGAAATTTTTTTGACAACTTTTGTTTCAAAATTTTTTTGTTTGAAATTTTTGTTTGAAATTTTTTTCGTTTGAAATTTTGTTTGAAAATTTTTGTTCGAAAATTTTGTTTAAAATTTTTTGTTTGAAATTTTTCGTTTCCAAATTTTTTGTTTGAAATTTTTTGTTTCAAAATTTTGTTTGAAATTTTTTTCGCTTCAAAATTTTGTTTGAATTTTTTTTTGGTTTGAAATTTTTTGTTTGAATTTTTTTCGTTTCAAAATTTTGTTTCAAAGATTTTTGTTTGAAATTTTTGTTTCAAAGTTTGAGTTGACATTTTTAAAAGTTTGTGCACTTATTAGTAAAGAACCGGAACTGTTTAGAACAAAAACCTTTGACAACATTGTGGTTCAATAGTACACGTCAGAACATGATCATGCAACGTCATCAGTTTTGCATCATATATAAGTATCGTTCGCGTTAGTATTCATGATAACATCATCATGGCTACTTGTCTGCAGTTTCTAAACACACGTGATGTGATGAAATCATTTACCAAGATTACTGATTTACAACAAAATGTACCTTATAGAATCTTAGCTAGCCAAATGATCCCTACAAAGTTTGGATTAAGAATCGTAGTGAAGCTTGAAAATGATAAGAATATAATTTTACCAGCAAGATATTTACCCATGGAAGCATCAAAACAAGAAGAACTGCTGCGTTTCTTAAATACTGGATTTGTATCTTTATGTTACAAAGGATTCTTGGGTCGAAGTCATCAACTTGAATTTAGTACACAGCCAGATTCGTCAGCCATTGTGATGAAATCATGAATTCAAACGTCAGCACATCAGACATAGTTGTATGAATTTGGTTGGTCAGCAACTGTGATGAAATCATGAATTCAAACGTCATCACATGACGTCAGCAATAACTATAAACCAGCAAATACCGTGAAATCATTTGAGCAAGTGCTTTTCAGGAGGAAAGATGTGTACTTCTAACGATAAAGAGTTCATCTTCGCAAGCTATTATCCAATAAACAAAACATGTGATGATTGGTATCAGTGCTAGAACATTTGAACCAGTGATTCGATTGGGCAAAGCAGAACAATTTGGTGTACAACTGATCTGTGAAGAATGGCACGAATCGACCAAATGAACGATGAGCTAAATGTGACCATAGTCAAATCATTAGGCTCAAATCATGAAGTGGTGCTCGAAGAGAAGATGGTGCTGTTACGTAAAAAGAGTACATTCCATGTCAATCGCAACATGGTGTATCTAACGCAAACAGAATGGAACAAATTCATCAGCGTATTTCAGTGTGTGAAACATGCAGTGGAAGTGTGTAACAAAACAAGTATATTCCTGAAAAAGTACTATTTTGAAAAATGTGTGATGCATATTGTACAACATGTATCTAGATATTGTGATGGTTGTCAACATCGTTCGTGGGTGCATACCTGTATTGATAAACAGTTTATTTGTGATCAAATGGACATTGAGTTTCCACCAATTGATATTGCATTAGACCTTAAAAGACTTCAATTGGAATTAAAATTATATGCTAAAGACAAACTAGTGCAAGAAGTTCAAAATACATTGTATCGACAATATCCAGAACCACAATCTGGTATGGATGTATGTGGAGTGTAATAAAATGATCCATTTCAATGAATTGTGTTTTTTCATTTCAAGTACAACCCCAGGTTCTGACGTGTACTATTGAACCACAATGTTGCCAGAGGTTTTTGCTCTAAACAGTTCCGGTTCTTTACTAATAAGTGCACAAACTTTTAAAAATGTCAAACCAAACTTTGAAACAAAAATTTCAAACAAAAATCTTTGAAACAAAATTTTGAAACGAAAAAAATTCAAACAAAAAATTTCAAACCAAAAAAAAAAATTCAAACAAAATTTTGAAGCGAAAAAAATTTCAAACAAAATTTTGAAACAAAAAACTTCAAACAAAAAATTTGGAAACGAAAAATTTCAAACAAAAAATTTTAAACGAAATTTTCGAACAAAAATTTTCAAACAAAAAATTTCAAACCAAAAAATTTTCAAACAAATTTCAAACGAAAAAATCCCAAACAAAATTTTGAAAATTTTCAAACAAAAAATTTTAAACAAAAAATTTGGAAACGAAAAAATGTCAAACCAAAGTTTCAACCAAAAAAATTCAAAAACTTTTTAAATGTTAAAACAAAACTGAATGCAGAAAAAGATTTAAAACTCATCAACCTATCAGATTGCACGAAAGATAGTGATCAACCAATCAGATTGCAGGAAAGATAGTGATCATCCAATCAAATTGCATTAACAATAACTTTGCTAGTGTCAGATTACATCACCTTATGATTAAATTTCAAACTGTTGTAGCATGTATTGCCTTTCGTCTATGAGTCATAAGATTCAATAAGGTTAGCTATCAGATTTCAAATCAATCACCACCAATGATCTTAGACTATGAGCTGTGACTAAAGTTCAATGTATTGTTTCAAATTTCGCACCTTATGTTAAAATTCTGTTTATCACCATTCCCAAATTTAAAGAATACTTCTCTTGATATACCTAAGTCTTAGAGTTAATCATATCATTATATGTTCAATAAGGTCAATAATGTCCGTCAATTGTTTACCTGAGTAGAACCAACTGTTTTCTAGAAGTGTGTGTGTACTCAAACTTAAGAAGTACCACAACAAAGGAAATGAATCCCTGTACACTACCTCATCAAGGACAATCACGTGGTACAACGTCTTGCTTACGTTTATATTTGGCGGCGGAAATAATCAAAACCAATGACGCATTATCAAATTATCCTACAAAGTTTCAATGTACCAATGTCCTGGACTCCTAATCCCATCATAGGTCAATAACCGATCACGTGATCATAATGATTTACCCAATGAATGAGATACTATCCAATTACCAATTATTGATACGACAATAAGAAATGTACCCCTTCCAAAATTTAAGATTGGTACACAAATACACCTGTGTCTTATGAAAAAAGTAATAAATCCTGTACTTATTCAATAATAAAGCCGGTCAATAACCTTTAAATTTTGAATATTTGGCCATAAGAGGAACATCAACATCTACAATGGGTCCTAGAAAACGTTTACCAAATTTTGTTATTTGATAATTCCCAAATTTAAAAGGGAACATAAACATATAAAGGTAATAAACCATATAACGTGCTAAATACTTATCAAAGGGTCAATAACCTCCGAAATTTGATTTTTGGTAGTTCTTTACCTATGAAAAGGGAACGATGTGGACCATCCAAATTTATAGTGGTACATATTGGAGACCTGTACTATGATACCAAATGCTTATATTAAACAATTTCTAAAACCGAGTGGATGAGCCAAGATACCCCACCCAAATTTTTAAAGGGTGCGTCAATGTACCCATATCTTATGATAGGAAATGAACCTATATACATGACCATATAACCATATGAACCTATATACATGACCATATAACCATATAAGGTAATAAAACCTCATCAAAGGGGAGAAATTGGGCCAAAAACCAAACACATGGTACAACATATTGTTTATGTTTATATTTTAGCAATTTTGTACCCCTAAAAGAGAACGATGTGGACCACCCAAATTTATCATGATACATGTTGAGGCATGTACTATGATACCGAATGCTCAAATTGGAAAATTTCCAAAATTTAAGGGGTTGGCCATGGTACCCCTTTCCAAAAATTTAAAGGGTGCATCAATGTACCCATGTCTTATAATAGGAAATGGACCAATATATACATGATCATATAACCATATAAGGTAATAGGACCTCATCCAAGGGGATAAATTGAGCCAAAACCAAACACGTGGTTGTACTAAAATTTGGCAATTGTGTACCCATGAAAGGGAACGAGGTGGACCACCCAAATTTATAGTAATTTATATTAGGGTCCTATACTATAATACCAAACATATAAAAGGGACAATTTCCAAAATTAAAGGGGTGGGTCAAAGTACCCCTCCCGGGTGCACAAATGTACCTATGTCTTATGATAGGAAATGAATCCCCATACGTGACCATATAACGTATAAGGTAATAGGACCTCGTCCAATGGAATAGATTAGGTAAAAAAACGAAACACGTGGTACAACGTATTGCTTACATTTATATTTTGGCAATTTTGTACCCCTAAAAGGGAACGAAATTACATTAATATATATTAGGGTCCTATACTATTATACCGAATGTTTAAATTGGGCAATTTCCAAAATTAAAGGGTGGTCCAAGGTACCCCTCCTGGGGGTGCATTAATATACCCATATCTTATAAAAGGTAATGAACCCCTGTATACGCCCATATAACGATATAGGATAATAACACCTCATCAAAGGTGATAAATTAGGTCAAAAGACCAAACACGTGGTTGTACTAAAATTTGGCAATTGTGTACCCATGAAAGGGAACAAGGTGGACCACCCAAATTTATAGTGATACATACTAGGGCTCTATACTATTATACCAAATGTTTAAATTGGGCAATTTCTAAAATTGAAGGGGTGGGCCAAGGTACCCCTCCCGGGGGTGCGCCAATATATCCATGTCTTATGAAAGGTAATAGACTCCTGTATACGCTCATATAAACATATAAGGTAATAGGAACTCATCCAATGGGGATAAATTAGGTCAAAACCAAACACGTGGTACTACGTATTGCTTACGTTTATATTTTGGCAATTTGGTACCCCTAAAAGGGAACGAGGTGGACCATCCAAATTTATCATAATACATATTAGGGTCCTATACTATAATACCAAATGTTTAAATTGGGCAATTTCCAAAATTTAAGGGGTGGGCCAAGGTACCCCTCCCAAATTTTTCAATGGGTGCATTAATATACCCATGTCTTATGAAAGGTAATGGACCCCTGTATACGCCCATATAACTATATAGGGTAATAACACCTCATCCAAGGGGATAAATTAGGTCAAAAACCTCCGAAATGTGAATTTTAGGCAATTTTTTACCCATGAAAGGGAACGACATTGACCCCCAATACTGATAGAGGTACATACTGTGGTCCTAGGCTACCATACCAAATTTTTGGATTTGGCAATTTCCAAAATTTAAGGGGTGGGCCAAGGTACCCCTCCCAAATTTTTCAAGGGGTGCATTAATATACCTATGTCTTATGAAAGGGAATGGACCCCTGTATACGCCCATATAACTATATAAGGTAATAGGACCTCATCCAAGGAGATAAATTGAGCCAAAAACCAAACACGTGGTATAACGTATTGCTTACGTTTATATTTTTTGGCAATTTTGTACCCCTAGAAGGAAATGAGGTGGACCACCCAAATTTATCATGATACATATTAGGGTCCTGTACTATAATACCCAATGTTGAAATTGGTCAATTTCCAAAATTTAAGGGGTGGGCCAAGGTACCCCTCCCAAATTTTTCAAGGGGTGCATTAATATACCCATATGTTATGAAAGGTAATGGACCCCTGTATACGCTCATATAACTATATATGGTAATAATACCTCATCAAAGGGGATAAATTAGGTCAAAAACCCCCGAAATTTGACTTTTTGGCAATTTTTTACCCATGAAAGGGAACGACATAGACACCCAATACTGATAGAGGTACATACTATGGTCCTAGGCTACCATACCAAATTTTTAGATTTGGCAATTTCCAAAATTTAAGCGGGGTGGTCCTATGTACCCCTGCCAAAATTTAGGGGGTGGGCCATGGTACCCCTGCCAAAATTTAGAGGGGGTGGTCCTAGGTACCCCTAGGTCATTGACCCCGGGCCACGGTCATTGACCTTTGACCTTTGAGCCATTAAGCCATACGCGGACCCCTACTACTGCCACGAACTCATTTTCTTTTCTTTCTTTCTTTTTTTAATCGCACACACAAGAACACATGTACACCAAAACGATAATGTTCGACAATGTTCCTGGGTTCATTGCGTGTTTCTATCTCTTGGTAGATGAATGTTTGTCCAGAATCACTATTGGAAATCGGGTTGCAGACCGTGAAATGCATGTTTAACCCTTTGAGACCTGGTGGTAACATTTGCGTACATCATATTTGCGAGTACAAAATACTACTTAGTAAATAACCAGTGGTTTTGAAATAGTCTTTGTTACTACTTAGTTTATTATCTAAACAAATTAGATGGAACACTATGGCTCAGTGGTAGAGCGCTTACCTCTGGTGCGTGGGGCTGTGGTTCGATTCCCGGCAAAGTAGTTTTATAGTGGACAACATCGTGCTCGTGGGTTTTCTCGGGGTACTCCCGTTTCCTCCCACAATTTCATTCCAACAATTCTTCCATCATCATTCACTTACTTTAATCATTATCTCCCTTAGCCTAACAGACATAATCCTGGGACGTTAAACTCAAAGATTTCATTTCATTTTTTTAAAAAAACAATTAAATCATAATTAAATTGAAGGCTTATTCTTTTAGTATGGGAAACATATTGACACCCATGGCCGTAATCAGGCTTGAAGATTAGGTCGGACAGACATCATTTAGGGTCAGGCTCTTAAGTATTCTTTTAATAAACAATGCTGAACAAACTAGACAATCGTGTTTTAGGATTGTAGAAAACGACCGTGAATTATGTTCAAACACAATTATTATTATATTTATTTCTCTGACTATTGGATCTTTATACCCTACATTACAGTGTTAAACAAAAGAGAATAATTGTTTGTATAATAGTATTCAAGAGTTTTCTCATCATGATTAGTTTTGTAAACAATTCAATTACACTTATTTGGTGTTTATTTCTAAATAATAAGTCCTAATACAATTTCATAAAGTTGTAATTCTTCTTTAGTTTGTATCACTTTACACAATGACAAATCCAAAAGGTGTGTTGTATCGGTGCAGTACCAGTTTTTCACGTTTTTCAAAATGTTCCAAAACCCAAAGAATAATCTTTAATTTCTGATATTTTAGTCGTCACAAATTACAATTTTATAATGTAGTCAATGTTTATAATTACTGGGCAGTTGGGCGTTTAAACTAATGACATCATAATAAAGTCAAAACCATAATTTTGAGTTGAATTGATTCTGAGTTTAACGTCCCGTTCAGCAGCGAGGCTATGTGAGACGTGGACCTACTGATTAACGTGGAATCCGAACCACATGAACTCTCACCGGGAATCAAGCCCAGGTTTCCCACGCCAAAGGCAAGTATGCTAACCGTTAGCCACGAAGGAGCTCCACCATAATTTTAGTGGGAGATAAGAAATATCTCGCCAGTGCTTTTACAATAAATAAAATTTTATAAGTATTAAAGAATAGTGGTAAGAGATTTTATAATAGCTCTTTTATTTATGAGATATGAGTATTTTTTAAAAAAACACAACTAAAGAATAGGTTGGCGGAACCACAAAAGACTCGTAAAATAAACTTTCTTATAAATACATACGTACCTTACTCACCTTTTATAATTGCTATGCTTACGTTCTCCATAAAAACAGAAATTCTCTTTTAGTGATACTTTACACAAGATCATGAAGTGGGTTCAAATTTAATTAAAGGCAAAATACAATACAATAATCCACAAATATTGCCTCAAGTGAGTTTAAAGATTTCTAAACACTAGTGCGAAACCGGGCTCTGCCGTTGCGATCGATTTACAGGTCTTGAGACGAAAGTAAGAAGGGACTTACGCACACAGTAAGTAAAAACAATTAATATGGCTGTAACTTTCCCCCAAATGGGTGTATCTTAAAACTAGCCTCACCATTATTTTTCTAATTAAATTCTAGCCCGAAATTATGTATCATATTACCCTATTCCCATTTTGAAAACTTGACCTTAGTTCAAAATGGCGAATTTCAAGATGGCTGCCATCAAGGTCATATCTACCATACGACTTCCCCTTAGGACTTATATGTATCCACATGTTTTTTCTTCACTTTTCTTCATTAACGCTCCGTTTACAAAGGGTAGTAAGGGACTTCTGTAGTAATCTCTAATAACCACATCACAACTCTTAAAAGTTAATAAAAAAAAAATAGAAAACATGCACCATGGCAAAAATTTGTCTTCACAAGTAATGATGCATACATGCCTTCTATCAGCAAAAAAAAGTTTCATTGAAATTGGAGCCGGACATTTGAGTGATTTCCCTTGTGGGATGTGATTGAACGTGACGTCAGAA
Organism: Thermobia domestica; assembly: GCF_964235325.1. Taxonomy (NCBI): domain Eukaryota; kingdom Metazoa; phylum Arthropoda; class Insecta; order Zygentoma; family Lepismatidae; genus Thermobia; species Thermobia domestica. The sequence continues at coordinate 153,299,437 of NC_137456.1, read as the reverse complement.
CACATCGCCCCCCTTCCCGGAATTTACGGGAATTAGGTGACCTGAGTGAGCACATGTGGTGCCAGCTCTCTCCAGCGACCTATCAAGGATCATTGCGTGTATGCCAAGACGTGTCGCCGTTTTTATCCATGCCAAAAGTCGACATACTGACAATTAGGTAGGTAGTCATGATGGTCTGGCTGATGTGTGCGTATATTTTAACTCATATATTTTGTCTCGACTCGAATTTCGAGACGTCTCGAGACAGAGACTGTCGAGTCGAGACACGAGTCGAGACAGAAACATATTTTCGAGTCGAGACACGAGTCGAGACAACATTTTCTCGAGACGAGTCGAGACAGGCTTAAATCTCGACTCGACTGGACTCGAATGCATCCCTAACAGTGAATGTTTAATGAAGCATTAATGGGAATAGGGGATTTCAAGATGGAGGACAGATCATTAAAAGATCAGGTATGCAGATGATCTTTTAGTCATAGTTAGAACCGAAGAAGGACTCCAAGAGATGATTGACAAAATAATTGACACTGAGGAACTATATGGAATGGAAATCAAGATCGAAAAATCGAAAGTCTTGAGAATATTCTGTGGAAACACCCTCTTACGGGTCAGAGGAGAACAAAGAGAACTTGAAGAGGTCGATGATTTCAAGTATCTGGGAAGCATTTGGACGAGAAACACGTACTGCACCAAAAACATCAGGTCAAGAATTGCCATAGCTAAAGAAGCATTCAACAAGAAAAGATCACTCTTAACTAGCAGGCTCAATATTGGAGTAAGAAAGAAGCTGGTCAAATGTTATATACGGAGTATTCGACTGTATGGTTCAGAGATTTGGACATTACGGAAGTTAGAGAAGAAATATTTAGAGACCTTCGAAATGTGGTGTTGGAGGAAAGTGGAGAAGATAAAATAGACAGAGAGAGCAACAAACGAAGATGTTTTAAAACAGATACGAGAAAAGAGGATACTTCTAGGCCAATTGGAAGGCCAATTGCATTGGACACATCTTGCGAAGAGATTGTTGCCATAGAAGAAAAGGTGGAAGGAAAGCGAGGAACAGAAAGAAGAAGAACACAACTGATCGATGATTTTAAAAATAGAAGAAAATATTGGGAGTTAAATCAGGAAGCTGAAGATCGAGGAAAGTGTTAGTAACATTTCCAGGCCTAAATCTAAAATTAAAAGAAAGAAAAAAAAAAGAAATCATTAGTCCCGGGACATGCCAAAAGGCAGAAACTTAATCCCTCGTGGAACAGTGTTATTACTGGTTCATTACACAAGTAATCACTTTTTTCACGTCCCACGATTTATTCACCGGGGCTAAGGAAGACAGTGCTGGTGAGATAGATGATAATGTGCATTGACGAAAGTGGAATGAAACGGGCAAACTCCCGCAGAAAACTCACACATAGGTTGTTTATCCATCAGAAAACTCACTTCATAGGAGGGGCCGCGGTGGCTCAGTGGTAGAGTGTTCACATCTGGTACTTGGGGTCCCTGGTTCGATCCCAATTCGCGCCAAGTGAATTTTGTGGTGGACAAATACCGTGTGCGTGGGTTTTCTCGGGGTTCTCCCGTTTCCTCCCACTTTCTTCATTCCACCATTTCATTCATTATTTCATCATCATCGTCTCCTTTAGCTAGCCGGTATAGCCGTGGGACGTAAAACTCAAAGATTTCATTTTTTCACTTCACATGAGCTAGGATCGAACTGGAGATCCTACATCAGAGGCGAATGCTCTATCACTGAGCCACCGCAGCCCACAGATAGATGTTTGTACATCTCAATTAATGTTCCTCTTATATAAAGCATTCTGACTTTCTATCGTGTCAAGGAGCCAGAATTCTCAGAGGGAGAGCACAAGTTACTCCTGTGAAATTTTCAGATACTTCTTGGACAAACTTTGTGGCTTATTTTAATGCATACTAACAATCGATATTGTCTTCGTTTCTCAATGTATTATATAAACTGGAGGATTATTAAAGGTTAATTAACTTTTTAAGGAAAGCTCCATTTTTTACCACATAAAAGTTCCTAGTTGAGGAAAACCTCAGACATTGCACTTTTTTTTAAAAAAAAAAAAAAAGTTTACAATAGAGTAGCGTACATTGTATTGAAGTGCCTTGGTCATTAATTTATTTCCAATTTGTAAGGAAATAGTTAATCATTGTCGCCTGACTGAACTTAGTGCAATTTTCAGCATCATTACCCTTTTCGTGCTACAGATTGATTGTGTTTTGGGCTCTGTGGCCGTAACAGAAAATTTTCCACGCCGCAGAACATACGGTAAACCACATCATTCATTGCGAAGGACGTCGTAGCCAATAAAGAATTTTAGAAAAGTAAACTGTGTTTAAAATGGTCTTTACATTGGGTTATAACAGTTGTTCTATTGCAATATTATGCTTGATGATTAAGAATAGCTGAGTTCAGTGATGTAGCCAGCAATTTGTTCAAGGGGCCTCCAAGGCTTCTTTGAGGGATTTTTTTTACATAGTAAAAGTAAACCAAAGGTCTTCTTTCAGAATTTGAAAGCATTACTAAGTTATCAAACATGCATATTATTATTATTATTATTATTATTATTATTATTATTATTATTATTATTATTATTATTATTATTATTATACTTCCAAACTATATTGGGCATAAATGTTGGAAGTCTTATACAACGGCTTCGTTCGTTTGTCCGTCCGTTGTTGAAGTTATCAGAGCAAAAACGGTTAAGTGATATCGAGATGCGGTTTTTATGCAATCGATTCAGCATCCCAAGGATAGGTACCATTTCATTCGCTACTTTCTATTCAAACCACAAGTAGTTCAAATTAGTCATTTTCAGTTTTAACATTTATAGGCATAAAACAAAAACGATAATAGCTAGCGAGAAGCAGTTTTTTTTTCTTCTTTAACGATTCAGCATCTCAAGGAGAGCGTCATGACTGTCCCGAACACTCTAGCAAAAACAGAAATGGTTCATATTTAATATATTTTCCGATTTAAGTACTGATTTCCACAGAGCAAAAACTGTAAAAAGGATCGAGATGAGATATTATCCAATCGATTCAGCGTACCCAAGAATAGGTTCCGCCTTCTCCATTAATCCTCTATTCACACCGGGGTTTCAACACTTATCGCCATAGAAAACAATTGGTAATAAACGACAAGTGGCGACAAGTTCTATAATCGATTCAGGGTCAATAACACATATCGTCACAACCCACAACACTATACAGAAACCAGAAGTGGTTAAAATTTGCTACTACTTCCATATTTAATACTGATTTCTGTAGAGCGAAAACGGTGAGAGATATCAAGATGCAGTTTTTTGCAGTCGATGCAGCTTACCAAGAGTAGGTTTTGTCTCCTCCGTTAACCATGTATTCAAACCGGATTTTGGTTCAAATTAGCGATTTCCGGTTTCAACCTTTATCACCATAGAGCAAAAACAATGAGGCATAGCGAGTAATTGCTTTCTGATATGGATTCAACGTCCAAGGAACAGTTCTATCATTGATCTTATTAATCTATTGCAAGCATGATCAAACTCTAACACTGTTATAGTCTAATATAAATAAGACAGAGTTCGTCTCTGTGTGTGTGTCTGTCCGTATGTGTGCGGCCTGGGATCAGACGAGTGGATCGAGAGTTATCAAATTTGGGTCACGGGTACCTTCGTCCAGGCCTCAGACCAGGACGAAGCGATTTTTTCAAATTTCGAACCAGGGTGTCTCAGGGGGCGTTTACCGGGAAATGTAAAAGTAGTAGATAATGACCGATATTAGTGTCGAATTCATAGTTTTCGCGGTCGCTGAGATCAATGGTGATACTCCGATCGCATTAACTTCCAAATTCGCCCCATTCGACTGCGGATCAGAAGTCACCAGGGGGGATACCCAGACATGTAAAATAATTCAAAATGACCGATATTAGTGTCAAATCCATAGTTTTTGCGGTCTCTGAGATGAATGGCGATACTGTCACAGGCGTTGAATTCCAAATACTGCCCTCATGCGAAAATGGGTATTTCAGCTGGTATATATTAAATTCGAAAGGTGTAATTTTGTGTATTGTATGTCCATCTAATTAGCCAAATCAGGGTACAAAGAAGATGGTTAATTTCAGTGCCTTTAATTGTTTTAATGTGTTAACGTAGTTTAAAATGTATGTTTTTTTTAAATATTTTTCTTTGTCAGTTTTTTCTAAAGATACTACACTTTCTGTAATTATATTAACCCTCCATAGCCCGCGTGGTCAATTGTAACATCAAGGCACGTGCGCGGAGTCTCACTCCGCAATATTTATTTATCTTATTTTAATGTGTATTTTGTTTTGAAGCGATATTAAATTGTTTATTTTCTTTGCTTTTTTTAAACAATTGCCCAAGTATATTTTAAAGCACAAACTCTTTTAACAGTTTTAAGAAAATTAATATTTCTCTATACGCAGAGTGTGACTCCGCGGCGCGTGCTACGGCGGATTAAACATTTTAAAGGTGTTTGGTTTACCAAAATTCCTTTATATACAGTATTTACCCTGTCGAGCTGGAAGACAAAATACCTCAAGAACTATCTGACCACTCATCAAATTTGGTGAAATTATGCAGGGTCGAAAGTTAGATATGCATTATTATAGTAAATCACTTATTATATGACAATTAAGACTATGTTCCATGTTCACTCTAATAAAACCGAAACTGTCAGAAATGAACCACTTCGGGTTGAACTTTGATTGTTGTAGAGTGAAAACGGTAATGGATAGCGAGAAGCTGTTTTCTGAAGCCGATTAAGCGTCCTGAGAATATATCCATCTCCACTCTAATCTTTCTCTATTAAAAACCCGAAATGGCAGAAATGAAGCTTGTATACCAATACACGATGTCCCCTCATACCTATTCTGTCTAGGAATACAAAACTTGGTATACACATTTCTTATACCCTATAGTATTTTTCGAGATACATTTGGATTGAGTGCTTTTACCCGGGGCCACTCCAGAGGGTTTAAAGTTTATGAAAGGGATTTCTGGAGGTAATTTTCCCGACATTCTCCCAGTTTTCCCTTTCAAGTACGTTAGGGGCCTTAATATATAGCACTTCTGGCAAGCTTGTTTCATGCTGAAGAGAATGAACTATAAACCTTGACTTTCCAATGAACAGTATTAATGCCATAGCTGTTTCACTGCGATTTTCTTTATACTAACAAGGTCAATGGGCCCCAGGGACTTTCTCCGTTGTCAATGGCACCTAATTTTTTGTGCATGAACATATCTTTGTTATGTTTATCGAATGGACTATGTTTGATTAGGAAGTCTTGTTGCCACTTTCATGTCCTTTCCTTATCAGTACCCGTGTCAGTGCAGTGTGTGATGGGCAAGACAAAGGGCCTGAGTGCATTTGACCGAAGAGCTGACGACTGGGTGCCTTGATTTCGGGTTTTCGGATAGCAGCACTCGGATGTTCAAAGGCAACTGTCAAAGGTGTATCGTGAGTACCTGGCTTACGATAAAACCCCACCCGCACGGGCAAACTGTCGCAATCAGGGGTGTGTCAGTGGCGGGAGTAGGCGCTGACTTGCCCGCGTCGTAACAGCTGATAGACGGGCCAGAGTGCGTCAAATCGCGTAGAGGTTCAATGCAGGACAACAACGCCGTGTTAGCAGCAACACAATTCACAACCACCTATTCGTCATGGGGTACAGAAACCATGGGCCTACGCGAGCACCCCTTGTAACCGCACAACACAGGAATCAATGTTAACATGGGCAAAGGAACATCGCCACTGGACCGTGTAAATATGGACAAAGGTTTCCTTAACAGATGAGTCACGTTTTACATTGATACATGCCGATGGACGGGTAGGGGTGTGTCGCCGAGTAAATGGATTGTGCAGGCCGGTGGTGGTGGTATTCTCATGTGGGGCATGTTTACGTGGACTGAAATGGGTCCCCTAACACGTGTGACACGGTCCCCTCACAGGTGAACGCTACCACCATCTTCTGCGTGCCCATGTCCTGTCATTTGCTTGGCTGCAACATCCGGATGGTGACCTCACCTTTGAGAAGGACAATGCGCTGGCCCACCTCTTTAGGATGGCAGCAAACTGGTTTGATGAGCACTCCTCTGATCTGGCAACACCTCCCTGGCCATCAAGGTCACCGGGACCTCAATCCAATCTAACACATCTGAGACGCCATGGAATGACGCCTTCAGGCTGTGGACCATCTTCCGATCAACCTGCGGGCTCTGTGGAAGACTTTGCAGTAGATTTCGATTGAGGTGCCACTAGGCTAGTCGAGAAAGTTACCCCCCACAGCGAACGCGGCCTAGGTGGCTACACGGTAATTTTAGTTTTACCAGAGTTGTAAATCATACTATGAGCCATTCAGGGTTTCCAGGTCTTTTCTTTTCATTTCCCGCGCCAGAAGTGTAGAATGAGAATGACCTGCTTCAGTTGGTTTCTTGTGAGAAGATATGAAGGTTATCGAAGAAGTATTGGTGTTAGCTGCAGTTTCTTCTTATGTAAAGAAAAAAAGACGCAGAGGAAACTAAGTACAGACAAAGTAAACGACCAAAACAGCTTACTTTATCTTAATCAAACTTGCAAAAACAATTCAGTTGGTGTTAGATTGTTGCTTTTTCAATTTATTCCTACATCCATATTAATCTGTGTATCTGTATAAAAAGGATGTGTATGTATGTTAGGAATGGTATAGAGACGAGATGAAACTCAATACACTCTCGGTCTCGTCTCGAGTCGAAAAACATCGTATTAGTCTCGGTCTCGTTTCCATCAATATATGGAGCTCCATCGTGACTAAGCGGTAAGCGTACGTGTCTTTGGCGTGGTAGACCTGGATTCGATTCTAGGCAGGAGGTTATGTGGTTAGGGTCCCACGTTGAGCTGTAGTTCACGTCTGATGTAGCCTCGCTGATATAGTCGAAAGAGACGGAGCAAGGGGCATTTTTTTAAAAATATATCCTCTGTATCGAAAACAAATATTAGACCCCAATCAGTAAATTCCTACATTTACACTACTTTATACTTTACTAGCTAAACACGTGCCTTTGGAGAATGGGGTTCCGGATTCGAATCCTGTGGGAGATCATTGAAAAGTTTCAGCGCATAAAGGTTGTTTAGATTCCACCTTAAACTGTAGGTTTACATATTGTATAGCTTCGGTGCTGAAAGGACCGCTAAATTCCAAGCCATCAAGTATAAAATTTACATCATGATATTTTTAACCAATTCTCTGGTTTAATCTTTTAATTTTTTTCTTCTCATGATTTTGGCTAATTCTGAAATTCCTACTCTCTACTAATTTTAGCGCCTTATTTTCAGTTTCAGAACAAAGTTGATAAAACACGAGCAGTTGCAGTTAAAATAAATAAATAAAATAAAATAAACATATCTTTCCCAGGAATATTTCTAAGCTGCATGGAAAGAAATGTCTGGAAACTGAAACATTATGTGTTTGTTTTACAAACCTAAGTTTCGAAATAATTTGGCAACGTAATTTTTCGGTCATTTCAAAGACTGGAAAGAGAATAAGATGTATTGAATCCCAATTTAAAATTATGGTCTGCTGTTTAAAACATTTTCGATATACCTAAGTACCAAACTATTAGAGGTGGCATTTTCCGCCTTTCTCTTATGCACACATCTATGGCTTAGACCATCTAAGGGCAATTGTTCCATCATCTAACATATCCACCCCATGAAATGCCGCATAGCCGACCCTGGCCCTTTCGGGCTGTTGCCCTTAAGGTTTGGTATATATTAGGTATATTGGAAGTTGGCACAAATGTAACAAAGTATTTATTATTATTATTATTATTATTATTATTATTATTATTATTATTATTATTATTATTATTATTATTATTCCTAGTAAACATACAATTTGGCTCGATGTAGCTCTACTTAACACTATTAAATGAAATCATAAAATAAGAATATTCTTACCTTCTTCATTCTGAGAATTCCGTTCCATTCCCTCCCAGTCTGGAACAAATATCGCAGCCACTTCTCTCCACATTTTTATTTTTAAGTCACGATTCATGTGGTTCGGATCTCTTAAATCATATAGGCATGGCCTATTTTGTATTTCGATTATAAACGCCTCTGTGTTAAACACACTAACCATGATTGGAGATGTACACAGGACACCTTTTCAAACACAACTGAAAATTTCTCTTTGTGATTACACTTGTGGTTATCTGTTTGGGGGTGGAGTTCGAGCTTCGGAGATAGGGGCTCAAATTCAAGTTATTTCGTTGTTTCATCTTTTGCCTAAAGCCAAATATTTTGCTTATAGATTACCATGGCACCAGCTAACTGTCAATCAAGTGTATCACGAGAAATCACCGTGTTACATAGATTTTTCTGTGATTAGCTAATTTTCTGAATTTCCTTCTATTTTTGTGAATTTTCTTTTGTTATACACACACATACTTTATAATAGCAGAGTTCCAATCTCTGCACAAAGCGTCTTCCAAGCAGCTGTTTCTTGCTACAATCCCCTTGCCTGGCAACACGTCTTTCCTTTTTGTCCTTCCTTTGGAAATCTTTTAAACAGCAGGCGGTCTATTGTTCCGACCCGCACCAAATACGCTCGAGCCGACGTTTTCTCAGCGATTTTATTACTTTCGCGTTTATGTTAAGCCACCCAGATTTAAATACATGGTCAGCGTATTCCAAGCATACGTATGAGCAATAAATACGCTTTGCGATCGCTTCAAATAGCCGGGGTGTATGGTGCATCGGGTACCCGCTGTTATCAGAGCGAAAAGTGGTTACACGGTATTAGGTAGGTGTCTGTAATTCAATTGGTGAACAATGTATTTCCTATTATCATTTAATCATCAAAACATATAGCTTTATTATTATTTTACTGAAGCAATTTCTGGGGGATTCGAAACATGTTTGAAATCCCGAACCGTAAAAAGAGATGCATTGAGGAAGTGCGCAAGACTACCAAGTAGTTAATTATTTTTTTGAATTAATAAAAAAAAATCAAAAAAAATTTTTTTTTAAGTAAAAGCAAAATAAAATGAAATTCATTTATGACAATAGAAGGGTTATTATGCGCCACGAAAACTACGGTTACAAAATCCCTAATTCTAGATTGCTAATGAATGGTTTGCTCATATCAATGACGTTTATTCCTGCCTATTATCGTAGTGGTAGGAGAATCTGCTTCCATGAGAAACCATAATAATTTCTGTTCTCTTCCAGATGGTAGATGTAGTCTACAGTAGCTGATTATTCATTTTGTTTCCATACGTTTAAAGATAATAAATCTTCTTTTCCTGCTTTAATATACCCTTTCCCCATCTTTTTTCCCCTCATTGATGAAAAGACGAACTGAACTGATACAAAGAAAATTGGGCTAGAAGGTTAGTTTTCTTTTTTAAAAAAAATATGGCCCGGAATGATTAATGAGTTGCTGCATACGAAAAAACGGTGTAATCGATAATATCGATTCTTAAAAAAAAAAAAAAAAAAAAAAAAACTCATTTTGCTGGCTTGTATCAGCAAACGAGAAAAATTTAGGTTGGAAGACTGAAAATGCGTAGTGGTTCTCCAACTGCATCTATTAACAAGAGAAGAACAGTTTAATATATTAGTTCGTATCAGGGGTACAAATGGTGTTCGTGTTTACTAAACGCTTTTGCCAATACTAACCATAGCATTGACCTTTTCTTGTGTATTTGTTTCAAGGTAAAAGTAATTGTTCTTGTTCGAGTAAGGAATTAACAAAATTAAGTCTATTATATTTTTTCACTCACCTTTTTTATTTGCATGTGTATTTTTGTGAATAATCTGGTTTCTTGATATACAGAGAACATTCCAATTATAAGTTCCGTTGATGACCTAGTAAAAACATACAAGAGCTCCTTCGTGGCTAAGCGATTAGAGTCACGACCATCGGAACTCAGAAGGCCTTCGTCGTAGCGAGTGACGTCACACAAAGTAGGGACAGGCAGGCGCAGTGTGTCGGGCAGAGCTGGTCAGCTCTACACGAGAGCTGAAAGCTAGGGCTGTTCCTAATTCCGGAATTTTTCGGAACGGAAATTCCAATTCCGGAATCGGAACACAGTTTCAAGACGTTCCGGAATTCCGAAATTTCGAAACGTTCCGGAATTTCGGAATTTCGAAACGTTCCGGAATTTCGGAACATTCCGGAATTTCGAAACATTCCGGAATTTCGGAACATTCCGGAATTTCGAAACATTCCGGAACTTATTATTGAAAAAATAATTTTTGCTGTTACCCCGAACTGAGAGGTGTGCGCAAAGCTTAGCTTTGAAACTGGATATTGATTCCGCTGTGCTGAAGGAAGGAGTTTTGGTCCACGGCAACTGGTTTGTTTCATTCTCTAGATCCGTTCACTGTGAACGATTGCGCATAAGATTTGGAACTTTGTCTGGTTATCCATAAAGTCTCAATCATAAGTGATTCGGTGTAAATTCCGTGATTTTGTTTGTTGCAGAAATCGGAAAACAGAAATTCGAGCTAGTTCTTCTTCCCTTTAGTTTGGTTTATCTACCAAGAAACACCTTTTTTATAAACCACTTTGTGTATTCTTTTTTAAATGAATACCGACTGTACCTTTTCCATTTATACGAGGCAACCCTAACAAGAAATCGAACTGCATATCTTTTGATTGTATGGCCATTGTTAAGTATAAGTACCTGAAGGAGGGGCAGAGAATCATTTAAAAGAAAATACGATTTTCATTAATTAAAGGGATACGATAGTCTGAAATATTTGAAAAAAATTTTGACCAGTATTTCCGGTGGCCCCACACCCCTGCTTACTGGGAGGGAAGTAGAAATTATTTGTCAATAATCTAAAGAGGAACATGATTCCCAACCCACCGACGTCCGTGCTTTGTTGCTAGATTTTTTTTCTTGATAGTTGGTTGATGGCTTGGCATTTTAATTTGTAATAATCTGCAATAGTGCACAGAATATTATTTTGCTAAGTCAAGTGTTTCCGTTTTGTGAACAAATAGATCATTTCGTTGACTAAAGCTTGATGTGCATATGTAACATGACGTGAACACTAGAGTATAGTTTTCGTGGCATTTCAGTATGCCATAGCATAGCATACGCTATGAAGCAGTGTCCTTTTGAAAATAAGACACTTTTGTATTAAACAATCTGAAATAAAACCTTCAAGGGATAAAAGCGAATTTACATGACGTACCCAAAGCACCGAATTTATCGCGCCAAAATCAAAGCTTGGCTTGTGAGCTTGTTACTTGCAAATATAGATACTAAAAATATATTTTAATTACGGAAAAAGAAAAATCAAAATGGCATGACGAAAAATCAAAATAAGAGAAAAATCTCCTTAACTTTTATTAATGAATAAAGTAGAGATAATATGGGAAAAGAAAGCACTGAGGTCATGGATCGTCTCATCAGAACTAACTATAACGAACTATTCAAAAGTTACATATAAAGCTGTACGGCCAGGACTCTGCCTGTCTACATCTTTACACCTACGCCTCTCGCGCGACAGTTTTATCTTTATTTTTAGCCTTAGTTGCCTAAAAATAAAACTAAATTCAAATTTAGTCATTCAAGTTTAAACTCAACCAGTCGAAATTCAATAAAGTTTTTTCATAACACCACAAAATTCTAGTAATTTGTAATGACAGTTTAATACTATGATGTTATAGCTGGTAGGCAGATATTATTGTGGTACCGTTTAGTATCTTACATAATTTGTTACAAAATAGTGTTTAATATTCTTTTATCTTCAGATATATAAATGTACAAATATTATGCTGCTGCCCGTGTTATGTAAAAATATGCATTATTGATGTTGCATGATGCTGCATGCTGTAAACAGCAAAAAATTTCTTAGAACAAGGGATTACTGTTTAATGTTTTTTGTAACTTCTATAATCATGATGCTACTGCTGTTTTTTTTAAATGAAAGCTTTATCAAGCATTATTTGCATGACTTGTCAAAATATACAACGAGAGTAAATCGAATAGAGGTGCAAACTTTACATAATATCTTATAATTATTCACATGTACGCGCTACTCTTTTCTTGTCCTGCGACACTTATTTGAATAACTAAGTAAATAAAGGTGTCTATCAGTTAAATACTAAGCATTGGAACCTACGTATGAAGATTAGTTCTAACTCTACTAATCAAAATTTTATGCAAGGTGATAAATGAATTGTGTGAGTGAAAAACATTTAAAATTGGTTTGTTGATAAATTGTATTAATCACCAATATATTATCAATGTTGTGAAATTCTGATGTAAAAGCATGTTACTTTCTTTAAACAATTACATTGATACAAGCCAACAGAATATGTACATTTTCATACAAAGCTGCAATATGAAGGCTAGTTATGCATTCAGATGAAAGGGTCTGCACCAATGACTAACTAACAACAAGAAAGGTAAATGTTCAATTAGTATACCCGAAATTGTGAGTAGCGATGGTAAAAGTTAAAAATGAAAGAAATCATTTCGTAAATGTTAATATTCACATTAAAAGTACTAGCCTAATGTTCATATTTCGCTCTTACGAAATAATTAATTTGTATCAAAAACTATTCGTACTTCGCGTAAATTGATCTTTACAAAAATTAATGTCTTACTTTCCTTGAGTAGAAAAGTTGAAAACTTTCTTTCTCCTGATTTCTCAAATAAATCAGATAAAAAAGACCAATGAGATAAAAGAAGTTTGTTAAGCTAAAAGTCCCTAAAACCCATTTTATGCGATGCAATTTTCTATGCAATCTTGCATGCTAAGAGTCATGCGTTCAAATGATTTCGTGTAATAAAAATTAGAATTCAACTTTCCATAGTAAATTGCACGTGTTTCACCTTGTTCGGAGATAGAATATATGCAATCTACCATGGAAAGTTGAATTCTAATTTTTATTACAGGAAATAATTTGAATGCATGTCTCCTAATTTTGCATACTTAATTGCCTTGTCTAATATCGTCTAAAGTATACTTTACCCTAATTTTTACAAAAATCATCTGGGCATTTATATGAAAATTGACATTTAATACATGCTCTTATAATATTTTATTCACATCATTGTTCTCTAACAGTATTATTTTGTAGCACAGAAATTTTGCTTTTTCTTTCAATAGTAATTTACATTTACGTTTTTGTTGTATTATTTGATGACGTCTCAGGTAGCATCAGTTATACCATTTCAGGGTTTCAGTTGTCAAAATTTTCACAATTATGTATTACTCATGTGTACTCCTTGTACTTTAGATTAAAAGTTCATTAATATAATTCCAAATTACATGACTACAAATGTCTCGTGTGCTCTTGTATTGTTTGCTTAATAGTAAAACAAATATTTTGGAATTAAAATGCCAAACATGTAAATTGTTTCCTTGTTGGTACTTCAAAATACAAAATGGTAATGATTGAAAAAAAAATGTAAAAGATAAAGATAAAATGCTGTACTTTATTCCAATAATTGTAAATACCAGAATGCATAACTGTTTAAGACATGTTGCTACTATATTCCATAGATACCAAAGTGAAAACGAGAAAGTATTTGCGAGTAAATTTGTGGGATTAAAGCCTTGTAATAATGTTTGAGAACCATTGCCTCAGGACTGTTTCGAACTTTTATATTCAAACTTCGAACTAATATTAATATTACGATTCCAGAATCAACAGTGAGCTTCAAAATTTCAGTCTTGAAAACAGTTCCGAAATTCATACTTTTGAGCATTCCACAATTCCAAACTTTTGGAATGTTACGGAATTTGCGGAACATTCCGGAATTTCGAAACGTTCCGGAATTTCGGAACATTCCGGAATTTCGAAACGTTCCGGAATTTCGAAACATTCCGGAATTCCGAAACGTTCCGGAATTTCGGATCATTCCGGAATTTCGAAACGTTCCGGAATTCCGGAACATTCCGGAATTAGATGAATTCCAAATTCCGGAATACGAAATCGAATTCCGAACACCCCTACTGAAAGCAAGTTGTTTTAAAAAGTGATTTTTTTTGTATATATATTATTGTAATTTCAAATGATACTCATTGAGTTCTAAAAGAGAGACGTACAAATTTGATCATATCAAATTAAGATTATTATTATCGGGGGGATAATGGTAAAAGGTAGGGCAACCCAAAAGCATAAAAAAAACATAACAGCAATTTTCACATATGATTGGTACCTTGAACATGGTTGGGGTTGTCTAAGGGTCCACAGGAAACCAATTTTAAAAGCATAATTTTAGAAAATAAAGCATGTTTTAAAATATATAGCACAATTCTTGGAAAACTCTATTTAACTCCAAGTTTAGCATACTTTATTAATATTTGTTAATACCAATAGTTACAATGTAAAATCATTGAGAACATAACAATGAAAAGCTTATTTTTATTTCTGTTAACTTTTCGATGTAATCCTTTGATGCGGAGAAGAGAAAAGGAAAAGAGGAAGAAAACTTTCCGCCAACAATAAATAGCACACAAGAACTCCACACTATTTTGTTATGTGTACCTCTTGAACTTGAGCACTTTCTGTACTTTTTGATGGGATGTTTTACTTTCCCTTTTAATTTATACAAGAAGTTCCAAAGCTAGAATGAGTGGTTTCCCCTTCTGTATATATGCACCTCTAAGACGCACACAAGTGATTTAAAAAAAAAAACTGACTCCAGTATAGCGTATCTCTTTACAGTGCATTAAGTAAAAAGTTCATTAAATATGAAAGAAACTGATTGCATAAAATACTAATCAAGATATTTAGAATATTTAATATATAGTAAATATTATACATTATACACGATTAGTGTAAAACAAGGATTGAAAATAACAATAAAGCATAATTTGGAAAAAAATAAAGCATAATTAAACAAAAAGCATAAGGTAGGTTGCTCTAGTAATAAGAAATTTATTAGCAAGAAATTATTGTTAAAAATTATATTTCTGACATAGAAATTTCAACATAATAATAGGTTACTAACATTTAAAAATACAGATTCTTCCAAAATGTTTGTATCATGTTAGAGCGCATAGAAAAAATGTTCATAGAAAGCTTTCGAAGAGCATATTCGGCAATTAGAAACACGTGCATATGTATTACCACTGTCCATGCATATGTCGCTTTTTTTATTTTTAGGTGTGGTTTGTGCTTGCTAGGGATTAGATGCAATTTTTTTTAACATCAACGATTATAGTCCTAGGCTAAGGGAGGGATGATGATGATAATGAACGAAATAGTGAGTAAAGGAAATGGGAGAACTCCAAGACACTCATGCATACGATATTTATCCACTACAAAGCTCACTTCGCGAGAGCTAGGATCGAACCAGAGACCCCATGCCCCAAATGTGAGTCCACCACACCTAAGGCACCACGAACCTGTTGCAAATTAATATTGTTATATCAAGGAAATGAAAGTCAATTAATAAATAGTTAATCACTACTACTACGACTAATTCGTCTTCTTCTGTTATTATTATTATTATTATTATTATTATTCACCGCTTTCCACGTCACCCAGGAGGTACGGTGATCAAACGCGTTCACCACTTCTGCTTGAAGTATTCATATGGTGTTTCTAGTTTAGTCTCTTAAATAAGAGTAAAAAATTCTAAAATTCTCCAAAAATCATTTCTTCATCATTTCGTTAAAACTTAAATGCAGCAACAAATGCATTTTTTTATATTTTTAAACAAGAATATATGAACACTTTTCAAGCATGGCAGGTGTCCCCAATAGGCCTATCTCCGATTTACATTCGTTACAACTTTTCCGCCACTATTTGGTATTCTAATTTCTTTCCACTTTCGTTACTTTTAGATATTAGCAAAGGTTTCCAGTTTCCTTTGTTTTGTTTTTCGTGTGATTGTTTTGTCATTTAATTTCTTGCAATAATTATTTAGCAATACGTTTGACGATGACCAAATAATCATTTCAAAAATTTTTTCGGGGGCGTGTCCTTCTTCGCATACATCTAAAGCTTCTAAAACCTCATGCCTTAACACAACGTCTAAAGTAATTTTCATCGCAACACTTCTTTGATTATGAATTTTCAAGAATTCACTCTCAAAATCACTACACAATTTTTGAATAATAATGTAGTTATACACAACAGCATTGACAACACTTTCTTGGGGATACATTAGTCTTCCTCTGTCAAGATTGCTAATTAAGGAGAATGAAACATCCATTTCATCATTTGATGTTAAATTATTTCTGCAAGAATTTCATATTATTCTTTTCAATACCAGTGGATACAGTAACCACCAATATACGTCAGTACTGGCAAAGAATCTCTAACTTTTGCAATGTCACTTTCTGTTACATTAATGTGAAAGGGAAATGTATCATCCAGTGATCTAATTAGGTCGCTAAAGTCTTCCTTCCAATCAATCTCCATTATTGGAATATTTCCAAGATGATTTGATGATAATGCTAATTTCATCATAGTTTGCATTCTTAATTTACTTTCGCCCTCAAATATCTGTCGTATAGATACATTGTACTGAGCACCAGCCAATTGCCTATATTGTCCGAACCTAGCCTCAAGTGAATCAGTTTGAAATTTTCCAGGCAAAATATATTCCATTCCGAGTTCAGAACAGCAATAATTGGTAACTTCAAGCAAAGAATGTGTGGTTAGCTTTAACGCCAGACATGTCTCTTTTGTTAGCATTCCTGTATCACCGTTCATGTTCTCCCATGCTTCTAGCCAATCTAAAAATCTTGAAAGAAATTGATACTTCTCATCCGAGTCAGAACTAGTTAAAGGTGTTCTGAACGCATCGTTCAATCGAATTCCTTTATATGGCGTTTTTACGTTTACAATATCCCACCATCGACATATAAGTTTTATGTATTCTGCTGTTTCTTTGAAATGTGGTAAATTGTGCTTCTCACCCAACTGTAAAAGTGCTTCTGCAACAAATTGATTGAATACTTTAAGCACAAGTTTGACATCCTGTTTCTCTAAATTACTTGGAAAGAGAGATTTCAGGGTCAAATTATAGCCAAATTTAACCAAACTATTCTTCTCAATATCATGCAATTTTTGAAGAGTTAAAAATGACGCTGTACAATGATTGCTCTCGTTAAAATCAGTTGCGTCAAATAGCGGATAAAACATAGCCTTTTCTGGATTCTTTTGGTTTATCCAATTATTTCTTAGTGACTTCAGTAAGTGGACAGGATCAATAATAAAAAAACAAAGGTCTACTTTTGTCCATTGGGTGATGATAAACTATATTAATGCTAGGCGGTGTTACGAAGAGAGACATGGATTTTCTATTTATGGAATTGTTGTCACTAATAACGGTAAATACAAAGAAACCAATTTCATCTAAACCGCATATGACCTTCTTCAAAAATGAATGCAATATATCAGCTGCAATTGTTTTTACAGGAACTATGTGCACTACCTCTTTGAATGGAGACAAAATACTGCCAATCATAAACACATAGGCACTAGTTGCAGCATTTTTACAATCGAAGGACATTCCACAAATATTGCCCCCTTTGTAATCCAAATACGGTTTTATATGTATTTCATCAATCATGAGAATTACTTTCTTATCTTGAGGAGAAAGCATGGGATATTTTAGTTTTATGTACTGTAGGAAACCGTTCTCTGATTGTTCATCCTGAGGATTTGTGTTCAGTGATAAACAGACATTCCGTATTTTTGAAGGATGAGGTAATATCATATAGTCACTACGTCGTAGAAACCTATAGGCGTGAGGAGCCATTGAATGTAGAAGTGCTGCAAATATTACAATATCGGGGGAGTACCTTAAATGAAACTTATTGGAAGCTATTAAGGACAATTGTTCAGATAAAAACCCAATAACATTTTCATGATTGTCAAATAATTCCTTATGAGAATTTAACAAATCTCTAGTCACAGAAACAACTTCCTCAATGTTATCCCTACGTTTAGAAGGTCTATGTAATGTTTTCATTTCATCTAGAATGTTGTTGAGATTGTCAATGTTGCTGATTACTGAAGGTAAACGTCCAACACACTTCAATGCTTTTATGGCTATTTGCCCAATGAAAGCTGTAACTTCCAGTTTCTCGTTTATAACAACCGAGAGCAAAATGTTTGGAACTGGGTTGATTTCCAGATTAATAAAGACTGTGCATTGTTGTTTTGAAATTACAGTCCAAAATTCTTGGATATTTAGCAAATCGTATCTCTTTTGAAGCTCGTCTAAAGAACTAAATTGCCTCAATTTATCATACTGTTCTTTCTCAGCTATGCTGTTTTGAATAGCTTGGTTCAAAGCTTCCTGTTCCAATCTTTCCCTTCTTTCATCAGGTGTTTCTCTGCTATGGCATGGTTTTGTCAAGTAATTTGGGCAATTAGGCATTAAATTTGATATTGCATCATCCTTGAGTCGAGGTGTCTTTAAATTTACTGTGATAGTTTTACCAGTTTTCTCATTGAAAGCACTAGTTTCTCTTATAATATCGTCTGGTTTGAAGTGAAGTTCGCATACCTACAAATCAAAAATATATGAAAAGAAAGAAAATGTGTGTAAGGTATATTGTGTGTAATAATTTAAATGCACAACTATGAAAGTAATCAAAATAAAGTTGTTAAAAATTTCAAACCAAAAATAGAAGTTTCTGGAAGATATTTGATAAGAAAGACATAACTTACGGTTTTACATTAGTAAGATATAGGCTAAATAAAATATAAAGATCATGTTTGATAATAAAGTTTCTTAGGCGTTAGTTGCTATTTTCTTGCTATCAAAGAAATTGGGTAAAATAGATCATTATTATTATTATTATTAAGACAAATCTGATTAGGAAGGAATTATACTTCAAAGGAAATGAATTAAATTAACTTATCTTTCAAACATTTGATGAACCAAGCAAATGAAATCAAGTGGCATGAAAGGAGATTGAGAAATTTAGTATTTGGAGATGTGTAAGAGTAATGTTGTCCACGATACAGAAATATCTCGTAAGTCTCGGAAACGAGATGATCCGACAAACATGACAATTCTCGTCTTATCTTCGAGACAAGATATTTGGTCAAGTCTTGTGGGCAACACTGGTTCACCCAAGTCTTAGATCTCAGTATTTTAGTATTATACGATTCATAGTAAAAATTCATAAATTATTAAAGTGATTGTACGAACACAATGAAGAGCATTCATCAATATTTGAAAATACGCAAATCATTACATAATATACTAAAATAATCAATAAGATTTTAATGCTACATTATAGTTTTCGTGGACCTCTCGTGATGCGGAAGCATTCTAATAAGTTCCAGATGAAATTAAGAATAAAATCAGGGCAGAAATCTACAAAACGAGACCAGAAATAATTCTTCGGGAATCATAACGAGACGGAAATCCAACAATTTCTCGTGTCGTCTCGTCTCGTGGGCAACATTGCGCAAACGTAACTGAAGTCTTCGTGTCAATGGGGAGGGAGAAAGTTGATGTGTCAGTAGTATATCCTTCACCTCTGACCAGGCACGTAGCCAAGGGGGGGTCCAGGAGGTCTGGACCCCCACCCCCTTCGAAATCAGAAATGAAAAAAATAAGTAAGGATGAAACAAAAAGAAACGAGAAAAAGAAGAATCAGCGTTTCGGTTAATCTTTCTTATGAAGAGATTTGTATTACTTGCATCACATGGCGGCGAATGAGCTGGATAGCCTGGAAAAGTCAGAAAATTTGAAATTTCTAAAAAGTTACGGAATTCTCGGAATTTCTGCTAATAGTCAGGGAAATTTCAAGCTTTCGAAAGCATAGTGCCGTTCTGTAACAGTGTACATTCTTTTTTTTATCATAATTTTTCGTCATCGCTTCTCTGCAGTATTAAATATGTTATTTCTGAAACAGTTTTCTGCACCTTTAACTTGTCATTTGGAACAGACAGTAGCTGACGAAATAATGAAAACAAAAAAGTTATGTGGAAAGAAAGTTCTGTTAACGTTTGATTCAACAGAGAAAGGAACGCAGATATTGTAAAATATTTTACATTATTGAATATGTATTTTTTATAATAGTTGCGCTCATAATCAAAGGAAAATTGCTATATTTCAGTGAGCAAAGGAAGAAATGTAAATATTATAAAATCTTATTCAATAATTTTTCTATTTTTTTTTTTTTTTTTTACTCGAGATTTCTCGTAGTTTGTTATTAAAATACTTACTAACATATCCTCATTTTATTGTTCAAACAAACTAATATATGTTGCCAGTAAAATAGTTTAGATTGAGGGGCCGCGGTGGCTCAGTGGTAGGGCGTTCACCTCTGGTGCATAGGGTCCCGGATTCAAACTCTGCTCCCGCCAAGTGAATTTTGTGGTGGACAAACATAGTGTGTGTGGGTTTCCTAGGGGTCTCCCGTTTCCTCCCACTTGTCACAATTATCGCTATCACACTTTACTACAACCATAATTCGTAATAAAGCAAAAAAGAAATTCTTTGGTTGGATTATTTAAAGTGCGAGTGACTTCAGCCGAAGCAGTACCTCTCAGCTGCACCTGTAAACCCCCACAAAAATAAACTATTCCGCCTCTTCCATTTAACATTACCCGTTTCTTTCAAACACTGATTGAATTTATTCAGGTAGAAATAAAATTTTATTTTCAATTCAAGACCTTTAATAATTATTGAGACTTCTATATACAAAAATTCCAATCAAAACTTTTCGTTGAAAATTAACTAAATATATCTCTTGAATTTAATAATTTAAGGAAATTATCACAGATAAAAAAAAATGAAAATGGTCGTAACTCTGGATTGAAGCAAGCTTAATATCATCAAATCTTTAATTACAATAGCTTCTTGAAAAACACTACAGACTGCTCTAGAAGGAATAAAGTATAATTTTTTGTGAGTCCAATTTTAATTCTTCGTAATCTATAATTTTAATCACCCGGAAAATGAGATTGATGATTTGACTCTAATCGGTTTTAGTTTATTTTAATTTATATTTTACTTATTTCAACCAGACCGCAATCTATTACGTTTATTTTTATGAATACTATTAACGCAATTGGGTAATGAGTAAGATGAAATTCTACCAAAACTTACTCTACCACTACTCTACTCAACCGTAACCAGTAATATTAAATACTCTGTAATACTCACCAGATTCAAATATCTAATATAAAAAAAAACATTCTTACGCCTTTATCCAGAGACTCCACATCACCACCATGGATTGGAATTTGACTTTCTCTACTTAAAAACCAACTGCCATACAAAAATGAATGAGTTCCAATTTTCCCCAACAGAATATTAATTGCAAAATTTCACGATTTAATTGCAAGCTCATTCTAGAATCAGGAAGTTAATTGGATTTAAAAAAAATATTCGAAACTTTAAGCTAGGTATTATAGCTACAGTTCAGAGCTCTCCCTTTATAATTTACTTCAAACTTCCGGATTTTAATTATTTAATTTTACTGCAATAGAATATTATACACTTTAAATCCAGGTATTAATTCAAACCATTTTATAAAGATCAATTAATTCTTGAAATTATAAGTTTTATAATCTGCATTAGATTGAGTATTACTACAATAATTCAACACAATTTTATCAATTCTAAACAAAATTACTACCGTTTAAAGTTAAATTTATGATAGTCAAAAGTTCATCTACTGTAGTTAGTTAAGTGACAAATCGACATAACTATCTGTTTTATCCGAATTTTACAAGCTTGTTTTAGTTTGGTCAAAGGGTCTGAACTCCCCTCCCGAGTACTCCAATTAGGCACAATTCTACAAAAATTAAATTACCGGCTAACTTTAGTGTATTTAACTCACATATTAAACTGATATTCACTACTAAATTTTTATTCCTATCTTTTTTTAACTACTAATGTAGTAAGAACATTGAATCACAGCCTTTTTTTACTTTCAGTCACGAATTATTTAAGCTAGGAAACTAACCCATCTGATTTAAGCATTTTAAAGACAATTAACCTCCGATTTAGTATCAAAATTAATATTATAGATTCCGTAATAGAAACTTTTTAACTCATAAAGTCAAATCCCTTTAAACTCAATATCACACAATTCGCACTAGAGGCACAAAATCCAGCCGAGAAGACAACTTCACTGCTATGTTTTTCCATGCGTAATGACTCAGCCGTCGCTCGCTCGCATGAACGAAGCCTGGTAGGGAGGGAAGACTCCGCCCACC
Organism: Thermobia domestica; assembly: GCF_964235325.1. Lineage (NCBI taxonomy): Eukaryota > Metazoa > Arthropoda > Insecta > Zygentoma > Lepismatidae > Thermobia > Thermobia domestica. The sequence continues at coordinate 153,277,257 of NC_137456.1, read as the reverse complement.
CACCAAGGCCAGATCAGCGCAACCAACAACTGTCATCACGCGTACACCTCATTGCCTCCAGAGCAGCTGTTTACAACACACCTTTACTTCGAAGAACAACTCAGCAAAAGAAGCTATTTTCACAATCTTAAAAAGTAAAAAAAGAATAACATTTTTAAATTTTCATTTAAACGACCATTTCAATGTAAATTGAATGTCCTTAGATTTTTCATTATTTTCCATTTCTGTTATTATTTTAAGTCCATGATTTATTGCATTTCATTTTCTTTTTTTTTTTTTTTTTTAAACTTGGAACGTTCACACGTTACACACTTTCTTCATTCCACCATTTCATTTCATTTCTCATCATCACCGTCTCCTTTATCCCAACCGGCATAACCGTGGGACGTAAAACTCAAAGATTTCATTTCATTTAGTTTAGTTTAGATTGATTGAGCTTCTGGTGTGACCACAGTATTTCATGTCAGGGACCCCAGTTTACGAAATCCTGGCTACGTGTCTGCTCTGATGCAAGGGCTCCTTACTTCAATCCCAAGCAGCAGTAGTGTTCCCCACGAGACGAAACGAGAAAATCTTTTTAAGAATCTAGACGAGACGAGAAACAGTTCTTTGAAAATCGAGACGAGACGAGAATCCTTCAAAAATTGACAAAGCTTATATAGTCTCGATTTTCGAAGAACTATTTCTCGTCTTGTAAAATAATTTCTGGTCTTGATACATAGGAAAAAAAGCTGCTAAACTTTCATATTACTTGATGGTAATTGGGGAGACGATTTCAAATCTGTTTTAAGATTGTAATTGGTTATGTAATTAGGAGAGACATGAAATGAAATCAAACAAAATATGACTATTAGCGTTCTTTTTCAGCGTCAAGGCTATATGAGACGTAGACGGTAGATATACATTTGAAGATAAAATTCGAAACCGAGACCACATGTAGGAAGGGCTCATGCGCTAGCCACTGAACCAACAGTTAAGGCGAAGATAATCGCTGATATATATATTCGTAGAAGTCAATAAAATTACATTGTATAACCAACACTTATTAGCACGGACAGTGCCAAATCATCACAATCCAATTGTATGTAGGATTGAAAAAAAAAATTCTTTCCATTGGAATGTTTTGACAGAGATCACATAGATGAACATTCGTAATTATTAAATAATGTAGAATTATGTAGCCTATACAAAATTGTCAGATCATAATAACTCTAGTTGTTTGTGTTCCATAGTGGGGTATGCAAGGGGGTTTGGGGGTTAAACTCCTCCCGTGAGTAGGATATTATTCAAAAATAAATATTTACTATATTATGATTATATATATATATATATATATATATATATATATATATATATATATATATATATATATATACAAAAATCACACTTGTCATGAAAGGTTATGACATTAATATAGGCTCCTTGTTTATGATTGGTACTGTTGCTTCTTTTTATAATTAATGTATGAATAAATATTGCTGCTGTCTGACCCTTGTGAATGCCCAATCATATATATAAAACGAATTATCATCCTTTTTTAAAAAATATTTTTCTTTTACAACCGTAGGTACTGTTCATACATGTGAGCACTTTCGCAGCTACATGGTTGGCGTTAAACCATAAATATATGTGGCATAGGGCCTTTGTGGTGAAACGGGAATATAACAAGCTAATATTCATATCTACCTATCTCAGGGTACTGAAATATTATAATTATTATGATCATTGAATCTGAGCTGTATGTCAATACATCGTATTGTTTACCTACTTCCAGAGAAGACTATGATATTACTGTATATACTTCCTGAAGCATTGAATTCGAACCGATGATTTGTTGAAATCCTACATATTTTAAGGATACGAAAATCTGAAAGTTCTGTATTTGTACATGAGTAATGCTGCAAAGAAACTGGTTAATATCGTACTGAAAAACCAACTAAATTAATAAATAAAAATGAACCTTTGAATAACATTATATTTTAAGAATCATTATGAACTATCTTGAGAAAAAGATATACAGACTTACCCTACTGGATTGGGTGATTTTGAAGTCTTTTCTGTATATTTTATGGAGCCATTTCTGTCGTAGGTTGTCTTCAGGGGCGGATCCAGGGGGGGGGCGATCGGGGCGATCGCCCCCCCCCGCAGAAGAGGAAAACTTTCTTATTTTGTATATATAAATAAAACCCATTCCAAAGTTTGGTGCCCTTTAAAGTAGCAGTATGGCAACCGACCTCCCCCCCAGAAGTCGGTCCTGGATCCGCCCCTGGTTGTCTTGAACTGGAAACTTAAACACAGACACTCTTGGACCGTTTCGATAATTTCCCTTGCAATTCGGTACACAACACGTGAAAGGCATTTTTGCCTCCAAATTATAAACACTTAAAATAAGAATTCATTTAACATCACCAAAAACACAAACCACTTTCGCAAAAACACTTTTAAAAGAAGCGCTCACTAACCACTCACGTGCACAAGTGTCGTTCACCCGCTCGCAGGAATCTGTCGTCTTTGTTTGTACCTACTCGTGGTGACGTCACGGCTAAACCTAAATGTAGCCCCATGGCCTTCTGGTTAAGATGGTCGTGTTAGAGTACGCGCCTTTGGAGTGGCGCGTGGGAAATCCGAGTTCGCTTCCTGGTGGGAGCTCATGAGGTTCGGATTCCACGTTATTCCGTAGGTCCACGTCTCATATAGTCTCGCTGCTAAAGGGACGTTAAATTCAATATCAACTCAACTCAAAAACATACAAACAGTAGTCGAACAAAATATACTGAAATATAGGGGTTGAACAATGTTTAAACATATTTGTTTATCAAAACGGCACATCATATTTTGTATCCCTATATCGAAGAATGACGCCACCTATGATGAAACCTAGTGTTAACAGCTAGCTTGTTTGACTGCATTGTCATCCTCGAAGCTCTTGCCAGCAAAGAAAACTTCTCGTGCAAAAAGAAAATTAGACAGAAATGTGGTCTCCAAAGAAAAAGTTTGGAAGTATTCACCATTATTCACATTGTTCTGTGTCTCGTTAAACTATTATACTCATCTTACTGTTAGTACCATTGGGACATTCATGATCTGTTCACTATACACTTCACCAAGTCGACAGTGAATTTCAACTTCTGATACATTCGTTCAAAAGTCATATGATACAGTGCATTTTATATGCGGTTGATGTTTTGATTTTCTTGAATATTATTGCAGCTCAGTACTGTCTACTCCGTCTACTGTCTAATCTGCGGTTTTCTCTATTCTAACACTGATATCTCTGATGAATTTGGGTCCAAATACTTGCGCACATATGCATTTTCACGACTGCAGGGAAGTTGCAGCATAAATTCCAAACGGAACTTACTTCACTCCAAAGTCGTACCCTTTTAAACCCAGCGAAGATAACCTCCTTTCTGGACGTGTTCTGTATATGGAAGGAACTAAGGTTAGGGTATCGAGAGTTGAGGCTGTCCCAACTCAAAAGGCATGAAAGTTATGTCTCGTGTCGGAATGTGTGTTTGTGTCTATTGGAAGAGCCGTGTCTTTGTTTCATCTTGTAGGCAACTCTAGACACAGTACTATTTGACGTGTAAAAGTGAATCTCTACATGATGAAAGTATAATTGCCTAATCAGTGGCGTAACTAAAGGCTTGGGGGCCCTCCCACAGATAATGTGGAATGTAGCCCTCTTTTCAACGTCGTACGTCACGATTTGGGGCCCCCTGATGGCTTGAGGTCTCCCTGCAATGTGGAGTGTGCGGGACCCTTATTTACACCCCTGTGCCTAATTCTTAATTCAAAATTTTAATTCTTAATATCTCTCTTCACTTCATATCTGTAATTTCCACTTTCTCTTGTATGCTTTTGTTTATCGTGACGGGGACATATAGCCTCGGTGCCGACGTTCCCATTAATTCCCCATTCATTCATTCATTCTTATATGCTTTTAAAGTACAAAGGAGAGGAATTATGATAACGGACTATTCTAACGTGTATGACGTTTCAAGGCAATACTCGAGTTCCCTTTAAATGCAGTTAAATGTTGCAACAGAACGAGCTATCCTTCTATCTTTCCTTCTATGGTGGCATGAAGAAAATTTCTTCGCAAGATGTGTCCAATCCAATTTTTTTTTTTTTTTTTTTTTTGGTACGAAGGGCGCTGGTTTAAATTATTTGTGTTTTCACACACAAAGATCATTATATAACAGATAGCTTCTTTGGTTTTAATACTACTCCTAAATCTTCCTTTACCTTTCTTGTTTTATTCTGATCATATCACGTCGTTCAGAATATGTTAAACTTACCAGCATATATAACGTTAATTTATTCTTCCTATTTCTTTACTTCTTCCATATAAGTAATTTCAGTTTGATCCATTTTCTGTCCTATACATTTTTTTTAGGGGACACGTCTCCCTATTCTCCCCTTGAGCTGGCTACCGGCCTGCTTCGAACGGGGAGAATAGGTTTATGGTAAATACTTGAATTCTTTGCCACCCTTAAGATATGCACTACAATCAAAGTGTAATGAGCCTTTGGCGTGGGAAACCCGGGTTCGATTCCCGGCGAGAGCTCATGTGGTTCGGATTCTACGTTAATCAGTAGGTCCACGTTTCATATAGCCTCGCTACTGAACGGGACGTTAAACTCGAAATGAACTCAACTCAACTCGAAGTGTAATGATAAAAATCCGTAAGTGTTACTCTCCTTTCCATTCGCCACCTTTCAACTTTGGACTTATTCATCTCAGCGACCCCGAAAACTATGTACCGGACATTAATACGGTTGTTTTCGATTATTTTTACCTCACTCGCTTCCTTCTCCCATCCGTTATCTCCCATACCGATAAATAATGAATTTGGACTTAAGGAGCATCAAGAATGTCACTATTCATCTCAGCACCAGGAGAACTAATATCGTTTATTTTCGATTATTTTTACATGTCACCATTCAGTTTTTTTCGTATAAATTATGACTTCTCCGCTCCTCTCTTAGGATATCCATTTCAATCAATTTATTATCGTAAGATCCTTGAGAGGCCTAAGTTGATAATCATGTCAAGTATAATTTTGATTCAGTAGTTATTCGGATATGTGATTCCATTTTTCGCATAAATTATTATCCTTGCTGCTCTCTTTAGGATATGCATTTCAATCAATTTAATATCATATAATCCTCGGGAGGCCTAAGGTTCATAATCATGCCAAGTATTATTTTAATTGACTCAGTAGTTATTGCATGATGCAATCAGATAGAAATTCACATTCATTTTGATTTAATAAGGAAAATGTACACCAAGTACTTATATAGAGATCAGGTATTTGTACACAAGTTGTACGTGAAAACAAGAACATTATATATATATATATATATATATATATATATATATATATATATATATATATATATATATATATTAAAGATTGGTTTCGGTTACAGAACTTCATGAATATTAGTACATAGTAGTATACGTATTCTTACTCAAGGTTAATCTGCCTGCTGGATAGAAACAACTAATTAGAACATAAAAGTAAAACATTTTAATATACTTTTTTAAAAAATTATTTCGTCCAAGCCATTAACGTACTCTAGCCAAATGGATTCATGAATTTTAGCTCGCTGTATTACTTTTTTCAGTAATGAGTTAAAAATGATACGGATATATTTTTATGGAAAACAAAAAGGATTTAATGACTACTATGTTAAAAACGTAATCTACTTTTGAAGCAAAAGGAAAAAACTGCTTTCCTTTTTAGAATGTCAATACACGATTTGCAGTTTATGACAGACACACAGTATGGAGCTCATTTTAACATTTCATAACATTCTTACCTCTCTTTGTATGGTCACATAGGCATATACTTTTTAGTTTATAGTTTGTCATATATTCTTTACGAGTCTTCTAACTTTTTAATTTTAAATAAGAAGCACCCAATTTGTAATGACCTTTTCATGTATTTATGAAATACATAATCAAATATATGTATTTCATAAAGTCTTTATGTTAGTTAAAGTAATAGGTAGATGGTCTTACTATGGTGCAAGATAAGGGCTAAAAGAAAATCATTAACGGAAATGATTTTTGCATATTGTCTTTGCCTGTAAAAATATCAAATATGAAGTGTCACAATTCATACATATATTCGAAATCATGCATTAGTGAGCATTATGACGTTCGAAAGTAATCTCCTACATTTATAGATTGGTTTGAGTGTTCCTGAAAACAGACCAGGGACTTTTTTTTTTTAAATAGTTTTGAATTCGTTTACCACAAAGTTCTGTATATCAGCGATGTCGGAAAATCTTCATCTTTTTATTGCAATCTTTAATTTTGGGGATAGCCAGAAATCATAGAGAACTACAATAAACAAACTGCATAATTTAGTGTGATAATATTTCGACTGGAAAATGTTTGATGATAAATACACTATGATACTCGATCACTGATTTTTACGACAAATTTTCGCAACGATCTGTAGTGATTCTGCAGTAGCCAATCACTACAAAGTAACAAATGCCTTTATCGTTTGAGCTTTGGAAATGACGCTCAACCCACTTTCTAATCATCGGCAACTATTGGCATTTGGAACGTATTTCGATGGATTTTTTTTTTTTTTTTTTTTTTTTTTAAGTGTTACATCAGTTCCACCATGTTTCTGTAAGAGATCACATAGGTTTTGTTATCCTGTGTGTTGAGTTATGTTTTCTTTTTACGGATTACCTGTCCCTTTCTTTCTCGCTGTATTAGGCATAGGATAGAACAGAGACGTAGCCAGAATAATAAAACAAGAAAGCCAAGATAGTTTTGGGGGCTAACTTGAGTTCATCTTACACACTTGGCTGCTTATTGTTTCAACACATATTTATTTAAACAGACAGCTGAAAGTTTTAGGGGCTGGAGGCGGTCGCAAGAGGCTGAGACTTTCCCTGGTCATCTCCTAGCCACTGGCCTGAGATAGGCGTAGGTTTAGTAACGTTGGAACGAAGTTATCCGAGATTTTCTGAAACAATAAAAAAGTAGACAATGAAATCCTGGGCTTCTGCAGGTATCTGTAGTTGTAATTAACCAGTTCCCAAACGTCACGAGAAAATAGTCTCCTGTTATTTAAATGTGATCCCAACCAAATCACTCTACGACATCAAACATCCTTTCTCTGTAAATTCGAGTTCATTTCCCAGTGGGAGCTTAGTTCCGGATCTTTGTAAAGTTGTCATTGATGTTCTGCGTATATAATCTTAATGCTGAAGATGAATATTAAATCCGAGACAATCTAACAAAATCATAGGGGTGATGCTGCGGACCCATTAAATGTACATTGAACAACTGAAAATTACAAAACTACTTCACGAGGTGTTATAGCTTAAGATATATAATATCTTTCAAGATATTATACAACGTTTAGTTTTAGATTTTCATAACGTTTATAAGTACATGGTGTCATCGATAATCCGGCATTCTTGCATAGAGGTATGACGAATTGGTGAAAGTGCCGGAATATTGAGAGCGATGAAAAATTTTCGGTGTTTTCAGATCTTCTTAACTTATCTAAAATCTCAAATTCCTTGGACGTGTAGTAGTATTACATATTCATTTTAGATGCCATAACTGAATTCTCCATCTCGCGACAATCACTTTTCTATACCAAAACCCTAAGCGGCTAGGCTTACGCGCCTTTGGCGTGGGAGACCCGGGTTCGATTCCTGGTGGGAGCTCATGTGGTTCGGATTTCACGTTAATTAGTAGGTTTAAGTCTCACATAGCCTCGCTGCTGAATGTGACGTTAAACCCAAAATCAATTCAACTCAACTCTATAGGCCTACCAAAACCTCAATTTTGAATTTGAAATCTCACAAAATTGAAGGTATGAACTGTTTCAACTTTCGGATTAGCGAAAGTATACTATAGTTGAAGGGTAAAGTGCACTGTCATAGTCTTTACTTTTTCTTTAAAACCTGTCTACAGATTTACAATCAGTAAACATTCGTAGGCTACTTTCAAATATTTAGGATCAATATTAACAGACGAAAATCATATTCACGAAGAAATTAAATGTCGACTAAAAGCAGGGAATTCGCGTTACTATTCGGTTCAAAATCTCTTGTCGTCGCGAATTCTGTCGAGGAATTTGAAGCTTAAAATATATAAAACGATAATCATGCCTGTTGTTCTGTATGGTTGCGAAACATGGTCGCTTACTCTGAGGGAAGAACATAGACTGAAAGTATTTGAGAACAGGATCCTGAGAAGAATATTCGGACCCAAGAGGAACGAGAATGGGGAATGGCGGAAGCTTCATAACGAGGAACTACATAGTTTATACAGTTTACCCAACATTGTTAGGGTCGTGAAGTCTAGGAGGCTTAGGTGGGCAGGTCATGTAGCTAGAATGGAAGAAAGTAGAAACGCTTTCAAAGTTTTGACTAGTAGACCCATAGGAAAACGACCATTAGGAAGACCTAGGCGCAGATGGGAGGATAATATTAAGATGGATTTCGCAGAGATAGGAATACAAAGTAGAAACTGGATCCAATTAGCTAAGGATAGAAGTCAGTGGAGAGCTTTTGTGAACGCGGCACTGAACCTCCGGGTTCCATAGACCATAGAGTTAGTTAGTTAAACATTCGTAGGCTAGTTGTTAGCGCTCTTGCTTCACAGTCGAAAAGTACCCGATTTGAATCCAGTTATTGGCCACCCTGACTAAGCTTATCCACGTTTTACCTCAGATGAATACCAGGACGATATCTTTAAATATTCTGTATGTAGGACTGGTTCCAGTTCCTTTCACTGTTGCTGATTGTTAGATTGTTAATGGTTCCAATATAAAATATCCCCAGAGGCTGTTTATTACATAAATAATTATTTGATTACTGCATTTAGGCTATGCATACGACGTTAAACATAAACATTATTGAGAGAATATTAGACTAGATCTTGAAGCAGCTGGCAGTAGCTATATTCCTCGATAGTTTGTACGGCCTATTAGTTTCCTTTTCTCATGTATAGCCGTTATTAGAGTTTACTCTGTTTATTTAGAATGTGTTAGTTCTGTGATATTAAATTGAACCTTTATTAATTAAGGACATTTATTTGTGATATTTAAAAACAATATGTGTTATTAAGATAGTCTCTTATATTTAAATAATTGGCAGTATCAGTTCCCCATGGTTTGTGGTTCTTTAATTTATGGAAGTTACTAAATCTCTAGGAGGGATGTTCTTCAATCGAAACTCTATTCTGTTGTTCTTTTTGTTGCTTACCACGTGTATTATTGGCATTTAGCAAGTAATCGAAATATCGCTTCCATTACCTTAAATTTTTCCGACGTATGTTAGAATACTTCAACTTATATCCTATACTTCATTTAGGCTGAACAGATACTTCTTTCTGAGTCAATGTATGAGCTTCTATAAATCTCTTGTTATTACAGTTTCCCTGTTATTTCCTGATTTCCTCAGTCTTAGTTTTGACTTCTTTTTCTTATTGTGCCTAAAACTGAGAATCGTTTTGTGATTATTATTGTCACATCATTCCATATTTGTAGTACCTGGATTCTAAGAAGGAGACAAGCATGTAGATTGTCATCACTCCTCATAAGTCTCTTACGGTTATTAAAAATAACATCACGGGTAAGAAAGAATCTTGTCCATGAACAAAACACGCTCTGGAAATTTGGCATAACATCATATTGCTGAACAAACTATTGGCAGAACTCTGCTCTGCGTGTGAAATCACTTGATCCCATTTCTGGAACTGATGGGATGCAACTGTTGGTCTCTTAGATAATGGCACATACTATTCTTCGAAGCGCGTTCATGACGAATGATTTGATAGGTGGTTGTTGATGGAGATTCTTCCACACGATCCAGCACCATCTCAAACTCTGGTGTGCGAACAGTGCGTCGTCTAGCAGATGACTATCTCTTCTTGGCTGGAAAGATCCACTCTCTTTCATGACCATCTTCTCTTGGCTGGAAAGATTCACTCTCTCTCATGACTATCTCTTCTTTCTGGAAAGATCCACTCTCTCTCATGACCCTCTCTTCTTGGCTGGAAAGATCCACTCTCTCTCATGACTATCTCTTCTTGGCTGGATAGATCCACTCTCTCTCATGACTATCTCTTCTTAGCTGGAAAGATCCACTCTCTTTCAAGTTTCTACTTATGTCGGCGAGAAGTAGCTTTCAATTTGCATTATGTCTCTTCAGAAACTTTCGTCTGTACATCTTTCAGCTTTTCGAGCATAGAACCTGCTACATCGTACATTAAATGCATGTCTCCAAGCTCGTGTGAACTGCAATTCTCCATCTCCAATCAGAAACGAAACAACTGTCACTGTGTAAACACAATTTGGTCGTATGTTGTGCCGCCTACTAGCGCCATCAAACATTGAAAAGCGGTTGTTTCTCTTCTTTAAAAAAAAGAAAAATCTAGCAAAATGTCCGTTCATCACACGAGAAGCGTAAAGTTATGGAAAATATTTGAAAACTACTACATTGCTTCTTAATAACATATTACTACACAAAGACCAAGTCAAGTAGTTTTTTTTCCATCCGAAAAAAGTGGATTCACTCAGATCCATAGAAATCCTTAGGCAATTTTTTAGTTAATTTCCGTCGTCCTGGAAAAAACTATTTTTTAATGCGCCTGTTTTATCAAAGTTATGCTCTAAAATTGTCTTCATACACCCAAAATCGGCAGATTTTCGCCGTTTCGTGTAAAGGACATGGATGGATAAGTATAGTGAAATGGCCCCAGTTGAATCTTGGGACAACAAATGGGTGGTATATAGGTACCCCCAAGATACATTAATCTTTGACGTTTCAAATCTCAACTCTCATTTGTTCATGAGAAATGGCGCAAAATCGGAAAAGAGAGATTAATGTATTTCTCAAGAATGGCTGAGGTTATTTCACTTTGATTGAACACTGTAGGTATATGTAACATTTCACTTTGGCTCAAAATGGGGATGGGTACGCCACAGGCCATCAAATGGGGCCTCAGTGAATTTGGCGCTTTTTAGGTGTGATTTCTCATTCATTCACGTAGCAAATATGCAAAAGCTACATCAATAGCTGTTCGTTTTGCAACTGCCCCCTTTTAGGTGTGGTATGGTTGGTTTTGGCCCATTTTGACCATGGCGTACCCGTGATACAATTTTGAAAAAAAAAAATATGTGATTATAGGGTTAAAGCGACATCTAAAATTTGTTTTTTCATAACTGCTCGCAGACCATCGTAGGTCAAAAGAGCTCAAAATATTGAATCGAATTTTTTCAGGGGGAAATGGTCTGGGAAACTGTTAATTTTTTCAGACAAAGCCCTTGTATACACTACATCCAAGTTTGAACAAAATCGATCTAGCCATTCTTGAGAAATAAATTAATCTCACTTTTTCGATTTTGCGCCATTTCTCATGAACCAATGAGAGTTTGAAACGTGAGGGATTAATGTATCTTGGGGGTACCTACATATCACCCACTTGTCGTCCCAAGATTCATCTGGTGCCATTTCGCTATACTTATCCATCCACGTCCTTTCTCCTCAGAATTCATATCCATTAAAGTTTTTTTTTTTTTTTTTTTTTTTTTAATCAACCTTAATTCTTTTCCCAATGTCTATAATCAGCCAAATTGTCTTGTATGAGACATTCATATTATGTACGTTAAAATATGTAGCAAACAAATTTCATGGCTATACTGAACGTCTCAAAAGAAATTCGTAAAAGTGATATATGTGAAACTTTCCAATGAACCTATGTGCGGCTCGAAGTAGAATTGCTCGAAACTACATCTTAGAAAATTTCAACTTCCTACATCAAGAATAGGTTTATCCCTTTATTACGCCCTCTCGAAATTCAGAAATGTCTATCTTATTTGTAGTCTGAGCCCAAGGAAACCATTTTTATAAAATTTCATTTACTTCCATCCAATTCTAGTGGAGGTCTGGTGAACAGAGAAAAACAGTTCAAACTCGCTTCAACCCTTAGACTCTGAATCCCATCCTCACAAGGGAACATCTTATATTGATAGTAGCATTGCCCAATCAAACAATGCACAATCGATAGAGGAGTGAAGAAAAGTGAGAAATCCAAAGTTTTTCGGGCCGACACCCAGAAACACAGGAGATACAGAGGAAAGAAGGATCTAGAATCATGTGAAGACAGCAATATAAAAGATACACTGACACAGAAGGAACTTCGAAATGATTAAAGTAATCAAAATGATATTTACACAACAGTGTAGTAAGCAAACATTGTACCCACAGACCTGCTCAATAATAACATATGTAATGCAGTGTTGCAAACTGAGCACAAAATGAAGTTCTGTTAAAACGGCACGGAACACAAATTACAACATCTAGCAAATTTTAACATCTTTCAAGCGACCCTTCTCTCCTAGGGACCAACATACTGCGGAGCGCTTTATCAACAGCAACACTGCAAAACTGACTACCAATAATGTGTAAAGTGATACAATATTACGTGCATCAGAAAAGTGAGCGTGCTAATAAATTGCCAATCCAAGCACATGCATCATTTAAGTTTTGTGTGTTGTGTTTGATACTATTCTGATTTTCCATTTGTGCAAAACTGCTTCGACACTGTGCTTCGTTCCTTAATTTTGTACCTCAGTGATTATACACGTGTATTATTGTTTGTGTCTCATATTTTGGTTTTAACTAGTTCGAATCGTGTATTGTGTACTCTTCTAATTACATCCGAGATTCATGTAGGAATTCATATAGGCCTATCTGAATCAACACTGTACATCAAGACTTCACAGATATGGTTCTACTGATAATTAGATTTACTAGATGTTATAATTTGTGTTGAGTGTCATTTAGCAAAACCTAATTTTGTGCTCATTTGGCAACACTGCATTATATATGATGTTATTGAGCATGTCTGTGAGTACAATGTTGACTTACTATACTGTTGTGTAAATGTCATTTTGATTACTTTAATCATTTTGAAGTTCTTTCTGCGTGTGTGTTCTTTCTGTATCTTTTACATTGCTATCTTCACATGATTCTACATCTTTCTTTCCTCTGTATCTCGTGTATTTCTGGGTGTCGGCCCGTAAAACATTGGATTTCTCACGTTTCTTCACTCCTATCGATTACGCATTGTTTGATTGGGTAATGCTATCAATATAAGATGTTCCCTTGTCAGCCTAGGATTCAATGAGCAAATTCGAATAAAATTTCAATTTCTACACCCAAGAGTTTTCGGTAGAAGTTGAAGGAAGGTTTAAGGTCCCTTTCTTTCCTATAGCATGCCATCTTGTATAACTCCACATCATTTTCGAACCAGTTCAAGGAGAACATTTGTACAGTATCAAGCAGCTGCCCTTTTCCCGTAGTGAAGAGGGAATCATATTTATCCAATTGATAAGCAGAAAGTGAGGCAGTTTAAATCATCTAGGCCCCATATCATGTAATATATAATAAAAAAGTATGGCCAAATTAAATAATATGTAGCCTATCAATATGCCTTTATGTTACATGCCTGCCTGCCTGCCTGCTGCTGTTGTAAAGTTTTTCACTTATTTTGAAATTCCTGCATAATAGTATGGAGACTAAATTGCAATAATAATAATATAATAATGGTCACCAATTTCATTAATAAACACGGAAGTCGGGACAAAGCCATGTCGAGATGCGGGACGTTTTATTCAAAATCGGTACTGTCGCAACTAAATCCCTATCCTGACTAGGTATCAGTCCCCGTGACACACACCATACCAACTCGGACAAGATGGGATTTACGGGTGCCACTTGTATTTTTAACTGACCCTCACTCTTTACCACAGCACCTTGATGAAAGAAAAGAAAAACATTGATTGTAAAAATAGATCCTTGTTATTGTAAGCATAAACTGATGAATACAGCGACTATGATGGTCGATAGCAAGAAAAATCAAAGAAGTTGTCCAACTATGTAATACAAAGCAATGCCCATTCCAGTTATGAGGATAGGATCTGTGTCTGTAGAATTCGAATACTTGAAGAATCTTGAGTTATACTCGTCGATCAGTGAGGATACGGTTTGTCGATCAGTTCCTAAAGGAGAAGAAGCGTCTGCTTTCCATTCTTCAGCAGTAAAACATCTGTATATAACCATAATTTGTCGTCGACATAAAGGGCATTTTACAGGTTTTAACTCTCTATTGTGATTTATATTCCTCACATTTCCTGTTTCGTAGTAGGTCAGAAAACAACCGGAGCAAAAATAATGGTAGCAATCAGTCTCAACTTTAAATCGGAAATCATCTAAGCAAACTGGGCATTTATCCGGTAGATCAAAGTATTTCATGATGCTTTTTGATCAAAATCATCATCAACAAAATGTAGAAAGAAGTGCAGGGAATGGTAGCCAGGCGACAGAAACCCAGCATGAGCCAGGAAGAAGTAGAGAATTCCCGAAGGAACGGCTAGAATGACTAGATGTTAATTTCTTTCCGAAACCCATGGTTTCGTTACTGTCCTGTTTCACATAATAAAATTATAAGTACTTCCTTAACTATCCGTTTAATCATTTGTATGTTTTTTTAACAGCTTTGCAGCTGCTATTTACTATTATTGTTATAGCAACATCTATAGTTATATTGTTGGAAATGATAATAGATTCTCTAAAATGTAAGCATTTCGACAATTCATAATATATTTGTAATCGCTTATCTCTAGTGTTTATAAATCAAAGACAACAAAATACGTAAGAAATGCTTTGTTGAACCACTGATGAGCTTCCGTACAGCTCACAGATGACGAGAAGAACCCTAAAACAGGAGTAGAGGGGAAAGGTCAAGTCCATTTTCAGTTTTTGAGGTGTGGTCTATACTTAGATGTCGTCTGCTTCTCCGGGTGTTATTCCGTAGTGTCATTTGAAACCCCCGTGCGAAAAGTGGGCGAGCCCATACCTACGTCACACTACTTCTGCTAGGGTTCTTCTCGTCATCTGTGAGCTGTAGCAATCCCTCAGTGGCAACAGTTTCCGGCTGTGTGCTACCACATAGAAAAACACCTTCATCCGCATAAGAGCATACGTATCTTCATTCGCAATCTTTAAGAAGAGTTGAAAGACCACTTCCAATTTCGCTGCTTGTTTATCAGAATATTGAAGTTCTTTTTTCTCGGTAAATATTTCAGTTTGACGTCCAACAATTTTGTCCTTTTGGCTAAGGGAGACAATGATTAAGGCAAGTGAATGATAATGGAAGAAAAGAAATGGTGGAATGAGAGGAACCTATGAATACAATGTTGTCTACCACAAACTTACTTGGTCGGGGATCGAACCAGGGACCCCACGCACCCGAGGTAAGCATTCTACCACTGAGCCACAGTAACCCCAATTCTTTCATGTCAAAATTAAACATGTTCGGATACCGATTTCTCACTTAGGACAGCACTTAATGTTTGATTTTTTTTTAAGTGCTGTATGTTACGTTGAAGTCTTTTGAAACGAATACAGAAAATGCTTTCAGAAATAAAAGTAACATTGTAATAATGATAAAAGGTTTACTTATTGACATATTTTGATAAAATGGAAATTAGTACGGTGCCTATTAAAGACAAACATACAGCGCACGAAATATGAAGGAAATCTTTTCTCCTCGTACTCGTCCTGAAGTTTTATGTTTATATCTATCATATGCAAGGGCGCCCATCAGGAAGGGCAAGGTGGGGCGATCGCCCTCCCTAGAGGAAATTGTACTTCAGAATATCGAAAATCCAATAGTATTTTTACATTAGTTACAGCAAAATTTGAAACAATTTTTGAAACTTCGCTTATACTTGCCCCCCTTCCTTGGAAACCACAACATGGATGCTCTTGATCATATGTGTTACTATTTTTTGAAATTTAGCGTCGCTTTTCCGAACCATTGTAACGCGGTCAAATTTCAATGCTTTTCCACTGGCAATCGAACCTCAGATCCCATGCAGCACAGACATGAGCGCGCTAACAAATTAAAATACTAGAAAGGGATATCTATTATAGGCTATAGGCTACTATATAAAAACGCTGAGTGGCAGTAAACTGGAAATAGAATCAGAAAAGAATGAATTTAATAGATTTGATGATTTTAGTTATTGTCAGGGTGTAATGTTGTAAATCATAGTTATATGAATAATGCAATTAACATACACAGAAAATTGTACCTACAATACTTCATAGTATGTATTTGGTTCAGTGACGGCTAAATATCAGGAGTGTTTCATTCGGGCCGTGAATAAAAATTAATAAATATATTATTTGTTCTTGTTCTAACTATAGGTAACAGGTGCAATGTAGTTAATCCTTATAATATACCTGAATTAACTTGACTTCTAATATGGAAAACATTTTCTTTAACTTTTGGATACCAAACTCATTCTTGCGTTGATATCGAGTTTTTCTTAAATGAAAAGAAAAATGCGGATTTTATAGATATGGTTTCAAGTTCTGTGAAACAAGAAGTAGAAGACTAGAATAAAACAAATATTTAGAAAATATATGACTTATGCCAGGGGCAGATCCAGGACGGACTTCTGCAGGGCGGTGGGTTGTAATACTGCTACTTAAAGCTACTTTTAAGAGCTCCAAACTCTGGGATGGGATTTATTTATGTGTATAAAATAGGAAAGTTTCCTTATCTGGGGGGGGGGGGTCGGGGGGATCGACCTCCTTGATCCGCCCCTGACTTACGCATGTTCAATGAACCGTCATCTCTGAGTGGGGAATGGAAAATGGCCCCAAGCTTGGCTCCTGTTTTGTGCTAGTACGATGTGCATTATACATTAGTTTTAACTGACTTAGTTTCTTAAAATTGGGAGTCATGCATTTTTTTTTTCCTTTTTTAATATGTTGTGTTAAGGAAGTATTATAATAGTTTGTAGAAATACCAAAACAAATTTATATTCAAAGAATCATTTTCTTTAAAATTCCAGATTTAACATTTTGAAATTACGATAATGAGCAATGAATGGCATTTTTCATTATTAAGTTGTAGGCTACGTTATTGATCCTCTTATTTAGTGACTGACCTCATCAAACCACGGCATGTTTTTGTTTTGGGTTTAAGCTTGTTATTTATTCTGACCACTGATTGTCTGCATTGTTAAATTGCATGTGTAAAGTGATGTGGTACAGGACAGGACATGAGCTTCTCATTTGAGAGGAAGTATAAATCTGGAAAATTCCACAAATCCTTCCAGTATACGCTGCATCATAATCCGGTTTGTGTGGTTCGCAATTAATTATAGCTTATTTACAAAATTAAGGACGCAATAGCACCAACAAGCAGCAATAGGAGGGGTAGTCATCTGAAATTGTACAGGAACTTAGAGAAAGAATAGTGAGGTTTCATGGGAGTACTATGCAAGAGTGGTTTATTGGTGCATCGTTTTGTTTGGCAAGTCACTCAGAACGACAGTTTTGTAGTTTATTCAGTGCAAACAGAAATACAGTGCTATCTAAATCCCTATACTGTAATAATAATAAAACAAGCTAAAGTATGCTTTTATGTCAGTATACCTATATTTCTTTGTGTGCATCATTCATACTACGACACATTTCCAGGAGATAACTAATTCCATACTACACCTTTTTTAGAGCATATCTGGCGTTAAGAGTGTCAATTGCGTCATTGATTCTTGCTTTCAGGCGGTTTCCATTATATATTTTAATATAGAACACATTGTCCTTGATAAAACTTACAAAAGAAGATAGTATAAGGTCGCGATTTCATGGGAACCAAGGAATCTATTAATCTCCAAAATAATCGAGGCAATTGGCACTGTTACACCAGACATGCTCGATAGTTCTGGTATGAAAATTATTACCTCCTGGACGAATGTTGTGCTGTGAATGGTGCAGCATACAGTAGAAACATACTGACATGCAAACGCACTTCAACATGTTTCTGGAAGCATTGCACCATGGCAAAAATTTCTGTCTCTAATGAATACATGTCCTCTATCAGAAAAAAAAATCGGAGCCGACAATTGGGTGATGTCCCTGGTCAGCATATTATTTCACCAATTATTTCTTATCATCTCATTTAATTGATTAATAAAAATGGTAATTCAACATTCTTGAGTATCGGTTGTCAATTCAAAAATAAATGGTTCTTATCTCTTCTCTGTGGAAGTAAGTAAAAGAACCTGGAGGAATACTTAAGTAAGCAAACTTTATTAACACTGAGAGAGATTATATGAAAATGCAAAAACACAATAAAATTACATTGAAATAAAGTAAATTTAGTAACTACAAAATATTATACACGAGAGACCTTACTTGGCTCAGATTCTTCTCTAACTAAGATTTTACAAAGAGAGAAAAGGTCTTACATGAATGTTAGGTGGAATCCTCTCACCCACATGGCTGAATAACTTTTCCTTCGTCTTTGGCTGCTTCCGTCCCCTTAGCCAGCCTCCATTCTCCTTATATCCCCCCACTTTATCATGGTTTTCACAATTAAGAGGCCTTGTTCTTTTGTTTATCTTGTCCCTTAGGCCAAGTTATTTGAACAAAACATTTTAATAGTTCATCTTCTTAAAATTCATTTAACCACAGATTATCTTATCCATTTGTTTTTTTGTTTTTTTCTTTCTTTAAATCTGTTTCCCAACACATTCCCCCACTGAAATAGTACAGGATTCGAATAACACCGTTTAGTGTGTGTCTGTCTTATCCATATTTTTTTCATTTTTTTTCTTTAAATCTGTCCTGGCAGTGAGCTACTTAACACTATCACAGAATGTATTACATTCAAAATAATGTGAATCATGTTATAAAAAAAGAATAAAAAAAAAGAATTCGTAAAGGAATAAACGAGAATAGGAATCACAATTCACATTCACAACATCGTACTGTATCACTGTATAACGATGTTCTACACTGCATCACAATTTCCATGAACACAAGAATATGGCATGACCCAGTCCTCCAGTCCGCTGAAAGGGGGGATAGACTGTCGTCCATTGGGGGTGAAAATTTCCAGGTGCTCGTCACCTGGACTTCCTGTTCTTTAATACACTCCGCCTGAGGAAGGAGTATAACAACCCGTTGTTGTCTTGAAGTACCATGATAGTCCATTGGCAAGTCTGTTTCTATGAGAATTCACTACACGAGCTTGGCAGTAGGTTGAATGGGTGTGGGAACCATCTTCTTCTTTGGAGTTTTGGGGGAGCTAATTCGATAAGTTCATCAAATGACTTAATAGTCTTTTGAGAAAATTCTACAATAAAGTGGGGCAATAACCCCGTAATTGAATCCAACAGAAAATCTTCAAAGGAGGGTGGGTGATCGAGTTGAGTGGCCAAGTACTTCTTGGCATATAAATAGTGGAGGAGTGATTCTGTTGGTTCCTGAACTCTGGATCTATATTTTTCAGCTGCTGAGAGCGGTAAATTGTTTGGTCCAAATTGCTTTAAGAATTTATCCTTAAGTATATTCCATGGCAGGGTGGAAAGTGACTCGGTACTTTTGTACCAATATAGCGGAATGTCTGCAAGACATAACGGAAAGATGGAACACATTTTGTCTTCACTCCAACCCGCAATTTTAGCTGTACTCTCAAAGTTAGTAATGAATAGGTCTGCTCTTTCGAACGGGATAGCCGAAAATATGTTGAGTGAATTTGGATGTATGGGAATGGTGGGATCACTTGAATTTCCTTGTGTGGGTAGTGAAGTGGCCGATAATGTCGGCCCTGTGCTGTGAGTTGGGGGATTAACAACGGATAAGTTTGAAATGTTAGTTAAGGGCGACCCATTAACTTGAGGACTTGATGTATCATTGTTAATCTGATGAGAGAAATGTTGTGAGGTGGGAGCTGGTGCTGGGGGGTTGGAATGTAACCAGGAATTAGTAAGATTGTTTGTAACCGACTGCATCTCGGTGAAGTTTACACCCAATTTCCGTGATTGAACTGCACTGCGCGTTAACGGCATACGGAATCACTCAACAAAACAAAAATTATAAGGATATTAAATTTATAAAAATAATTGCACTGAGAAACCCATCAGCCGTAACCAAGAAATAGAGAAAAAATTTTAAAAAAATAGAATCTGGTATAAAATATGTAAAATCTAGCCAAAAAAGAATCTGAGCATTAGCATGTCGCCAGGGGAGCCATGATTAATAAAAATGGTAATTCAACATTCTTGAGTATCGGTAGTCAGTATTCTACTAAAGTCAATTTAAAAATAATGGTTCTTATCTCTTCTCTGAGGAAGTAAGTAAAAGAACCAGGAATTATACTTGAGCAAGCAACTTTTATTAACACTGAGAGAGAGTATATGAAAATGCAAAAATACAATAAAATTACATTGAAATAAAGAGAATTTTGTAAACACAAAACATTATACACGAGAGACCTTACTTGGCTCAGATTCTTCTCTAACTAAGATTTTACAAAGAGAGAAAAGGTCTTACATGAATGTTAGGTGGAATCCTCTCACCCACATGGCTGAATAACTTTTCCTTCGTCTTTGGCTGCTTCCGTCCCCTTAGCCAGCCTCGATTCTCCTTATATCTCCCACTTTATCATGGTTTTCACAATTAAGAGGCCTTGTTCTTTTGTTTATCTTGTCCCTTAGTCCAAGTTATTTGAACAAAACATTTTATTAGTTCATCTTCTTAAAATTCATTTAACCACAGATTATCTTATCCATTTTTTTTTTCTTTAAATCTGTTTCCCAAGACATAATTTACAATTTTTCTCTTTAGTTGAAGAGCGTAAAACTGGCACGACATTAAAACTACGACAATTTTAGTAATGTTGCTTGGACTGATAATATTTCCCAACTGACAACCAGAGCCATAGCTACGGGGGATGAGCGGGGCCGTTGCCCAGGGCGCTAATAGCAAGAGAGTGCCGAACGAGCAAGAAGAAAGAAAAGGTGTTGGAAATGAGTACACGATGCGTCTCCCCAAAATGTATTGGTGCCCTGTTAAATCAATGTTATATTGTTGTCAGTTTGCAAAGAAATATATTTGTTAAATATTTTTTTGCTCGCTCCGCTCGCAACACAAACGTTTCCATCAGAGTCACAACAAGCTTTTACTTATTACTTTAAAAAGTTATTATATATGATTTGTTAATGAAGATGTGATATTCAAAGTGCCAAGTAATGACTTATAGTCTACGCAGGAGCGTTTTCAATATCAGAAACGGTTAAGGTCTGAAATACGTGTTCGACGTTTTGATGGTTATGAGTTTGCTGAGTTAATCAAGCTTTTCTACCCAATTGGATTAATTACGGCGGTAAGAATGAAGGCTTTGAGAAATTCGCAAAGAAGGCCCCTTTTGAATTTCCGTTACATTTTACAGAATATTTTTTGACTGTAAAACAATCGAAATTAAAATGCTATTTGTGTGGTCACAAATAGAATAAAATTACATAAGTTTACAATTATAAATTATTACTGGAAAATAATTCTGTCACCCATTTTGAACATTTTAAAAGCACATAGTTCCTAATGTATTGAAATTTCATTTCTTATCGATAGTATGAAACATCGTAAATAACTGTAAATTTTCATAGCTGTTCCCGAAGTGGATTTGTATACAACTAAAGGTAGTTTTGTTAAATTTAACAAAAAGTCCAAAATAAACCTCTTGAAAACAGCTCTTATTTGTAAAATAATACATAATTTTCGGTTTTTGCTGTTGCAATGGTCCGTTGAAGCAGGTTGATAAAACTTAGTATAACAAAGCTGCTTCTCTTATATGAAAGAAAAAGGAAAACTTGGTAAGATGAGTGTAGGGGGCGCCGAATTCTATTTCGCCCCTGGCGTCGAAATCTCTATCTACGGCTCTGTTGATAACACTGGAAGTAATATCTCCTACCTCTTATACCGGCCACCACACCAAAAGTCTCCCCTTCGCGCTTCACTCAAGAAGGTAGTTTTATAAATGGTAGATCGTAATCTATATTATAAAATTGAAAGTGACTATGTTTGTGACTCTTAATCTCCTGGACCGCCCGACCGATCTTGATCAAATTTCCAACGTAGATACGATTCTGGCCTGGGAGTCTTTTAGGTATTTACTTTGACGGTAGAACTTAGGGGAGGGGAAGAAGGGAGACATAAAAAATAAATAAAACTTAATAACTCTTGAACTACCCAACCGATCTTGATCAAATTTTCAATGTAGATGAGGTTTGGGACTGGCATGATTTTTATCATTTCACTTTGACGGAGCAACGTAGGGGAGGGGGTAGAGAGGGATATATATATATATATATATATATTTGCAAATATCAATAAATATAAAAATAAAAGTGACTATGTTCGTGAATTAATAACTTTTGAACCACCCCTCTGATCTATATCAAATTTTCAACATATATGAAGTTCAAACTTGAGAAGTTTTTGTCATTTCACTTCGACAGTAGATCTTAAGGAAGGAGGGGAAATATATGAAAATGAATATAACTTAATAACTCTTGAACCAGCCGACCGATCTCAATCAATCTTTCAACATAGATAAGGTTCGGACCTGGGATGTTTTCGTCATTTCACTTTTACGGGAGAGGGGGGAGATATATAAAAATAAATAAATCTTAATAACTCTTGAACCACTGGACCGATCTCAATCAAATTTTCAACCTAGATGAAGTTTAAACCTGAGATGATTTTTGTCATATCACTTTGACGATGTAACATAAAGGAAGGGAAAGACATTTACAAATGATCGAAAATGACCGATATCGGTGTCGAATCTATAGTTTTTGAGGTTACTGAGATGAACAATGACATCTCTGATGGCGTTTAAATTCAAATTCAACCCCGCAAAAATTGTGGGAGGGGAGGATATATATATGTACAGTGACGAATCCAGGATATGATCAAGGGAGGGGCTAAACCATAGTTTGCAGTTTTATTCAGTGTAAAGCAGGATTGAAGCCCATTTTATCCAGTGTATACTTGAGCGTCAAGGGGGGCTATAACCGCTAAGCCCCCCTTGGACCCGCCTCTGGATATATATATATATATATATATATATATATATATATATATATATATATATATATATATATATATATATATATATATATATATATATATATATATATATATATTTAAACTTCAGCTATTTCTGTCACTAAATAAGCATGACGAAGATGCAATGTTGCCAAAGTGTATAAGGGAAAGGTTTTGGACTCGTGAACAACATCAATACAAAGTACTTTGCATGAACTTTACCTGACATTCTACTGCCAATTTGACAACACACGTTTATCTTGGCACATTTTATTTTTTATTGTACGCATTAATATTATTGAAAACGAGGTAATACGAATAATGTTGATCTAATTGACTCGACACAAGGTAAGATCTATAGGCAGACATTTTATTTCAGCAGTGATAAACACCCATGTTTCGTAAAGCCACAAAGTTAGGTAATTAATTTCGAGACATTTGTACTTTTTTAAAAAAATCTATAAATTCTAAAAAATACAAAACAACCATTATCTGTACTGAATACTGCGCAAAATCAACATTGAAGTCTTATAACGCAGTAATAAAGGAAAAGAAGCACCATAACTTACATAAAAACGAGGAAATTAAAGCAAATTTCATTGTAGACAACAGAGAGATCGAAAATTCCCTCTCCCTCGTCTTCGTCTCAATGGAATTGAAGTGTTTGGCGTTCATCCAATGAAAATTAACATAAAACATTTCCACGTAAATGGAAGTGGTGCTGATGGAATTTTGGTTTCATGTGTCGTTTTCTTTTTCTGCTGTTTCGTGTTTTTTTTTTTTTAATCCCTAGTGTTATTGATTCTTTCATTCCTCTCGCTGTTAGTGGAAATACCATTGTGCTAACAAAATCCAATTAAATTTTCCCAATTTTAGTTTCATTAATATAATATGATATAAAGTATGGATACAAAGGTTCTGTTAGCTTTTTCTGTTTGAAATGTTCATGCGTTAGTTTATTATTATTTAAACATTAAAAAAAAAAGTTAAAATTTCAGCATTCTCTTTTGTTTGAGAGAACACGAATTGATTAAAATTATACAATGACAACACTCGAGAGTACTTTTTTTTATTACATTAAGACAATATTTCCATAAACTAAAGTAATTAGGCTCTGGTAAACAGATAATAATAATATGGAAGGGTTATTTTTGTAGTTTACATAATAACTCTTAGTAGAGTGGCTTCGAAATATCTTCAAATATAATTTTAACCAATGTGACCTTCAAAATTGATGGGATTCTGATGCCATCAATAACCTTATTCTGGTACGGCCTTGGGTACAAAGCAAAGACGTTAATTGAGAGGGAAAGTGGGATAATTGGGCCTAAGTTTAAGAAATATATTTCAATTAATATACTAGCTGAACTTGCGCTCTCTACACAGCGCATCATTAGCATATGAGCATAAATCTCCTTCTCATTCCTCACAACATATGTACATGTCCCTTTACAGACACAAGTGAAAGACGTCTTGATTTTAAAAAAATCGGCAAGGGGTATCATAAAGGGAGATTTTCTCGATTATTTTTTTCTCAATATCTCGCGCCGTTTGCAAGATTTGAGCCTACTCCGGTTGGAGTTTCTAATTCATGTATGACCAGTGTTTTCTTTCTTTTTCATGCAGTATGTAATTAGCAAATTCATTACATATACAATTAATTATAATGTCAGTTATATATGGTGTTCATTGGACAAAACACTCAAAAAATAAAGATGTATCTTAAGACTCGAGAAATGGTTATCCTTCTTTTTTCGCTATTATTTGGCCATGGAACAAATGCCAGAGACATATACAACCCCAATATACAACGTTGTGGTGTTGGAATGTATAACGCATAGGATATGATGCTCTTTTTTTATTATTTCAACGCTTCCAGCGTACCCTAAAAAATGTAATAAAGAAATAATGGTCATGTTTTTTAAAAAAATATATTCAATTAGAACTGGACAATCTACGCAAAATTTCCAATCGATCAGTGAAAACGTCATCTTTCTAGAGCCTGTAGTTTCCGAGATCTCATTGACGAAAGGATTGACCACAAACATATAAACATAGTTTAAAAGAACTCGGAAGATGGAAGCACAATTCACATGAATTGATTTTATAGAAGGCTTATTAAAATACAAAGACTTTGAACAATAATTTTATATCATAAACTTTATGAAAAAGATATAGTTAACTAATTTAGACTAGAATTTAAACTAAGTACAAATACTTAAAATGTTTGTCTCTGTTAAACGTGAAATCACACATAACCGTAAATGAAAGATTTGAAAACCAAAGTTATAGGTTTGAACTCAGGCACTTTTAATTGCTATTGTAGCATTTTAATAGATGGATAGTTGTATATAAATAAATATACTTGAAACTTTCATTTTGGTGGAACATCTTGGCTTTGTAACTAACTAACTCTATGGCCTATGTAACCCGGATTTCAGTGCTGCGTTACAAACGCTCTCCAAACGTTGATTTTTATTCTAAGCCAACTGGCCACTATTTCTACTTTGTAATTCCTATTTCTACGAGATCCATCTTAATATTACCTTTCTATTTGCGCCTGTATTCCTAATTGTCATTTTTCGATTGAATTTCCAGTTACAATCTTGAAAGCGCCCCTACTTTCTTCCATTCAAGTCATATGACCTCCTTACTTGAGTCTCCTACAGGGTGGCTACGAAGTTCCATTACTCCTGAAAATAAGTAACTTAAACCACTAAACGTACGTAAATAACTACACGGAAAGAACTTCCCAAGAAACATTAAGTGTCCAAAGGATCAGTTTGTCGACCGTCATTTTCATAACAAAGAAAGATACGCAGCCAAGTTCTGTGTGACATTTTGTGAAGTATTGCAGATGTAACTTGAGTGAAAACTTGTTGCACAGCTTCTGTTAGTTCGGCAGTGTTATCATAATGGTGTAATATACCATTACAGTTGAAAGTAATGGCAATTTTTTTTTACGCACCCTGTACCTAGTAATTTTTTTTTAATTCAATTTCGGTTTAGTTACACAATTTACTTACTCTCTTTACTTCGAATTAAATATAATAAACCCAAAGGTTTTGTTAGTAACCATATTCCCACTGTATAATATATTTATTTATATTTTGATTAAGTGTAAATCCTATTTACGGATATATAACTTGAATAGTTACAAGGTTTACCATTCTGACGTCATACCGGAACATAGTTCCGTTATTGGATATAAATTTCCTTAATTTCAGATCAATGTAGATTTTGGCCAGGTACCTAATCTTTCCCTCACCCCCTCTCACTAGTCCATAGTCACTTTCAGATCCGGTTATATCTGGATTTGCCAAATTTCTATTTGCTTTGTAATTTCCGCGGCTAAAGTTTCGTTCTGATTGGAGGAATTCTCTTACCTCTGGCTTTTTCGGCGCAATGTTATCAGAACAATCGAAGAAACCCTACAAGGAGCAGCTTGTGAATTTTGTGCTACATATTTTTCGGGAAGAATTCCAATTTCCAAGGACAACTAAGGTAACATATAATGTAATCCAATAGTTAAAGATTTACAACAGAATAGGAGCCCGAAAAATCCGCAAATTTTGGTAAAGAAGCTGCAATTCAGTGAAATAAATTCCAGTTCTGTTTGCTCGGAAGCCATGTTTGCTGCCTATCGAGAATAGACAACAGTGAAAGAGTGACTTTACTTTTTTTTATTTCAAACTCAAGTAGGGATTAGGGAAATTACGACCTGTTTGGTGCATGTTGTTCGTGTATTAATTAAATGTGACTTTCTATTATTTATTCAGTAATCGCATGTACGTAGGTTTGATGGTTGTAAAGTGAATAATAATAATGGCAGCTTAAGTTAGCTTAAAAGGGCTCCTATCCCCTTTTCCAAATTGAACCAGTTCTAGCGGGGGAATGGGTTAGTTATTGTTCGTTTTAGGGCCTTTTCCCCTTTCAGGGGAAGGGTCCCTCCATAAACCTCGTTAAGGTGCCCCCCGGGCATCAATTTTTGGCAATCATCATGTAAACAATTGGTCAGGTCAATTAGACCTAGTGTTACCTTTTTCATTTTTGACCCCCTTTAAATTAAATAGAGCCGACTATGTATATATCGACGAGGGAGTAATGTATTCTAAATCTAATGTGTTAGGTTATTTTCGTCAACGTGCATGTAACTAAATGGTGCATGTTTAGTTTAGTTAGTTGTCTTTATGTATAGTACTAACAGTGGTGTATGTAGTTAGTAGTTTTGTGTGAGTGTGTGAATTTTCGATTTGGACAGTGTATAAATATGCTTTAATTTAGTACCATTTTTCTAACATAAATAAACCAGAGTAAATATTAAATTTCTGATTAATGAGTACAAGTATACATTTCAGTACACGGTAAATTATGCCTCCACTACAGCGCCATAGCGTCAGTTTTCGGTAGTCAATTGTTTGTTGACAGTACGACATCGCATGACTTAGTGATTTAGATTGTTTGATTTTGGACAGTTATTCTCAAATTACTTCCCGTGGACATGGTTTTCGGTTCGGATGAGTATACCTTCATATAAGATAGCATGAGATCTTACTGTACTGAAAATTTCAGTTTGCTAGGTCCAATAGAAAATGAATAATCCGCTGAAATAAAGAACACCTATTTTCTTAATAGAAGTAAAACCCATATGCTGTTACTGTTTGTTTAAAAATGTAGTATTAAATTCTTTTTCTTTCCCGTGGCTGTAGAAAATTCCATTGTTGCTTCAGTTTTATCAACAAATCAGAAATAGATTAATCGTTGACAATTTAACTTTCCGTAAATACATGTATGATTTTTTTTTAAACCTGCAAAGTAAATACAATTTGGGTGCTTCGAAATAAAGAGTACGTGGTTCGATGAATGTGATCGTGTGGTGGTTTGAGCGTGATAGATTGTGATAATTATATATATATATATTTATTACTGCGTAATGTAAATATGTGTATGGCCTGCGTGAAAATGTACGAAATAGGGTGTTTATAAAATATTATTTCGTGCGAAAATTAGTATATAATGAATGAATGTAATGAAATGTTAATAATATGATATATAATGTGAACGAGATGATGACCCCTATAGTTAAATGAATAGGCCTAGTGAATTTTATATAGTGAAAATACGAATGTGTTTACGAAGAAAAAAAAAAATATCTCTCGCGTTTAGACTTCTACACCGGTGCATTCATCCAACCGAGTTTGCTACTTGGATAGTAAATTATAGTTGGGAATTGTGTGTCACTTTGCATTTATGTACCTCATAATAACAGCCCCAGATCTTAAGCCTTTCAATAGATAGAGTAGTATCATATGGGAATTACTTCTAAAGGTTGACAGAAATGATAATTAAGAAAACCAACTGCTATTTCCTGTGATCATCGAAAAGTACAGGTTTCGGTCAGTTGTACCTTTAACATTCATAGCCTCTCCGAGATTTTTTTTTTGTTTTGTTGCTTACCTTATTTATTTATTGTGCAGTGTTCATATAACTCAGTTCGGACTATCCGATTAAATTAACTGCTACTAAATATAGCGTACCCGGATGTCGACCCCTAGTCCCCTTAAGTATTTTCGTTTCTTTTCTTAGTTTAATTAGATGAGGGAAATTAACGACATCCCAGACTGTGGCGTGTCTGCGCGGGGTAGCCATCGGTGATGTTTTGGTTATTGAAATCACCGATCCAAAATTCAGTTTATTTAATTTTTTTTTAATTTTGGCCAATCACTAATTAGGGATATCTTAGCTATTACTCTAATTTCATTACTATTCTGGAATCTTCTAGTTTCCAAGTGGTCGGATGATTTTTTTTTTCTTTTGAAAATCTAAATTAACGCCGTCTCTAACCTTCCGGAGGATTTTCGGGACCCTGCTGGTTTGGGCCGGATACGGGGATCGGATTTCAATCTTACAACCAAACTCTTGTGGGATTGGGATCTGATGGACACAGAACTTGCATCCTTGGCAGCAGGGCGCTTCTTGAGTCTACGTATTTGAGTAGACCACCCCTTTTGGCATGTTAAGAATATTTTGGCTATGGATTTTGTTGAGAGCGAAATTCGACTTTTATCTTTGTAGCGTTAGTTATTTCCCACTTAAGTCTTTGGCGCCCCTATTCTTCGTCTTCCTTCTTCTCTATCTCTCTCTCTGTCTTCATTACTTAGAGATTTTTTTTTTCAAATTTTTCAACCTCCCCCCCCCCCGGTTTCTGAAACTCATGAAAACGTACAATATTCATTTCACTTATTTCGATCGTATGTACTAACTGAGACATCGAAGGATGCAATTCGTGGAGGTATTGCAGCACAACTCAGGACCATTTTCGCGATATTCAATCCACCACGGGAGAAATTGACGGGAAGGTACACTATGCTTTCAGATTCCTAGAAACCTTCGTTATTCATTGATCATACAACTTATATCAATTGATTACTGATTTCTGGTTTTTATTTCTATTGATTGGTCATATAGTGTGTATGTATTAATAGTTTGGGCCCACTAGTTTTGAATAACATTGATTTTTTTTTATATACATATATATATGTACTTACATAGTTTTAAGAGTTACGTGCCTGCTCTATTTGTTGCATTTTCCACCTCTTATATCAACTCATTAAATAATACCAGCTATTTTTTTTGTGTATATACGCGGATCTTTAGTAAATTGAAAATGATTATTGATTATCGGGTTTATTCATATGAAATACAATGTTGCAACCTTATGAAGGAAAAAAGGTGAATTTTGATAGTCAGGGTTTTTGTTTTGTCTTTGAGCCAAATAAATATAAATATTTATAAAATATGAATACTTGTCGAATATGAACGGTTATGTAGAATTTAAACGTCGACGAAATATTAAAGTGAAATTTATTGTATGGATTAATATGAATACATATATATATATGCGAGTATGTATGTAATGGGCTCGATATTTACCCTGGTCTTGTTAGGTTGCCATAGATTTTTGACACTCGGTATTAATTAACTATTTGTGATATATAGTATTCCCGCGTAAATTGTCATAAATTACTTTTGTTGAGTTGTTATTAATTTTTGTAACTATTAAAGTGGAATATAATGTTAACTACTGCATGTGAATAAAACAAGTAGCGGGTCGTAAGATAAATAAGAATAACCCTAATCCTTACCCAAATTTACTTTGCGAGTGAAATTAGCAATCTACGAAACAGTGCGCCCCTCCAACGACTTTTTCCATCAGTAAAACATGGAACAAATCCCTCCCCTACGATCGGACACCAAACTATTCAGTATCTAGAATTTTTGACTACAAGATCTATACTAGGAAAAAATTAGTGATTTTAAATTCAACAAACTGAAATCTGTTTAATAAGTTAATGTGAATCCCGGAATATGGAAATATGTTCCCAATATCTGTGACTGGATTTGATAAGTTTTCCTTAATATTGACAAACTTTGAAATTTTAGATAAAGTGCGTCGAGTGACGAAATGAGAAATATAGATATACATGTATGTGATATGAAGCAATTAGTTGTCTATAGTTAAGACAAAAACAATTGAATACTCTCACGGACACAAACCACAGTGCGTAAAGAGAGTTGAGAAAAAAAAAAAAGGAGCTATTATCGACGTGAGAACAAAGACTCATAAAACAGTCGATACGTCTCCTATTGAGACAAAGACTCAATAAAATATTACTAAAGTTTTTTTTTTTTTTAATGATTAACCAATTATTTTTTTTCTTTTCCTGCAATGATATGTATTCATTGCACTGAGTTTTAAATATATATTGACCCTTGAATTTTTTTTTCTTGTCTCGTCTTTGGTTTAATTCTCTTTCATGTAATCCAACTTTTAATATATATATATAAAAAGAGAAATGTGTTATTTGATCTTGTTGAAAGTAGCGAATTTCTGTGCATGTTTATGAAACATTCTTTTCATGTATTAAATTTTTTCTCTGTTATGTCAAACTACATCTTCTTCTATTGAAATGTAATAAATGTCTATAGCATTGTAGTTAGGTTAGTTTAATTCAACCAAATACAACCCGAAGTATACATTGTCCTGTATGAATGTGTGTGTGAGTGAAATGTAGGTTTAGTATTAAGTGCACCAATTATCTTGTCATACATATGTGACTTATTATAATTATTGGTAGTTATCAATTGAACTCATTGAATGTTAATACTAACTTAAGTTGGCTCTATGAAGGAAGAAAAAAGGACTGAAGTAGCCTGAACGAATGATCATCATGAGAGAACTGTGAAAGTCAAAATCTTCGACACATATGTGATACTCTGATTTTTTTTTTTCCTGTGGTCGTTTCTAACATGCCATCAACTTCGTCGTTCATTTTTCAAATATTGAATATTAGTCTAAACCTTCTGGAAATATTGAATAAACGGTAAAATTAAACTTTCTCATCTATCTCCGAGCTAGATTGGGATAATTCGGTAGTTGGGGTCAAATGGATCTAGATCGGGGATGTATGGGTTAACATGTGTCTATCTTTGATCACCCTAATACCAGACATTCACCCAATAGCTAAAGGAAATGATCACAATTAGATAATTATTCACTTTCCTTTACCATATTCCTCAAAATATTTAGTAACAGCTTCCCCTTTATCACCTTCTTACTTTACATCTTTCCTCTTCTATCTTCTTTTTTCTTTTCTTCATCTTCTTCTCCTTCTAATTTATTTTTAATAAAACTGAAAGGGGGGTCGTGACTGGGAATTCTATATGTAATAAACACGGTCATGTATTTATTTATTTGATTTTATTTTCTTTAGAAGTCCGATAGAAGGTTTTCTCTTTTCGATCGAACCTAGTATGTTCGAAATTAAGAAATTAAGAAATGGAAATTATATTCCAATATAATTAGGCATAAGCTGATAGCTTCATGAACATCCCCACCAGGGGTGAAGGGTTCCCACTCACGACTTATTCTGTGCATCACTTTTGTTGCAGATTTTTTTTTTTCAATCAGTTTTAGATTGACGAGCGGTGACAGGATTCGTTGTTATGGCAACAGTGGTTGCTGTGGCAACAGCCCCCTTTTCCAGTGTTAAAGTGGCGACACGTGACAAGACTGTTGCCATGGTAACGCATGTTTACTGTGGTAACGGATCTGAAAATGCTTATTGAATAATACCAGTTATCATGCCAATCAGTTTGAATTGGTGAACCGCGACAAGAATGGTTGTCATGGCAACGCTTGTTCCCATGGCAACGGATCTCAGTTTAAATGGCGACCGATAGATTTGAAATTTTTTTTAAGAATGTCAAAGAGTGAGGTTGAAGGCATGTTGAATTGATTACAACATTGAAATTAATAAGAGAAATTTTATAGTCAAATGAAATAAGTAGAGTCGTTGGCTACTTTGTCATTTTTGTTTCCTTTTCTAAGGGGGAGAAAGAGAAGGAGTGTCCAAATTTTTCTAAAATAGAACTAAACGCTAGAAGGGTTTCAAGGAAGGAAAGAGAATGGGAGTCCTTTAATTTATGAATAATACTCGTCTGGATAGCGAATAAGTATTTTATAGTATATGTATATTTCTGATATATATCTTGTCTTTTGTAAAGTGTAAAGTGTCTCAAAACTATGGCAACAAAAAAGGTTGTTGTGTCACAGGACGAGTGTGATGTCACGTGCACTCAATGCACATTAAATGAAAAAGAGAAAAGATCTCGCGCCCCGCGAAGATTAATTAGATGCACCGGTTGTGGACAAAAATGGATCCACTTTGCTTGTTCCAATTTAGATGATACTGCGGAAAATGCAGAAAAAGTTCAAACCGGCGAAATAGAAAAATATTGTGAGGACTGTGAAAAGGACCGAGGCCAAATATCTCCAGCGGAGATATCTGACCTCGACGATGAGGAAAAGAGTGGAAATCAAAGTGATTCTCGGGATCAGACGGCAAACCCGAAGGAAGGAATGTCATCTGGAGGGTCTGACACGTCTGCATTAATTCGCCAGATGATGGAGATGATGAACGAAAGATTCACTAACATGGAACAAAATAATACAGAAATGAGGCGTGAGAATGCAGAAATGAGGCGTGAGAATGCAGAAATGAGACGTGAAATAAATGAGAAGTTTGATACCTCGAAACGAGAGACCGACGCTCGATTCGAGGTATTAAACAATAAAATTGACCAGATCTGTTTGGACTTTGCTTCTTCGATGAGCAAATTGAAAGATCAAACATCTACTGAACTGGAGCAGGTTAGATACCGGGCCCAACAGTCCACCGAGCAGCTCAGAGACGAAACAAATGAGAAATTCAACGAAATAGATATAAGGTTTGAGAGTACAAACAAAAGATTTGGTGACATCGAACAAAAAGTTGAACAGCAGCAGGCTGAAATAAGTAGATTGAATGTTGTAATATCCGACCTATCAATAGAATCTAAACTAGAGTCGGTTGACCAAAGAATTAGTCGAATTCAAACCGAAGTAGACAGTATTAAGGGGAATATTACTAAATTGCAAATCGCCAAGCCTGATATCTCCTATCCTTTTCCTGATGGCGATTCTCCAGGGAAAATTCTCCCAGAAAGAAGTAACGTCCTCCCGGGTAAGAGTCAAGTGTTGCCTGATGCACGGGACACAGCAATGTATTGCCCCCCGCATCAGCCAACCTCAAAATCATGGTTGAGTAATTTTGATGTACCGATGCAGTCGAGTGTTGTGACTACAACAGTCACTAGCGTAAATGCTCACTCTACCTTTGGAATGGTACAATCGTACAGCGTGCTGCCAGGAGGGGAAAGGAGATGTGCCGGACCGTCGGTTACTACCGTGGTGGGTCCTAAGTTTGAACCTTACATGGTCAACACAAATTACAAAACCTCTCTTGGTCATATGGGAGCGTTCAGTTCAGTGACCACTCCGTCGGTGGCAAATCCGGTTACAACCCCAACTGCTCAGGATAACGCGTTGATTCCACTGGATTATTTTCCTGCCCCGTATAGTATGAGCTCTAAAGTTTCCCTCCGGGATATTGAACGTTTTCCCACTTTCGATGGGAACATTACTAACGGGTTACCTCGAGTTTTCCTGCGGAGACTGCAGCAATATTTAGACATGTATAAACTTACTGATGGGGAACGCCTGCAGATAGTTGAAAAATGTTTGATCGCCGCTTCGGGCGCATGGTTTGCTTCGGTTAAATACCAAATCCGGACGTTTAGTGATTTTTTGATTCTTTTTAAAGAAGAATATTGTAATGAGCACATCGAACGGCTCCAAAAGAGAAACTTACAATCTCTCCGGTATGATCGCTCCAAGTATGGGTCCCTCTTGGACTATGCTTGGAAAATTATCGAACTATATTATCAGATAGCTGAACATCCCTCTCAGGCTGAACTTGTAGATATTATAGTTAACGCTCTTCCACCCGATGAGTCCCGGGCCATAGCGTCCCACTTGTGCCAAACGGTGCGAGAAGTCACCTCACGTTTAGCTGCCTTGTGCGGCAAGGAAGTTGGTGGTCCACCAAAACGATACTTCGCCCGACAGGCAAAAATTCTAAAACCGACGAAGACAAAGGTAACGGCAAGTTGCCAGACAGATTTCCTGAGTTATACCCAAGCTGGATCTCGTTATCCTAGTGGGTATGGCTCAGAAAACAACAATAATGGCCGGCGACTATTTAGGAATCGGCCCATGTTCAACAATCGCCGGAGTTATCGTCCCTATGACCGTACCAACATGGCATCGAACCCGGATAGGGGCGATAACACCAGGAGGAATTTTAACAGGGCGTACGGAAGAAGGGAGAACGGTAATAGTCAGAATGATAGTAACAATAATGTAAATCGACCCCAGAATTCTGTCCCTTCGCAAGTGCGTGGTAACGGTGAGCCTAGAACAATATTAAATGGCAGTGATAGTCGGGAAACTGCATCCTAATGTCATCAGATATACTAGTCGACGGCTGAAGCCTTACGAATTGTCTCTGTCGATTTCTCAGTTAGAACTCCTGTCCGCTCTATTGCTATATGAACACTACTGAAAAAAAAAAAAAAGTATCGGAACTCACAATTTTCGAAATTTAAAGATTTTCAATTGTACAGAAGATAAACGTAATGAATTACTTGCGCAATACCCCAAGTAGATATAATATACTGTCCTAGTGTGACTGGTAATGTTTGAATGGGATGAATGAGTGTGTTAACTTAACAAGCATCATTAGTTAGTATTCCCAATTAGCAAAATTTTGTTATTCTAACAAAATTTTGTTAATGGGCCGGGGAAAACTGTAATATACCATTACAGTTGAAAGTAATGGCAATTTTTTTTTACGCACCCTGTACCTAGTAATTTTTTTTAATTCAATTTCGGTTTAGTTACACAATTTACTTACTCTCTTTACTTCGAATTAAATATAATAAACCCAAAGGTTTTGTTAGTAACCATATTCCCACTGTATAATATATTTATTTATATTTTGATTAAGTGTAAATCCTATTTACGGATATATAACTTGAATAGTTACAAGGTTTACCATTCTGACGTCATACCGGAACATAGTTCCGTTATTGGATATAAATTTCCTTAATTTCAGATCAATGTAGA
Source organism: Thermobia domestica (assembly GCF_964235325.1). Taxonomy (NCBI): domain Eukaryota; kingdom Metazoa; phylum Arthropoda; class Insecta; order Zygentoma; family Lepismatidae; genus Thermobia; species Thermobia domestica. Next base: position 153,241,722 of record NC_137456.1, on the reverse strand, counting down.
TTTTGGCCAGGTACCTAATCTTTCCCTCACCCCCTCTCACTAGTCCATAGTCACTTTCAGATCCGGTTATATCTGGATTTGCCAAATTTCTATTTGCTTTGTAATTTCCGCGGCTAAAGTTTCGTTCTGATTGGAGGAATTCTCTTACCTCTGGCTTTTTCGGCGCAATGTTATCAGAACAATCGAAGAAACCCTACAAGGAGCAGCTTGTGAATTTTGTGCTACATATTTTTCGGGAAGAATTCCAATTTCCAAGGACAACTAAGGTAACATATAATGTAATCCAATAGTTAAAGATTTACAACAGAATAGGAGCCCGAAAAATCCGCAAATTTTGGTAAAGAAGCTGCAATTCAGTGAAATAAATTCCAGTTCTGTTTGCTCGGAAGCCATGTTTGCTGCCTATCGAGAATAGACAACAGTGAAAGAGTGACTTTACTTTTTTTTATTTCAAACTCAAGTAGGGATTAGGGAAATTACGACCTGTTTGGTGCATGTTGTTCGTGTATTAATTAAATGTGACTTTCTATTATTTATTCAGTAATCGCATGTACGTAGGTTTGATGGTTGTAAAGTGAATAATAATAATGGCAGCTTAAGTTAGCTTAAAAGGGCTCCTATCCCCTTTTCCAAATTGAACCAGTTCTAGCGGGGGAATGGGTTAGTTATTGTTCGTTTTAGGGCCTTTTCCCCTTTCAGGGGAAGGGTCCCTCCATAAACCTCGTTAAGGTGCCCCCCGGGCATCAATTTTTGGCAATCATCATGTAAACAATTGGTCAGGTCAATTAGACCTAGTGTTACCTTTTTCATTTTTGACCCCCTTTAAATTAAATAGAGCCGACTATGTATATATCGACGAGGGAGTAATGTATTCTAAATCTAATGTGTTAGGTTATTTTCGTCAACGTGCATGTAACTAAATGGTGCATGTTTAGTTTAGTTAGTTGTCTTTATGTATAGTACTAACAGTGGTGTATGTAGTTAGTAGTTTTGTGTGAGTGTGTGAATTTTCGATTTGGACAGTGTATAAATATGCTTTAATTTAGTACCATTTTTCTAACATAAATAAACCAGAGTAAATATTAAATTTCTGATTAATGAGTACAAGTATACATTTCAGTACACGGTAAATTATGCCTCCACTACAGCGCCATAGCGTCAGTTTTCGGTAGTCAATTGTTTGTTGACAGTACGACATCGCATGACTTAGTGATTTAGATTGTTTGATTTTGGACAGTTATTCTCAAATTACTTCCCGTGGACATGGTTTTCGGTTCGGATGAGTATACCTTCATATAAGATAGCATGAGATCTTACTGTACTGAAAATTTCAGTTTGCTAGGTCCAATAGAAAATGAATAATCCGCTGAAATAAAGAACACCTATTTTCTTAATAGAAGTAAAACCCATATGCTGTTACTGTTTGTTTAAAAATGTAGTATTAAATTCTTTTTCTTTCCCGTGGCTGTAGAAAATTCCATTGTTGCTTCAGTTTTATCAACAAATCAGAAATAGATTAATCGTTGACAATTTAACTTTCCGTAAATACATGTATGATTTTTTTTTAAACCTGCAAAGTAAATACAATTTGGGTGCTTCGAAATAAAGAGTACGTGGTTCGATGAATGTGATCGTGTGGTGGTTTGAGCGTGATAGATTGTGATAATTATATATATATATATTTATTACTGCGTAATGTAAATATGTGTATGGCCTGCGTGAAAATGTACGAAATAGGGTGTTTATAAAATATTATTTCGTGCGAAAATTAGTATATAATGAATGAATGTAATGAAATGTTAATAATATGATATATAATGTGAACGAGATGATGACCCCTATAGTTAAATGAATAGGCCTAGTGAATTTTATATAGTGAAAATACGAATGTGTTTACGAAGAAAAAAAAAATATCTCTCGCGTTTAGACTTCTACACCGGTGCATTCATCCAACCGAGTTTGCTACTTGGATAGTAAATTATAGTTGGGAATTGTGTGTCACTTTGCATTTATGTACCTCATAATAACAGCCCCAGATCTTAAGCCTTTCAATAGATAGAGTAGTATCATATGGGAATTACTTCTAAAGGTTGACAGAAATGATAATTAAGAAAACCAACTGCTATTTCCTGTGATCATCGAAAAGTACAGGTTTCGGTCAGTTGTACCTTTAACATTCATAGCCTCTCCGAGATTTTTTTTTTTTTGTTTTGTTGCTTACCTTATTTATTTATTGTGCAGTGTTCATATAACTCAGTTCGGACTATCCGATTAAATTAACTGCTACTAAATATAGCGTACCCGGATGTCGACCCCTAGTCCCCTTAAGTATTTTCGTTTCTTTTCTTAGTTTAATTAGATGAGGGAAATTAACGACATCCCAGACTGTGGCGTGTCTGCGCGGGGTAGCCATCGGTGATGTTTTGGTTATTGAAATCACCGATCCAAAATTCAGTTTATTTAATTTTTTTTAATTTTGGCCAATCACTAATTAGGGATATCTTAGCTATTACTCTAATTTCATTACTATTCTGGAATCTTCTAGTTTCCAAGTGGTCGGATGATTTTTTTTTTCTTTTGAAAATCTAAATTAACGCCGTCTCTAACCTTCCGGAGGATTTTCGGGACCCTGCTGGTTTGGGCCGGATACGGGGATCGGATTTCAATCTTACAACCAAACTCTTGTGGGATTGGGATCTGATGGACACAGAACTTGCATCCTTGGCAGCAGGGCGCTTCTTGAGTCTACGTATTTGAGTAGACCACCCCTTTTGGCATGTTAAGAATATTTTGGCTATGGATTTTGTTGAGAGCGAAATTCGACTTTTATCTTTGTAGCGTTAGTTATTTCCCACTTAAGTCTTTGGCGCCCCTATTCTTCGTCTTCCTTCTTCTCTATCTCTCTCTCTGTCTTCATTACTTAGAGATTTTTTTTTCAAATTTTTCAACCTCCCCCCCCCCCCGGTTTCTGAAACTCATGAAAACGTACAATATTCATTTCACTTATTTCGATCGTATGTACTAACTGAGACATCGAAGGATGCAATTCGTGGAGGTATTGCAGCACAACTCAGGACCATTTTCGCGATATTCAATCCACCACGGGAGAAATTGACGGGAAGGTACACTATGCTTTCAGATTCCTAGAAACCTTCGTTATTCATTGATCATACAACTTATATCAATTGATTACTGATTTCTGGTTTTTATTTCTATTGATTGGTCATATAGTGTGTATGTATTAATAGTTTGGGCCCACTAGTTTTGAATAACATTGATTTTTTTTTATATACATATATATATGTACTTACATAGTTTTAAGAGTTACGTGCCTGCTCTATTTGTTGCATTTTCCACCTCTTATATCAACTCATTAAATAACACCAGCTATTTTTTTTGTGTATATACGCGGATCTTTAGTAAATTGAAAATGATTATTGATTATCGGGTTTATTCATATGAAATACAATGTTGCAACCTTATGAAGGAAAAAAGGTGAATTTTGATAGTCAGGGTTTTTGTTTTGTCTTTGAGCCAAATAAATATAAATATTTATAAAATATGAATACTTGTCGAATATGAACGGTTATGTAGAATTTAAACGTCGACGAAATATTAAAGTGAAATTTATTGTATGGATTAATATGAATACATATATATATATGCGAGTATGTATGTAATGGGCTCGATATTTACCCTGGTCTTGTTAGGTTGCCATAGATTTTTGACACTCGGTATTAATTAACTATTTGTGATATATAGTATTCCCGCGTAAATTGTCATAAATTACTTTTGTTGAGTTGTTATTAATTTTTGTAACTATTAAAGTGGAATATAATGTTAACTACTGCATGTGAATAAAACAAGTAGCGGGTCGTAAGATAAATAAGAATAACCCTAATCCTTACCCAAATTTACTTTGCGAGTGAAATTAGCAATCTACGAAACAGTGCGCCCCTCCAACGACTTTTTCCATCAGTAAAACATGGAACAAATCCCTCCCCTACGATCGGACACCAAACTATTCAGTATCTAGAATTTTTGACTACAAGATCTATACTAGGAAAAAATTAGTGATTTTAAATTCAACAAACTGAAATCTGTTTAATAAGTTAATGTGAATCCCGGAATATGGAAATATGTTCCCAATATCTGTGACTGGATTTGATAAGTTTTCCTTAATATTGACAAACTTTGAAATTTTAGATAAAGTGCGTCGAGTGACGAAATGAGAAATATAGATATACATGTATGTGATATGAAGCAATTAGTTGTCTATAGTTAAGACAAAAACAATTGAATACTCTCACGGACACAAACCACAGTGCGTAAAGAGAGTTGAGAAAAAAAAAAAGGAGCTATTATCGACGTGAGAACAAAGACTCATAAAACAGTCGATACGTCTCCTATTGAGACAAAGACTCAATAAAATATTACTAAAGTTTTTTTTTTTTTTTAATGATTAACCAATTATTTTTTTTCTTTTCCTGCAATGATATGTATTCATTGCACTGAGTTTTAAATATATATTGACCCTTGAATTTTTTTTTCTTGTCTCGTCTTTGGTTTAATTCTCTTTCATGTAATCCAACTTTTAATATATATATATAAAAAGAGAAATGTGTTATTTGATCTTGTTGAAAGTAGCGAATTTCTGTGCATGTTTATGAAACATTCTTTTCATGTATTAAATTTTTTCTCTGTTATGTCAAACTACATCTTCTTCTATTGAAATGTAATAAATGTCTATAGCATTGTAGTTAGGTTAGTTTAATTCAACCAAATACAACCCGAAGTATACATTGTCCTGTATGAATGTGTGTGTGAGTGAAATGTAGGTTTAGTATTAAGTGCACCAATTATCTTGTCATACATATGTGACTTATTATAATTATTGGTAGTTATCAATTGAACTCATTGAATGTTAATACTAACTTAAGTTGGCTCTATGAAGGAAGAAAAAAGGACTGAAGTAGCCTGAACGAATGATCATCATGAGAGAACTGTGAAAGTCAAAATCTTCGACACATATGTGATACTCTGATTTTTTTTTTTTCCTGTGGTCGTTTCTAACATGCCATCAACTTCGTCGTTCATTTTTCAAATATTGAATATTAGTCTAAACCTTCTGGAAATATTGAATAAACGGTAAAATTAAACTTTCTCATCTATCTCCGAGCTAGATTGGGATAATTCGGTAGTTGGGGTCAAATGGATCTAGATCGGGGATGTATGGGTTAACATGTGTCTATCTTTGATCACCCTAATACCAGACATTCACCCAATAGCTAAAGGAAATGATCACAATTAGATAATTATTCACTTTCCTTTACCATATTCCTCAAAATATTTAGTAACAGCTTCCCCTTTATCACCTTCTTACTTTACATCTTTCCTCTTCTATCTTCTTTTTTCTTTTCTTCATCTTCTTCTCCTTCTAATTTATTTTTAATAAAACTGAAAGGGGGGTCGTGACTGGGAATTCTATATGTAATAAACACGGTCATGTATTTATTTATTTGATTTTATTTTCTTTAGAAGTCCGATAAAAGGTTTTCTCTTTTCGATCGAACCTAGTATGTTCGAAATTAAGAAATTAAGAAATGGAAATTATATTCCAATATAATTAGGCATAAGCTGATAGCTTCATGAACATCCCCACCAGGGGTGAAGGGTTCCCACTCACGACTTATTCTGTGCATCACTTTTGTTGCAGATTTTTTTTTTTTTCAATCAGTTTTAGATTGACGAGCGGTGACAGGATTCGTTGTTATGGCAACAGTGGTTGCTGTGGCAACAGCCCCCTTTTCCAGTTTTAATGGTTTTGTGCAACGATACCCTTTATGAATCCCCATTGCGCCTTGTCACAGGTGGTGAGGTCTAGGCTTCGTGGTAGCCAGGCAAGTGGTTCAGGCAGATCCGGACTTCCACGACCAATCTAACGCCCGAAACTATTCGCTTACGGAGGGCATAATGGGAAGGTGCCCCATCATGCTGAAACCAACATATCTCTTTGATTCCGTACTCCTCCAAGCGAAAGACAAACCAGTTCTGCAACATGCCCAGCTATTGCTGGTGATCTGGTGATTCACAACACCATCGTAAAAGAACGGCCCAAACACGCCTTTGCTGTCCACGTCTCTCCATATCATCACATGCGGGTTATTCTGTTCCAACTCTTCATAAAAGTGTGGATTGTTCCTGAACCGAAAGACCACATTGTGTGCTTGAGAACTCCTGTAAATTGCACACCCTTCGGTAAAGATCACCTTGCCGCGTTTTAGTATTGTGTCGAACGTCTGAAGCAGTGCCGCACATGCCTCCATTCTCCGATCTATACCTGCGTCCGATAATTCTTGCACGGGGGTAGGTCGATATGTGCGGAGGGCTAAGTCTTGTTTCATGTGCTTTGGCATAGTTGACCGGGATATATCCAGTTCCGCAGATCGCTTACGCGTCCACTTCTGCGGCGATCTCTCCACGGACGCCGCGACGAAACAACATGTTTTTGCTCATGTGGACGGTCTGCCACTTCTTTTTCTTACTCTCCACACTTCCTGTGGCGAATAGTTTCTGTTCTCAGTGTAAAAGTGTTTGTTTTGGGAGAAGATCTTCTTGAAACCTTGTCCGAAAGTCTGCACGCACATCTTCCAGTGTCTTACCTGTGTGATTTTCTCTCATGCACCCAACAAGCTCCAATAACACGTTCTTAAATACTGTAACTGGAAGTATCAGCCATCGTTCACATAATCTGAAACAATGGAAAACCCAAGGGATGATCCAGGACGAATTTCTGGGGGGGCGGTGGGTTGTAATACTGCTACTTAGAGCTACTTTTAAGAACTCCAAACTCTGGGATGGGTTTTATTTTTATATAAAATAAGAAAGTTTCTCCTTCTGGGGGGGAAAGATTGCCCCGATCGCCCCATGGATCCGCCCCTGGGAAAGCCTTACATTAGCACCTATAAAGGGGTAACGGGAAAACTTACATTAGCATTTATCAAGGGGTAATGGAACTTCGTGGCCACCCTGTATACTTAATGATCCTAATAATGTTAAGTAAACGGTGTAAATTACGCAGTTCCTAGTTATGAAATTTCCGCCATTCCCCATTTCCGTCCCGCTTGGGTCCGAATATTTGCATCAGAATATTATTTTCAAATACTTTCAGTCTGCATTCTTCCCTCAAAGTAAGCAACCATGTTTTACAACCATACAACACAAAAGGCATAATCATCGTTTTATATATTTTAAAAGTCAAATTCTTCGATATAATTCGCGAAGACAAGAGGTTAAAACTGAATAAGAACATGAATTCCCTGCTTTCAGTCGACATTTACTTTCTTCGTGGATATAGTTTTGGTTTGTTAATATTGATCCTAGATATTAGAAAGTATTCGCTTTGTCGAAAGTGTTATTTGATGTTTTGATGTGTCCATAATTTGCAGTTTTGCAGGCACGATGAATTTCCATGTATTTAGTTTTTCTCTGCATTTATTTCTAAACCTATGTCCCTGCATACCCTTTCGATTGTCCTTAAATCATTCCCTGTCAGATTTACATCATCAGCATAAGCTATAAACCTGGTGAATGCCATTCAGCTCTAAACTTAGGTGTTATCTTCAATTTTCCTATATCGTATTCCAAAACAAAATTGAAATGGCGACAATGCATGTCCTAGTTTCAGGTCATATTCAACGCGAAAGTTCGTGGACAGGTATTTCGCTACTCGGGCTTCACTTTAGATTTCATTTAAAGACAACTTTATTAATTGAACTAGTTTTCTCGGAATAGCAAATCCAGTATGAATGTTAAACAATATTTCCCTCCTAATCGAGTCATAGGCCTTTCTGAAATCAGTAAATAATTTATGTACCAGGGAAATGTGTTCCCTTTACTTTTCGAATATTTGGCTAATGGTAAGTATCTGGTCGATAGTTGATCGATACTCTGATAATTTGCAATAATTTCATCTGCATATGGCGTTAATCTTGCTAACAGAACTTTTGAAAGGATTTTGTAGGATGTTGACAAAAAGAGAGATGCCTCGATAACTACTACAGTCAGTTTCGTCGTATATCTTGTAAACTGAAACAATGATTGATTCTCTCCATTCTTGTGTCAATTCCTCCTTGTTCCAAATAAGGAGATTTGTGTGTTTTGCAAATTGTCAAAGAAATCGTTGCACATATTCATCTTGCCCTTCCCCCAAGCAAAATTTGAAACATCACTATTGCCACATAGGTCTGTAATAAGAGTGCTCAACTACCCCAGCATTTTCTTATCTGTCTCCTCTTCCAAGTCAAATTTAAAATGACATATATTAAAATATATTTGTTGCTCATAGTGTCCACGTAATATCTAACACATTTTCAAGTTGGATACAGACTTGGGTAAGTGAATTTGTAAATCATACATATGTATTAAATTCGCACCCAGCAAAAAGTAGGGAGCATTGCCTGTAGTTTTAGCCAGTTGACTTGAGATTTTCAGTGGGACTCAAACCAGACAGTTTTTATTATTATTGCCGTCATAGGTATTCACAATTACCAAAGAAATTCTGCTTTACATAAAATAACCCATGTTTATTATTTATTTATTTATTTTGCCCTTGTTATTTTATCTATACTTTGATTTTCGGCAGATGTCGCAGTGGAAAGTGCATTCCAGAGAGATGGCGTTGTGATGATGAAAGAGATTGTGAAGCTGGTGAAGATGAAGAAGAATGTGCTGAGAAGGCGCCAAGAACTTGCGGCCCAGACGAGTACATCTGTGACAACGGCAATTGTATTCTTGTAAGTAATCATTTTTCTAATAAGTAGTCTGCAATTTTATATTTTAAAAAAGTCTTTTTATTTTTATTTTTATTTTTTACATAACCGCATATTATTCTGTGTATCTTGGGCACCATGGAAGAATTTACGTGCACCAAATAGGACCAATAATGCGTAAAATTATTTTGTATTCATGGTTTATTCAAGTGATGATCTCCCTTATGACGGTCAAGATGGATCTCATTCTTTTCAGTTCACAATATTGGGCTCAGTCCTGATACTATGGGATCACTGATATATCTTATCTGAACAATTTTAATTCGAATATATGCACGTTCGTTTATACACAAAGTCTAGTACGTATAATCTATAATGAAATATCGAACTCGTATATTCTTAGGAAGAATTGCAACTGAGGATGTCCCAAGATTATATTTATCATAACCTTCCAAGTAAAGAACTAACATGTAAGTTTTGTGGAAGCTTTCAAGGAATCAAGGACAATGCGATATACATTATAAACTATGGGCAGACTGCATTAGGTGTAAAACACAGCTAAATAAATCATAAAAAATTATGACTTGGTACGTTTATTAGAGATATTACAGAAGTAAAATAATGTAGAGCGAAACATAACTACGAGGATTAGTCAAAAATTATCTACACTTTTCTTTTTACAATTTAAGTGCAAAAAGATAAGGGTTCAACATACACATAATTTATCTACAATGTCACTTCTCTTGTCAGTATACTTGGTCCACCGATCTATAACCCTACGTATTGGTTCCAAGAAGAAAGTTTCCGGTAGGTCGTGATAGCACCGCTTCTTGTAGTCTAAGTCGGCAGACAGAACCAAGTCTGAAGTTCAAAGAAGATGATAGCGGAGCGGCTATGTTTATACTGTAATAGCCGGAAGGCAAATGGCGCGATCGAAATCAAATTCCACATATATGACCGCAATCGTATTAACTCTAAGTACGTATGCTCAGAAGACAGTATGATAGCCTAGGAGGATGTTAAGGCAGAAGTTTAGATAGTTTTTAACTCATCTTTGTATACTGAATTCGGTTAAATTTCCATTAAACAAAATACAAGAAAAGTATTAGTAAAATATAATATTACACTAGTCACATTTTTAATTTCACACAATTAATCTCGTGGCTATGCAGATGAGACGAGTCTTGAGACTAGACCCTAGAGTCTGAGATAGAAGTATGTTGATTGATATGATAATTTCTCAATTCAAGACTTAGATCGAGACAAGTAGGGGAGACCGGGGCTATTTGAGTATAGTAAGGTTGAGTATTTCACTCTATCAACATTGTTTACCTTAATTACAGTAGTGTTCATGTGTCGTCGCGAATTCTGTCGAGGAATTTGAAGCTTAAAATATATAAATCGATAATCATGCCTGTTGTTCTGTATGGATGCGAAACATGGTCGCTTACACTGAGGGAAGAACATAGACTGAAAGTATTTGAACAAAATCCTGAGACAAATATTCGGACCCAAGAGGAACGGGAATGAGGAATGGCGGAAACTTCATAACGAGGAACTATATATTTTATGCGGTTTACCCAACATTGTTAGGGTCGTCAAGTCCAGGAGGCTTAGTTGGGCAGGTCATGTAGCTAGAATGGAAGAAAGTAGAAACGCTTTCAAAGTCTTTACTGGAAGACCCATCGGAAAACGACCATTAGGAAGACCTAGGCGCAGATGGGAGGACAAAATTAAGATGGATCTCGCAGAGATGGGAATACAGAGTAGAAACTGGACGCAGTTGGCTAAGGACAGAAGTCAGTGGAGAGCTTTTGTGAACGCAGCGTTGAACCTCCGGGTTCCATAGGCCATAGAGTTAGTTAGTTAGTTAAGTTCATGTATATTCTTAAATTATACCCTTTTCTATATAATTTGTAAGGAAATAAATTTAAATGGAGCAATTCTTTAAGAAAGAGTGTTCACCATAAGCGAAAACTCCTTCAGCATTATAATAATACGAAGACTATCAATTTTCTTATATATTACATAATACCTTACACGTATAGATCCATCTTAGAATGGTTTGATTTATTCTCTTTGAAATAAACACTTGTAAAAGCAAACAAGAAAAAGAGAACTTCTCACAATAACATAAAAAGAAACTTCGGATAGTTTTACATTTTCTACATTAATTTTCAGTAAATAAAAATAATACACAATAAATGAAAACTGTAGTTCAAATTTAACTGTTAAAATTTTTAAAAAAAAATAATAAAAATGAACTCACAATAAGACTTATGTTCAAAATCAATTTAACGAGTAGTCTTCTCAATAAAAATTAAGTGTATAGTAAGATAAAAGTCAAAACTTGTGCTGGAGAAAGCAAAGTGCATGAAAATTATTTTTTTTTACAGACTTATGAGAAATCACTAATTTCTCGAACTTCTGAGGTACGAGACAATGAAAGTTATCAAGAAATGTAACGTAGAGGCATTTGTTGCAGACAAACTGTTTTTCCCATAAGGTCCAACACATGTATCATGGTACCACTGTTTACAGTGTTGACAGCGAAGCCATTCTTCTTCGCTCACTGATTCTTTAGAGTAATATTTCACCTTACAGAATCCGCATGGTACATTGTTCTCGGATTCATTCTAATCATTATCACCATTACGTGTAGCATATGTAAACTTGAAGAGACAGGTCTATTTATTTTTGTCTTCTTGATGCTTTTCGTCTTCGAGCACACTTCACCAGATCCCTCCATTTATAACTTCCGTTTCTTGCGAAGCTGTTGGACATTTTCGGGAGAAGTAAGTAAACCTATACTTTGCTTCTTCTTCGTGGAGATACATTTAACATTTATGTAAGAATGAGAAGAATTTGCATTACTGTACAGCATATGATGAAATTGTTGCTCCATCACATGCTATGCATACCATGTACTCTTAATTATATTTCCCAGACTGGATTTTTAAGTTCGGTTATCACTTGAACTTCCGGGCTATGATGGACTGATGTCATGAAAATACACTACTCTATCCAGTGGTTGTAATATCAATACATGAGTGGTGTGATGTGGGAAGCACAAATGTTCAATGCTATGTTGCTCACAAAATTTGAGAGCTTGTACGTATCAATGAGAAATATATCTGTCCAATGTTAACAAACATTTTCCCTCAGCCCAGTTTATTTAAAAAAAAAAAAAAAACAAAAAACGAGCCAGCGAACAAACAGCTCTTTATTAACGTAACCACAATCTGTTAAAGAAATTTGAGAAGCTGGTGGTAGATTATTTACAAATACTTCATTTACATACTGATCTTTAAAATAATAAATCGTGGGATTTATTGTCCAATTGCGTTCCAAGCGACTATCACAGTGACATTTTCTCCTCTCTCAACGTAAATACCATCCATTTTTTCACCTTCTTGGCAAAGGCTTTGCTTCTTTCACATTGTATATACTCTGTTATTTTTGTGTTGAGACCAATCGTTGAAATAACGGATTTCAAGAATTGAAAATCAGACTCACTGCTTCCTTATTAACGACCTCAGCATGAGCTCTTAAAAGTCCTTCAGGCTTTCGTAAAATTCGGATGTCTTTTCATCAAACTTGAATACAAATCTTCACCACCTAGTTTCTCAAAGGTTGTGGGATTTGATTTGTTGTTACATATCGATGTACAGCTTTACGAATCGTTTCATAGTGCAGCTTAGTCCATTTTCCGTGAGAGTTATAATTCGCAACACCAACTTCTCCCTGTTCTTCTGTCAGTAATGTGGAGTGCCCTATGACTTTGTTTTGTACTTTGAACTGTTCCACTATTATCACTCAACCTAGTTTTACCCTTTCGAATCGCTCTTTCATTCGCAAAATTTCAAAAGGAAAATTGCAGAGTTGCGAAGCTCCACGTAAACTCAAATAATTTTTTGTTATACTTTACATGGCCTTTTCCATGTCTTCATTATTCCACTTGCTGTATTTGTGTTTTGATTTGTATGTTCGTACAAGCTAAAAAGAAAATGAAGTGTTTTGTTTTACATACATGCACCACATAGGAGGCTGAATAATAAATACAAAACTAAAATTCATAAATTAAAGATATTCTCGTAAGTTTACACGTGACTCAAACAGACCCCATTGGCTCAAATAGCCCCAATTTTTTCGATTCAAATAACCCCGTTTTGCACATATTTACGTAGGAACGTACTATTTTCACACGAAACAGAGAAGAGCACCAAAAATGGCGGTTATAACATGCAGACGTTCTGTTTTACGCGTACGGTAATAATTTATAAAGATATGCATTTACACAGGTTCAGCACCTTATATTATACAGACATTATTTTATATCAGACCAAAATACGAAGTATTGCAAGCCACCTTGCTCAAAATAGTCTCATATTTACAGCAACTAATAAGAAAGCAGCAGATCAATGATACATGCCATCTTTCCTTTACCAACGAACTTACAAATTAATGCAAATTCAGCGTACTGATGTTCATATTAAGTGCGCAGTGATATTTTTTCTTAAGTTTGACCCAAATAGCTCCTTGACTCAAATAGCCCTGGTCTCCCCTACCTATGCAATCAATACTGGGACCATATGTAGTTTTTGCTCATTCTTGTCTCGATTCCATAGATAATTTCCAGTGATTACTTTGTTGGTTTTAACCATTTTTGCAGAAAGGAAAAAAGTTTAGAATATTCAAATTATCTCTACTAAATTTAATTTAATCTTTATCCTTATTATTATATTCGGAAAGGTGCCGAATATCAGATACTGTTTGTAAAAAAAAAAAAAATCTTTACCAACAAATATTTAATTGATATAGCCTCTTCTAAATGTTCTGTTATCTTTGTAGATTATAATTTGAAAGTTTCGAAGCAATAACATAATATTAAAAGGAAGATATATATATATATATATATATATATATATATATATATATATATATATATATATATATATATATATAGATAGATAGATAGATAGATAGATAGATAGATAGATAGATATAGATATAGATATATAGATATATATAGATATATAGATATCTTCCTTTTAATATTATACTTTGGTAGGAAGTCGCATTTTTCCCAGTTCTGAAAAAGGTTGCCCAATATCGGATAGTTAGGGGTCTCAATATCGGGCGGAAATAAAATGAGAAGGATTTAAGGAAAACCACAACTGGAGAAGACTGTACATTATTTTATTTATATTACATGGTGTAAATATATACAAAACGTGAAGTTGCAAAACATGTAGATATAACTAAACGTTGTTCTATAAAATAAATTACTTTCTAAATATGTGCATATGTAAATTTATCTTAACTAAACATTGTTCTACAAAATTGTAGACGTTTTCAACATGCAGATTTACTTTGAATAAAACATTGTTCTATCAAACAGACAACTTTCTAAATATGCAGATTTTCTGGTACTTAAACATTGTTCAACAAAAGAAGCTACTTTCTAATTATGTAAAATTTATTTGTAACTAAACGTTGTTCTACTCATCTGTAGTAGGATCTACCAAAAAATTAAATTACTGGCAATAATCACAAACAAAGGATTTCCACGTTTTTGGATCAGTGCCTGCATATAGCTCGTGTGCTCATTTAAGACATCGCATACATCGTATCCATAGTTCACCACCTTTGTCAAGTTTATACGGCTGTGAACAAAAATTGAAGATTTTGGATGCCTTGAGAAACCCCATTTTCTTTCCCTTGACGGCAACAACAGTTTGGAACATAGCCTCAGAATCCCACTTCTTCCTCCGAGCGATTTCTGTCAACTGTAATAACCGAAGAATGACATCAGCAATACCGTTCCCTAATATCTAATATCCGATATTTGGAACCTCTGTACTATCCGATATTTGGCAACGTAGGTCATGTGGCAGCTTTCAATTATATATATTACGTAAACAGAAACGAACTACCAAAATATCATATAATTTAAGACTACTCTTCTTAGCCTATATTATAAGTGTAGCATGAATATGATTAGGTTATCTTTATGGACGACATAACGCAATCAACTGTAGTAATGGAAATGGTTCATAAGGTCAAAATCACAAAACACTTCACCACACAAATAAACATGTTGCGAGAGATATCAGAACTTAACTGTGAAATGGCCCACCTATTGTTGTGCAGTTATGATAACGGCCGCTAGGTTGCAGCACCTCACACGGAATATTTCTCGGTATCCGATATTAGGAAACCATCCGATATTCGGCACCTTGACCCTAATAATAAATTTTATGTTCCTCTATTTTGCTGAAAATTAAGATAACTTCATATTTTTACAAAAAATACTATTTCCTCGCGTATTTTGCAAATTCTGTTAGTGATACGAGCCAAGTTACAACTTTCAGCGCTTGTGACACGCAACGCACGCCTTAACCAATATTAGGCTCCATTGAAGATATCTGCATTTTGGGTTTGAAAAGAACTTTTCACTTCAGTTGACACTATTTCACAAACACTATGGGCTTTACAGTCTTTTAAATTGAAAACTTAACATAGGAGTAAGCAGCGGCGGAAATCTGTCTTCAGCATTGAGGAGGACGGGTAAGACCGTTCCCATATATATATACACGGCTGCGATGGCTGGGATTCTGTACGCGAGATTTCCACACTCCTAAACATCAGGTCCACTGTGTCTGGTGTGATACTGAAGTGGAAACGTGAAAGGACACGTGCAGCACAAAAGCGTACAGGCCGACCTCGTCTGTTGACTGACAGAGACCGCCGACAGTTGAAAAGGGTCGTAAGGTGTAGGGAGCGTAAACATTGGACGATTGAACAGTGGAAAAACGTTGTGTGGAGTGACGAATCACGGTACACAATGTAGCGATCCGATGGCAGGGCGTGGGTATGGCAAATGCTAGGTGAACGCCATCTGTCAGCGTGTGTAGTGCCAACAGTAAAATTCGGAGGTGGTGGTGTTATGGTGTGGTCGTGTTTTTCTTGGAGGGGGCTTACACCCCTTGTTGTTTTGCGTTTCACTTTCACAGCGCAGGCCTACATTGATGTTTTAAGCATCTTCTTGCTTCCCACTGTTGAAGATCAATTCGGGGATGGCGATTGCATCTTTCAACACGATCAAGCATCTGTTCATACTGCACGGCCTGTGGCGGAGTAGTTACACGATCATAACATCCCTGTAATGGACTGTCCTGCACAGAGTCCTGACTTGAACCCTATAGAACACCTTTGGGATGTTATGGAACGCCGACTTCGTGCGAGGCCTCACCGACCTACATCTATACCTCTCCTCAATTCAGCACTCCGTGAAGAATGGGCTGCTATTCCCCAAGAAATCTTCCAGCACCTGATTGAAAGTATGCCTGCGAGATTGGAAGCTGTCGTCAAGGCTAAGGATGGGCCAACACCATATTGAATTCCAGCAGTACCGATAGAGGGCGCCACGAACTTGTAAGTACTTTTCATCCAGGTGTCCGGATACTTTTGATCACATAGTATATATATATATATATATATATATATATATATATATATATATATATATATATATATATATAAACGATGTTCAAAATATTTATGAAGTTGAAAAACAATGCTGTGGAGGATAAGGGGAGCAGAGTTGTCTTCAACATTGGGAGGCTTATTCTGGGGGACATCCATTTCATCTCACTTTCGTTTGTGGCAATCGGGCACAAATCTTCTCATTTTTCTCCAAAAAACACATTTCAAATCGAATTAATGGGGGAGACAGTCCCACCAGTTCCAAGATTGGAGGGGACATGTCCCCCTCATCCCCCCGGGATTTGAGGCAGTGGGAGTAAGTACTAGAGAAAAAGAACTTCGTGGTTTGGTTGCTTTTTTCGTTGCGAAATTTTCGATATCGTAGCAAACTCTTTGTCACTCAATAGATGGCTCTGTTCTGGCAGGAAAGTGGAATTACATAATTACTCTTATTATCTGCAGTGAACACTATTAGGGATTATACCCACAAAGTATGACTATTATAATAAGGCTATTCATGCAGTTTCATCAGAGAGTCTCAATGATGGTTTGACTGAACAGAAGTGCAATAAAAACTAAATGACAAAAATATTAAGAGTGCTTTCTTTAGTGGTAGTCAGCGGTTCGGACAACTTTTTCTGATTTTTTAAACTGCTATTTGTTTGGCAATATTTTAATTTTTGTTCACTTTTTGTAATGTGAATTTATCAATCTAAATTTGCAAATATATTCCACTTAGTTTGACTCTTGCCTTCACATGAGACAATGCCTATAATAACATATTCATGGGGAGTATTAGCACTTTAAAAAAAAAAAAAGACACAAAACAGGGCACTGGTAATTATATATATGTATATATACAGTGGTAAAAGTGGATCTGAAAAGGTTGGAGGACGGTAGGTAGCGGCATGACGTTACGTCGTCCCCTGCCTATCTTTGTCCATTGCAGGCACGTAGCCAGGATTTCGTGAAGTGGGGGAGGGGGTCCGTGACATGGGGTGATATCAATAAAACGGAGAAGTTACTCATTACGCCCAATTTTGAAGTAGTTACTTTCATTGGTATCAATAAAAAGAGAACTGAGCACTAGTCGTCTCGGCTGACCTCGAAGAAGCCCCGCCCTTTTGAAGTAACCACACCTCTATTCTCGAGCCGAGTAACTACTCCGCGTTTGATATCAATAAAAATCAAAGACCCTTCTGCGATGCTAGTAACTTCTCCAAATTTGTGGAGCAAGCTAAATAGGTGACTCCGTGCGAAATATGGCAGAGTATATGATTGTTTTGCTATGTAGCAAAATTTATAAATTGCACAGAAATGTTGCAAATGGAGATTACAAAAAACATAGGTTCATGAAAGAAAATGTCGAGTAGTTAGCACAACATTTTTTAGGAGAATCAACGGAAATTTGGGGTGATGCACTACTTAATGATGATAAGATGCGGGTTTTCTTGCTTTACGTGAGTGATCCGGGATTCCAGGTCTGAATGTCAGGGGATTCTGTTGTGGCTCAAAGTACTGTGTCTATGACTACTACAAGTGTAATGGATGCGATTATTGCGAAATCTGAAAATTGTTTCCGGAGGTGTGAGTAATATTCAAACAGCAAAGGCAGAGTGGCAAGAACAATATACATTTCCGGGTGCTATCGGAGCACTTGACTATGAACACGTGGCAATAAAGAAACCTAGTATTTTGGAGCCGAATACGCTAATAGGAAGAACTCCTTCGTGGCTAAGCGGATAGCGTACATGCCTTTGGCATGAGAGACCCGCGTTCGATTCCCGGCGGGAGCTCATATGGTTCGGATTCCAAGTTAATCAGTGGGTCCCGTCTCATATAGCCTCGCTACTGAAAAGGACATTAAACTCAAAATCAACTCAACTCAACGCTGATAGGAAGAGTGTATACATGAGAATGTATATTTATTTATGCCAAGGTGAAAGGGGACACGTTTGGTGTGGAAAACGCAATCAGATGGACGTGCTTTACGACGTGGCTGGACTATTTAAAAAAGGACACAAAGGAACCAAGTGTCTGATTTCGTTCTTAAAGCTAAACAATCTTGGACAAGACCTTGGACAATACGTGATATGCACTTGTCGTGCTAATCTTGATATTGCTGGATTCCAATCAACATCAATCAGTTCCAAGATGTTCGTTCCCGTGGTTTCAGTATTACTTTCTTGTTTCCCGTTTTTTTTATTATTTTTTCTTCTTTTTTATTTTTGTTTTATTCTCGCTCGAATATTAAAGATTCTCTTTTGAATTTGTGTCTCAGTGGTAGATGCATTTGATATTTCGTTGCATTTCACTGTAATTACCTTCAAAGTTTGGGCTTTCCTTCGTTTACTTTCTGGTAGCTGTGACTTTGAAAGTACCACTGGAAACTCTTTTACAATATCCACAAATGCACTTTGATTGAAGCTATCGTTGCTACTTGCCCGTTTCATGGCTTTTAAGATACCATGCCATAGGTTAAAAACAACGAAATGACTGCGCGATGAATGGGAGAAATGAATAATCACTTCTTTTATTGATACGACTCAGTGCTACGTGCAGAGGAAGCGCGAGTAAACGTCCATAAATCTGGAGCAGACTAGACCTGAGTAGTGGCTTGTTTTATTGATACGAAATTGAGGGAGGAGATTACTTCAGGTGTAGTTACTCCGATTCTCGAGCAGGACTTCTCAGGAGTAGTTACTTATTTTTATTGATACCACCCATGGTGTACTGTGGTCATCACACCAGGGGCTCGATCATTCTAAACAACTTTACTGGAACATATATTGGTTTCCTTTAGCCAGGATTTCGTAACGGATTGGGGGGGGGGGGGCGTGACATGAAATTCTGAAGGCCAAGGAATTCGATCAATCTAAACTACTTTACTATCAACATATATTGGTTTGTGAGGAAATGTTGGTAAGTATTATAATAAACTATGAAGAAATCTCGAGTAAAATAATAATAATAAAAAAGTACGTAAACGTATTGAAAAAGATTATATACATCCTTCCTCTGTTTATTCAAATATATTAATTTTCCTTTCATTATGACCTCAACTATTATGAAAAGGACATATTCACTATTATAAAAAGTACATACTCAATAATGTCTTGTAAAATATTTTGCAATATCTACGTTCCTTTTTCTGTTGAATCAAATGTTAACAGAACTTTCTTTCCACATATATTTTTGTTTTTATTATTCCGTCAACTACTGTCTGTTTCAAGTGACAGGTTAAAGGAGCAGTAGAAAATTGTTTTTGAAATAGCATGTTTGATATTGCAAGGAAGCGATGACGAAAAATTATGATAAAAAATGTTCACGCTGTTACACAACGGCACTATGCTTTCGGAAGCTTGAAATCTCCCTGACTAGTAACAGAAATTCTGAGAATTCCGCAACTTTTCTAGAAATTTCAAATTCCCTGACTCTTCCAGGATATATCGTTCACCTCGCAACCATGTATTGCAAGTAATACAAATTTCCTCATAAGAAAGAGTAACCAAAAGCTTCCTGTAGTTTATTTTTAACACTGATCCTTCTTTTTCTCGTTTCATTTTGTTTCATCCTTTCCTAATTTTTATTCATTTCTGGTCTCGAAGGGGGGGGGGGGTCCGGACTCCCCTTGGCTACGTGCCTGGTCCATTGTACGTAATTTTTAGGAACTGGAAGGACGACATCCCACCGCGTTCTCCCTAACTTTTACTCCTATATATATATATATATATATATATATATATATATATATATATATATATATATATATATATATATATATATATATATATATGGTATATACTCCCCATGAATATATACTGCTCTCAGTTTTGTTTATATTGTCATAAATACGTACCGTACTTTGCTTAACGTGAAAGACTTGTCAATGTGTATTCACGAGAAATATTATCTCACATCATCTTCTAAACTATTCGTCAAATGTTGCACAAGTCTATGTGTCGAACACGTACTCTATAGTTCATTTAGATATGCATAGCATCAATATGTAATACAAGTTAATAAAATAATCAATAATAGATGTGGGTGTGTAGGTTGGGGGGATGTGTGTGTCATATATAAAACCACCCACTAATCTTTGTGAATTGTGTTGCTCTCGTTTCCAATTTGTGTAGCACCTAGCTTGTTTTCTGTGATAAAACGATTTGCATATTTTATCATGGATTTACGCAGATAAACTGTTCATATATATTGAGCTGAAATTTCATTCTGTAATGGATATGTTTACCACTACCTATATTCATAGGGATGCATTCGAGTCGAGTCGAGACAGGATTTTCCTGACAAAATTCGAGTCGAGACACAGCTCTTCCAATAGAAAAATATATATTTTTCGAGTCGAGACATCACTTTTACAGCACATTTTCGAGTCGAGACAGTCTCAAATCTTGTCTCGTGCGCATCCCTATATATTCAACCAAAACATATATGTGTGTATACGTATAAAGCCCGCTATTTACTAACTAACCTTAAATTACACCGCAACGAGTATATATATATATACAGAGAGAGAGAGAGAGACAATAGTTTCCCCATTCACAGAGTTTAGCAAAATGATAAACATTTATAGTTCGATTTCATATAATTTTTAGTTTATTTTCAGACAGTATATGAAATTCACATATGTCGTAACAGTATATACAAACATAATTTTATGATACAATAATGTTTACTACATTGAAATAAGTTTTAAACAAAAATTAAATTATACAAAAAAGTACCTTTAGTTTGTAAATATTGAACAAAACTCATGCAAAGCACTGGATGGATGTCTATCTATATGCCTGTTAGATTCTTGAATCTCGTAATATCTATTCCACTGTATAATTTTATACAAAATATCTCAGGAAAAGTGTGTAGCAAATATATTTAGTAGTGATACGAGAACGTTTGTATAATGATAAATCAGAGTATAATAGATGGCTTAGTTTCAGTAGGTTGAAGCTCTGCCAGTAATTTAAGAATAAATTATGAATAATGAGTAGGGTGACCAGACTTTTTAAAATCGAAAAGAGTATATCAAAAAAAAAAATGACTAAGTATGAAGACAAGATGAATTACAGTATTTTATCCAATGCGCATGCAAATGAGTTAAATACTTAAAACAGTTTTACTCACCACCATTCATACTTCTGCGACGATCTTGCTTTCTTGAGTAAGTTAATGTTATCCTTTATTGCCAGTCTGAACTCTTCACAGGTCATGCTTACATTGAACTTCACTTTCATCACTTGTTCCAGTGTCGACACTGTGAGTTGACTTTTTTCCTCGCTCCAGTAAGTGTTAATAGCACTGAAGAGCCTCTCACAACCAACATTAGTGTCCGGTAAAGTAAACAAGAATTGCACGAGTGGCAAATCACTTTTACATTTGACCCAGCCCGCACTAAATCTTTATACACTATTTTCCATTTGCCCATCATTGTCCCTCTTTTCTCTCCCCATTGTTCAAGGTGTTCTATAACACATCTGGATATTGCACAGTAAGTGTCAAAAATATCATTATCACTGAATATCAACGAACTGTCTACATGTTTTTACCTGCTCATAGAAATATGCAAACGACTCCTGAAATTCTTCATAGGTAACTGATGTGTCAAGTAGTAAATGTTTCATCTTGTTTACTTCTCCGAAAAAACGATGTGACCACATCTCTAAGTATGTTATCACTTCAAAGTAAAACCTTCTTGACACTGAGTAGGTATATTCCTCTTTTATATTCCCTTCTTTTACAAGTTTCGTAAGTACATTTCTAGCAGAAAATGGAAAAAAGTTTTGTTCAATTCTATCTTTGTATTTCCTCAGAAGTTCAAAATATCCAACAGAAACTTCAGTCACTGTTATATCCTCCCTCTCAATTTTTGTAATTGTTTCAGTGCAGGGACGGCGCCAGGAACGCTTGATGGGGTGGGCGGAAAGAGGCGGACCTAGTTGCTGGGTGGGCGGACAACGAAAATGAGAACTGGGCAATGTAGACATTTTTTGACAATAATTAAATTTCAATTTTTATACTCTTTAGTTAGCTAAGGCTCAGACCGAAATAGGGGAGAAACAAGGATGTGGAAAACAGCTGTGTTGGCCTTATAGAAGGTGCCATTCCAGCATTCACCTGGTAAGACTGAAGAAATGCAGGACTTAGGATGGGCTGCGGGAGTTCGTGGCAATATGCTCGACCTACCGAATTCCGCGTGGTACACACACTACCTCTACTTTCAGCTTTTTAAATAATAATAACGGTGTGTTCTGTGTAGTCGAAGAAGTTCAAGACTGCTTTAACTCCTCTCCCTCCAAGAATGCACATGAATGCATAGAAATAAAAGAAGGTTCAAACAACGCAGACTAACAGATAATACTCCACTTTTCGTTAATAACATAAAATACACAATAAGTAGGTAAAGTAAAACAAGGATAAAATAGGCTGCTGCAAACATTTTTATCTTTGAAGTATTTATTACAAGAAAGCAAGAGTCAAAAAATATAAATGAGTAACTTCAGAAGCAATGCTGTCGTCTTCGCTCTCTCCAACATCTAGTTCATTTTCACTTTCCTCGAAATCGAATACTTCAAATTGCGAATCCTGGTTGTCACATGTATTTGTATTTTTTGTCTTTTTCCCCATTGAAGAAGAAGGATTATCACTAACATCAACGGATTGAAAATCGCGCTTCTTTGAACACGAGAAAGACACCGAGCCTAAGAAGAAATCGCTAAATTTTTTCGACATATTAGCTGAACAAGCACCGACCGCCAAGACTTCTGAACGCAACAGAGATCAACTCAACAATGCTATAATAAGGGTTTTTACAAATCTGTTTAATGCCACACGGGTAAGACATGTGGTACATTGCTGTAAACAATTGCAAGTTGGAACCCTCTTATAAGAAGCTATCGCGCCAACACAAAGCAAGGGCGCCGATTTCTCTGTAAATTTGGGGGCGGGACATTCAGATGCAGAAGGCATGCATGAGGATTTTAAGACAAATTGAATTCAATTTATGCCAAATATTGTATATTCATAAATAAAATGCGGGGGCGCACATGGGCTTTGGGGGAGCCCGGGCCCCCTTGGGCCCCCAGGATCGGCGCCCTTGACACAAAGCACTACTCTCCTCCCTCTCTTTCTCAAAATGAGACAATAGATAATACTGGCCAGCTCTGTCCATTATTTAGTTGGCTTTTTAGAAAGTACTTTTTTTTTTTTCAGTGCAGCACATACAAACACTGGCGTTTCAATAGCACGATTGTGCGTGTGTGTTAAACTTCAATTCATTAATCACGACTTTTGGCCAAGCTAAACAAGCTATAGCTCTCTTGGGGGTTCCAAAAATTTTAAAGAAAAA
Organism: Thermobia domestica; assembly: GCF_964235325.1. Lineage (NCBI taxonomy): Eukaryota > Metazoa > Arthropoda > Insecta > Zygentoma > Lepismatidae > Thermobia > Thermobia domestica. Next base: position 153,218,103 of record NC_137456.1, on the reverse strand, counting down.
GTGGCTGTAATGTCATTTTTAAATAATAAGAAAAAGCAAATAAGATAAAACGCACATACAACAACGGTGTTCTGTACTGTTATGTATTAAGCTCTCATGAAGCAAGTAATAGGGCCCTGTTTTCCAACGCGCCTGCAATGGGATTTCTGTTGCCCAGTCCCGCTTATAATGGAACCCTCGTTCAGCTCCGCTTGTAATGGGGATTTTGTTTCAGAGCCCCATTTGTAATCGGGACCCTGTTTTCCAGCCATTACACTTAGCTACTTTAATAAGACTTCACAGCATAAGTGATACAGTATCTTGTATGCGGATAGAACTCTACTGCTACCCTTTCTTGTACTATTTGGAATTCGACAAGAAATTGAATCTGGTAACAGTGGATGCTTAAGAAGAAGGCATGAAACGACAAGCTCGCGAAATAATAGTAAAATATAAAGGAATTACAGCCCTAAGCGGCAATAATCTTTACATCGCGAAATTATAGCTATTTTATTTCGCTGTACGTAAGTATGAAAAGTAGTTTGCAGAAGTATTTTCATAACTTTCAGAACTTGGCACTGATTTTCATAGTGATCTATAGAGTTGAGTTGATTTTGAGTTTAACGTCCCTTTCAGCAGCGAGGCTACATGTGACGGGACCTACTGATTAACGTGGAATCCAAACCACATGAGCTCCCACCGGGAATCGAACCCGGGTCTCCCACGCCAAAGGTGCGTACGCTAACCGCTTAGCCACGGAGGAGCTCATATAGTGATCTATAGAGTGCGATAATGGATCACTAAAGGCAGGGACGGATCCAGGGGCGGAGAGGTCTACGATCCCAGTTTTTTGAGTGACAAAAATAATTGAAGCCATTCCTTACATATTTTTGAAAGTTTAGAGTAAACTCACGATATATCTATCATAATCTGGGTTTTAGTTGCCCCTTCTCCAGTTTAAACCTTCTAAGTTCGCTTCTGGTTCCAGCGAATTTGTGTCGTATTACACCTTGTGTAATCTTCGAGGGTTCATTCCATTTTGAGTTACTCCAGTAACCTGACCTGGAAAAAGCTCACACGATTAGTTGAACTTCAGGCAGTAATTACCAACCCTGGATGATATTTAGACTGTATTTACTTACACGGATCCCTGGAAACGTTTCAAACTTTACCAAACTGAATAGAAACAACTTGAAATGAGAAATGATGCGGTCTCCACATATTGTAGAAGCATGGCGTGGAGCGTGGATCATAGTTGGTGCAAAAAGATCGGCAAGGGACTTTATTGGTACCAAATTAAACTACCGCTAATTTTACAAATTTTACAGTTTTTCTGTAATGTATTCAAAACAGTAAGTTAAGTTAACGAAATATACACGAAAACGTATTTACTTAATAGATATGTATTAGGTCCATAAATTACCATATAGCATATATTCAAACAGAAAAGGCGAAATTTTGTCGCTGAAAAAGAATGCTAGAAATAAATTGGCCCCATTATCTTCAATAGCTTAGGGCCCCATCAAACCGAAATCCGGCACTGATCACCTTTATTATTATTCTTCTGTTGCAGGGGTGTCATTTCAGACTTCGCTTGAGGGGGCAAGAACACCAACAACATAAGACTTTCACAGTTTGCACTAGTATATTAGTAGACAATCGATAAAGTATATGTATTCCTCAAAATCTTGCGGGGGGCAATTGCCCCCTCCTGTCCCCCTTTAATGACACCCCTGTTCTGTTGGGGTGGGCGGATGGGTGGGCGAGGCCATCCATCGAGTGGGCGGTTGCCCACCCCCGCCCACCCTTAGTGCCGTCCCTGTTTCAGTGAACAAGATTAACTGAGCATGCAAGAAATACAGCCACAACTCACTTGTTTCGTCCCGAAAGAAATTTACTATAGCTATTGGAGCATTTTCATCACTCAAAAAGTGGTTCATACTGACGTATAATTTTTTCTACATACGGAAGCAGAGACAAGAATCTCGTCTCTGAGTTATACAAAAGACCCTCATAATGACAGGCAATGAGCTCACAAAAGTTTTTCAAATTTGCTGTCCTTACAGTAAAAATACTGAAATGGTTGTATATTTTAAAAACCAAATTCTCAACATCGATCGGTATTACCCTCGAACATGCCACAGAAATTCCATTGTGAAGGATATGAGCCCCTCACCCGATAGGCAAAACATTTTTCTTCAACCTGCACTCTAGTTCGCTATGCACGTTTCCTGTTGCTTTATTTTTTATGCTTCCAAAATTTACTGGTGCATTATCAGCTACAAAACCGATTACCTTATTTTCCAAACAAAACTGACGTAATGTTCCCATTAATACGTTCGACACAGTTTCCGAGGTTTCATTTGATATGCTATGAATTTTTAGAAGACATGTTTTTACATTAATATCAGTATCTACTTCACGGTACCGCACTAAAACAGGCATGAGTTTGGTCGCTTTACGATTGGAAGCATCACAAGCAACAACTGCGAAAGGAGCCTTTTTATCACTATTGCTTAAAATATTTTCTGACCACACTCTTGTTAACAAAGCTTCCGTTTTCGTTCTCGCACATGCAAAATTTTTATTCACTGTTGATTCCAAAAGTTTGCTAGTGCAGTTCATGCTTCTAAAAGAGTGGTTATGTTTAACATTATGGTATGACCACACAAATTCTAGTCGAATTAAATCTAGCTCTTCTGAAGATTCTGTGGTGAAAAAACTACCCACATTACCTGTTTCGGAAGTTGATGGGCATTCAGTGTGCGACTTAGATTTTATATGTTGTTCTATATCATGTTTCCCTTTATTTTTTATACAGAACTCCTTCTTACATACCGTGAACCATGCTTTGTAAACATCGTTACTGCGGGCCCTTTTAATGCAAGGATAGCATATTTCAAACGCTTGATTATACTGACATTTTCCTCGCGACATTGTTAATAAAATAAATCCTTCCAATCCTCGAATAATATAATTGATTGAGTGTACGTATCCACGTTAATTAGAATAATAATCACTGCGCGATTATCAGTACCAAGAACATTCACTTTGAAGGGAAAACAAAACCCCGTGCTATGAACTGTAGGAATACCACATATAAATTCCGAAAATATAAATCATTCCAGGTACTCAATCAATTTAATTAACAATTTAATAATTAAAACGTTGAAAGTTTGGGTAAATCTATCACTTTAATTTTGCCGTCTTTACTATAGTGTTAGTACTAACTAATAAAAACAGTTTAGTTATATTATTATTTTTTTCTTTTGGAAAAAGAAAATCTGGCAACCCTACAATGCAACGAGGACGAAAAACGCAGCACAGCGCAGCGGGTCTGCTACTACGAAGTACTAAACAGTGTTCTCAACGTCCAAGTTTTTACAAGAAAAAAAAATGCGATTTTCAATGGGAAAATGCATTAAACGTTAAATGAAATTGAAAATACCACAAAAGAGTATAATTCGATATTTTTGGGAAGAAAAAAGAGTATAGAGTATATGAACCTCGAAAAGAGTATAATACTCTTAAAAAGAGTATGTCTGGTCACCCTAATAATGAGTATTGGCTACTCGGATGAGGTAATAAAATAAGACGCAAAATGCGTAGTAGCAAAATATCTGACAGATAATTGTTTTAATGAAATAGTATATAACACGTAATCCCGGCAGGAAGTTTAGTATATGAAGGCACCTTGTTCATGAGAATACACATTCATTTGCACAAATTTAGTATGAGTGACACAGCCCTATAGAGCGCAAAATATTGACAGCGACTGCAGTTGCTGGTGTTAGGGAAATAAGTCTTGTTGGACAATTTGATAACACACCATCCATAATCAGAACATTGTCAAATCATACGTGATTATATGAAAGCAATGTTGGTAGTTAATTTCTCTCGCATATATATAGTTATTCCGTATATTTGAAGTTTTTTTTTTTTTTTTTTTTTGCCAGTATCATAATGTAAAGCTATTCAATCCCTGTACTATTAAAGTCTTTAGGAATTTTGTACGTTTGTTTATTGAAGTTAGGGTCCCTTTTGAGCACCGAGGCTATATGGGACGTGGGTCTACAGTTTAAGGTAAAATCTGACCTACCATAATGTGTTCAATGCTCTCCAACCTTTAGGAATTTAGAAATGATTCTTGCTTAACTTTCATGTAATAGCACTTTGAGATATAAATACAATGCGCTATGTACCCCCTAGAAAGTACGTGAGAAAAAATTCATGTTATTATTATTATTATTATTATTATTATTATTATTATTATTATTATTATTATTATTATTATTATTATAGCTTCTTTTCAACTACTTAGGAGCTGAAATTTATTTAAAAAATATTTCCTTAATGAGCACCTCAAAGCACCAGTCAGTGGTATTTTACATGAATGTATATTATTGTCGTTCTAAAATGATACAGTACATAGAGTCATATATATTACTTAACATATATGACTATGTAAGGGTAATAAAAATAACAAGAAAGAACTGAAAATGAAGTTAATTTATTATTTGAAGTTTTAGGTACAAAATGCATCAGTAGTTGGTTAATGTGTGTCCAAACCTAAGGACGCGCGCGTGAATATCGAAAGTAATGTTTTTTCGCATGGACGTGAATACACGGGGCACAATGGGGTACACAGAATTACGGCGGACAGTACAAACAAACGTAAACTTCTTTGTTGTCGTCACTATCTACACCTGCATACGAATTATATGACCACACTTTGCACAGCATACACGCAATCTACCCATCGTTGGATTGGGAATACCATTCAGCACAATAAAGGCATGTAGCGTCCTCTAATGAATTAGCTCTTAATTTCTTCTTCCTTGTTGCTGCTGTCAGCTCTCCTCAATACTCAAGTACATCATCTGTCCTCTTCGCCAGCTTCTCCTTGCTCTGCTGTTTCCTCTTCTTTCTTCCACATTTTGCTTCCTCTTCCTTGGCTCTTGTTTCAAATACGACGATGATGTCCATATTTCAGTTTTTCCTCATCTTCTGTTCGGTCTCATGCAACCAATCTTAACTCTGGGGAAAGGTAAAAATATCCTTCGGTGACATGTGTAAAAATGTTGTCACGTCTGGAATGTCTGTTCCTGTAGGTGGCGTCGAAGGTACTGGAATGGGTTTGTCAAAGGGTCTCCTTTCTGAAACAGTGGTCATATCTGGGAGATGTGGTTCTGTGGATGACATATAAAAAATCCTGGTTTCAGTGCTGCAAGGAAACAACTTTCTGGAACAGTTTTTAGACTTTCCTCACCGGTCTGGGTTTCTTCTGTTGGTTGCAATGTGACATCAATAGCCCATTCCGTCCCCAGCCTATTCCGCCCCCATACAGATGTTGCTCTTTCATATGGTGTCAGCGGTAACTGAGCGGTAAAGATTACATACTATAGTCACTAAAGCATACAACAACTATGATACTCTGAAACTATAATTACAACTTCACCATTCTGTGCATTCTTATTTGACTTAAGTTTTGTTTTTGTTACTGTTGCAACAGGCGTCGAAAACCAGAGGGACAACACTAAAACGATTTACACGAGCCACACGTCTTCTCCAACACCGACGGTGCTTGCTTCGCGCACCGGTAGTAAGTCGACATTTAGTTTTCTGCTGCTTCCGCAAGGCTGCAGCACCATAACGGGGAAATAGGAGGGGTACCCCATTCCACCTCGCTGCCATGTTCCCCGTCTTCCCCTATATATATACTCTATGTCCTAACCTGTAATGTGATGTCCCATATGTTACACTTTAACCCACTCAACATTCCCCTTGAAGATCTTTCTACTTTATAATCTTTCTGGAAATTTTTGTGTAGCACCACAGAACCATTGTAGCTTAGGGGCACAAGGCCCCAGACGACTGTTTGAAGCACTGCACTATCCGGGAATCAGCGGCTACTGAGGAACTAATTAATCACAGTAAACAAAGCGTAGCAATTTAGAGCGGGATCTGCGCCATCTGCAGAGTAGGCTATAAACGGACTGTACATTTAACGTCAGTGATCGCAACTCGTTTTTCATTTGTTGAATAGTGCACGGCTGTGCACTGGCTTTCATTAACAGAACATTACATGGTCACTTCCCTTATCAAAACTGTTGAATTTTGAATTGCAATTGGCGTTAAGAAGATACTCAGCGTTTATTCCAGCATATTTCCAGGGGTTTTGCTTCCCAGAATTAGCCGACCGTCTCTCTCGAAGTTACGTTAAATTGAAAGTGATTACATGTTCCTATCAAACATTATGCGTTTGTTGTCAATAATCGAAGATAAAAATACTTCTGTCAGTGCAATGAGCATCATCAGCCAACCACTCCGTTTCTGTTCTCATCTGCGAAACCAGCATTCCAACTGAACACAGTTGCACGTGATGGTGCAGAACTACAACACAGCAGTCCACTAGATATCTGTGGTGTTATTCCTGTCTTTTAGAATAATCATATGAGCCTCTTCTGCTCGTGATAATTACTCTTTATTTGGACGGACAGCGTTAAAGATCCATCTTGTGAGCACAGAGAATAAGTAGTCTCTATCACTTCTACGAGAGAAGTTAAAGGATGAAAGTAATTTTAGAATGACCTTCAAATGTATTAATAGATTTCTATAGAAGTTCGATTCCGGGAATAGGAATGGTGGCAATGATGTTGTGGTAGAAAACCTGACGTGTTTCGATCATTCTATAAGAGAGTGAATCCTGATGGAGTATCCAATTATCCCCACAGTTTAGGTTCTTTGTGTTGAATGTCCTTCCTCAGAATCCTTAGAGCAGAAAAATTGGACATTGACAGCCTTACCCTCCGGGGCAAACTGTTGTGCTGTGCAAATCCTTAAACATTAGGATGGTCTTCGTAGGACTCTTCTTCTTCCTTCGGTCTTAGATCTACTTATCTCTACCATTTCTAAGACTGTGGTTTAGTTTTCGGATCATAACTGTACCCAATTTCCGTGCTCAGGCACGACCAGGAACATTTAGTCCTGGCAGAGTTTAACACGGTGTAGAGTACCTTCTGTTCAGTAGTTAGACTCTTAGGAACAAACTCTGCATCGTGTTCGAAGCAGACGTGACGATTGCATCATGAACTACTAAGTATGACACATGGACGTAATGTTCTGAAACAAACTCCAACATGGACAACTTCCCTATATTTTGCCTTCATTTTTCTACATTGTGGTCATGGAAAGTTGTCATTAGTGTTCTGCTGCATTTCAAGTGCGACTCCCACTTAAAGCATAGCTCAGTACTTGATTGTAGTACTGGTGCCGAATTATTATAACGACCTGTAACACAAATTTATCATGTTCCACATAAAGTGTTATGTTAGCTCTCGCTTCTAGTTTGTAATCTGTACAGAAATCGCAAATGTATTTGTGCCTAGTCACAAAAAAGCATGTAACAAAATTGTCATTGCTCGCCAAATTTTTTCACTGGCAGTCTATCCACTATTATCTGCAGCTGCAAATGTATCCCCATGTAGGCAGCCTTTTATTTTTCCTTTTTGTTATTGAACAAGTCTTTGAAATTTCGTTATCATGCTGTGTTCGTCTGAGTCGCAAATAAATAGAAATCTTTCAATTTTACATCCCATGGTTATGCCGAGTAGGCTAAAGAAAACGGTCATGGTGAGAATGGATGAAATGGTAGAATGAAGAAAGTAGGAGGAAATGGAAAAACCCCGAGAAAGCCTACGTACACGATGTTTGTTCACTCACAAAGCCCACTCAGTGCGAGCTAGGATCGAACCAAATACCTCATGCTCTACCACTACAGCGGCCCCCAGACGTAGTCTTAAGTTGAAAACTTTTTAATTAACTACAAATTCACATTTTTTTCTTGTCAAATACGACATTTGTATTTCTGTCCTTCGTGAGGAGCTGGGGTAGGGTAAAAAATGAAGGAGAGTCACAATTGAAAAGTTTTTCCTTGGCGTATTCAAGAAATTTGCACATTGAATGTGGCACTGACATACTGTGAGTTGGCTAACCTCGTATTAGATTAACAACATCAGTACCATTAGTTACCATTAGAAGATCATGACATAGAGGGTAGTAGAAAAGACTTTGTAAAAAAAAATACATTTTAAAACATGCTTTTCCTTTTAAAAATTACCAACAAACAAAATAAAAGAAATCGCACTAAATAATAAAAAAATATGTTTTCAAGAAAATTACATTTTTAAAAAGTTCTATTTATTCATGACTAAAAAGAATAGCGAGGTGGAGCGCTCTCATATACAATCAATTTTAACGTAAATATATGAGAGTTGTTTCCATGCTATTCTTTTTTCGAATTAGTCCTAAAAGCGACAGTCCTATTAGCGACAGGAACGGTTATCTGTCCTATTAGCGACCGATTCATTACAATGAGATTATGGAAGATGATAAGATTTCCTCTTGTAAAATATGTTTGCCTCTGGCGTTATTAGCGTCCGAACAACCTTTCTATGAAAAATGTACGTGTCAGTGATACTGTTCGCCAAATATATTTACCCTTAACTGTGAGAACAAGTAAAATTTATCTTAATTTTGAGGTGATTTTGAGTTTAACGTCCTTTTCAGCAGCGAGGGTATATGAGACGGGACCTACTGATTAACGTGGAATCCGAACCACATGAGCTCCCGCCGGGAATCGAACCCGGGTCTCCAACGCCAAAGGTGCGTACGCTAACCCCTTAGCCACGAAGGAGCTCTTATCTTAATTTTGAGTTAGATTTGACATAAAACATATCAAATAACTTAGCGAGACAACAGAGTTATTTCCATGAAAAGTGCATTCCTATGTAATTTAATATTAAAATCCTGTTGTAATAGCTCCTATCCTCGAAAGCTCTGCTTTCTGTACTTAATTTAATTCAAATCTAATTACTCACTAAGCAAAGCAATACATTTCATTTTGGAAAAGTTAAATGTGTAAGAGTTTCGCAAACTATCTAATTTTTAGATTTCCTAAGACTCTATGAATAAAATGCGAAAAACATTTCAATAATAAAATACAGCTTTTGAGATCCCTTACATCTGATTAGCTATTCCCAACCAACGCCATTCTTAATATGAACGAATCGGTGACTCATAGGCCAGTTAACAGATCGAATCAGTCGCTCATAGGACAGTTAACAGTTCCTGTCGCACTTAAGACTGTCGCATCTAGGACGACACCTTTTTTTTTCATGCATAAATAGAACATTTTAAAAACGTAATTTTCTTGAATTGAAAACATTTTTTTTTTTACTATTTTACTATGATTTGTTTGTTTGTTATTTTTTAAAGGACAAAATGGTACAACGATAGAAAATGTACTTAAATACGACTAAAAAGCAGAAATTATGATAAAATATTTCTTTCTTTAAAAAAACAAGACAAACATCTTTTTTTAAAAAAGAAATATTTTAATTTTATTATAATTTCTGCTTTTTAATCGTATTTAAGTACATTTTCTATCGTTGTAGCATTTTGTTTGTTTCCTTTCCCACATACTTGTTTCCGAGATAGATACCGGTAATATACCAATCGAATTCATTAAGAATCTGGAAGACAAAGGTAAGAAAACTTTGTTTCGAAAACATTGTAACAATGAAATATATGAAACAGAAGAGTGGCCGTGAAGACGATCAACAGAGACGTCGTTAAAGGGGTTGTAAGGGGGAGCTCCCCCCCCCCCCAAAGTTACCAATTTCTTGGCAAGTTGGCAAATTAAAATACTTACTTAGCAATTTGAAGAATGTCGTTTCGTTCAATTGACTTATTTGGTTCAACATTTTCTTAGCTACCCAGTTGCTATAAATTCAGTTCTTTTATAGTCTTGGAATAAATTTTGCATAATTTCCCATCTTGAAATAAATTGAAATATTCGTTTAAAGCTTCCTTACTTGTTGCAAGTGATCACACTTCACTTTTGTTCATTTGATATTCCTAAATATTTTTAAGAATCTTTAATGAAAAATCGAGAAAATGTACCACTGACAAAAGTAGAATAGAGGTGGCATGCAAAATAAAAGCAAAGACTAAAGAGGCGTTTCGGTGGCAGGTACGGTACGTTAGACGCAAAAGCATTTGATACAAGAGCATATACAAGACAACAGGCAGATAGTGGAGATTATTAAGAGAATAATAAGAATTGATATTAATAAAACAAGAACAAAGCAGTGATTGGTTAGTATAAACTTTTTACTATGTATAGCATATACATTTGACAAATTTAAGAGCTTTTTAAAAAATAATAAAATATCAAAGGAAAGTAGATTTTGATACCAGAGTGAATATATTGTGTAACCGTGTCTGCTTTGTGTGTAAATAAACCTTTCGCTTTGAAACAAAAGGTGATCATGTTAATATAGAGAACAACAATAGCTTATTTCTAGGGATGGGCATGAGCGACTTCGAGCGAGTTTTCTTTGAAACTCGACTCGACTCGACTCGAAACATCTTTGAGCTCGACTCGAGTCAGGTCGAGCCAAAACGAGCCAATTCGAGCTAAACCCTCTCTATAGTTCCAAGTACTCTCTTCAAGTATCCTACATAGTCAATATAATTATCAATGATACTACTACTACAACTTATTATTATTATACTAACACCGTGTATAACCACGAAAGGTAGGTGGTTTGTATCTTAATACTGAAAATTAGTTGACTGTTGATCTCGATTATCGAGAAGTCTTTAGGACGCAAGGACCTCGGTCATGAGGTTCTGGGTTTGAGTTCCGGAGGAGCAAGTATTCGGGCTCAAGCCAAAAATTGTTAAAAGTAGTAGGACGCCGGCCAAACATGTTCAAAACTGCTCGGCCCGGGTTTAGGTCTTGTCAACGGCTCGAACGGTTCGTCTCACAGCTCATTCACTACCGAGCCGAACCGAGAAGTGACCCGAGCCAACAGCTCACCCAACTTAGCTGGCTCAAACCGATGGCTCATCCGAGCCGAACCGAACTGAGCTGATCGCTCACCCAACTGAGCCGTTTCGAGCCATCGACTCAATTGAGCTGAGTCGAACGGAGCCGATAGACTAGTTTCAACAAAACTAGCTCGAACCAATGGCTCACATGTGCCGAGTCAGTGGCTTATCCCAACCGACCAGGCTCGAGGCATCGGCTCAATTGAGCCGAGTCGGTGGTTTGTCTCAACCGAGCCGGTGGCTCATCTCAATCAAGCTGGCTCGAGCCGTTCGTTCAGTTGGAACCGAGCCTAGCCAATTGACATCACTTCCAGAGTTGGACTTCTGCTTGGGCTAAAAAATTCGACTGTGCAGCTCTCAGCCTTGATAGTAAGAAGATACTTATATTGGTCCTCACGACATTTGGGGCTGTCTCGTTATAAAGATGTATTGTCGTCTTGTTATCGAGACGAGACGAGACACAATAAAAGTGTCCCACAAGATGCACTAGAAGTACGAGACGAGATGCATCCCTGTCGTAAGCAACACTAAAAGTATTCCACATTACTGCTTATATTTCTCATGGTTTTAGCTTTTCAGACTAATCAGGCCATGATTTCAAAATGAGCTGAACGAGCGAGCCACTTATCTAACTCGACTCGATTCGAAACTCGACTTCAAAACAGTGACTCGACTCGAGAAGCTTAGCTTTGACTCGACTCGAAACGCGAGTCAAGTCGAGTTTTAGCTCGACTCTTGCCCATTCCTACTTATTTCAGTTCTGTTTTGCAGTAAGACTTTCTATTTACAGGGCTTTTCGAGTAGGGAGAACTGAACAAAAGTGTGTTTTGGGAATGGTATCACCAATGTTTTGGGTAAGGGGGGCGAGCGGGACAGGACGAAGAAGTAAAGGGGGCACAAAATTGAGGAACAAAAAAGAAAAGAAGAGAACGAAAGAAAAAGAAAGAAAGAAAATATTACTACAGGTAATATGTATTTAAATCCCCTTTCTGCTTTAGGAAGAGGTCCTATAATGTTACTCGTGTTAGGAAAATATATGTGCACATATATAAAATGGAAGGAAAAATGTAATAAAAAGTGCTGAAAATCAAGGAAAAGCGGGATTTATTTTTGAAAATTTTCTTGCGCTTCGCGCCAACCATAGTGGCGCTTCGCTGCTCGTCGGTCGACTTCACTCATGTGTACGGGGGCGCCGTCGTATACTGTCGCCCCGGGCACTGATTTCCAAGTCATGGCACTGGAGGTCGCAAATTCATTATTTCTAAAATAAACGTTGTTTTGCCCAGCGATTTGTACTTTTAGTGTAAGTAAATTTATGATATATCTATCATATTCTGGGTTTCTGGCTGCTCCCAGTTTTTACCTTCTAGATCTGCCACTGGATAGACGAGGAATATTTATGTATTTTAACTCGTTTGATTCGGACCCAGATTATCGCCTAGGCTCAGTAGGTTGGAGCCTAGGCCAACATGTAGCCTTAAATATATTTGGTTCCGTTCTATCTCCTTTAGTCTTCTTATCCATTTGATTTTCAATTTCTAATGTCCTGAAGCTAATGGCTGTGTTGAAGTTCTAAAGCTCAATCAAAAAATTAAAATTTTTGCTCATGTATTAATTAAAACAGAATGTATACAACAGCACCTTCGAATTCGTTAAGTACAAATATATTTAAAATTACGTCCTTTAAGGGGATGAGGAGCAGTTTCGAAAGTAGCCAAGGGCACCAGAGAAGTGTTAACCCAACCCTGATTTGATCGGAAAATAATAATTGATGGCTAAATCACAAAACACAATTCTAAACATTTTTTTTTTTTTTTTTTTTGTATGTAACATTTGAGAAGATTATGAAACTAAATACAAGGAAGGAAGAAAGAGGAACTCCCAAGTATATGGGGTTATTTGATGAATCGCCATTCTATTATTTTCCTGACAGTTTAGTCTTGTCTATTGATGTTTCGAGTTCATAACATAAAACGCGTTGATGGGCATTGACAACAATTGCTTGCACCTACATAACTGTGAACATGTATATAGGCAATACAATACGTGTTTCACATTTTCAGCTCATATCCCACCAACCAATATATTCCCACATCTGATACATGATGTCATATACATACATATTGCGAGATATAGAGATAGAGACAATAAGGGGAATGGGTCGGTGGTATTCCTACTCTTCTAAAACATGCAATGACGACACATCAGAGCACAGGTCAAATTTTTAATGCAATCTGATCAGGATTTTTTGCGTATAACTTTTTTTTTTTAACTATCCATAAAATCGCGATAAAATTCAAGCGATAACTTTTCACAGCTTGCAACATCAATAATAATGAAGAGATGGGAGTTTGAGGATTAATAGTGTTTGTAACACATTTCGAATGATGCTCTTCTGTGTTTTTCTGGAGCAACATTAACAATGGCGATAAGTAATACTGTATAATCCAATGTGATCGTTGCTCTTGTGTTAGTTCTATTCTGTTCTTTAAAAATTACAGAAAAAAATATTTTCTACCATCAAACTTCGAGGTGTATGTTCACATTTTGAAAGCACCAAAAATATAAAGTTTACAAAAGGCCCATTTAAATGACATGGGAATTTTTTCTTTCCTCTTTAAGACCTCTAAAACTTAAAAAATGTTCACTTTTGGCAATTTTCCTATGGGTTAGCCCCGAAAAACAATAATCATACCAAATTTCAACTTTCAACGTCAACCGGAAGTACCCGTTATTTTATGTCAATTAGTTAGTTCATGTAGTTTTATATATAGTTAGGAAGGATAGAATTGTGATGAGTATGTTATCCAAAGACAGGTTCTAGCCCAGAATTGCCCAAACTATGGCAGTCGTGGTTCTCAAGCAATAATATTTCGGCAAGTGCAGAAAAGATAATTGACGTTACATGCACCATAACTGAACAGATTTGAATTGAAAGCTTGTATTATGACGAATAAAAATAGGTTTTATTTTGACGCAATAGTATGATAGCGTATACATATACAGTGAAACGCAAATTATCCAGATTCATGAGTTCCAGACGTAATCCGGAAATATAAAAATCCGGTTAATTTAGGAGCTTCTAGAAAGTACGTTGTGAGAAACGACGATCTCTAAAATTGATTTTTTTAAATAAAAAAAGGAAGGGCTAATATATGTTGACAATAAGATCATTTTTACTACAAATAGCTTTAAAAAGTAGAGAAAATTATAAATAAATATATATATATATATATATATATATATATATATATATATATATATATATATATATATAAATGAAAGTGACTATATTTATGACTTAATGACTCTTGAACCACCCAATCGATCTCGATCAAATTTTCAACATACATGAAGTTCGGGCCTAGGATGGTTTTTATCATTTCACTTTGACGATGCAACTTAGGGAAGGGAGATGAGTGTATATATATATATATATATATATATATATATATATATATATATATAATATCGAAAATGACCGATATTAGTGTCGAATCCTTAGTTTTTGGAGTCGCTGAGATGAACAGTGACACTTCTGATGCCGTTTAAACCCAAGTTCAGTTTTGAGTGTAATGTCCCGTTCAGCAGCGAGGCTGTATGAGACGTAGACTTACTGACTAACGTCTAATCCGAATCACATGAGTTCCCGCCAGGGATTCGAACCCAGGTCTCCCATCCGTTTAAATCCAAATTTAGCCTCGTAACTTGAGGGATCGAGATATATAAAAATGATCAAAAGTGACCGATATTAGTGTCGAATCCTAGTTTTCGTGGTCGGTAATTACATCGAGAAGAGGCGTAAACCGCTGTATATAAGTCGCTGTGTAAGTCTATTTTTAGAATGAGTCCGGAATTTCTATTTGGTTCATTTATTATACTATCAATGTGAGTCTTAAATGTAAATTTTGCATCGTATCTTACACTTAAATAATTCTTAGTATTTACACCAGATAGTTCAATTTTATTTATTGCATACAGAAATTGTTCTGGCTTCTTAGGTTTTGTGAAGCTTATGATTTTACATTTACTAATATTTCCATCTAGTAAGTTAATTTGGCTTCGCTTGACTATTGCATTCATATCTTCTTGAAGTTCGGTACAATCTTATATTGTTTTGTCTTAAAAGGCTTAAGATCATCATCATATAAAAGTTTTTCAGAGCTTTTTATGCCTTTAGGAAGATCGTTTGTATATTACAAATAATTATAGAGATTCCTAATTTGATCTTTATGGAAACACCAGATAGTTGTATATAAAGGATACAAATCAGCCGAATATTTGCAACAAAATGCCTTTGATCCCTCAAATGTGACTCAAACAGACCAATTAACTGCTCGGATAACTTAAATTGACAAAGCTTCTTTATTAACACTTTATAATTTACTCTATCAAATGCTCTCGCAAAATCTGTGTAAATAACACCGACTGGACCACCTTTATCTAGTGTGCTTGCTATGAAATTGTTAACACCACAAAGTTTTGTCACTGTCGACCTATCATATTGGTCGTTTATTATTTATATTATCTTCAATTCGTTTATCGAGATTGCAACAGCACTCAATATTGATATTGTTGCTGAGTTAACGCCTGCTTTCATTTAATTAAGTTCAAATTGCTAATACAGTTGGCAGTCCTTTTAAGGACAACGTGTTTGTAAAATATTACCCAAGTGTAGAAGTGCTGCTTTCAGTTGTTTTTCAGGCGGCTTAGACTTTAATTAATATTTTTTAAGGCTAATTGCAAGTTATATGAATATTTTCTGAAATTGTAGCGAAAAATTAAGAACGTGCCTTGTGGATACGATATGAATTTTAAAACTACTTTAGAACTCGACAACAGTTACCATGAATGTTATAATGTTCTCAAATTTCAGATATAAATCTTTTTAAAATCAAATTTCTTCCCATTCTGTACAACTGTTCCAATGATAACCCAAAATTAGGTGTGGTATTTGTGAAATATGCTGTATATATTGTATCATGCTAAACTTTTCATATTTGATAAAGTTAAATTGATGTTAAACTTGGTAAATGAAATGTTCTACTTTCCTTCTTTTTCTCTTTCTTCTTTTTTTAATGTTTTCATTTTCTTGATGTTCCTGCTCCATTTTTACTTCTTTTTTTTTAATGGAGAACAAGAACAAGAAGATGAAGATTGGCTCTGTCGTCATCATTGCTCAGTGGCTCCCTCTACGCTTCAAAAACCACAAATTCATTTTTGTCATGCGGTGGATTTTTTTTTTTTTTTTTTTTTTGCTAAAAAAAAAAGTAAAAGTAAAGCAGAGAAGGGAGTTTAGGAGCTACTTGGGTAAAAGCAAAGAAGGCAACTTTTGCTCTTCATTTGTGTCGTGGTTCTTCCTACAATTAGAACAGCGACATGAAATATGCAAGCTGTCACGTTGTGGAAATGATTTGTGGCCTGGCTTCCATAACGAACTGTGGCAACGTTCCACCCTCTTCTCTACCCCTTTTCGTCTGTACATACATATATATATTCTTCCTTTTACAAAAAAAAAAAAGTAAAAAAAAGTAAAGAGCTCAAATGAGGACAAAAGAGATGAGAAAACACGGTGAGGATCTACCGTGCTACTGTAAAATTTACATGATGCTACTACACAGAATATCCTTCAACAGAAATCTTGGCCTGAGAAGATCTTGGAAGCAAAATTATGTCATACTCATTTGATGAGTTGATACTTACCACATGAAATAAGATACCTATTTGGACAAATATGAATAAGAAACAGTTACGATGGCAGAAGAGGACAAGGGAGTAGATGCTAAAAGTTGCTAGCCCAACTACGCCAAATAGAGTAATATCTGGTTCAATACAAACTTCAGCTAGCCCAAATTATTGTAGGGATGCCATAAAGTTTGCTCTACACGTTTTGGAAAACTGTAACTCTGTTCTGGGAATGACCCAAAACTATAATGGAATGGACTAGGTAGCCCGTGAAGACTACTATGTAATCCAATAAGAATATCAACTAAATTGAAGGTAATAGTTAAGATATCTCAATACAAAATAGCACAAATTTCACTTTTCCCAATTTTACGAGCCCATATCTCTGGAACTAGAGTAGCCCGAACGCTAAAATTTGCCTGCCAAACTAGCCCAAATGGAGTACTATCTTTGAAACGAGATGAAATCTTTCAGTTGCCCTTTAGACTAAGGGAGAGATGATTAAAGCAAGTAAGTAATAATGGAAGAATTTGGTGGAATGATCTAAAATGAGAGGAAACGGGAGTACCCCGAGAAAACCCACGTACACGATGTTGTCCATCACAAACTTACTCGGTCGGGGTTCAAACCAGGGACCCGACGCACCAGAGTTAAGCGCAAATGCAATACTATCTGATCCAATAGAAATATCTGATAGTCCAAACTTTTGTATGATTAGCGTCAAATTAACCATATAAACTTTGGAAAGTTATATCTCTGTTGTTAGACTAGCCCAAACGCTGAAATTTGCTAACCCAACCAACACAAATGCAGATCTGGTCCAAACAAAATCTCGAATAACCCAGGCTTTTGCAGGGCCAACCGATATTATAGGAGTTATTAATGAAATTTATTTAAGAAATGTGAACAAAATCTCCTGGATCGTTTTTGAGAAAATCATCCGGAAAGCTCACTCTTAAGAGTAAACTATTCCTTATAGATTTTTCCAGGAAAAATGAGTTAAGTCACGTTGTTAGGTTAATTGTTAATCGTTTTTAAGAAAATCCTTCGAAAAAAACTCACTCTAAAAGTAGACTATTCCTTCTGAAACTGTTTGTTTTCAATTATTTTTACACGGATGCCCTTCCCATTACCTAGAGGTATTAAAGTCAAATTTTGGCTAAAATATCATTAGAACTGCCACTTATCATCTCAACGACATCGAAAAAAAATGGATTCCATACCAATATCGGTTGTTTTCGATTATTTTTACTCGTTCCTTAAGCCTGCTAGTTAAGAGTGATCTTTTCTTGTTGAATGCCTTTTTGCCTACGGCACTTGTTGACCTTATCTCTTTGATGCAGTGGAGGAGTATCAC